>NC_134711.1:718214-1376428 GCF_049634645.1 Pelodiscus sinensis
AATAAACCAGTTATCATGAAGCAGCAGGGGCCCATTTCAGAGTAAGAAAAAATGCTAAGAAGTAAATTGCACCTATTTAACTTTTTTAATTGTAACCCGCACAATGATGTTGTCCTGAAAAAAATATTTGCGGTGGAAGAGCTTCATCTTGCCAGATAGATAGCACTTTAAGCACAGCAAAGTATTTAAGCACATTTTAAATTTGAGCATTTGCATTGATATCAATGGAACTATTTTGCTTAAAATTAAGCACTTGCATAAATACTCTGCTTTACTGGGGTCAGAGTCCTTCATACTTTGGAGGATTGAACCTTAAGGCAGACAGGTATAGTTTGCATGGTGTTGAGTAATTTCTTTTCAGTCACAGAAATGTGTGTTTCATTTTGCTTAAATGATTATTTCAGAGACAGGATAAGGCACCCTGAAAAGACCCAGCTGTGGTGGTTATTGTCTTTTTCACAACCCGGGAAGAAGTAGCTGAGGATTGACTTGAGGAGACTGAGCATTAATCCTTCCCCTTTGCTTTGCAGCTGGGTGTGTTCCACCATCATGTTCTGGAAGTTTGATTTGAACACAACATCGCATGTGGACAAGCTGCTGGATAAGGAGGATGTGACGCTGCGTGAGCTGATGGATGAAGATGACATCCTACAGGAGTGCAAGGCACAGAACCGCAAACTGCTGGACTTCATCTGCCAGCAGCACTGCATGGAGGAGCTGGTCAACCTCATCACACATGAACCCCCCATTGACATGGACGAGAAGGTCCGCTTCAAGTACGTACTCAGATTCTCTCTTTTATGGGAAGAAAAATGAATCGGAGAGTTGCTTGCAGACATTTTTCCTCAGCACAAGGCTGATGAAACGCTGATGATGGTGTTGTGAACTTAATGTATATGTAAGATAGTGAATATATTTTGTATGACTGTATTCAGGCATGTGAATGTTCAAGTACTCCTACTAAATGGTAGAACTAGGACCACCAACTTTGGTATTCCGCCCCCTCTTCTCCTAACTTAAGCAAGGTAAGGGTTTAGAGGTGCCAGGACAATGGGATGTGTGTGGTATAGGGTTGTTTCTCACCGAACAGAAAGGGAGCGCTGTGATAGCAGGGACTGTTATACTGCAGAGTGACCACAGAGCGTAGCAAGCACTGGGAACTATTATACTCCACAGTCACCACAGGCAGCAAACAAGTGCGGCTCCACGACTATTCGGTATTCTGGGGGTGAGGCCAGCAGCCAGTGCGCTCCGGCCCCACTCCCGCGGAGCCCCCTGCCGCTCCTCACTGCTGCCCCTCTATCCGAGACAGCAGTGCAGGGGTGGCAGATGGGATTCAGTCCATGAGGGGAGCCAGTTTAAAAACCAGCTCCCCCCTCAGACTGGCTTCCTGCCGCTCTGTGCTACTGCCTCTGATACAGAGGAAGCAGTGCGGGGTGGCAGCAGCCCCTGTCCGTGAAGGGTCCAAGCTCCCCACGGACAGAGGATACTCCATGGGATGCAGAGCAGCCTCTGTCCGCAGGGAGCTCGGATCCGTCCCCCTCCACCCTCATGCACAGGGGCTGCAGCTGCATAGCAGCCTCTGTCCTTGGCAGGCCATAGTTACTGTGGCTAGAGGCTGCTCCGTATCCCACGGAGTCCAAAGAGGTGCTACTGAGAGAGAGGGCATGGCTGCCTCCTCATGTGTTCTGAGAGGCAAAGTTCTGCTCTTGTGCTCGGGGTGCATTCAGTGCAGTCCACATCTGCATGTTCCCCAAACCGCACAGACTGCAGAGCATTCCACTTCCACCCAGGTGAAGCGCTGCGAAAACTCTAGGTGCCATTTGCTTCTCAGATGACTCAGGTAACTATTGTTTGTTGAGAGATGGGTGCAGACGTGGTCCTCCACCCCTACTGCCTTTGAGCCCCAACTCTTGACATGTGCTTTAAAGGAAGGCTGGGGGTCAGGGTCTTTGCTGCCCTTAAATATTAAGTGCTGCTGGGCAGATTTCTCTAAGGCTTTGGTGCACTGGGCACATGCATCCCTGAGCAGAATACGCGTCTGCCCCCACATCTCAAAGAACAACAGTTTCTGTAGAGGTAGATAACTCTCTTTTGTCTTCTAAATTAGACACACACAGACCTCTGGCTTGGGCTTTCCTTTCATTCTCCCAGTGTCACCACTATTTGGCTCAATCAACTTCAGGTGAAATTGTAGTTACTGCTCCACGTCAGCTGTACAAGGAAGAAGAAACCGTTGATTTACTGAGCTATGTTTTAGTGTCTGGAGAATCATAGCCTGTAAAGATTATCAGGGGCAGTAACTATTGTGACCTTTTGTCAGTTATGCCTGTTGGGGCTTCAGCTGAATAATTAATCCTCATTTGAAGCTTCAGCATTCCACAAAATCCCCTGTGGAATTTGTATAAGACATTAAATCACACATAGGAAAAACAATCTTGGCGCCCTTCTCCTGGCTTGTAAAGGATGCTGATCTGCATTTTTGGTTAAATATTTTCAGTGGGAACTATAACATAATTTTAATATCGGTTACAATGATCTTGAAATAAAAGTGTACAGATGAATTTGCAATAGCGTGCGCACACAGCATCAGCAGTGACTGTCACTCCCTTATCTAGACTGGATTGGACGCTGCTCGAGGATCCAAAGCTGGAGTTCTCACACGAGTTCCTGTGTAAAATGGATTGGTGGTTTTGTGTTGCAGCTTTATTTCATAGCAGTTGTTATTTCAGTGTCTTCTAAGAATTGGTAGAAGGCTCTAACCTCACCTTCAGCTGCCGTCTTGGTTCTATGTCTCTAGATATCCAAATACTGCCTGTGAACTCCTGACCTCTGATGTGCCACAGATCAACGACAGACTAGGAGGGGATGAAACTTTATTGAATATCCTCTATGACTTCTTGGATCACAAGCCTCCTTTGAACCCTTTGCTTGCCAGTTTCTTCAGCAAAACCATTGGGAATCTCATTGCAAGAAAAACGGAACAGGTAGTAATGCGATCTGCTTTGATACAGACACACTGGCTACTAGTGGTGTATGTTGTATGGTGCTTTGAACACTGAATAGGCAGTTTCTACCCTCTTCTGCCAGTGCTGTGAGCTGAAGTTGAAAATGGAGTGTGTATTTTGTAAGGCTTCTTGTAAACTTTTCCATTTTGATGTGTGTGAATTATTTGTGCACCTAAAGACTAATATATAATTTTCACTTTTGCTTCAGAGGGGCCGATGCCTGTATGCTCATGCTTTATCTTTTAACATATAAACTTGTCTTACTGGTACTATGCCTACATCTAAGAGGCTTAGAATATTTGCCATGTAATAGCATAGGAATGAACTCCAGTGCAAACTTTCCTCCCTTTTAACATAGAGATTTTTTTATAGGAAGGAGCCTCAGTAGATTTAAAAATACTTCAGCTTCACTAGTGACCTCAGTCTCCATATATCTCAGTTGAATAGGACTTCTTTGGGACATGACCAAGGACTGTCGGGGAGCTCTGTTTGGCATTTTATTGCAGCCAAGTGTTCCTTTGCTTGCTTATTCTCTCTCAAAAATTATTCATCATAATTGTTTCTCATTGGTTGATTGAGACACGAATTTGGGTATGCTGAGATCTCTGGCGCCATTTTCATGATTGAACAGAAAACTCATGTACTGTTGTTTTATTTTTTTAAAGGTGATTGGATTTTTGAGGAAAAAAGACCAATTTATTAGCCTGGTACTAAAGCATATTGATACATCTGCGATGATGGACCTGCTGCTTCGACTGATCAGCTGCGTGGAGCCAGCACCTTTACGGCAGGAAGTACTAAATGTGAGGCTTGCTTAACCTTTCTCTGTTGTTGGGGGAATGGAGTGGAAAGCGTTTTCAAGGCGCTGTTATTCTGTTTCAAGTAACACGAGAGTAAATTCACTCCTCTACTAAAAAAGTATTTTTCTTCCTTGTGCTAAGATCTACACATCTGGTGCAGTGCAGTGCAGTGCGTATGTTGGCCTGCTTGAAGCTTGTGGGCAGAATTTAGCTTGTTAGTCACTGACAACAGGAATATCCCATCTCCTGACATTTTCTTCGTTTGTTCCTGAGCCCCACTGAGAGGCAGGCGCAGCTAGACCTCTTCACTGCCCAACTTTTTTGAAAGGAAATTCCAAACTTCGCTTCACACTAACAGTTTGTCTCGTAATTATCTAGCTAACTTGCAGTTGTGTCCCGCATATGCATTGATTTCTGGGGAGAGTCTCTTGTGCTCTGTTACCCATTCTAGGGCTGGTGCCCCTGCAAGTATCAGGGAGCTGAGGAAAGTCAGAAAGCGGAAAGGTCTGTTTCTCGGCCCTGTTGGCATCACAGTTTCCCCAGACTAGGCAGAATTGTCTCTCTTCTCCTTCCCCAGGCAGCATTGGAGAAGCCAGCTGTGCTGGGTAAGATGTAGCCCAGGCCAGGTGGATCGCTTCAGTGCCCTACCCCTGACAGGAAAGGAGACAGGCAGGATGGGAAAAGAATTGGCTCCAGGACAATCAACTTCCCATCTCCATGAGGGATGTGAAGCCGGAGGGGCAGCTTGTCAGGTGGAAGGTCACAGCAGAGTCCCTAAGCTCAAAGCAGCAGACTTATTTCTGCTGCCTCTTGCCCCTTGCTCTCTGCTTCCGCATGAGTTGAGCATGGAGGAGACCAGATGCTGCCAATTCTAGAAAGTGCAGTAAGTGGCCTTTGGGCCCAGCTCCCCACACTTGCTGCTACTTTCGTAGTAGGCTTCTGGAGGGTCCCTGCTCTTAGCCCTGGCCGAGACCTCCAGGTTAAAACAGACCTCGCTGCCCAGTAGATCCTATGCACGGAGGGGTTAGAGCCGTGGTCACCAACCCATCGATCGCAATCGACTGGTCGATCTTGGAGGCTTGATCAATCGATCGCGAGGCTTTGGGGGCCCGCCCTCGATGCCCCCTACCCCTAAGATGCAGGCCGTGCTGATGCTACCTCCAGGGACCACGGAGGTAGTGTGGGCTTCCTGCAGGGCCAGGGGGAGTTCTGTAGCTGCGCGCCAGAGCCCGGAAGTGCGTGGGCTGCTCTCTCCCCTGCCCCAACAGCCAGCGCAGTACCTAAAACGCCAGTCCATCGCATGCTGGGGACTTTGTTCCCCTGCTGCCTTCCTGCACTCGGGGGAGGGGGTGGGGATCCGGGACTGCACCGGCTCTGGCTGCTCGGGCCTTGCTCCTCCACTCCCCACGGCAGTGCGCACTACCCCAGCGGTTGGGGCTGGCGCTGTCCGGGACTACTTCCACTCCCCCCTCCCTCCCCGGTGCAGGAAGGCATCAGGCATGCGACGGACCAGCGTTTCAGGTACCGCGCCACTGTTTGGGGGACTGGGGAGCAGCCCACACACTTCCTGGGCCTTGGCGTGCAGCTGCAGGATCCACAGGTATTGGTTCCTGTTCCCTCCCCACCACCGAGACCCCCACAAATACCCTGTCTCAGCACCCACAAGCACCCTGTCTCCTGCCCCAGCACCCATTGGCACCCTGCCCCCGAACCCTGTCCCAGCACCCACAAGCACCCTGTCTCCTGCCCCAGCACCCATTGGCACCCTGCCCCAGAACCCTGTCCTAGCACCCACAAGCACCCTGTCTCCTGCCCCCGCACCCATTGGTACCCTGCCCCAGAACCCTGTCCTAGCACCCACAAGCACAGTTGGAGCCACATTAGTGAGGTTTGAGGGGTTTGGAGGGGTTGTGTTTTTGTATCTCACTTGTGTGGCTCCAACTGACTTTTCTGTGGGCCAATGATCCCTGACTCAAAACTGGTTACCCGCACTTCTCCGAAATAAAGGTGATACTGAAACCTTTTGTGTTTGCCATAATATTGTATTTAGAAATGAAGCCTGGCCAACAAGCCCCCAATTGGGGCCAAGTCCTCATCTGGCCGCAGCATCATAACACTCCTGTACTCCCCACCCTGACTCCAGATCTGAGCCTCTCATACACTGGAACCCCCTGTCCTGAGCCTCTCACATCCCCAAACTCCTGCATCCCATATCCTCAGCCTTCTGCCACAACACTCTTGCACCATTCCCACACTGCAAATCTGTGTCTTGAGCCCATCATACTCCCAACCTCTCTGCCCTGAGCTCCTCATGCACCCCAGCCCAAACTCCTGCACCCTCACAGCCACAAGCCTGTGGTTTGCTCAGCACCCCAACCCTCCACCTGAACTCAGCACTCCCCAGCCTGGAGCCCCCTCCCTGAGTCAGCACCCCCTTCTCCACATCCTCCTGCATCCAAATTCCCTCCCTTGCACCTCTCACCCTTCCCACACCTAAATCCCTCATTCACACCGTAGAGCCCGCACCGTCTGTCTCAACCCAGGGAGGGTCCAGCTAGACTGCAGGAGTTTTTCCGGCAAACACACTCTTTTGGCAGCCCTTGTATTCCTCGTTCCACAAGGAATGAGGGGGCTTCCAGAAGAAGGGGGGGGTTCCGACATTTGGTCCAGTCTAGACAGGCCAAATGTCAGAAACATTTCTTCTTTCTTTTTTCCACTGCCGAAAAAAAGCGGCAGTGTAGCCGTATCCTTAGAGTGTATAAGGGCCAGGGATAGCAAGTGATGGAGAGTAGGGGAACGGAGAGGGCGGGGCCTCAAGGAAGGGGCGGGGTTTTGGGGAAGGGATGGGGTAGATCTTGGTTTGTCCTCACATTTCAAAAGTGATCTTGGGTGTCAAAAGGCTGGAGACCCCTGGGTTAGAGCTCCTGGGAAGTCTGTCGGGTTTCTCTGGCCAATATATTTCCTGAGAACCCCGGGAAGGGCCCGTATGGGAGAGGGGAATGAATAAGCTCAGCCTCTCAAGAGCAGGGAGCTTTCTGGAGCAATGGAAGTATTTCTGGAGCAATGTCTCAGCTCAGTTTTGCTCCCCCTCTGAAGCAGGTTCATGAGAACATACTTTCAAAGGGGAAATAAATTAATATCAACGCTTGGTCCCCATTCTTACCTTCTTGAAGTGCAGCATGGTAGATCAGTGCAGAAAAGACCGGACCTCCCGCCCCCCCTCCCGAAAAGGAGATCTCTTTCCTTTTAGGGAGAAGGCCAAAAGCCCAAATTAGAGAGAGAGAGAGAGAATCAAATGGTCAAAAACCAACTAACAAACCAAAAAACACTAAAGGCTAGATTCTCTCGGCTCGGAGTGAGCCATGTAATGTAAAATTAGGCTGAGGAGCTGCCCTAGACAAGCTGTAATTCTGTATCCCTCTGCGTATACCCAGGGAGAATGTAATGGAAAGGGCTTTCCTGCCACACCTAAAAGTTTGGTAAAGGGTCAGGCTGTTGTCCCTTTCTGCCACTCAGGGTCACCACATGCTGTATTATGTTCATGTGGTAGCATGCGGAGGACAAGAAAACCAACAGGAGATGGATGCTAGCTTGCTTTGTAAAAGAGAGAGGGGGGAACTCTGTGTTGAAGATACAAGACCAGCTAAGTTGGGATGAGCCTTGAAGGGAAGGACCAGAAGTTGGAGTTTGACACAGTGGGGAAGGGAAGCCAGTAGAGGGATGTAAGGAAGGGACAACGACTTGGTCAAAATGACAGTTTTTTGGTTAGGTTCACTTATGTGAGGTGGATGTCAGGCCACAGAGAAGAAGTCAAATCAAGAAATAAGGACTTGAATGGTAGTTCTCGTTGTATGCCCGTGGCGAGTAGATTGCAACCCGGAAGAGCCGGGTTCAGGTGATCTGCGCATGTACAAATCGCCGGACAGCACGGCTGGCAAGCGGGGCTCGCTGCGGTTCAGTGAGCTCTGGATATAGGTATATCCAGCATGTATGGGTCTAAAGCAGGGGTGGGGTACCTAAGGTTCGGGAGCCAGATGAGGAGGCTTATGGTCTCCCCCAGCATTGGGGAGCCTGCGTTGGCACTCCAGCCCTCTCGCAACCCCCTGCTCCCAACTGATTGTTTTGTGGGTCAGTGGCTCCCGACCCAAAAAAGGTTCCCTGCTCCTGGTCGAAAGAGAGAGAGACGTCAAGCTGCCCATGTTATGGGATTCAGTGGGAGGATAGTGGTAATATCAGTACCATGGCATTTTTTGCCATGTTGAGTTTAAGGTGATTGCCAGACTTACACAAAGAGATATATTGAAGGGACTGGCTAAGATGAGAGAGTTGGATAGGGCATGACGGGTTAGCAGACCAGATACATTTTAGTCCTCGGCATGAAGACAGTAGTTGAAGTCATGTGAGCAGATAAGATCCCCGGGAAAGTGGGAGCAGATGGAGGAGGAGGGGGCCAAAGATAGAGTCCTGAGGGAAGCAGGTGGAGCAGGTAGACTCCAAATGGGGGACACAAATGATCAGAGAGGTAGGGGGATAATCTGGAGCAGATGGGATTAAAAAACTAAGGGAGGACAGGGTTTACAATGGTTGGGGAGTGTAACTGGATATGCAGAGCAGCTAAGAGATAAGAAAGGATGCAGTCGAGGTCCTGAGATTTGGATAGGAAGAAGTCACTAGAAGCTTTAGTGAGAACAGTTTCAGAGGAGTGGCAAGGGCAGAGGGAGATGAAGCTGGAGGGAGGAACTTGGATATAATGATTATAGATGGCGTGGTTAGCCAGCTGGTGGATTTTGGAAGTGCAGAGAATAAGAGGAGATAGGAAGAGATAAAGGCTTGGACCAAAGTCCTACACCAAGTTTACCCTAGCAGCGCTGTTGTGGCAACTGAAAATGTTAAGTTTTCTGTAACGTCAGCAGGACTTCAGGACCATCTTTAAACACTTGATAGGAGGGTGACGGGGGCCACATAACTAGACTGATGGAACTTGGCTTTCCCCTCAGCCAGTGCGGACTTGTTGTGGCAATATATCCTAGAGTACCATGTCCACTTACCTTAAGCAATAATCCTTATGGAATAGACTTCACAGATAGGAAATGTTTCTGCTCACCTCTTCTTGCCTTTCTGGTTGTGGCTGGTGGCTGGGACCCTTCTGGGAGAGAACGGGTTTTGTAACAGTCTGTCCTAATAAAGGGTCACCTGGTGTAATGGGGAATGTTTCTTGCTAGAAAGGGGAGCAGGCTGCTGGGAAATGAGGAAAGAGAAAGGAGTCACATTAAAACCCAACCTAACAAATCCAGTTTGAGTGTGAGCATAGTAAGATTTAGACAGCGGACCACGTTCTTGACCAACAGGAATTAGTTCAGGGAAGATCTCTGGCCTGTGTTATTCAGGAGGCCAGGCTAGAGGATCACAGTGTCCCTTCTGGCCTCATAATCTATAAATCTATGGTCAAAGTGGTATTGGCGCAGGTATCCTTTGCGTTTGAGGCCAGATCACAAAAACTACTAGACCTATTGCTTGAGACACTAGAAGTAACGGAGGCATTTGACTTGGTACCGTATGACATTTTGATTAAAAACAATAACCCCTAGGTGTTATAAAATTAACATGGGACACATTAAATGAATTGAAAGCTTGATAATTGATAGGTATCAAAATGTAATTGTAAACTGCGAATCATCATCAAGTAGGCATGTTTCTAGTGGGGTGTCACAGGACTTGGTTCTTGGCTCTCTACAACATTAACATTTTTATCAATGATAGGGAAGAAAGCAGAAAACATCACTGACAAAGTTTGCAGATGACACACAATTTGGAAGTGGTAACTAATGGAGAGGACAGCTCATTTCCCTGATCAGAGTGATCTAGAGTGCTTAGTTAACTGGGCACAAACAAAATCTACATCTTAATACAGCTAAATGTAAATGTGTACATCTCTGGACAGAGAATATAGGCCATAGTTAGAGAATAGGGGACACTATCCAGGGAACCAGTGACCGTGAAAAAAGATTGGCAGTTCTAGTGGTGAATCAGCTAAACATACAGGCTGCGTCTAGACTGGCATGATTTTCCAGAAATGCTTTTAACGGAAAAGTTTTCCGTTAAAAGCATTTTCGGAACAGAGCGTCTAGATTGGCACGGACGCTTTTCTGCAAAAAAGCCCCGATCGCCATTTTCACGATCGTGGCTTTTTTGCGGAAAACAAATCTGAGCTGTCTACACTGGCCCTTTTGCGCAGAAGGGACTTTTGCCTGAACGGGAGCAGAATAGTATTTCCGCAAGAAGCACTGATTTCTTACAGTAGGAAGTCAGTGCTTTTGCGGAAATTCAAGCAGCCACTGTAGACAGCTGGCAAGTTTTTCCGGAAAAGCGGCTGATTTTCCAGAAAAACTGGCCAGTCTAGACACAGCCACAGTGTTGTAGCCAGAAGGGCAAATGCAATTCTTGGATGCATAAATCTGGGAATCTCATTCAGGAAGATTATTTTACCTCTGTATTTGGCACTGGTGCAACCACTGCTGGAATGCTGCATCCCTTTCTGGTGCCCACGGTTCACAAAGAATGTTGCTAAATTGGAATGAGTTCAGAGAAGTGCCACAAGGACGACTGAAGATGGCCTGTATTATCCAGAAGGTTAGGTAGATGATCACATTGGTTCTTTTTAGTTTTGGAATCTATGAATCTTTTAGTTGTAGAACTAGAGATTTAAGGAAGGTACATTTGTAGGAAAAAATTATGCATTGGCCAGGAACTGGATCTGATGACCTATTAGGTTTTACTCATTTCTGTCTTTCTGTGATGCCAGAGTATTTATTTGTGTCAAGAAATAGTGAACCCATCTCAATTGGCTTCAACTCCCATTAACTTACTGACTTGGTCTGACCGTTGTGGCAGGGACAATGTGTAGCAAAGATTTTATGTTTATTTGGGCAGTGCAAATTAGTATATAACAATTTCTAGCCCTCGGGAAGTAAAGGGTAGTGCCTAGGCCTTGTGGATTATGAAATAGAGGGTGACAAAGTTTCCTCACCATATGTATCCCATTCTAAGCAGTGCTAGCAGTAAGTAGTGACCAAGTGATGTGATCTCAAACCAGGGACACTTTCCTTTCTCTTTAGTGGCTTAACGAAGCGAAAGTAATTCAAAGACTTGTGGAGCTGATCCATTCGAGCCAGGATGAGGATGTGAGTATCACGTCATTTATTTTTTGTATGATTTTGAAACTTAATTAGAAGTCTAGGAGCATGTGCGCTTGAGAGGACTTGCTTTCTAACACTTGGAAGAATGCCATCTTCCTAATGAGAGGAGAATAGGAACCGAGAGTATGTATGGCAGTGTTGTCCTCTTTTGTCATGCTCAGCTTGTCCTCAATTAACAGGGTTTTCTCTTGTCTTCTGAGTACCAGTTTCCTGATGATTCTAAGCCACGTGCTAGATGGTACGAATTTAGATGGACTCCTTATAATCAGAGATGATTCACTGGGGTGTATTGAGAGCATGTTTCTTTTGAGCTTGCTATTTGAAAGGCTTGGACAACTGGCTCGTAGTGGTTTTAAGCCCATTTTTTAAAGCCAAGAACAATTTTTCTGTTTTAATATCCTGCTAAAATCTACAAGAATCATTTATCTGAGTCTGTGCAAGAAATGTGTCAAATATTACATTATACAGTTAAAAGGTCTATTTTTTCAGCCATTTTCACATATTACTCTTGGTTTTAGAATTTAGCCTATTACACAAGTCCGTCACATGTGGGTATCCTGACTTCCCTCACTAGTGTTGTGAAAGGTTAAGACCAGAGAACTTTAGGGTAATTTTTCATCTCTGTTTTAGCTAGTTATATTTGTTCTATTTGTTTACCAACACATCACCACAACTGCCAGCAGCAAAACAGACTCAATGGTGTTACAGAGGTTTTCTTGTTTGTGCTTTCACTGGAGGGGGGGTCACGTCCCAGTAGAAGTTATCCTTTTGTGAAAGTACATGGGAAACTGCTAGTTTGTGAGTTTATGTATCTTTAAGAATAGGTGAGATTTACGATATCAAGATGGCCATGGACCGTGTCTAAGCAAATGTCTTGGATTAGTAACCAGATAGCTAGTGTGACAGAGTGTCCATAAGTACCACAGCTATTATCATTGGTATTATTATCAATTGTATATAAGTAATTTTGTCAGATAATTACATATTCTTAAGGAAGTAAGAAATATTATTGAGTAGAAATAAGCAAAGATGAAATGTCTGCACTAACAAAGTCTCGACCAGCATTGCTTGACTACTGACTGTGTGTTGTAACCTGTCATTGAATGTATCTTCTGTACCAAATGACTGGAGGTTAGCTAATGTACCACTACTTTTAAAAAAGGGCTTCAGAGGTGATTCCAATAATTAGAGGCTAGTGAGAATGACTTCAGTATTGGGTAAATTGATTGAAACTATAGTAAAGAAAGTATTATTAGACACATAGATAAACGTAATTCGTTGTGCAGCTCACTTCATCAGATGCCTAGTTCTTGCATCTAATGAAGTGAGTTGCAACTCATAAAAACGTATGCCATAGTAACATTGTTAGTCATTAAGGTGCCACAGGACTCCTTGTTGTTTTTGCTGAAACAGACTAACACGACTATCTCTGAATCCTATAATCATTTTTTGTGGAAGAGTCAACATCGTTTTTGTAAAGGGAAATCATACTTCACCAATCTATTAGAATTCATTGAGGAATCATCAGGCATTTAGAAAAGGGGGATCCAGTGGATATAGTGTACATCGATTTTTCAGAACACCTTTAACGAGTTTACTCACCACAGGCTCTTTAGCAAAGCAAGCTGACTGGGATAAGAGGGAAGGATCTAAATGGATCAGTAGCTAGTTAAAAGATAGGAAACAAAGGGTTGGAATAAAAGGTCCATTTTCAGAACGGACGGAGGTTAATAGTGGTGTCTCCTATGTGTCTGTACTGGGCCCAGTCCTGTTCAGCATATTCATAAAAGATCTGGAAAAAGGAGTAAACAATGAGGTGGCAAAATTTGCAGAGGATACAAATAGGGATGTAAGAGTTAAACTGGTTAACCGATAAGCTAGAAGTTAAATCCAAAGCAGACTGTGAAGACTTAAAAAGGGATCTCACAGAACTTGGTGACTTGGTAAGAAAATGGCAGATAAAATTCAAGATTGATAAAATAAAAGTAGTGTACATTGGAAAGCATATTCCCAACTAGACATATAAAATGATGGGATCTAAGCTAGCTGTTACCACTCAAAAAAGAGATCTTGGAGTTATTGTGGATAGTTCTCTGAAAACATTCACTCAGTGGGCAGCAGCCATCAAAAAAGCAAACAGAATGTTGGGAGTAATGAAAAAAGAATTGAGACTAAGACCGTGAATATCTTATTGCCTCTGTCTAAGTCCATGGTATGCCCACATCATGAATATTGCGTGCAGATGTGGTCGCCCTGTCTCAAAAAGGATATATTGGAATTCGAAGAGATTCAGAAAAGGGCAACAAAAATGGTTGTTGGTTTGGAACGGGTGCCATATGAAGAGCGATTAAAAAGACTGGGACTTTTTAGCTTAGAAAAGAATACACAAGGGGGGACGGGATGTGACAGAGGTCTATAAAATCATGACTGGAGTGGAAAAAGTGAATAAAGAAAAGTTATTGTTCCCAAAACATAAGAACTAGGGGTCACCAAATGAAATTAATAGCAGGTTTAAAACAAACAAAATCATGGTTTTCTTCACTCAGCACAGTCAGCCTATGGAACTCCTTGCTGGAGGATGTGGTAAAGACCATGACTTTAACAGGGCTCAAAAAAAGAACTAGATACATTCATGGAGGATAGGTCCATCAATGACTATTAGCCAGGATGGGTAGGAATGGTGTCCCTAGCTTCTGTTTGGAAATAGATGACAGGAGAGGGATCACTTGACGATTCCCTGTTGTGTTCACTCCCACTGGGGCATCTGCAATTGGCCACTGTTGGAAGAAAGGCCAGTGAGCTAAGTGGACCTTTGGTCTGACCCAGTATGACTGTTCTTATGTGCTTACACAATCACTTACTGATTCCCTATTCTCTTCATTCCCTCTGGGGCATCTGAGGCCACTGTTAGCAGACAGGACACTGGTCTAGATAAGGGGTCTCCAAACTTTTCAGCCCGAGGGCCGCATTAACTATCAAACAGCAGTTCGGGGGCCGCTTTCATGACGGGGAATTTCAGTTGCCTATTGCGCCCTCTGTTGCAGCGCGGCCGGTACTCTGACCATGCACTCCCTCCAGTGCTGAAGGGGAGGGAAAGGGGGGCCCGGGCCCACCCTCACTCACGGGCCCCAGCCCAGGGCCCTAAGGACACGGAACCAGCTGGCTCCGGTCCGGCTGACAGGGCTCCTGCCGTAACTCGTCAGCCCGCCAACTCTAACGAGTTCTGCCCTGGGCTGCTTCCTTTCCCTCCTCGTGTGACCCTCTACCTCCCCCCACCGTGGGGCGGTCACCTTTGATTCGTCCGTCAGGCTGACGGTCGTATATCCAGACGCCCACCCCTCCCGCCGGGGCTGGTCCTGCCGTCTGGGTGGCCGTCGGGTCTGGACTCCTGAGAAAGGGGGGGGGCTTTTCCCCCTGCTCTCCCCTTCCTCTGCACGCTGTCCTCCCCTCCTGCTTGCCACCGCTCACTCCTTCCCCCCCCGGGCGGAAGGGGTCACCTTTTTAAAGTTCCCGCCGGGGTTCACGTTCCCCCGCACGTCGCCGGGCGGGCGTTACCACCACCGCCCATCCTGCCCCCTGATTGTCCGGCTGCCCTGTCAGTCTGGGCGGGGGAACGCCGCCCGTGCTAACCCCCGCCCCCTGCACCGTTTGCCGCCGCGCAGCCGCTTGTCAGCGGAGCGGCCCGCTTCTCCTGCCCCGGCGTGGCGTGAGTACACGCCGCACACCCCTGACAGGGGCCCCCCCCCCCCGTGGCAAGAAGGGCCCGTTCGGCGGCGTCCCAGGGACGGGCGGGGGTCGCCTCGTCACACCGGCACGCGGAAGGTGGGGCCAGACAAAAAGGTCTCCACGGGCCGGATGAGAGGGCCTCGCGGGCGCATCCGGCCCGCGGGCCGTAGTTTGGAGACCCCTGGTCTAGATGGACATTTGTAGAGCCCTGCGTGCATGTAACTGTTTACCAGCAGATGTGGCTGTCTGCAGATAGATTTCGGGATCTGCTGGCTAAGGGCACTGTCTCCTGGAAGAGGTGGCACCACGCTCTTCTCTGTTGACCATGGTGTCTCTTGGGTATTGATCTCTATGGATCAGTGGGTTTCCATGTCCATCCAGACAGTTGTACCTGCACATAGTTCTAGATGTTTGGCCTGACCCAGTCTGGCCATTCTTGTGTTCTAGAAAAAGGAAAGAAAGCAAACTCACTTTGAAATTTTACAATTTGTTTTAATGTAAGTTCAAGAAAACCTCTTCTTTGATTCTAAAGTCTCCCTGTTAATTGTGTTGCTGATGTGAATAGTGCTATGAAGAGAGAAGCTTGGATTGGAAGTTTGTTAAATAAGGAGGAATAGATCTGATCTTCCATGTTACCTTGGAGTACTGCTGCCTTTGAGTTGAGGAACTCTTTTTGCTTAGTTCCATGTATTGCTGACTGATGTACTTTTGTGTTGAATCATGTTTTCTCTGAAGGCCATGATGAACCCAGCTGTGCAATTTAGTACTTAAATGTAACCTTTGACATTGTTTGCAGAGGCAATCAAATGCTTCCCAAACCTTGTGTGATATCATAAGACTGAGCAGAGACCAGGGCAGCCAATTGCAGGAGATATCTGAGCCTGACCCGCTTCTCACAGCACTGGAGTCGTAAGTACAATCCAAAGGCGTGTTGTTAAACTAAATGACTGCTGCTGGTAATGTCACATCCTGATAAATGTTCAAGGGCGTGAACTGTGTGGTAAATAATCTCAGACCTTTGCCACACTCCTCACAATTGTTCTTACACATTATATTTATTTTTGCTAAATTATGGTAACACCCAAACGTCACAGTCAAGCCTTACTATACTTCTGCATGGGTACAAAGACACAGCAAAACTTGGTTTCTACCATGAAAAGTGCCTACACTAATAAAAAGGACACTGCCTCTAACTGGGAAGAATGTAATGGTAGGAATGCTCTCACCGTTGTGTCTGATTACTTATTAGGCATTAATTAATTTATTTCCACAACTCCCCTGTGAGATTGTAGGGTGGTATCCCCATTTTACAGCTGGGGATTTGAGGCTCAACAGATTCAAGCCAAAACTGTCAAAATGTCCATTAATTTGGGGTGCCAAATTTGAGGCATTTAGGGTTTGATTTTCAAACGTATTTAGTATTTTATGTTCCAATACAGATGCAGGCCCTTGCAGGTGGGAGCACTCAACACTTCTGGAGATCTGGCCCCAGGTGTCTTGTGAGGTACCCAGGAAGTGAGACAAACACAGTTAGTGGCCAACTGTGAACTTTTAGTTTGTGGCTTGTTCAGTGTTACATAGAAACTCTGTGGTAGGAGTTAGAATTGAATTCAGTTCTCCAGGGTCGCACTCGGTCGCTTTATCCAGGACACCATTCTCTCTCAACTCGTACCGTTCTCTATGCATGTTCCCCTTTTTGTGACAAGTGAGGTAGGGGTCCCACAGATGACAGCCTCCTTCCCTCCTTCACTACACAGCCATTCCAAGAATGCAGTCCATGCTTTGCACTGAACAAGGAAGGGGTCCTGTGGAGAAATAAAAGCCCAAAGTACCCAAATTGAGGTTGCATAGGTATTTCCTAACTTTTGAATGCTTGATTTTTGCAGCTTTAATACTGCTCTTTTAAAATAGGCTTTTTGTGTGTGATTCCCTAGTTAATTGCATCAAATGTTCTGAAAATATTCACTTTGGTTTTGAGACTAAGGATGAAATTATTTGAGGTGAAAGGGAATTTTTTTGGCAAAAGGTTGTGTGTGTGTTGGAGAGAGAGCACGCAATGGCAGTCATCTTTAAGTAGTGAAATGAAAAATAGGAGTGTAACTAGGGATCAAAAATTCTACTCTCACTTGCCTGGATCAAGTGCAGGCAGCTTACCCAGTGTGTGGACGGATGGAGGTGATTCTGCAGAATCTAAAAGCTTTCAGTTGACACAGGGGGAAAAAAAGGACACCTCTGTGCATGGCCACAAGTGATATGGCACTCCAGTGGTTTAGCTGCAGAACTGTCCTGGTAAGCCATGTATTTTAAGAGGCACATAATAGATCTGGCATGAGGTTGATGTCTGCACCCTACTCCATCAAAGGGAATTCACTCCCCTTACTGCTTCAGTTTCTTTGCTGCTACTGCAGGGAGCAAACTGAACTTGACTTCAGGCTACATATTCACTGAGCTTAGCTTAATGTTTTCTTGTCAGTAGCTAGTTTAGAGCAGCACAGGACTGCTCAGGGTCCATAGCTTTGCTCATCCAGAGAGCTTTCAGCTTCTCTCCCAGACTGTGTTGGATGCGGAGCCTGGCTGGCTTTCAAGAGACGTGTGTCATACCTGACGCTTGTCCCACATTTGGTGCTTTCTGTATCTGGGTGAGACTGGCCTAGTACCCAATGCATGGTTTGTTGTGCCTGCCTTCTCTGTGCGGGAATGGTTGATGCCTCAGGTCCCCTCTCGAAATGTTTACAGCCCGATAGGACCATCAAGCATGTCAAGACCAGCCTTCATGCCAAGATCATTTGACACAGGAGCCAAAGTCCATTTTGCTGCTCAGGCCTGTGTGTCTCTCTCCTCAATGTTTTATCACAGGCTTGAGACCAGTAATGTGTTTTTTTTTTCCATGACTGAGAGTACGTCCTTTAGCTAGCACCATCTGTCTCCACTGCCGCCAGGTTAATCGAAATGGGCACTTGTACTCCCTGTTAAGGCCTCAGTAGCCTTTAGAGACCTCATGCCTCCAGAGAAGACGGGAATCTCCGCTGTCTGGATGTCTGTGGAGCATTGGTGTTCTGCCTGCAGAGGACAAGACCGTTCAGGAAAACACCCATAGTATTTGTACTGTTCACCGAACTTACTGAAAGGGGAAGCAGTTTCCTTAGAAACTCTCTAACTGGATCTCAGGCTGCATTGTGGTTTAACAGTGACACCCCCCGCCCCCGAGTGTTAGAGCTCTCTTGACCAGAGTATTAGCTGCATCAGTAGCTTCCGTCTCTGAGGTTCCTCTTCTGGAGATCTATGGAGCAGCCACACCAGGCTCTGTGCGTTGCCTTTGTGAGACGTTACACTATGCGGAAAGACTCTACAGCAGATGCATCCTTTGGGTGAATGGTTCTTTACTCTGTGGTACTGCAGGGCCGCTCGTATCCCCTTCTTCTTCCTCCATGAGTACTGCTTGTGAGTCTTCGCAAGTGGAATTCACACGGGGCCATTGCTTGAAGAAGAAAGAGGTTAATTACCTTATAGAGTAGCTGGAGTTCTTCCAGATGTATGCTCCTTATGTGTATGCTCTGACACGCCCTCCTTCTCTGCTCTAGCCCCTTCTTGTAAAGTTGTGATAGGGTAGGAACTGGGGAAGCGATAGGTCCTCATTGGTCATTTACACCCTGAGTTTGGGGCATGAGGAAAAGGGCACAGGCATGGACCAAAGGGGACGCTGTCAGTGAAAAATCTTCCTATCTCAGGAAAATGGCGATAATCCACCTCGAGTGGAATGCACTTGGAGTACCACACGCCTCAGACTCAGAGTATGTAAC
Source organism: Pelodiscus sinensis (assembly GCF_049634645.1). Classification (NCBI taxonomy): domain Eukaryota; kingdom Metazoa; phylum Chordata; order Testudines; family Trionychidae; genus Pelodiscus; species Pelodiscus sinensis. The sequence continues at coordinate 736,745 of NC_134711.1, forward strand.
CTCTCTCTTTTTTTGAAATGCAGTGGGAGCTGCAAGAGTTCATGGTTAACAGCTGAAGTGCATAGACTTGGAAAGGCTTCTTTGTGGCTCCACCTGTGATTTTCAAAGCAGGAAAGGTACTTGCGTTCTGCTGAGGAATGTTCAGAACATTGGTGGATCCCATTTTGGAAAAAAAGATTCAGACATAGATGTGGAATTAGATATTGTATTCAGATCATTGAGAGAATGAAAGAGTGAACAGTGTCTTGATTGTCTCTTGTGTATTGTACACGTTGGACTGCAGTGAAACAAAATGGACATTCAAGGATTACTTGTTTGCCACGCATTACAGTAAAGATACTATCTGCCTGCATTTGTTCTGGTCAGTCCCTAAACCTACTGGAGAGTCTCATCAGAGTATTTACAGCTTTTAAAGACAGAGGCAACTGTTATGCTGATCTAATCTGACCTATAACACAGAACAGGCCATCAGATTTCCCCCAGTGCTTTGTGCATGCAGCCGTGACTTGTGGTGCTAGAGGTATTGCTGAGGGAGTCCTCCAGCCTTTATTTGAAGACACCAAAAGATGGAGATGTTTCCACATTTTGTGGTGGCAGTTTATTCCAATGGACCATTACCACCACTGTTGAAAGGTGCATCTTACTTACAGTTGAGTCCTGGTGACTTCTGGTTCCAATCATTTGATCTTATTATGCCTTTGGCAGATAGATTCGAGTCCAGTCGTATTTGAGAACTTCTTCCTGGGATCTGAATACGTACTTATAGACTGATCAAGTTACCATCTAACCTTGTCTTTGCTGAGTTAAGTAGACGGAGTGCATGGCATTGGCCAGCTAACAGCGCATAATGCAGGAGGCATTCCTCTCTTTATGTGAGACAGAGCCACTTTTTGGTTCAGCTAGTCAGTGGCATAATCAGGTACATGCCCAAATGGTAGGTAAGCAGGCTCCTAGACCTGCATTAGGTCTAGCCTTGCCATACATGCCACTGAGATGAGTCCCCCTCATCTTTCTTCCAAAGAGATGCAGTTTCTTTACTTAAGTAGTAGAGTGGATAGTTCTAAAATTAAAACAGTACTGCAAATTATTTGGAACCCTAATGCCTTTCTGTAACTCCTCTGTGTCATTTAACAGGAAGGAATGCGTGGAGCAGCTTTTGAAAAACATGTTTGATGGAGACCAGACTGAAAACTGCATAGTGAATGGAACTCAGATTTTATTAACGTTATTGGAGACGCGGCGTTCTGGGTAGGTTACGTCCCTCAATAAGAAAATGTTACAGCTCAAAACCTAGTTTTTTCAAAAATCAAACTCCTGACTTACTTTTGGGGGCTGCCAAAAATAAACACAAGAAACATTGTTTTAAAGTTGTGCTTCAAGGTAGCTTCGCAGAGTTGTAACTGCATTATGCTAGGTACTAGGCAAACACCTAGAAAAGCACATCTTTATACCAGAGAACTACAGTCTAAATAAAAACAGAAGGTGGGAAAAACAGATACAACACGGATACTGTGGTGAGGGGTCTGTGACTTTTTAGCTCCAATTTATTTTTAAAATTATTTTTATTTTTTATGTTTATGGGAGCGGCTTTGTGTGAGGGGAGCCAGGTGTGGGGCAGTCTGGTTGTGGGCAGCTCAGTGGGAGTGCTGGATGCACAGGAAATTGTGGCGGGGGAACGGGGGGAGGTTTCCAGTGCAGGGGGGTGGGACTGCAGAAGATCCAGGTGAAGGCAGTTGGGGCTCAGCAGGGGGAGGGAGGCTCTGAGTGCCGGGGGGGGGGGGGGCGGGGCAGGGCGGGTGTCCAGGTATAGTTGGTGAGGGAATCATCAAGGTGGGGGTTGGGTGTAGGGGGCTTGTGGGAGGAATCCAGGTGGAAGGAGGAGGGTTTGATAGGCCTGCTTAATGGAGGAGCCCCAGCTATTGCGGAGGGGATGCCACGTGCCAGGCTCCTGCTCCCCGATGTGATTCCTCTGTCCCTTTTCTTCTCCATTCCCCTCCCTTCGCTCCCCTGTTCCCCTCCCCCTGCCCTATTCCACCCCCTTCTTTGCCCACTGCTTCCCCCACCCCCTTACCCACCACCAGCACGCACTGTGGCACAGGAACAGGAATTCTCCCATCATGCACCAATGGTCAACCCCATCTCCCCCCACTGCCAGGCAGCTTCCCTGCCATTTTCTGCAGGAAACAGGAATTCTGCGGAGCGCTCGTTTTTCGTGGGCATGCAGTGATGCAGGAAATGGGTGCCCGGAGTAATTTGCATTATTCTTTCAAACACGTGTTGAAGTTTTGTTTCAGCATTTAACAGTTGTGCGCAACATTAACACTTCTAGCTACCTCATTAATGCTCGAATACTTGAGAAATGATCAATTCAGGGACACGTTTTAATTGTTCCTTGCTGTCCTCAGTATGATGAGTAAACAGTAATTGACTCTGTCTTTGCATTCTGCTTTATGGATTTGGATTCACATAGTATTTTAAACTTGAGCCAGCTGTAAATATTTCCTCTTGGAAAGCAGCTGGCACCGGGGGCAGGTACTAGGCCTGGAAGTCTGATGAAGGCGAGCATGACTACCCTTGGTGGTTTTGACTATTATGTTTTATCTTTCTCCCTATAGAGTGGAGGGACTGGTGGACTCATTCTCTCAGGGATTTGAAAGGTCTTACACTGTCAATAGCAGCATCTTAAATGGTATTGAGCCTCGGCTAAAGGATTTTCACCAGCTTCTACTCAACCCGCCCAAGGTAAAGCCCTTCCTGTAATCAGAGTAGCTGACATATGCTTCAGAGGTTTTCTTTCCTCTGTGTATAGAATCATTTGCTTCCTGGATATTTTCAGTTTTGTTCACCTGAACGCATCATGTACTAAAATAATCCAACCGTATAATAAATTAACATAAAGCTCTGACTTAAATCCTCAAAGAGAAATTCAGAGTTCAGATTTAGATTTCACACGTCTAGGAACCAGGCGGTGGGATTTGGAGTCTGCACTGATGTATTTGAATAACATTAAGGACATTGAACAGGACTGTGTAGCACTTTAAAGACTAACAAGATGGTTTAATAGGTGATGAGCTTTCGTGGGCCAGACCCACTTCCTCAGGAAGTGGGTCTGGCCCACGAAAGCTCATCACCTATTAAACCATCTTGTTAGTCTTTAAAGTGCTACACAGTCCTGTTTTTTGTTTCAGCTGCACCAGACTAACACGGTTACATCTCTACCATTAAGGACATTGTTTTAATGTAATGAGAGTTCTGAAGGTGTCCGTGTGGAAAGGAAGTGTTTCTGAATTTAGAAAATTAAAATTTGTTAATGTTCTGTTTGGTATGTAAATCTGCTATTAATCCCATGGGATAGCTACTTTATCAACAAATGTCTCCCAGGGCATGGGTTTTCCGTCCGGACATGAGCCCTTTATAATAAAGACTTGTATTTACTCATTGGTGGTTATAGCTTTCTGAAATTAGGTATGGAAAATATTATCTGAGTATTGTTTGTTTTGATTCAGTAGTTCTTTAATTGCTCTTACTGTGTGGTCCCTGGACCTCACTGAATGAGAAGGAAAATGTGACTTAGGTCTCAAACAGGTTCCTTAGCAGAGGAGGTTTACATGAAGATGAAGTGAATATAAAATCAGACTGAAGTCAGATTAGAGTACCATCAGAGTGACAATTTGACCTATGCGTAGAGAGATTCAAAATTGGGTTCCTCTTTCTGTGATAGAAAATGTCAATCCTGACGACAATTGGTGTCTTGGAGGAGCCACTGGGGAATGCTCGCCTTCATGGAGCTCGACTAATAGCTGCTCTGCTTCACACGAACACTCCCAGTATTAACTACGAACTATGCAGACTTAATACCTTGGACTTATTACTTGTGAGTAATGCACTGTGACCTATTGTGGAAGGATATGCTGGTTAAGCAAAGAACATGATCTGTGATCTGTACAATGCAAAGACAGGTACACGGAATTTGATGTATGCATTAATTCTGTGCCAAAAAATTTGTGCACAGGGTATTTTAAAATTCTGCAAAATGCTGTATGTTCTGTCAGAATAACACAATGTAGTCGCACCGATTTGAATTATTGTGGTAATTTATTTTGTAATACCTGTCAGCATGTATGTCTGTAACAATATAGACAAAAAAGATTCAGGATTTTTTTTTTTTTTTGACAAATAGACACCTTTCTAGGCTTGTTAGTACAGAACTTTGATCATTTAAACTACCATACAAACCTTGTCCCGTACCCCTCAGAAGGCAGGCAAAGGCTTGGGGGAGTCACGTGTATTGGAGGAGTTGAGGGGAGGAAAGGAGCCTGGCAGTGAACCTGGATGGTTGTTGGGTGTAAGTGAGAGAAGTAGGGAACAGTTTCTTTTGGGTGAGGAAGCACTTTTAGGAAGTTGGGGAGCCTCCTGCATGTAGACCCTGGCTGACCCCAAGCCTCTTCCATTCAGTCAGGCACATCTGACCCTGTCCCCAGATGTCCCTGCATCCCCCATCGCTATATGGCCCTGGAGCCCTCTTCTATTCAGCCACTGGTTCAGTGCTATCCTGACCCCACACCCTAGTCTTCCCCTCCCGCTCCCATTAGCTCATCTGAATCCTAGTCTGTGACCATCCCCAACAGTCCTTTATGCCCCCATTCTGCCTCTGGCTCCACCAGCAGGCTGCTGTGATGAATGCAAATTGCTGCTAGCTGTTACTGCCGATCAGCTGTCAGTTCTGGCACAGCATGCTATTTCTTGGGGTTCGTGTATTTTCTGCGGGGAATTATTTTTTGCACTGAACATGAATTCTGCATGTGTACAGTGGCACAGAATTCCCCCAGGAATAGTGATGTTAGGTCATGTGTAGGTTGCCTTAACCAGCGATTTCCTTGATTTTAAGTAATCATTTTGTTGGAATTAGCACTTTAGCAAGTAAAAACCTTCATGTTAACAAAGTTTTGGTTTGGGTGAATTAGATAACTCTTTTGTAATCTCAGGTGGCCTCAGTTTTGGCGTGAAGCCTGCAGAGAAACCAAACTGCACCATTAGAACACAGACTATTTTATGTAGCTTACTCTGTAAGTGAATCCACTGGCTGACATTTCACCGTCTTGCCCTCAGGAAAGTCTGTCTGTATGTGTTTGTGTGTGTGTGTGTGTGTGTGAAGGTCTGATCAGATTTGTGTCCTAAGTGGATTTTTATATACCCTTCATTTTGTTTCAGGACTTATTTTTTAAATACACATGGAATAACTTTTTGCACTTCCAAGTGGAACTGTGCATAGCAGCTGTTCTGTCACACTCTGTGCATGAAGGAAAATCAGTGATGAATGACCTGGAAAATAAAGAGGAGGTGCTAAATGGGAATGTGACCACAGAGAACTTGAAGACTTTGGATCAGGGTCCGGAGAATGTCATGGTGACACATGTAAGTCTAGTCACGTCACCTTTAGCTGGATGGATTCAGCATGGATCTTGGTTAACGAGAGAGTAATCTGACAAACTGCTCAAGAAGAGAGGGAAATAGTTATCGGCAGGGCTTGCCGAACTGCAGCGAGCCCCGCTCGCCAGCCGTGCTGTCTGTCGATCTGCACTTACGCAGATCGCCCGAACCCAGCCCTTCCGGGTTACAATCTACTCGCCATGCGCGAGTAGATTGTATTATTTTTCGAGCCCTGGTTATCGGGGTGTCTAGACGTTGCTTTGGCCTTTTGTACAGATGATTTGTTCTTTCATCTAAAAAAGGAAAAATCACAACTTTGAATCAAGCCCCACTCCCCCCAATCATGATTACAGATTCCTGATTTGTTGCCCATGCTTCTAATGCTGAGAATAATCTGTGGTGTTCTCTTCATTAATGCTATGAATGCTGTAAGGGCAAAGTGACGAATCTTACCCTTGGTGGGGAGGGATAGCTCAGTGGTTTGAGCATCAGCCTGCTAAACCCAGGGTTGTGAGTTCAATCTTTGCAGAGGTGATTTGGGGCAAAAATTTGTCAGAGATGGTACTTGGTCTTGCTATGAAGGCAGGGGACTGGACTTGATGACCTTTCAAGGTCTCTTCTAGTTCTCACAGATAGGCAATCTCCATTAATTTAAATTTTAATTTACAGGAATCCCTGTTTATCCCTTCCTCTGGGGAGTTTTGTAACTTAGGGTGTGTCTAGACTACATGGCTCCGTCGACGGAGGGTTGTAGGAAAAGGGAAATGAAGCAGCGACTTAAATAATCTCTGCTTCATTTAAATTTAAATGGCTGCCGCGCTGTGCCGATCAGCTGTTTGTCAGCTCAGCGCTGTAGTCTGGACGCTCTGCAGTCGACGTTAAAGCCCTTTGTCGACCGCCCCATTATTCCTCGTGGGATGAGGTTTACCGGGGCGGTCGACAAAGGGCTTTGATGTCGACTGCGGAGCGTCCAGACTACAGTGCTGTGCTGACAAACAGCTGATCGGCACAGCGCAGCAGCCATTTAAATTTAAATGAAGCGGCGATTATTTAAATCGCCGCTTCATTTCCCTGTGCCCAGTAAACAAATCTACATGGCTCCATCGACGGAGCCATGTAGTCTAGGCGTGCCCTTAGAGGAAGATGGAACCAGTTAAGGAAAACTTGAGTGGATTAGTGGACTTTTTCAGAGGGCTCATGCAGCTTGTTCCAACAAGATGAATCCATTAAAAATTGGCCTTAAAGTAATTTTAAGTGGTAGATGGTGTCAAGAGAGGAACAAAAGTGATTTGTGCTCTAGTGTAGGCCATCTAGGCCATGGGATTTCCTTTAGTCAGTGTCTGAAATGTTCTCACTGTCTCTCCCTCTCTAGCTGTTCCAGAAGTGCTGCCTGTTGCAAAGGATATTGGATGCCTGGGAAGCCAATGACAAAATACAGTAAGGGTGGTTTCGGTTGTATGGAGCAGTGGTGCACAACCTTTTTTCATTCGTGACCCCTGGGAAAATTTTGTTGAGAAAACAAAACAAAAAAACCCATGCTGGGCTGGCAAAATGCAGTCGCGGCCCCTTTTATTGCTGCAATTCCCCCCCGCCGCATGTCCGTCAGGCGCCGAGCCGGGAAAAGCAGAAAATACTGGCCAGCCGGATCACAACACTGCGACCCCCCCCAGGAACACAGCCACGACCCCCAAAGGGGTTGTGACCCACGGGTTGTGCACTGCTGGTATGGAGGACTGAATTTGAGGCTTGCAAATTTTGACTATCGTGTTGAATATTCTCTCAATTATTAGGATAACGGAGAGGTTTGCTTTAGAATGCAGGTTGCTCAGATGTTAAAAACCAAATACATTCTAGGCCAACACGTACATAGAGCCTCGTGGGCAGGTACAAGTCAGCTAGAGCTACTTCCAGCCACCCAGTGCTCCAGTAGACAAGCAGCATGCACTTCATTCTTGCTTTTCCCAAACGCACATTTCACAGAGCACATTAACTTGTTCTTGTTTTTAAATAACCAATGTACTGTTCCCCCACTTCTGGGAGTAGAATGTCCAGGAAACCTGTTTGAGTTTAGATTCCTCATGTAATTTTCTAACTCCGAAAACCATTTAGGTGATGTAATGATTGTAAGAAATAAGACTAAAAATAAAGAAAAGAGACTGACGTGAAAGAAAATTATCTGGGCTTCTGTTTCCTGCCTTGCCTAAGCATTTGCTGCTATTGTAGCACTTCACAGTTTCAGTGTCATGTAGTGGCAATTTGGTCATTTCTCTTGCCAGTCCCCCTGCATGATGAATAATGCCCTGACAGCCACAGTTGTGTCTGTTGGTTATTACTTGAATTCCGTTTTGTAGATTTAAATGATGGGGGGTGATGAAACTGACTCAAGGTGGCCCAGCTAAGGGTGGAACAGATTGTTTAGCCTAAGTAGTTAGAACATATTTCAAGGGGAAGTGGCCCATTAGTGTTTCTCTCACCAAAGCTATTACGAATAGTGATAGAAAATGTAGCGTGTTAGTCCTGCATTTTGCCAAAGCTATTACCTCACCCACCTTCCCTCTCTGTTTGGACTTTGATGTTGGTCACTCCTTGAGATTCAGCACACTTGAGGAGCTCTTGATTTAGCTCAAGTAATGCTCAGATTTTTAGGCACAACTTCATGTTCTTAAAAGGAATGTCCCGACAAGGGGTTTTGTATAAAACCTATCACCTTATTATCTAATGTTGAAGTGTATGGTAATATGATGAGCAAAACAGGGAAGTCAAGCAGCTGGTGTTATGCAGGTCAATCTAGATGGTCAAGGTGGCCCTAAAATCAATCGGTCTATGAAAATTCCAAAGCATTTATGGAGAGTTGACATTAGAAGAGCAAACAGTCTCAAAATTAACCTTTGATAGATTCCAAATAATCCAAAGTATAAAATGGAAAGTTTTACATTTCACTAAAGTACTGTATACTTTTATCATCGACATCTTTGCCAGGAGATGAGATAAAAGAAGTGGTTTTCTTTTTACACGGTTTTGTCTAGGGCTCAGTTGTGAGTGGGTTGGATACTTCTTTACATCATGTTTCTATGGTATTTTTCATGTGCTTTGGTTTTGACCAGCCTCCGCAATATTTATCGGTGCTGCCTGTGTCAACTTTGAGCACAGTTAGTTGCTGCACAAATAATATTGAGATCAAACCTTAATATTTGATGAGGTTCTCTCTCATGCAAATGAAGTGCTGAAATGAAAAATTGGCTTACTTGTGTGAATTCTGTCCATTCTTTTGATTGCTAATGCCTGCCTGTGTGAAAGCAGATCTGCTATCTCAGCTGAGTAGTTCTGTTCACAGCTGTGGAAATACCTATATTTTGATTCCTGAGTCTCTCCAGTCCTTGTCTGCATCGTGTAGGTAGGAGGGTTGGCTCAGCCATTTCATTCACTGATTTAGAGATTGACACAGTCCTTGCAGAGCGTCGGAGCGACCAAAACACAGCGAGAATGTGACTTTGTTATTATTTGATTTCATTTTGATTACTTTTGTAAAACTTTCTCTCTTAGGGGGAAATTTGTTCTAGATTAGGATCTCTTTTGTTCTCTTGTACCTTCAACTAAAATTGCAACACTTTTTCAATACTGCAGTGATTCAGATCTTTCTCCTTGTGTCTTTGTTTTGGGGAAGTTATGATTGAAAAATCATTTAGTTCTGTGCTAGTGCATCATACCTGTTTTATAGATGACTGGTATACCCAGTGCATTTGAGAGCAATGGGAGCTTTCTCTTCCCTTCCCTCTCTCTGCCTGTGAGTATGCACCAGTTCCTCTGTTGAGACAGCCTAGCCTCTTCAGCCTGTTATGTGGCGATGCAGCATCTTTACATCTGCCACACTGGTAGTTACTGTTTACGCCCATTAACTTGTGGCAGCAGCAGGTAACTCTTAAGAACTTGCTGATGAGTGTTTTGTTAAACTGGTACTGACTGTTGCTGTTTTCAGGGCAGAAGGTGGAATGAGGCGAGGGAATATGGGTCACCTGACCCGAATAGCCAATGCTGTGGTACAGAATGTGGAGAAGGGCCCCATGCAGACCCAGATCGGCGAGTTCATTAAAGGTACATGCTCTGTTCTCTGTCCCACCTTGTGTTTTTCTGATGGATTAGCTCTTTCTGAAACCATTTCTTTTGCCTTGTTTTACATGCAGGAGAGATTTACCGGGGGGTGGAGGGGAGAGAGGGAGAGATTTCTGACTGAATGCCTGTATTTGCTTCTTACACAGGCTTTTGGCCACTGTCTACTCTTGCATGCACCACACCACGTTGAAGTCTATGTGGTTGTGTCCATATAACTTACACAGTTTTGCTCTACAGAGTGCCTTGTGCGTTTTTGCAGTACCTTAGATTTACAGAGGACAGCAAGGCCTGTCTCCGTAAGCTGACAGTCTAGTTTAGACACAACATATCAAGGAATGACTATAAATCAAGTGTGGGTGTTGGGGAATAGCCGGCATTAGAGACAGATGGGGAAGATGTGGTTTCCATGAGTAAATGATCACTAAGGCTTGATTCTGTGTTTGAGAAATGTACGGGGCAGCTGTTATTCTTTTGAGTCAATGGACTTTGGCCTACAGTGTGAGAACCATTGCTGTGGGAAACTTAACCCTTTCCTAGGAGGAGGCTTCCAAATGAAGTACATTAATGGAAAACACATTGATGCAGATGGTTGCATTGGGCAAGACTTTCTAAGTGTTTCCAAAGAATGTGTTTGATGTTCTGTACTGGTCACCGAAGGACACTCATGCTCTGCCTCTGCTTTTCTGTCTGGCCCATGTGGAAGGAGAAGTTGAGAAGGAAATGAATTCTCGTTTCAAAGTTTCCATTTCCTCTGTGCTCCCAAGTGCTTTCGTCCTTTAGAATAGCATGTATGGAGCGTGATTCTTTTTGCAGAAGGAGAGCCACTTTATCAGCCTCTCTGAACCCCCCCCGCCCCACACACACACTCGCTCCTCCAAGCCCTCTTTATTAGGTGTCAGTGCATGAATAAATTGTGCAATTCTCAAAAGAGAGCAGACTGTATCTGACATGTTTATCCTCTCCAGAAGGCAGCAACAAGAGGTGCAATAATTGACTCAGCTAGTCTATTCATCTGGGGTTGGCCATTTAGGGGCTGCGCACTCTGAGAAACGTGCCTTGTTTCTATTCTCTTCCGCTCTCTAACCCAGCTCATTGCATGGGAGAATGGCATGTTAACACCGAGCGAGGTGCAGAACTGAAGTGGTACATGATACTATGCAGCAGAACTAGTAGTCATTAGGGCTGTCAATTGACCTGCATTAACACCTGTGATTTAACGCAGGACAGGATTAACGCGTTAAAAAAATTAACACGTTAATCGCAGGCGTTAATGCTGCGCTGCCTTTTTGAAGTGCTGCTCTGGCACTTCAGAGGGGCAGCTGATCACAAGCTCCATGCGGCGCTGCCCTGTTAAAATGCCACCACATTTCAAAGGGGAGTTGCATGCTATTAGTCATGATTAAAATTTTTAATCACTTGACTGCCCTAGTAGTTACAATACTTAGTATCCAAGGAATGGGAAGTGGTGTGAGGGGACTTTGCTTTGGTGGACCTTACAACTGGAATCTCTCCATGCTCTGAGATCCATCTCAGCCAGTGCACACTGTTTTTAAAGGACACCACAAATGTTCTCCTTTTCCTTAGCTGTGCACATTTCTAGTCTTGGCCCCAAATGTTTGTTTTGTCTGCTGTTTGCTTTGTTGAATGCTCCATTGACTTTCAGTGTTTGGGGTCATAGGAGAGTTTTTATTCTTAAATATCACGGTGTTTTTGTTGCACAGGTGTTGAGGGAATGAAAACGTGTTATAAAAATATTTCCCGAGTTACTGAGATGCATATGCTTCAGACCGCTGGTCGTTACTTGTCCGGGGATCTGAACATGGTGCAAGAGATGGGAGAGCATGGGACTGACATTTTCTATCGTCTCCTTTGTTCATTGAGCTGTGTTAATTGTGATGGTGACCCATTTGTTACAGAGCTACCTGAGGACTGCAGAGGGAGGTGGGAGAGCTTTGTAGAAGAGACGTTGAGAGAGACAAACCGGAAGAATACCGTGGATTTGGTAAGGACAATAGTACGGAACCCTTCTGCATATTTCAGATGGGTTTGCTGCTTTCCGGCATGTGTATTATTTGAGAATTGTCAATTTGATATGACCGTTTCTCTGATATTTTCCTTGATTCTACAAAGCGGGTGTGCAGGATGGGCGCAGGGAGGTACATTTAACTTCTCCTTGTCTGTAGGGATTAGTGAGAGAGATGTCTCTCTCCCCTAGTAGCAGCACTGCTGTCGCTTGGCAGCCACTCTGTATGTATTGTGTCTCATGATGTTTCCTTCAGAAGGAAGATAATTCCGACCCGACTGCTGGGGTCTCTGGCTGGGATAGATTTTTAATAGGGCAAGTTTATGGTTTGGCCTCTGATGTCTCCTGGACATTCACGTTGATCTCTGTCTCAGGTGAGCACCCACCATCTGCATTCTTCCAGTGAGGACGAGGACATTGAGAGCTCTTTCCCCAACGAACTCTCCCTCCAGCAGGTGACAGACTCTGTGCTTTGCACTGCTGTTGAGCAGCGCACTGCATCTGGCTTCATCTTCACTCTTTCTAAGGACGGTGCCACTTCCGGACTTCTTACCAGGGCCGAAAGCTTCTTGTGTGTGCATGTGTCCAATCCGTTGACAGGGGAGCTGTTTTTACAAGATGGGAGGGATGATTTGCCCAGTGTAGTGGAATGTTTTTGTGCCAGGTGGAAAATATCACTCGCTGCAGCGGAGGGTAGAGCTGACCATTAGTGAAGACTGCTGTCCTGCCGAGGTGCCCAGGAAGAAGCCACACACGTGCTTAGAAAGAGGCAACGTGACCCACTGAGTTGCATACTGGACTGGGAGACCTGGTCTGTTTCCAGCTCTCCTGCAGCTCTGCAGGCTTCTCTCTTTGTGCCTTAATTTTCTCAGCTCTGATGTGGGGTATAGTGACTTACTACTCCTGTGAAGCACATTGAGATTTGAGGCTTAAAATGGCATTACTTACAAAGGGAAAGCAATTACACAGGTATTCGCTGATAAAAGGAGAGCGCCAAATGAAGGGATGTACTTTGGCTTTCTTGTGCCTGGAGTCAAGTGTTGGAAATTAACTCCCAAATGTCACTGTTAGAGCCAGGTTGGGTCATCAGTAGGGCAGAATAAAATCATCCCTCGGCAGACATACACTCACCAGTCCTGTGGATCTGCCAGGGCGAGTTGCTCATCCTGTCACAGCTCAGGACCCGGCTCACCAGGATGGAAGGGTGAGCAAGACAAACCTGAGTGGTGCGGTGAACCCCGTGCACCAAATCACAACACCACTTATTGAAATTTGGCCTCGTCACCCTTCCATCAGGGTGTATGTGCATAGTGGTGGTTAGGTGAGAGCTGAGTGAGTGGGCCGGTATCTCCGTGGCTTACAGAGCAACTAGAGGCAGAGTTTAGGAAAGGGCAGGACAGATTAGGTCCAGCAAAGACATTGTAGTAGGTTCAGAATTTTCCAGTAGTATAAAGCCAGATGTGGGGATTGAAAGGACATTCTGAACCTGAAATCTAATGAGATTAAAAAAATGAGTTTCAGGTCACTTTACCCCTACACTGAGTTCACCTGTGGTTCTGCAAACACAATTTTCTTTCCCTAGTTGCTATGTTAAAACTCCCGCCACCCCAAATAAAAACAAGGGAAACTAACTAACATCTCCCTGCAGACGAAATTGGAATTTCCTGCCTGCACTGATGCTGTGGCAGTTTCAGCAGCTAAAAGGAGGACTTCAGTATAGCCAGGGTCAGGAAAACAGATGTTTTGCTGGCTATTGTAACTGAGTCCTGACAAACTGTAGTGGTGCGGATGCCCAGCCTAGAAAATTGAAGTCTTATTATTTAGTGAAGGTTATTATAGTAGTGCCTGCGGGCCAACCAAGAATGGAGCCCCATTGTGTCAGACATCAAACAATGGGAGGGCTTGATTATCAGCATCTTCTTGTAGTGTTTATTTTAAACTCCTTGAATTGCTTATAGCCGGTTTCTGTTTGCATACCTCAGGCATTCGCAGAGTACCAGATCCAACAGATGACGGCCAACTTTGTGGATCAGTTTGGCTTCAACGACGAAGAGTTTGCAGACCAGGATGACAATATCAAGTGAGTTCAGCTATAGACACGCCAAAACTGGAAAAGGAAGATTGGCAGATAAAGTCCTCAGGGAAATCCAGTCACTCATCATCTTCCTGTAGAAGGAAGCATGCCAGTGATAAGGCAGTTCCAAAAACCATTCAGAAGGGCGAGATGGATGGATTTCACATTACAGACCTGTAGGGTACATCGACACTGCAAAAAACCCCAAATCAGCCCTTTCGCAGTGAGTCTTAGAGCCCAGGCTAGTGCTTGTGGTCTGAGGCTCAGATTAGCAGCATAGACGTGCCTGCTGGAGCTCTGAAGTGGCAGGGTATGGGCAGGAGGATCTCAGCACCCAAGCCTGAATGTCAATGGCAATTTGGTAGCCCTGCAAGGCCAAGGCATCTGACACAGGCCAGATGCAAGTGTGTTATTTCAGTGTGGACAAAGCCCCACAGCACGATGGACTGCAGTGGGACTGCGTTAACATGGCAAATGGGTACGTCAGAACCCAGGGTTCACACTCTGAGTCAGGCTTGGACCCTCCACTCCTGTGACCACTGGGTCTGAGCCTTTGGTTTGTGTGATTTGTGTATAGCTAGAAGGGTGGGGGGAAAGGCTGGGCCAGAATTTGAACCTTGGGCATACAGTGCACTGTAGACAGTCCCTAAGTGATATTGACTGTGCAGTTGTTCTGTAAGAGATGTTAATCTCATTAAAACACTTCCCCGCTCCCAAGATTGTTGTTATCCTTCTAGTGTTCTGGCATTAAATATAAATGAAAAATCTGACACATAGTGTTAGAGTGTGACTGAATTTCAAATAGCGAAATGGTAGAGCCTGGTGGACTTTGTCACCTAGCCATCTGTGTGAAGGGGCAGTTTTTAGACTGGAAAGCTCTGTGGTCACATAATCGCTCTGAGTCTTTTGTAGCTGCTGTTGGATTTGAGATATTCATAGAATCATAGAATAATAGGACTGGAAGGGACCTCGAGAGGTCATCGAGTCCAGCCCCCCGCCCTCAAGGCAGGACCAAGCTCCGTCTACACCATCCCTGACAGATGTCTGTCTAACCTGTTCTTAAATATCTCCAGAGAGGGAGATTCCACCACCTCCCTTGGCAATTTATTCCAATATTTGACCACCCTGACAGTTAGGAATTTTTTCCTAATGTCCAATCTAAACCTCCCCTGCTGCACTTTAAGCCCATTACTCCTTGTCCTGTCCTCAGAAACCAAGAGGAACAAATTTTCTCCTTCCTCCTTGTGACACCCTTTTAGATATTTGAAAACCGCTATCATGTCCCCCCTTAATCTTCTTTTTTCCAAACTAAACAAGCCCAGTTCACGAAGCCTGGCTTCATAGGTCATGTTCTCTAGACCTTTAATCATTCTTGTCGCTCTTCTCTGTACCCTTTCCAATTTCTCCACATCTTCCTTGAAATGTGGCGCCCAGAACTGGACACAGTACTCCAGCAGAGGCCTAACTAGTGCAGAGTAGAGCGGCAGAATGACTTCACGAGTTTTGCTTACAACACACCTGTTGATACAACCTAGAATCATATTTGCTTTTTTTGCAACAGCATCACACTGTTGACTCATATTCAACTTGTGGTCCACTATGACCCCTAGATCCCTTTCCGCCATGCTCCTTCCTAGACAGCCGCTTCCCATCTTGTATGTATGGAACTGATTGTTCCTTCCTAAGTGGAGCACTTTGCATTTCTCTTTATTAAACCTCATCCTGTTTACCTCTGACCATTTCTCTAACTTGCTAAGGTCATTTTGAATTATGTCCCTATCCTCCAAAGAAGTTGCAACCCCACCCAGTTTGGTATCATATACCAACCAGTATCTTCCAAAAGCTGCCCAAAGGACTCGACATCCTTCATGTTCTAGGACCTCCATCAGAGTGGTGTTCAAGTGAATGGAAGCTACTTTTCAGTGGGAAGGGGGAGGCTCTTCAACATTCTCTAGCCCTTTTCTTGAGCATTGTGGGGATAAGGGCTGTTTAATGGGGCCAACAACGTCCAATCCAGCATGCAATTGTGGGGCAATCTGATTGTTTCCCCATTTTGTAATGGAATAGAACTTACCTCAGTTATTTTGGGAAAAAGCAACATAAAATGGACCTGGAGCTGAAAGAGAATTGTAGCTGGAACACACTATCCAGTCCCATAAGGATGAATAGGAGGGGAGAGAGGATAAAACAAAACCTGTTCCAGTGTAGGCTATTGGTTGGTGAGGCGTGTGAAAGAGGGACCCTTTGTTTCAGTGGCATAGTCATTTGAGTATTTTAATCGTTTACAACAGATGCACTAACTTAACAGCTTTCTTTTTAGAAAAAAATCAACATCTGAGACATAAACGACACTGCCCAGACTTAGGCATGTGTAGATACCCTATAAAATCCTTCTCCTCACCCCCTCAAGTTATTCCAATGACTTGCACTCCTGACCCATGGAACTCTTTCTAGACTAATAATGGTCTGTCTGTCAACCTAATGCCAGTGTGAACTATTTGATGAGTGTTCTGATTTGAATAATTATCCAGCAGGTCTCTGAGCTGCCATATAAGGGCTCAGGAAGATGGAACATGCTTATATGAGAAATTGTTAGGAGGTTGTGATCAGCTGGACTTGGCTTTATCCTTGGAAGCTTTGCCTCAAACTCAGTTGAAGGACCCGACTGAAACACTTGCAAGCAGCATGTATATTCTGTGGGAGTTGGCATGTGACAGCTGGGATTTGGCTTATTCTCTAGCCCACTACAGCTGCTCTGTAAGGTCAGGAATACCTTCTGAGCTAGGACAGTTCCACTGGTCTCATGCTAAGGCGTTGAACAAGATGTAGGGTTGGGAATCCTACAAACGATATCTGCTGAGAAGCAGAAATACAAGGTTACATTGATTTTTCCATCCAGAACTAGAGTGAAAAAATCATTGCCTTGGTGCAGTGACAGCGGAGAGTGTGCAGAGAACAGCAGAGAGGTTGGCTTGCAAAGTGTCTTTGTGTTTAGCTCCTTTGCCCATGTTGCTCCAAGCTCTCATGCAGATTTCTCTCTTTTTGCAGTGCGCCTTTTGACAGGATTGCAGAGATAAACTTCAGCATAGATGCGGATGATGACAGTGTAAGTGAGGTTTTTGGATACTTACTATCAACAAGGCAGACTCCAGTGGGTCAGACCATGCTTGAATCAGATGTAGCCATGTGCATCTTTGAGAAAAGGGATGTTACATTATTTATGTAGTAAAAAGTCTCTGATGCCTATCTCCAGACAAGGGAATCAAGGCATTGAAATCACCTTGATATAATTTTCCTGCTCTTTCAATTGTCTGTTGCATCATCTAGCTCTGAGGCCGCGTCTATACGTGTAGATAAGTACTGCTGCAATCAGTGCAGCGGGTGTCGATTTAGCAGGTCTGGTGAAGACATGCTAAATTGATGGGAGAGTGCTCTTCTGTAGATTTGTGTATATTACCTCCTGAAAAAGAATAAGGGAAGTTGGTGGGAGAGTGTCTCCCATCCACAGCACAAGGTAGACAACACAGCAAGTTGACCTAAGCTACATGAATAATATAGTAGTAGTGTAACTTGGGTTGACTTACCAAGGGAGTGTAGACCAGCCCTAAGGCTCTATCACAGGAGTTGCCCTTTGAGCTACATGGTGTGTCTTTGTCTTCACAAAGGAAACTTCTGTTGCCGTTGTCTCTCCCTGCCACCCTTTCCATCTATTCAGTAGGAGTGGAAGTTGGTGAATAAAGTGCT
The DNA here is from genome assembly GCF_049634645.1 of Pelodiscus sinensis. NCBI lineage: Eukaryota > Metazoa > Chordata > Testudines > Trionychidae > Pelodiscus > Pelodiscus sinensis. Next base: position 754,126 of record NC_134711.1, read on the forward strand.
TAACTGTTTTTTCCTAACTAGAGAGAGAGGTTGTTTGGTAGTGAAACTTCACTGCAGCTCTTGGTTATGACAGTATCTTATCTCATAACCGAAACATACTTAGACCCTTTTTTCCAAAGATCCCAAAGCACTCAATCGATTTGGCAAACTGATCCCAAATTGTATCGGTGCAGAAATTTGTGGCTTCCCCAGCCACTGAAATGCAGGGTTCTTTAAGCAGGAAGTACGTCATTACTCAGTTAAAATTTAGCCTGAGTACTGAGATCATGCTGTAGGAAATTCTTTGTCTGTGTGGTGTGTACAGTATCCATGACGACATCTCCTTATTCTCAGAATTCCAAGCTGGGAAGTTTGGGAGTGAGTGATTTACTTCGTCTGAAATATCTCAGATAATTCCCCCGGTAGCAGAGAAACTGGGGAAATTCATGTCACCAGATGTCTATGAAACAGCAGCCAGGGATTCCTGTTGTGTCAGAAGCAAGCAGCCTGTCACAGCCTTATTTCTTAGTTTTTTCTGGGCTTCCTGCCTCCAGGCAGTGTGGTTTGCGAGCTGCGCGCTGCACCAGCATTCTTGTTGCTTCCTCCCAGAAATCTATAGGACCTGACGTCTGTTTACATTTGTTTTAGTCAAATGCATCCCTTTTTGAGGCCTGCTGCAATGAACGGATCCAGCAGTTTGATGACAAGGAGGAGGAGGAAGATATCTGGGAGGAGAAAGAAATAACCTATGCAACCCAAGTCAAATCAAGAACACGGTAAGGCGAAAGCAAACGGTCTGTCGTCTTTCTCTGAATAATGTCAGGTTGTAGATTTCAGCCCTATGTGCTTTGGAGCCTGTTGCTTTTATTAAATGGAGTGACTTTATATGAGCTGCTCCTGCAAAGAGCTGATTGCTTGGCTTGATTTCAGAGCACGACACCTGTCGTGCATGTGAGGCAGGCTTTAGGGCATGTAATAATGATGGAAACACTAGGGTACCAGCCAATTGTGGAGGAGAGATACTAACTTTATTTAAACATTTTTTAGAAGCCATCCTTTTTCTTACCTCTCAGAAACTTAATATAAAGCTATAGCTTGTTACAGAGGGAGAGGGAGAGAGAACAACTGTTAGTGTGTTTAATAAGGTAGGCGATACAGGGTTCCTTTTTTGAAATTGTGAAAATAAAAAAATGTTATTGTTGGTGCAGTGTAGGGCCCCTACACGTTGTATAATTGGCACGATAATGAATTTCTGATTCATCCCTTTGATTTAGTAATGATTTAATTGTAAGTGCTTCTATAATTGGACAGATTAGGCAACAGAACAACCAAGAAGCTGACATTGAGTTGTGTGAATTATATTCATTTTCTCAGTCCAGTTACTAATGGAGAGTTGTCTGCATCGCAAACGCCATCATGCCAGGTGCCACTAACTTGCCTGCCATTTTCAGCCTGGAAGACTTGAATGGGCCATGGAGACTTAAGCTCACTTCTCTGCCCTAGAAAACACTCTGCTAGTTGGAGGTTAGGTACTGTAGGCAGACTATATGAGGAAGCTTGCCCTGTTGCTGCCTGTGTGCAGTATTCTGGAAATAAACACTGTAGAGTCTCCAGGATGGTCAGTTCTAGCAGCTTTATTGGCCAGGAATTAATAAATCTTAACGATGTCTGTGACCCTTCTCTGTGCCAGTGAGAATCAGCCCTTCAATTAAAATCTATGGTGCACACTCTGCCCCAGCTAGCTTGATAGCTTTTGACTGTCTGGGAGGTAAAGGGGACAACTTCCAAATGTAATCTGTGTTTTTAGTAAAAACCTTTGGAATGGCAGTTTTGTTTTTCCTTTGCCGGCCCACTCTGATGCTTGTTTCTTGTCAGTCTGGAGTGATCACTCAGCCGACATTTTCAACCATTGCAATGTGGAAAATTTTCAGAGGGGTAGCCAAGTTAGTCTGTTACTGGAAAAACTTAAAAAACAACAAGTAGTCTAGCAGCACTTTTTTTTGTTTGTGAGTCTTTAAGATGCTGCTAGACTATTCATTGTTTTTTAAGTTTTTCCAGTATGGAAAACGTAATGGAGTTAAATCAGTGAGTTGTTTTATTCAGTTTCCATTTGATGTGTGGAAAGGAGGATTTGTTTCCTGTCCTGTGTAAGTTAGTTGATAAATAACAAGTACATGCCCTCTTGTCCAACTCAACTTTTCCCAAAAATCTACGTGAAGAAAGTAGACTTGTGCCACCCGAGATAGACGTATATTAATTGAATTAGGGTCTTCTGTCTCCTTTCTGTGTCCAAGTGTGAAATGAAAGATCAGAAGCTGCTGCTAGTAAGGAGGAAAAGTTGTGCTGCAGTAAAGTCATAATACACATTTGATTAGATATGTAAGTTAGACTGTTAGCGATCTCATGAAAATTGAAAAAATTTATACTCAGTTATTTTGAAAATGCTTGTATGTGTAAATTGGAATGTGGAAGGTTGCTTGCATTCATGGTGTTTTATATCCTCAGGGTGCAATGCACACAATAGCTAATTTAGCCATCCTATTCTCTACCCCCATTCTGCAAGCAGGGGGAACTATAACAGAGTAATTTAGCGACTTCAGTTGTAATTAAAAAAAAAAAAGACTCAAACTTTGTCCAGTGTATGCTGTGATCTCCCTCCCTTGAGTTCTGTATTCTTCTCCTGTTGTCATCTTTCCTTCCCACCCACTTCTGTATTTTGTTCTGTCATCTCTTTTGTTGTTTCCTGTGGATTGCATCTCCGTGAGGAAAGACGGTCTTTTGGTATGCCGGTATAGTGCTGTGCATACCTGTGATACCGTTGTGAATAGTAATTGACAGTGATTCAGAATTATTTGTTTTGCTTTACTTAGTGATGGTGCAGGGAGAACTTCTGAAAGTGTAATAAACCCAGACAGGAATCTGTAGGGCTTTTCTGGGAATGTAAATGGACAATGATGGGAAGAAACTACAAAACAGAAAATTTAGGCTAAATGTAAGGTCAAAATTCCTGAAGGACATTTATTAAGCTGAGGAGTATCTCCCCTAGGAGCCCTGTCATTCAGGGTAGCAAGTACTCTGAGCAAAATGCTAAAAGACCTACTCGAAGGAATAATCCTGCACTGTGCCCTTGTCTTCCTCCTCCTGCTGAGACTAGCTCAGAGCCAAGCCTTTTAATTTGGCCCGCTCAAAATGGCTGCACTGCAGGAGCAGGGGCAAGGGAAGAGGCTTGCACGCTGCCCCCAGCTCCAGAAAAATCTCTCAGCTCTTATTGACTGGAAACCGGCCAATGGGAGATAAGAGGTAGTGCAGGGGGCAGAGGCAGTGCAGCGCCATTACTCAGGTCTCATTGGCCGGTTTCTGGCCAGTAGGAGTGGAGAGACTTTGCTGGGGATAGGGGACAGTGCATGGCGCCTCACCCCCACGGTGCAGAGAGCCACATGGAACAGCCAGCTAAGTGGTCTGGGGCTGCTTCCCACACCTTGTACCTGCTCCTACATCCCTCTCCCAGGCCAGAATCTTCTCCTGCACCCGGACCCTGCACCCTAAACCCCTTCCCCAGCTCACAACACCCTCCTTCATCCAAACTCCTCTCAGAACTCACACCCTGTCCTGCACCCCATCCCCTACCCTCAGTTCCCATCTGCACCCAGCCTCCATCCCATGCCCCGCGTCAACTCCATAGAAAAGTACGGCCCTTGACATCTTAGTGGTCTCCATCAAAAATTATTCCCCATCCTTGGACTAGATGGCTTAATAGGTCTCTCTAACCCTGATTTCTACAATTCAGATTTGGAGTGTCTCAGACCTCAGAGAGTTCCTCAAAAAGTGACCTAGAGAATGGGGATCATGATGGCAGCGTGGACTCAGAGGAAGAGGAAACAGACGAACATACAACACCTCCCACAGAGAACACCAACAAGAATAATCCTTCTGAGCAGAAAGACTCTGATGCTACTGAAGGTAAAAAGTTCAATATACCATCTTCAGTCCCCAGAGACCTATCTCAGCCAGTCTTTCCTGGAGATCTGCTACATAGGAACATGTATAGCCACCTGCAAGCCCTGCGGCAACTGAGGCTGCTGAGCTGGGACGTAAAATGCCCAGTGTGAATTCGCATCTACAAACTCTTGCCTTAAGTATTGGTGGGATTCGATCCTGCAGGTTCAGGGAGCTAGAGCTCCGCACAATTGAAGTGTGCAGTTTCGATGCTTCTGGAACCATGCAAGATGTAACTACTATAACTGTATCAATTGTTATTAAAAAAATCGACAAAGAAGATAGTAAATGAGAGGACTAAGGCGCTGCCCCGGGATGTTTTTAAGGGTTTATAGAGAGCACAGCCGAATATATTCCAGCCAGCCCTCCTTCCCTGTCCTCTTTTTCTCTATGTGCAGAACACCCTGTTGCTATTTCAGTGTCAGTGCTGTAACCCATTCTTGCAGGGCCTGGGGAAGGACTGTACACACACGAGCTTTGCCCAGAGCAACACAAGGGAGTGATGTCGTGGAGCACTTGAGACAGGAGGTGCATCTGACCATAAACAAGAGTTAAATTGACCATACACACTGCACTGTCAGTTGTTCAAAATAAATCAACTGCAATAAAGGGAGAGATGTGTTTTTGCAGACTTCTTTGTTCTATTAATCTTTGGTGTTACTTCGGACTAGAGAACAATATTTGCGCACAGACGTGTTGTTTTTTCCAAACTGGTTGTTGCTACAGAAGAACAGATAGCATCATGTGAGTCTGCTCCTGTACAAAACAAAACCCTTCCACTGCCATTGCCTACTGATCGTGTGACAATGATACTTTCGGGACATCTACAAGCAGGCCAATTTTAATAAAGAATGTTTATACAACAGGCCCTTTCTGTGGGCAGCGCAGTTGGTTCAATTTCTTTTGTCTAGAAACTAGGTTCCAACATGGGTACAATTCATGCGTGAATATAGGTTTGGTGGCTCATCGCCTATTCTATGTATGCTCTTCAACAGCTGATTGATTTGGCACAGTAGAACTTGTATTAAGAGAAGCACTACATTGCCAGTCAGGAAGCAAATCGCTGGTGGGACCATGCGTCTAAAACTGAGAACCTACAAAGATGGTCTATCTGATAAGGCAGTGGACTGGGATTCAGGAGTTTGAGACTTAATCCCTGCCTCTGCTACTTGGCCACCTGGGTCACCTTGGATAATCTCCTCAGTACATCAGTCCCTTCCTGGAAAGTCGGGGATAATAGCTCCTGGGCGGGACACATTGCGAGGATGAAATCCATTAATGATTGGCACACTCAGATACTGCGGTGATGATACTTCGATAGAAACTTGCACGGATCTTGTCTGCAGCGAGTGCGTGGCGGTGGGAGAATGTTATAAAGCCATGTTTCTGAATTAGTGCTCCCCTGTTGTGGGGTTACCATGTTTGTCAGAGAAACCAATTTTCAGATCATCAGTCAGCAGCCTGATTTCTTACCCCGTAAGACTCCTCTTTAGTCCTCCTACAGACTCCCATACGGATTCCCATTGCATAATCTTTGCTTTTACCTCTGGTAATTCCTCCTCCTCCCCCTTTTATGTGTAGGCCCGAGGTTACACAAACCCCCTAGCAATTCCTGTTTATCTTTGTGTCTTCAGGGTCTGGGTGGACAGCTGTGTTTGAGCCAGTGAATTCAAAGCCCCCAGCCCCCTGTGTGGCCATGGATGTTGGATCAAGTGTGTGGGATTCAGCAGCGCCAGAGACGGCCACTCCTGAGGAGAAAGGATGGGCAAAGTTCACAGACTTTCAACCTTTTTGTTGGTAAATAAAGCACAGACACCGATAGCGTCTCCACAAAGTTTGTGTAGAGTGGGGTGCTATGGAATAACTAGCTAGGGGTCTGTGTTGTAATCTGTCTTTATTGTCTGTGTGGATTCGGGGTCAGTACTCACACCTCTGGGTTTGCAGTGATTGAAATCAGCGGCATTCATACCTCGTGCTGTAAAGATGCTGTGTATATTGTCCAGAGATGAAAGTAAGCCGGTGTGCCCCCGTGCACCACTCTGGCAAGAATTGAGCCTTTCAGGAGGAAGCAGCGTGCTCCCAGCCCGGCTCCCGGGGCTGTCATGCAGGCTGCCGCACTAAGCAGCCAGCCAGGTCAAAGGGGCTGGCTGGAGACACATTCCCCCACTGGTCTGGGACTGCCCTAGCCCCAAGCCCTCCCAGCACCATTTAGGCTGCTTGCTCTTCCCCTTCCTGTCACGATCACCCTTCCCTCTCCACGCCCCCAACACCCACTCCCTGTCTGTGAGCCCCCCACACACCTGGACCTGACTCCTGCCCCCCTCGCTCACACCCCAATCCTCTGCAATGAGTCCCTCCTCACCCCCTGCCTTGAGCACCCCCCTCCCACCCGCAGGCCACCCCACACTTACATTTCTTACAGGTACTGATCATACACACACCCCAACCTCCTGCCTTGAGACCCCCTCTGGGAGGGTGTTCTAATACAACAGTAGCTGTAAGAAATGTCAGTTATTTTCATCACCCGATGCTGTTGGAAGACTCACAATGTACCGTGAGGGCACGTCTACACAGCAGGGCTGAACTCGAAATAAGTGGCGCAATTTGAGCTATGTTAATTGCGTAGCTTAAGTCAAAATAACTTATTTCGAATTTGGGCACGTCTATGCAGCAGTTATTTCGAAACAGAGCATTCTTCCCCTGACTTCCCGTACTCCTCCTCCAATTAGGTTTACAGAAGCTGGAGTAAGAAGTCTATTATTTCAAATTTATTTTGAAATAATGGGCTTGCTGTGTAAACGCGCAGTGCGTAATAACGCTGCTGTGTAGACGTACCCATAGTCATTAGGGTTGCTTGTAATAACATCTCTTTTGGAATTATTTCTAAGTAGCATATATCAGGACCAGAGCAGCTGTGGTTCATTCTCAGGCCTTTTCTTTTCTAGCTCAGAATCGGGTCCCAGATGCAGTTCTCCTGTGGATACTGAAAGCAGTGACTCAGAAGGAAACCCCAAGCAGAGTCAGGACAAGACCTGTAAGTGGCAATAATATCAGGAAATGTGAAGCAAAATACAGGACTATGTAGCACTTTAAAGACTAACAAGATGGTTTATTAGATGATGAGCTTTCGTGGGCCAGACCCACTTCCTCAGATCAAATAATGGAAGAAAATAGTCACAACCATATATACCAAAGGATACAATTTAAAAAAAAAATTAAAAAATATTTGATCTGAGGAAGTGGGTCTGGCCCACGAAAGCTCATCATCTAATAAACCATCTTGTTAGTCTTTAAAGTGCTACATAGTCCTGTATTTTGCTTCAGCTACACCAGACTAACACGGCTACATTTCTATCACTATAGGAAATGTAAAGGCATTCATTTGCAACTTGAACAGTTTTGAGTTTTGCTTGGCATCCCAGGTTTGTGGTGCAAAGTTCCTTCCAGAGCTTCCTTGCAGACATTACTTGAGCTGAATGTGTCTTCAGCCCCCTAACAAAACGCTAAGAAATGTTGCTACTTATCTGTAAAGCAGTAGAAAGGTCTCTTTTTTTTGGGCAGAGTTAAATTGTGGAGACCCCACATCTACTGCTTGGAAAGATTATGCTGTAGTAGCAAATAGTTTCCTGTTTCTTTTCAGGTCATCTTTAAAAAATCAGTTTCCAAAAATTGTAATACCACAAAAAGTGATTTTTGGAATCTGGATTCCAATAAAAGTGAGAAGATGAAAGTAGTGACAGCAGAGACTAAAGCACTAATGTTGGTGTCTTTGAGGTTAAATTAGAGAACAGTCTGGACCTTCTCACAGAACTGAAGCACAAAGGCTCTGAAATTTTGGCTTAACTTTTTAAAATAAATCCACACTCCTTTGTGGTGTGTGATTTTGTCTGATACCAGGAGTAGAAGTGCCAAAACACAGCAAGAGAAGCTATACCGGCTGTATTTCTGATAAGCCAGAGCTAGAAAGTACTAGAAATCCAGAGAGATTTTTCTGGCTTTTCTTGAACTCCATATCCTCCCTCCTCCAATGGGAATAAGCGTTTAAGCCTCTGATTCACTCAATGCCAGCTTAAAGCTTGAGTCTCCCATTAACCTAGAAGATCCCCTCTGGTGTTTTGGTTTTCAGGTCCTAAAACTAATCTTGCTGGTATCAAACAACCAAACTTCAGGACATTAACACCACAACATCAAATGAAGAAACTCCCGGGTGTATTTTCACCCATCTTAGATCAAAACAGAATTTTAAGCATCAGAAGTAGAGGTACAAATTTGCCCCAACCTTGTAGCAGTTCAGAACATTAAGAATCTTAAAGGTATGTAGGAAAAGCAGGGGAGTTACCTAGTGAGGCTTATTCTCACCTGTGCTTCTGGTTGTGTTGTAAAACAAACTTTGTAACCCTTCTATGACAAGTCTCTCTTTCTGAGTATGGGTCAGTGTGGATCCTGTTGTGGATGTCAGTTATGAGACAGGGTTCTTTTGTAAGTCAGGGCCAAACCCTCACTCTATGCTCCTCATGTTCCCGTGAGAGGACATAAAGGGAGTGGCTGCAGCTCTCCCTTGGTTGCCTCTTGCCGCCGTTGGCAATGAAACAGAACACAGCAAGTTCAAGACGGCTCCTCTCCGAAGAGACCTTGAACCACTTCTCTTGACCCATTTAGTGAAAAATGTGGTCTTCTCGTGCTTTCTCCGAAAGATGGTCCTTCGAAAAGAAATGGATCCTCTGTACAATGGGATGTGGCACTTTGTGCCATGCTCCGTGTCTCATGGTGCAGTCCAAGCCCTCAGGGTTCAGACCCTGCCCTCCTGCAGTGGATTGATCTCCATCAAGGATGGACACAGCTGATACCATTTCTACGTAGGCCCTCAAGTCCAGGGACACGTGGCTGCAGCTGCATCTACTTGAGCAGTCTGTGTAGGACACTCCAGGCCTAGAAGGAAACGGTTAAACCAGTATCAGGCACTATCCAGCACTCTTCAAGTTCCGAGAGAGGGTGGTGGAAAGAAAGTGAAAAGGACACCAGTGTGGGACACCTCAGTGTCCAGAGCTCCAGTGCTGAGCGTATCGGCACTGGTAGTTTTGGGGCTGACAACTCTGGCTCTGGTACTGACTGACGCAACTCAGGTGGAAAAGCTGGCACCTGTGCCTGCTCATGAACGTCTTGGAATAGCCTGTCTGAGCATCAGCATAGCTCCAAGCTGAGAGAAGCTTCTGGAGGGAAAATATTTGGCATCACTTGAAGAGCAAAGCCCCTGAGCAGACAGGCAAAGCAGGAGACCTGGCCTGGGTCCCAATACTGATCCCCATGACAGAGTTGAGCAAGGCCTTCAGATGTGCCTATCACTACAGAAGTCGGACACCTTCTTGATCCCAAAGAGGGCATTCATGTCTACCCCTGCTTGGAAAATTGGCTGACTGGGGCATAGCTCAGCCAGGAGGCTGTGATGCACCTGAAGTATATCCACTCCCTCAGCTGAGTCTGCTGGATAACTCTGAAAATTCATTTCTCATCCCATCACAGGTGATACTTTGAGGACTCCTGGTTAGGTCTGGTTCAATGAGAGCATGTCTACGTACAGATAGGTTGCTCTTGCTTTATTTGCTGGTGTGTGGGATAGAATTAAACTTGACAACTGTACAGATATGCCGGTGGCTGCTAAGCCATGGGTCAGTGTGCAAGTGTAACTGCCACTGAGAAGTTTTGAACCTGCGACCTCTGGAGCTTAGTGTAGGCGCCTCTACAGCTTGAGCTATAAAGCCAGCTGCTTTTCAGCTTTGGCTGTAGAGCTCCCTTGTTCTTATCTCTCACTGTAAGTGGTCTAAGTGCCACTATGTGGGTCAGTGACCCACACTCGGTGTGAGGGTTACACAGGTATGTGACACTGCCTGCCAAATGTCCTATGAGATCTCTCCATTCTGTCTCAGGTGGGTCTTCTCCCCAGATGAACAAGAATTTGGTTAGCCCACTGCACTTTGTCCCAGAACTGAGCAGGGGGAAGGAGCTCAGGGGCACTATTCTCTGTCCCTTCCCCGACAAAAACTTTAACTACTGATGCCGCAGTACGGACTGAGCAGCCTGAGCCACCTGCTAATGCAAGGGATGTGTTCCCCAGCGGGTACCGGAGCCACCAGGTGTAAGACCTTTCTACTTGTTCTTCAGAACTCCACAGCGCAGATCCCGATGGGCAGAGGCACACGCTCATCTCGCCTCTGGAAATGATGCCACCAGCATGGGCTAAACCCGGTTCCTCTTTTTGAGACACAGATTGCTTGGCAAAGTCCCCAGCCTTTGCCAACATCTCTCACTTCAGACCTGATGAATTCGGTACACCACACACACCTTACAGGTCTTTTGTCTGGAAGGAGTAACATGTAGCATAGCTACAGAGAGACTGTAACTTGTCAAGATTCAGTGTGAGCAATGTGAGTGGACGGTATAGAAAATATGTAAGGACTAGTGCATTTATTCTGAAAGCGTGCTTTATGGACTTTGAGTGGGAACGAGTCACCTGAAGCTAGTGTGTCTCGGTGGTGGCCCATTTAAGGAAGGGGGAGTTTAGCTGGCAAGGTAATGCAAGGCTCAGTTGTTTAGCCGTGCGCAAAATTAACAGGAAACCATGAGAGGCAATGACAAATCATCAAAGTCACTCAAAGAGAGAAAATAAACTTCACAACATGCTGAGGTTGCCCTGTCTGTGAACAGAATCAGAGGATTGTCTTCGGGTGACGCAGAGGAGGGCCAAATGCTCTTTTATCTTTCACTGAGGAGAGCCCCTTGCAGAATGAACAGCTTTCATGAAGGTTTGGATCCTCATTCTTGAGAAACCAGTCAGCTCTGCAGCAGACTTATCTTTGGAAGAAAAATCTATGTTAGTGGATAGGAACGGTGACTATGCATAACTGTCGGCCCCGGTTTATGGTGTTGTGTTGTGGTGTAATATTTTTCCCATCACTTTCTTATTTCTGGTTAAATTCTTACTCTCACTCTTTTTCAAACTTTCTCCTGTTTTATTTAACGTGCTCCCAAGTTCTGTGTGGCTTACAGGAGCAGTGATTTAGGGCAGAACTATTAAATTGGAGTACACTGCAGTCTGGAGATAGAGATCTGGAATTTCTGTGGGTATCTGGTGTCAGGGGCTGGGTACCACAGGAATGCGATTCAAAGGGACCCGGGAATTGGGAAGCACCTACTGTTATCCTGCAAGGAAATGTTAGAGCTGGAACAAGCATGGAGAATAGTGCTCGAGTGGCTGAAAGCCTGGCGGTGTCGGGGTGCTGACACCCTGCTACCACAAGAAAGACTCCCTCTCGCTGGAGGCAGGGGAGTAACAAGGTGACTCGGTCCTTTGCACACCCAAGACTATCGCACTCCTCACTGTGTGGCTGTCAGTAACAACACGCTGACCTTTTGTGCACTGCTCATGAGTGGTCCCTGTAGAAGAGCACCGACGTTCCTGTGTTGGAAAAACGCAGCGATTAACATTTGCTGTTCTATCGGTGCCAAGTGCCAGAAGTTTTGTCCTAAAGTGAACATGAGTGGGAGGTTGTTACAGGGCGATACCTTTCTGCAGTAGTCCCAGAGTTGCTTATATGTCATTCCACTGGCTCGCTGAGTCCCAGACAGGGTTCCAGAATCGAGAGACAAGGCTAACATCATTTTTGAAGCACCACATGGGCCAGGAGAGCTTTGGCGAATGGCCTGCTGCAAATATCTGTCCTTTCCTTCAGCTTCCACCCTGTCCAGACCTGTCTTGTTACAGTATGGCCAGATACTCCATCCAGAGCTGAAGTCACTACCCCTGATGTCATGGCTGCTGGCTGGTTGAGTACCATTGCCGTAGAGTCTGCTTCCTTCTGGTCCAGCAGATCGTTAGACAGAGCAGGAAAGCATGTGCCAGAAGAGCACACAATCAAAGGTTTTTCTGAATGGGCAGCCTCATATCATACAACTATTTTGATAGGCAGATTTTGATAAGCTCAGAGAACTTGTAGGTAAGGTCCCATGGGAAGCAAGACTGAAGGGAAAAACAACTGAAGAGAGTTGGAAGTATTTCAAAGGGACGTTGTTAAGGGCCCAAAAGCAAACAATTCCGCTGTGTAGGAAAGATAGAAAATATGGCAAAAGACCAGCTTGGCTTAACAAGGAGATCTTGCATGATCACAAAATAAAAAAGGAGTCCTATAAAAAATGGAAACTAGGACAACTAACAAAGGATGAATATAGGCAAGCAACACGGGAATGCAGGGGCAAGATTAGAAAGGCAAAGGCACAAAATGAGATAAAACTAGCTTCAGGTTTAAAGGGAAACAAGAAGACCTTTTATAAATACATTAGAAGCAAGAGGAAGACCAAGGACAGGGTAGGCCCACTGCTCAGTGAGGAGGGAGAAGCAGTAACAGGAAACTTGGAAATGGCAGAGATTCTCAATGACTTCTTTGTTTCGGTCTTCACCGAGAAGTCTGGAGGTGTGCCTAACGTAGTGAATACAAGCAGAGAGAGGGTAAGTTTAGAAGATAGGATACACAAAGAACAAGTTAAAAATCACTTAGGAAAGTTAGATGTCAGCAAGTCACCAGGTCCTGATGAAATGCATCCCGGATACTCAAGGAGCTGATAGAGGAGGTATCTGAGCCTTTAGCTATGATCTTTGAAAAATCATGGAAGACAGGGGAGATTCCAGAAGACTGGAAAAGGGCAAATATTGTGCCCATCTATAAAAAGGGGAATAAGAACAACCCAGGAAACTACAGACCGGTCAGTTTAACGTCTGTCCCAGGGAAGATAATGGAGCAGGTAATTAAGGAAATCCTATGCAAACACTTGGAAGGTAATAAAGTGATAGGGAATAGCCAGCATGGGTTTGTGAAGAACAAGTCATGCCAAACTAATCTGATAGCTTTCTTTGATAGGATAACGAGCCTTGTGGATAAGGGAGAAGCGGTGGATGTCATATACCTAGACTTTAGTAAAGCATTTGATACGGTCTCGCATGATATTCTTATTGATAAATTAGGCAAATATAACTTAGATAGGGCCACGATAAGGTGGGTGCATAATTGGCTGGATAACCGTAGTCAGAGAGTTGTTGTTAACGGTGCTAAATCCTGCTGGAAAGGGATAACAAGTGGAGTTCCGCAAGGGTCTGTTTTGGGACCCGTACTGTTCAATATCTTCATCAATGATGTAGATATTGGGATAGAGACTATGCTTATTAAGTTTGCAGATGATACCAAACTAGGTGGGGTTGCAACTTCTTTGGAGGATAGGGACATAATTCAAAATGACCTTAGCAAGTTAGAGAAATGGTCAGAGGTAAACAGGATGAGGTTTAATAAAGAGAAATGCAAAGTGCTCCACTTAGGAAGGAACAATCAGTTCCATACATACAAGATGGGAAGCGACTGTCTAGGAAGGAGCATGGCGGAAAGGGATCTAGGGGTCATAGTGGACCACAAGTTGAATATGAGTCAACAGTGTGATGCTGTTGCAAAAAAAGCAAATATCATTCTAGGTTGTATCAACAGGTATGTTGTAAGCAAAACTCGTGAAGTCATTCTGCCGCTCTACTCTGCACTAGTTAGGCCTCAGCTGGAGTACTGTGTCCAGTTCTGGGCGCCACATTTCAAGAAAGATGTGGAGAAATTGGAAAGGGTACAGAGAAGAGCGACAAGAATGATTAAAGGTCTAGAGAACATGACCTATGAAGCCAGGCTTCATGAACTGGGCTTGTTTAGTTTGGAAAAAAGAAGATTAAGGGGGGACATGATAGCGGTTTTCAAATATCTAAAAGGGTGTCACAAGGAGGAAGGAGAAAATTTGTTCCTCTTGGTTTCTGAGGACAGGACAAGGAGTAATGGGCTTAAAGTGCAGCAAGGGAGGTTTAGATTGGACATTAGGAAAAAATTCCTAACTGTCAGGGTGGTCAAATATTGGAATAAATTGCCAAGGGAGGTGGTGGAATCTCCCTCTCTGGAGATATTTAAGAACAGATTAGATAGACATCTGTCAGGGATGGTGTAGACGGAGCTTGGTCCTGCCTTGAGGGCGGGGGGCTGGACTCGATGACCTCTCGAGGTCCCTTCTAGTCCTATGATTCTATGATATAGTCTGGACACAGTCCAGCCCCCTTGGTGCTAGATATCATCAACTCCTGACTGCCTCTCAGTTAGCTTTGCCAAGATCCACTTTGTGATTTCAGCCTGCCACGTGCCTGTAGGGCCAGGATTGGGCCTCTCACCCCAGGATATCAAAGTTCCACAAAAGGCCACTGTGCATTTGCCACAGGCAGAGAAGCTTTTCCTCCTGAGACCTCAGTCTGGTCCTGGGATACATGGCGCCTCCGTCTGAACCTGTGTCAGCCTGCACCCGGCACCGCCTCACTCCGAAAGCCGTTTCCTAGTGGCCATTACTTTGGCCAGGAAAATCACTGAGCTTCACTCGCTTCCAGCTGAGCCCTTCCCTCACTCTCTGTATGACGTTCCACAGAGGCCAGGTCGCTCTGCGAGCGTACCTCAAGTCCAGGCCCCGGGTGCTCTCGAATTCCATCTACCTGCCTGTCTTCCGCCTCTTTTCTTCCCAGAGCCAGAGTTGGCACTTGGAGAAAAGAACTAACAGTGGTTCCCAGACTTTTTGGCATCAATGCCCCCTTTTTGATTTTTGACACCCCCCCCCCCCCCCCAAAAAAAAAAAAAAACCACACAGCAAAACTTGTTGGGGAAAAAAAAAAGGAATCAACTGGGGTTGAAAAACAAAAATAGCAAAACTTGTGGGGGGATTTACGGGGGTGGGGGGGCTGGGTTGCCTCATGCCCCCCATGAATTTCTTCTCGCCCCCCTAGGGGGGCATGCCCCCCCAGTTTGGGAACCCATGCACTCGATGTATCCAGGCCTGCTCTTTGTTATGCTGACAGGATTGAATGGGTCCCGCCCGTTCCTTATCTGTCTGCAGTGGCAGCTGGGTATTCTAGCGGTCAAGTCACCTCCTCGCACTGGGGGTCAAAGATGGCTAACCCAGTGGAGCTAATGGGTCTCTCTCTTCCACTGAATGTCAGAGCTCAAGTAACCCCCTCTGCCTGCACCACAAAGTGCCCATTGACTTTTGCCAAGCGCTGCGCCGTGCCCTTGGCCGCTAGAGCAGAGGTGATGCTGGAGAGAAACCTCGGTCTGACTGATGCAGCTGCCACTCCCATTCCCACTGCTCCAAGGGGGTACCGCTTGCATGTCCCCGACAGCGCCACACAGACGTACGCCCGAGGAGGAGAGAACAGTTACTTCCTGTGCAGTAGCTGTGTTTCTTTGAGGTGCTGGTGTCAGGGCAGATCCCACAACTCGTCCTCCGTCCCTGCTTGGGGGGGACCTCAGGGGCCCAGGCTTTGAATTGTGAGGGACCCAAAGGAGTATTGTGGCTGCTCCGCCTGTTATGCCCCTGCACAGGAGCACAAGGAGACACAGGGCGCACGTGAAGCCCCGGTGGGTGCTCTTGTTAAAAAACAAAAATCTCCTATGTGAGGCTCATGATTGTCTGTGGTGGGATCTGTACTGGGGGAAGGGATAGCTCAGTGATTTGAGCATTGGCCTGCTAAACCCAGGGTTGTGAGTTCAATCCTTGCAGAGGCCATTTAGAGATTGGGGCAAAAATTTGTCAGGGATGGTACTTGGTCCTGCTGTGAAGGCAGGAGACTGGACTCCATGACCTTTCAAGGTCCCTTCCAGTTCTAGGAGATAGGCAATCTCCATTCATTTTAAAAAAAAAAAAAAAAGCAACATTTCAAAGAGCCACAGCTGCTGCCGGGTAAGTAACTGTTCTGTTTCCCTGGAAGTACTTGGGTGTTCAGCAGTGCTTCCTGTGCACCTGTTCATTTTCTCATGTGAATTATTGACTCTTTCTCTGCAGTTAGCGCTGCCTCCCCCTGTGTTTGGAATGTCTGCGTGGCAAGGAAGGCACCTCTGGTAGCTTCAGACAGCAGCTCCTCTGGCGGGTCAGACAGCGAGGAAGAGGATAAAGCTGATATCGTCACAGAGACCATCAGTACAGGTTCAGGCCAGGAGACCATCAAACTGACCATGGACGCTAAGAACGAGAAGGCTGTGTTCACCAGGTGCGAAAGAAATCAGCTGGGGATGGGGTAGATATGCCCATTAGGGTTTTGTGACGTGTAATCTGGCTCCAAATACAGCACAAAACAGTTGGCATCTCACCTCTGATTTAAAACCAAGTGTAAATCACTCATGGGATGTAAAGACCTAGTCGTGCAAACAAGATAAAAATGTAAATGCATGAGAACGTCGCTGCGCTTTTATTTTCTGAGCCCTGAGTTCTGAGTGGTGACTTGAGGCGGTTTTGTTATGGTGATCTGTGGCCTTCCTGGGCACTGATAAATTGAAGTATTTATTACTGCTAAGCAAATGCTTTCTGAGCTGTAGGGTGAAAATGTAGGTCCTGCTAGCCACTGCGTCACACTGCAAACCTACCACATAACTGGCAGTGTCAGCTCCCATGAGAAGTAGGAGTGGAGTAGTAGGAGATGCAAACCAAGAGTGAGATCCACTAGCAGAGCCACATGAGGCTAGGTGTCACAAATAGCACGTGGTGTTTATGGATCAGCATGGAGATTGGTGTCCCATAGAACTACCTGGAGTGATGGGTTGAAACGGTTCAAGTTATTGCTGTTTCCTCATTTTTGGAAATTCACTCATAAATTGTAAGAAGCACAAATCCCCAGAATTAGACATTCCAAGTCCCAAAGTTTATGGTGACTTACGGACAGCATCTTTGTCAGAGCCCTAAGAGACGCATCCTCCAAAAGGTTTTCCCATAAGACTCCTCAGGTCAGAGGGTACTTTTCACAAGTTCTTACAAGGGGAATATGTTGACACGTTGACTCAGGCTCCAAAGAGCTGAAATCACGTTTGAAAATGGGCAGTGTTGGTACTTTCTGAAATGTTATACAGGATCCCTTTTTCTTCTTTCCTGTCCTTCACCCACATGCTTGTAGGTAGGATCCAATTAACTGAGGGCCCCAATGTTTTGGGAAATTTACTAGAAGCAGATAATGGTCAGTTTGAAGTACCTGACACACCTTTTTACTCTAGTGAACATTCGCTAGAATCAGGAAAAGGTGGCTCATAAAATGGCATGCTGAAGTAATGTGGCTGTAAAACAAAGCAAACTTACTGCAGAAAATAAACCAGTGACAGATTTTGGTTAATCCAATCTGTGTTGAGTTTTTTATAATCTGAACATTTTTGAACTTCTGCGTCAGTACAGGCTGCCTTTTCTGCTGCAGACTTGAAACAAAAACCTGATGCATAAAATTTCATTGCCGACAAAGCAATTTGCTTCAGGAGAGCTACTTGGATAAATGGGACAAATTCCCATGACCAGAGATGACACGGCCTGGCAGACTGTTTTTAGAGAATAGGCTGAAAAAAATGAAAGTTCGTCAGTTGTTTCTGACTGGGTCATCTGAGCTAGTAGCCCTCTCTGCTGTTCATAATACACCTGGCTCCTTTTCTCATGCCCATTGACCCTTGGATTTTAATGAAGTAAAACATTTGGAGCATGCAGTGGTAGCTAGTACTGTCTTCCAAATGTATTATCCCCTCTCTGGATCTATGGCATTTAGAGCCAGAGCCCTGCTCTAAATTTAACTGTGTCTTGTTTCACTTTAACACCACAGCAGTATAAATCCTGTTCGGCATTTTGCTTGACGTTTACATTAGCTTCATAGCAGATTGGGAAAAGGGTATCCTTATTTTGATTAGCTAGATATGTCGTTGCCCAGGACACTGCTAAATCTAAACATTGCAATTTTAAATGAATGCTTTTTATCTACAGGAATCTCTCTCAGGTAAGTATGGTTATAACTTAAAACCAAAACAACAAAGTTTCCAGAACCTGCTTTGTTTTGCAGGATTGTGGCTGTTTTCAACTAATTCTGCTTTTGCAATGCAAGCAAATGCTCTGATAACAACAATCTCCACTATAAAAGTGTGATCTATTAACACGGCCATAATCTCAACCAGAACCTAAAACAAATGGCTGTTGGGGAAAGACCCGGAGACCTGTAAAAACATTTTGGGTCTAGTATAAACTTCATGACATTGTC
The DNA here is from genome assembly GCF_049634645.1 of Pelodiscus sinensis. Classification (NCBI taxonomy): domain Eukaryota; kingdom Metazoa; phylum Chordata; order Testudines; family Trionychidae; genus Pelodiscus; species Pelodiscus sinensis. The sequence goes on from NC_134711.1 coordinate 772,208, forward strand.
TAAATTCACGATCCCAGTGGGCCCTTATTGTTTCATAGTCTAATGCTGTCTGCACTCAGAACTTGATACAGCCGGGATTAAATCTCAGCTCTTTCTGTGGCTTCAGCAAGTCACTTAGGTTAACATTTTTGTATTTAGATCCCTGAAATTAGGCATCTACATCTATATTCAGGCACTAATTAGAAGTGAACTGATCTTTCAGAAACAGGTTTGGCTCCCATTGTCATCAGGGAAGTTGGGGCTGCCATTCTCCCTGACAATCAGACCTGAAGTCCATAAGTATGAATTCAGGTGCCTAACTTTAGATGACGTGGGTGAGGTACTGTTGAACCGACTTCTGTGGGTGTGAGAAACAAGCTCTGAGCCACCCAGAGCTCTTCTTCGCGTTTTGGAACGGTACCTAGTGCCACAGCTAAATGCAAGGTGAATCAGAGTGCTTAGTATAACACACATTTCAAAGGACCAGGGTGAAGTGGCCTATGCACACCCCTCTAGTCAGGGAGGTGGGGAGATTAAAAAATGTGATGTCACTTATAGTGGGATTCACAGAAACCATCCTCAAGTCCCTCATACAGAACCAGCTTCCTCCAGCGTACAGCTGACTTCCTTCAGAAACTGCAACTTGAATCCCCTTCCCCGAGGAAGCCATCCTTACCACCATGGATGTCCCTTCCCTGTGCCCTAGCATCCCTCTCCAGGGGTGGCATTGCACTCCGCCTTGGATTTTTGTAAGATAAGGGACAACTCTTGAATACCCATTCCAGATACATTGCCGAACTCGTCCATTTCGTCCTCACCTTCAAGGCGTTTACATTCAGCAACAAACACCATGTTGAAACTGTGGGAACAGCCATTGTTACTAGGATGGATCCACAATATGTCAACTCTTTGTTGGGGCCACCTTGGAGAAGAGTTTCTGGACAAATGCACCGTGAAGCCAATGATATACCTGAGATGCATCAGTGACGACCTGTACTCCTTCATCGATTTCCGCCACATCTTTGAGGACCGCCACCCATTAAACTCTCACTGGGTCACTGCCACACTAGCTCAACTTCCTGTGTGCCACAATCCGCTCCAACAATGGAACCCTACAGAGAACTCTACACAACAGACCCAAAGATCAGCACACTTTCTTTCCCAGGTCCAGTAACCGCCCCAAGTGCAGCAAGAGATCTGTTAGCTATGGCCCGGCACTTGGATACCACAGACTGTGTGCTGAGGAGAAAGGCTGGGATAACACACTTAAAACCATTTTTGCGTGACAGGGACTCTCCATCAGAGAAGCAGGTCGCATCATGGAATGGGCCATTTAAATACCCGGAGAGAACTTGCTTCAATACAGAAATAAAGCACCTCTGACCACGCATCTCTAGTTATCACCTACTACCCCATCCTGGAACCCATATGGGTAGCATGCAAAATTTACCACCCATGCTCCATGAAAAACCCCTCTTCTGGCCTTCAGAAAACACCCTCTCCAACCCCTGCCATCTGCAAGGTTGCTATCAGAAGCAAGCTCTCCGCAGACCAGGACACATCATCTCCAAGCAGCACTTAACACCCGCTGTCCTGATTTTAGAGGCTTTATCTTATATAGGCAACCTATTCCTCCCCATGCCCTCCCTTACAGGATCCCCAGGGTTCAGCCTGGAACTGTGGGGCCACTGTGCTTCCTTACCTCCCCAGCTTCTCACAGTGCTGTGCCAGTGACAGTCAGCAAACCCCTAGAGGTGCTGCCTCTCAGCCATCAGCATGCGGTGCCCCATACTAGCTTTACCTTGTGTGACGGCTTCTTGAGTCGTTCATGACTCATGCAGAGAGACGCACCAGCCAGTCCCCCCCGAACTCGGCCTGGCACCTCCATCCCCACCCTCTTATGCTGCTCAAGACTCTGTTGGGCAGGGCAAGCTCACAAATTAGTTTGCCACTTCTTCAAAGGAAAGTGGAGACACACACCAGCCTTCGTTAGGTGAGCTGAGATTCCCCAAGCGCTTCAACCAAAACACAAAGGCTTGGGTAAAGTCTGAAACACAAAGGCCGATTTTAAGTGAAGCTAAACTGCAAACATGGAGCTCCGAATTGGTTGCCTAAGAAATAAAAAAACACATTCTTAATCTCAGTTCGGACTTCCGTGCGCACAGCGAGATTTGAATCAGTGTCTCGCCCTAACAGACACTGCAGGCTGTTCACAGTTCCTGCTCCCCAGAATGAACTCCTTTCCAGCCTGGAGCCAGTGTGCCTGGGTCAAAGGTTTTGGCTTCCAGATGCTCTTCCAGTTGTTGAGATGGGGGGTAGGAAAGGAACGCGGGCAAGTAATGATGTCACTGTCCCTCTTTTATATAAAAAGTCTCAGAGCAGGGAGCTTTAAAACCGGTGAGTGGTCCTGGGGCGGCTTCGAGGCTAACCAAAATATGAATAGTGTCATAAGCTTTGGTGGGCAAAGCCCACTTCCTTTGCTAGAACGCTCTTCTGTGAGGTGGCTTAGGCAGCCCTCATGGTGTACATGCTTCCTCTGAGAAACCTTTGGGAGAGCGGATTAGTCTCAATGGACCACCAGCGCCGATCTGGCCAGTGATTGCTTCTCCTTTGCCTCTGCTGAAAGACCTGTGGTGGGCATTTCCCGACCTCACACTGTATTTCAGGAACTTAAGGAGCTATGCTTCATAACATCGCATGCAGATCAGTACGGTATTATGGGTCAGCAAACCAAGACTTTTCAAATGATACCTCACATGGCATACTTTGTACAGAGCATGCGGTAATCGTGTTACAGTGGTGAATACAGGGGCTCTGGCGTGCCACCCCCTCCATCCTATCTGGTCACCCTAGCAGCACCTAAAATCATGGACTGAATAAGCACACTGGATTTCTGGCTTTGTACAACAATCCATTTAATCAAACTTCCTTCCCAGCTTATTTTTTTTCTTTTCCCCTAAAGAAGAGTCACTTCACTTTGAATGGTCCCTTGAAATACCTGTTAACTGCTTATATTACACAATCCATCTCACCTTGGATTTTGCTAGGACACTTCCCAGACCTGCAAAAGAGTCCTATGTAAGCTTAAAAACTTGTCAGAAGCTGGTCCCTCCCCCGGTCTCTGAGATACCCCAAGGGTTGTAATGAAGTTTTATGTAACTTCAGATGAGCATTTGTCATGATATGGGGGTGAGTTTCTGTACCTTAGTTTGCTCATCCATAAAACGTAACTAATATTCATTGCACAGGCATGCAGATGATTAATGAATTAATGTGTGTAGTAAAGTTCTAAGAGGATGCCAAGTGCTAAAGAAATGCTTATTATTAGGGTTTAATACTCTTCAGTCATCATGCTGCTACATAATAGATGATTTCACAGTGAATCCTAACGTTAAGTAAAGCAATAATGAACTATACCAGAGATTTTAAAGATCGTAAATAATCACCAAAAGGATTACCACTACAGTTTGTCCTTCCTAATCTCCTCCAAAGGAATTGCAAACCAGAGGGAAATCATTCGCCATTATTAAGAGTGGAAAAATTGGCCTGAGATGGAGATGATACAGAAGATGGATAGTAAGATGAAATTCAGTAAAAACAAGTGCAAGGGAGTACGCTTGGGAAGGAAAGAGCCATCCCTCAACTTCACAGCGGCGGATAATTAGTACTGCTGAAAGGGATCTCGGCGTTACAGAGGGTCGCAGTTGGAATATTAGTCAACCATGAGATGCAGTTGTGAAGATTAGTATCATTCTGAGATGTATGAAGGGGAGAAATATCGTATGCAAGGCAGGAGACAGACAGTTGTGGTGCCCGCTACTTACCTGCCTCATTCGTCCCTTGTTTTTGTATCCGCTTATTTTACTTGGCTTTAAACCTTGATTTTTATTTTAGTTCTCTTCCTTAGTGCCAGTTTTCCATTTTCTTTGTGCTCTCCCCAGGCCCTGTTGTTTGCCAGGGCTAGGGCTCCCCCAGCGGTGGTTTATTCTTTGTCGGACTATGCTCCAAACCCCAGGCTTCAACCCCTGTCAGACTTGCCATGGCTCTTTCTCCGTCAGCAACAGGCATTCCAGCTGCCTTGGAGAATCCCAAGACCACCCCAGGTTTAGAATCCGATCTTGCAAGCTGAGTAAGGTAGACGAACGCACCTTTCTGTGGGGAGAGCTCTGAGACCTTGTTAACTCATGCAGTAGCTCCAGGAAGCAGCAGGCAAGGGCCAGCATCGGAGGCTTTCAAACACTGCAAGCGGAAGAGATCCCAGTCTTTTGATTGGCACTCGAAGCACTGAGAGAGATCTCCCTAAAGAATCAGGGTCAAGGAGACGTCACGTCCCGCTCTGGATATCACAGGGGCTCCTGCTCCTTTTGGCATTGAAGGTTTCAGCACTGCCGAAGAGATCTGCCCCACTCCCTGTGAAGAGAAGCCTGTTGGCAAACAGCCCTGCTCAGCACCCTGCTCTGTACTTCGGAGCCCTCCAGATATAGGCATTCAAAGAAACCACCGACCCTGACTTCGGCCCCTCGGGGGTTCACAGGCAAAGGGAGTGTGCAGGCCCATGCAGCACAGTCTCCAGTGGAGGAGTACTACTCTAGGCCACCAGTGCCGACTTTGTTCTTTCCCCCCAGGACCGCTGCATGGCAGAAGAAGCAGATTCCACTCTCCTTGGCGGTGTAGAGAGGACACGTGTGTCCGCACCTGAGGCACTGTCCAGTACCGACCAAGCTGGCCAGCTGTACCGACTTGTACGCCGTTTCCCCCCTCATCTGCCAGAACCTAGCCGACCCCCAGAACAGACTCTGCTGCCAGTACCAGCTTCCCCATTGGTCTCGGAGAATGACACGTCCTCTGAACTGGACAGCTCTGTCCAAGATTCAACCACCCTTCCTTCCTGTCCTCCATCTCCTGCCGTGTACCCTGCGAAGAGACTCTGGGATCTAGCCATCACCCTCCCTGCCAACCTGGGCAGGAGCACCCTTGCAGTCCAGCTCACTTTCCACATGCCCTGCCACACTGGACTCTCCACAGCAACCGATATTACCAGGCGCCTTCACATAGAAGACGTGCCAAAAGGAGTAGGTGGCTGAGCTCAGAGAGCTTCTTGCACAGATGCACCACCTCCACAGGAAGGCTTTGTGGACCACCGAGAGTGAAGCGTCCATGAAGGAAGCTCCCTCTTCAGACAAATCCTCGTCAACTCCTGGAGAAGCTGCCTTGCTCCTTTATCCATTCTACACAGCTGACTTCACAGTGTTTCAATACTTGATGAAGAGGGTGGGCGAGACTTTACAGCTCCCCTATAGGAGGTGCAGGAAACCGACATTCCCTGATGGCTATCTTTCATGCTGCACCACAAGGGAAGGTAGCACTGGTCTGTTGTCACCAGCCCCATAACATCTGGCAGGCACTTGCCACCATTTGGCCTTGGTGGCCTTTGTTCTTACCCACCGCTGACTCTGAAGCAGTCACCTGCTGAGATCTGCTCCTCAGGAGCGTTACAATGTAGGATAGCAAAATGATCATGCCCTGCTATCAAACAATGATCCCACCATCCACTCATGTTCTTCCAGTTCATTGACCATCTGCCACAGGACCACAGGGACCAGTCTGAAGCCTTTACAAATGACTGTCCATGGTTCCACTCGCCTCTGTCAGTCGGTAATAGCTGTCTTCCTCTACTTGGGCAGCTTCTTCTTTGAGGTCAGGTCAGACACCATCATGTGGCTAGCTCTGTTTCTTTCCCTGGGTCTTCACCTCTGTGCAGAGAAGTCCAACCTAATACCTGTTCATGGAATCTTAGAGATGGAAGAGACCTCAGGAGGTCAAGTCCAGCCCCCTGCCCAAAGCAGGACCAATCCCAACTACATCAACCCAGCCAGGGCTTTGTCAAGCCGAGACTTAAACAGCTCTAGGGATGGAGATTCCACCATCTCCCTAGGGAACCCATCCCAGTGCTTCCCCACCCTCCTAGGGAAATGATAGACATCATATAGACTTAATCAGGGCCATGCTGGACTCAGTAACCAGTAGGGAATAGATACCCACAGACACGTGCAACACATGTCCCGCCTCATTTTCATGATAAAATAGAGCTCTCTGACCACAGAGAACTTTTGCTTGGATCTTATGGTAGCCTACACGTGTATGACGCTTCTTGCAAGATTCTACTCCCGATAGCTTCAAGCCCATCTCAGAATCCTTTGCGCACCAAATAAACATAGCCTGTCCAAGGGAGCCTTGACACACTCCATTGATGGAAGGACCCACAAAGAGTATGCATTGGGAGGCCCTTCTCACATCTACCTACCACTAAGACTGTCACGGACATCCCCATGTTAGGATGTGGAGTGCACCTGCAGAAGTTTACAGCATAGGACAAGTAGACCCCCAAGAATTGTTGCTCCATGTTAGAGTCTTCAAGCTACTGGTAACCTACAGTGCGTGCCATCACATCCTAGCTAAGGTCAAGGGTCACTCCCTGGTATACCACAGGACCACATTGTAGTACACCAGCTGCCAGGATGGCCCAAAATCATCTTCTAGATTAAGAAGAGTGATCAAGAACTACGGTAGCCTTCAGTACTAGAGTGATGGATACTATAACATAACCTGTATTTGATGAAGACTAGTCCTGGTGATGTATAATCATTATGCTTATTGGTACCTCCCTCCCCAATAAATAAATAAAAACAGCTAGCAGTTATGACTGTGAACCCACAGGTTAGAGTTGTGTTGCTGATGATCTGGCTTCTACATTTAGGCTTTTTACATCATGGCTTGGCTGAGACACGCCTGGGATAGGCTATGTTAGCTACCATCAGCAGATATACACGTCCCCCTGTAAGATCCATTGTACATTTGACATAGTAGATTAATTAGAAAAAAAATGTGCAAAGGGATCGAGTTGTGTTCTGTAGTGATGACTAGCGGGGTTTCTGTTACTGTCATGTTTTGCTATTTGGTAATCTATAATGTGTATGTAAGTGTCATCTTTGAGCAGGATGTTCATTATGATTCATCTACTTTTGTGTATACGGGGCACGGTTTTACTTGGAGGTTCCGGTGCTCAGTATTCAGCTGCTGCATGTGATTAGAAAAGCGTAAACCCCTCTTGCCTTGTCATTTTTACAGGGAAGAAAACTATCTGAGGATAGCAATGCACATTTAATTCTTTTGTCTGGTTTTGCACTAATCTTTACTGTTTTCTTTTTCTTTCTCCTCTTTGCTTTCTGCCTATCTCTGTCTCTCTTGCTGCCTTTCTCTCTCGCTGTGGGTATTGCTCAGAATATTTAGACCTTCAGTCAGAGGGTATGTATAATTGTGACATTTTCAGGGTTCCAAACATCCACCTGACAAGTATTCTCTCCTTTTATTAAGCTGCTTCCTTCTGATTTCCAAGCCCTTGATGCTGGATTGGGAACAAGCTACAAAGTTATTGAACTGGCAAATGCCACTAGAAAACTCACTCTTCCACCGTCAGTGAAACGTGGGTGCAGACGCAGTTTATTGACGTTGTGTAGAGTCCTGTGTGAAAAATACATGCAGAGGCAACACGCCAGTTAAAGAACCTTTTAAAATAATTACAACATTTGAATAGTTGTCATGTAGCTCAGTGTGTTCTTGAGCTTCCTCCATTCCACCTGTTCATGAGCTCTTTCTGCAAGTAGGAATAGGTTTGAATCGTTTTATAAGTGAGGAGTTGGTTTCTGGGCAAGTAGCCTTAGCAGTGAAACCTTGTAAACTGGCCTTTGTTCATGCCCTCGGTTCTCTCTTGGGGGAGGGGAGAGGAGGGCAGTGCTGTTGTAATGTCTCAGTGTTTGAGATTTTAATGAATTAACTCCACAAAACGCTTGTTATGAAGTAGTCTCCATTAAAAAACCTAAATTACGTTTGTCAAATCGCCATACATTTTGAGATGTATTCTCTTTCCTTTTTTGTTAAGCACATTTTTACTCATTTTCAAAAATTCATCAGTTCACACTGGGCCTTCTGGTTATTTAGTGCAAGTTATCAAGGCTCTGCTGTAATTATTTCCTTGTTAGGTAGGGATTAAAAGAAAGCCCCAGTATAAAATAAGCAATATTCCGATAATTATGTCTGTTTGAAAGAAGAATTAAATCACTGTAGAAAATAATTTAAACTGTCGTAATACCAAGAAGCATAGTGAAGTCACCCAGGGAGCTGCCGTTCTAACATACTGTCGTACTCGGCATAGAAAATGCAGCCTGGCATTACAGCCATCTGAGATTCAGGTGGTTTTAAAAGTTGTTGTAAAATGAGTGGTATTTAAAAATATTTTGGACCACTTAAATGCTCGTTTTAATAATTTTCTAATTAATATTACCCCATTACACACCTTTGACAGTTTCCTGTCGTTCTTGAGACTTCGAAGACTGAGCGGCATTTCCTTTGTCTCAAACTTGTGCGGTCAGGCTAGACTTCCTGGCAGGAAGTGTCAGTGAAATTGAAATCCTTGTTCGGAGAGATGCCAGCACTACCCAGAATTGAGATATTTTACCTGTTAAAAATGAACGTGAGATCTTAAAAACTAATGTTACTTCATTACTGAGGGACTAGAATTAAGCATATGAGCCAGGAAAGCCTCAGTGGTGTTAACTCAGCCGTGTTTCACGTATTGTATATTTATGGTATATGATTAACTACATAAACAGTAATACGATTGACACTGAACACGTAAAGTAGCAATATTGAATTCTGCATATGTGCAGTGGGTGTCAATTTTTTGTGGGAAATGACTTCTGAATACCCATGTTCTAACTGATTAAATTTTCAACTTCACCATGATTATCAACATCCGCTTTTGGATTGTATTTCCCTATTATGCAAAGGACGTAAAAAGTGTTTCACTGCTGAGTTCCCTTACATGATTAACTTAGTTGGCTCTTTTAAAGCTGAGATGCACTAAGAAGTGGCAGGTATTTTGTTGTGTATGCTCAGTAGCATTTTTTTTAATTATCCACATTTATACCTTTCCTTGGTGACAACTAAAATGTTGCCAGTTGGCAGCCTGTAGTGTTAGGTATTTTCAGGTTAGGTACTGTTTTCTTTAATGTTTTGAAAAGTGGTCAAATCGGTTTAGATCTGGTGTCTCCCCCTTCCAGAAAAATTGAATTCTGAGTTGAGGCAAAGCATGGAAATTTCAGCCCCAAAGGATTTTTTTAATGAGACCAAAAAAAAAAAAGCGCCATTAGAATGGGGGCCAGAATTTAGTTTGAAACAGTAATGTTTGCTATCTTTGAAAACTATTTTTTTCTGATCTTTATTATGATCATTTTAGTAAATGTCTTAGGTACACTGGCTGTGTAGCATAAGTAAGCACTGTGATAGTTTTCTTAAGTCTGAAGTGAAAGGAGCTGATGCCAGCAAATTGCACATTTTGGGTACATTAAGGGCAGCTCCTGCAGAATCAGAAAGACCCTTCTTTTGTGTCCAGTGACAGCTTCATGCTAGGGTGAAACTGTTTAGCTAACATGTCAGCAGCAATGAAAACCTTAAATTCCTTCTTCTGAAATAGCTCTGAAATAACAGCTGGAAATGATTGTTCCCATTGCTTTGGGCATGAACTCTGAGGTGAAAGCTGGCATTTTCTGCTCTGCATGAAGGATCCAGAAAGAAATGTGTCGTTGATGGCACTTGTACAGTATAACCAAACAGTTGGTTCCAGGGTATCTCACAATTTTCTTTTTGCTGCTGTTGAGCAAGGAATTTGGTGTAGCATCCACTCACATGCAGCAGAGAAAATAACCCTCCAGTTCCCCAGACTGAATGGAGTTATATTGTCACAGTGGATGTTTTGAGCTCTCCCGTGTTGGGATACATTTTTCTTTTCTGTGCCTGCTGATTTTTCATCCTGCATGACCTGTGGACTTCTCATTTCCCCCCCAAGAAAGCATGAAAAAATAAGCACATGAATCAGTTGTCTTGCTAGCCTTTAGTTACGCCATTCTCATGGCAGGTTTGCTGGAATGTGCTACGTAGATTATTCAGAATCTAAGCATGCTGTGTAATGTATCTCCGTTAGATACATTGGTTAAATATCTATTTACATGTATTTAAAAAGCCAAACACCAATAAAGGCATGGTGACCAAGCTGCAGTGTCACATATTCACTGTAAAAATGGATGTTTTGTAATCAAATTTGGAAGCTTAGTGCAATTAATTATCATAGGCTGAATCTCCTATGCTGGTGGTGTATCTGTTGGCTTTCACAACATAAAATGGCGGGTATAATTCTGGAACAATACATTGAGGCCCGCCCCCCCGTGTTCGGTGACTTTGTGTGATTACTACCCAGCAGATGGTTTCAGCAGCCTGTTGAGACGCATGTCATTTAGCATGACTGCCGTTGCATCGGCTTTTGGCTTCATCTTCGGCCGACTCTTGTAGGATTCGGCTTTACAGAGCTTGTTTCTGGGCTCAGCATGAGGCTTGTATTGTTTAGGTATGCTGTTTGCACTAGCTTTGTGTATCCATCTGTGGTCTCACCACCCCTCCTAGTCTGTCTTTACTATGTTTTGATGTCTATGGTACTTAATTGTTTACCAAAGAGAGACTAGAGGTTAACTAAAGTGTGTCCCGGGAGCCACAATAGCAAGTGTCAGAGGTGGGTAGAACTGGACTCTAAGGTTACTTTATTTATGTTCCTGAAATATTTTAAGACCTAGGGTCATTGACCATTTGAGATGGGCTTCTTTGCAGATCCTTGATAATGCGGTACATTGTATCCATGTGCTCATCGTCATGAGAAGCTACGTTAAGTGCTGTGCCGTGTGGACTCTCTCTGCCTGATAGCATGAAAGCAGTTCCATCTGGCACGTGTGCATGCCCAACGCAGCCATGGGAATTACTTTGATTGTGCTAGCCTTTGTGGTCCTCACTAATGAGTCAGTGGAAGGATGGGAGGGGCAAGGCAGTTTGATTGCAGTGTGCCAGTGATCTTCCTGGCGGTTAGATTTAATTGTAGAGTTTAGGTAGTTGAACTAGTTGGCAGGGAGGAATAAAAAACAAAGATACAGCAGCGCTAAAATAGTTTACAGGAATCCGAGGAAAGATGTTTCGGAAATAAGAAGATAAAATAAAAGATAAATATTTCCCATGCACAGAAGCAACATGGTTCAGAAAAGGGAAACTAAAATGATTAGAGGTTTGGAACGGGTCCCATATGAAGAGAGGCTAAAGCTACTGGGACTTTTCAGTTTAGAAAAGAGGAGACTGAAGTGGGATATGATAGAGGTCTATAAAATCATGAGTGGTGTGGAGAGGGTGAATAAAGAAAAGTTATTTATTAGTTCCCATAACAGAAGAACTAGAGGACACCAAATGAAATTAATGGGTAGCAGGTTTAAAACTAATAAAAGAAAGTTCTTCTTCACACAGTGTGTAGTCAACCTGTGGAACTCCTTGCCAGAGGAGGCTGTGAAGGCTAGGACTATAACAGAGTTTAAAGAGAAGCTAGATAATTTCATGGAGGTTAGGTTCATAAAAGGCGATTAGTCAGGAGGATAGACATGGTGTCCCTGGCCTCTGTTTGTCAGAGGCTGGAGAAGGATGGCATGAGACAAATCACTTGATCATTGTCTTCGGTCCATCCTCTTTGGGGTACCTGGTGCTGGCCACTGTCGGCAGACAGGCTACTGGGCTAGATGGACCTTTGGTCTGACCCAGTACGGCTGTTCATATGGTAAAGCTGCCACATGGAGCTGGCTTTCGTTAGCTAGACAGCTTACTGCTGCATTTTTAACAATGTCATTTTCATTACAGGATGCTTGTATGAGCCCTACAGTAACTGTAGAGTGAGAACTTACCTTTTGTTCATATCTGAGGAAGCAATATTTTTAGAGCGTGCAGTTATATTATCAGGTTGAAGAAGTCACCTACTGGCAGGAATGCTGTACTAGAGAAAAGACTGCTACGTTTCTGGTTCCAAACCGTATGGACAAGCATAGTCTCCTAGGGCAGGCAGAGACCTCGGGAGGTCACCGAATGTGACCCCTGCCTGAAGCAGGACCAACCCCAACTCAATCATCCCAGCCAGGGCTTTGTCAAGCCGGGACTTAAAATCACTCTGTAAGATGTATAATATGCCTTATATAGGTACAGACACTAAAAGATGAGAACTCAGTACAAGGTGTGCACTAGCTCTTCCCCTGAGAAACAAGCTTAGGGAAGTTCCTTGGCCTGCCTTATGCAGGAGCTTGGACTAGGTAGTCATAGCATTCCCTGGGGGCCTTGGGATCTTGTTTGAAATTGTGCACCAGAGAGAGCCAACCGGGCTGAGAGTAGAGGCAGTTACTCACGCAGCTTCCTGCATGGCAAATCTCTGCCAGCAAGGGGAGAAAGACGTGTTTTCCAGCATGAGAGCTTCCTAGAAAACAGCCCCAAGGCAATGAGGAGCCAATGTGCATTTTCTCAGACTTTTCACAAAAAGTAATCAGGGCCCTTGTCTTAAAAATGTATTTAAACCTGCTTGTAACCGGGGTGAGCTCCAAAACATGGCGTCGCTGGCCTAGCCTTGGCGTTTGCAGTGACGGCTTGCCATTGGGGCTAATTCCAAGTGTAGACGGGGCTTATTTTTAAATTGTTTTAGCCTATAACTTCAGTTTTTTAGGTAGCTACCATCCTGGAAACAGGGAGTTTAGGAGCCTAACATGAGGCATGCTAGTTATAAGATGTTAGGCTTCATTTCTGTAATAAATAAATAAAAGGATAGGGACTTTATTGTATTGAAAGTGTGTTAAGATCCCGAGAGGAAATGTGCAAAGTAAGTGCCAGTTATTTATTTTTTCACATATAACAACGCATGTCTCGTTGGAATTAGCCCCAATGGCAAGCCGTCACTGCAAACGCCAAGGCGAGGCCAGGAATGCCATGATTTGGAGCTCACCCTGATTACAGGCAGGTTTAAATACATTTTCAAGACATGCGTTGTTATATGTGAAAACATATGTTCTCTTAGATGTGATCTTTGCTGGAAATTGGTAAACCTAAACATGTGCTTTTCACAAGCTAAGAGGTGCCGTGCCTCCATCAATCTATTTATCTGCCTCTTTGAAACCTCAAGCAGTGGTGCTTTGAAAGCTGCCCAAGTTTAACGTCCACGAGGCACCTAACACATGATGACAGCTTTGTGAAGTTCTCTTGCAAGTAATTCCTCTTTCTCTGGAGAGATGGTGATTTTGACAACATGAGTATTTATTTGTAGAGTGGCAAAAAAGTGGTGGGTGCTGTTCAGAATGTAGAGGAGAGATATAGCTACGTTTACCCGAAGCAGCTTACAATCTAAGGGCTTCTCTTCACTACACGGTGGATTGATGCTGCTGTGATCAGTCCACCGGTGGTCGATTTATCGTGACTGCTTCGGTGGCTAACTCAAGCCACTGCCTGTGTTACAGCATCCATGTTGCTACTTTAGCATGTTAATTCATGCGGAGCAAAGACATGTCTGTCTGCTCGTGCTGGAAATCACACTTCCCGTCTGCAGTGTAGACAGACCCACAGAGTTCCCCATCATAGCAAGGTGGCGAGTGTCCTCCAGTGCCCTGTAACTTGGTGTCAGTGGGAAGGAGGCTTTCAAATTAGGGATGTAAGGGAGCAGTGGACTACCCGAGAAGCCTGTGCTCCCTGGGTAATCGAATCGATTACTCGCATTCCCCCTGATCCCCTCAGCACTGTCTCCGCGGTGCTGCCTGTTCCCCCATCCCTCGAACCTCACTGGGAGCTCCCACACACATGGGCTGCTGCTGGCTGGGCAGGCAGCCCAACCCAGTCCCAGCTTGTGCCAGGTGCAGGTCCAAACCCCGCTGCGGCTCTGAAATTTAAAAGGCAGTAGCTGGGACTGAGCTGGGCTTGCCTATCGACTAATCGAGTAGTTGATACAATTTCTATCGACTACTCGATTAGTTAAATAGCCGCCTCTTAACATCCCTATTTTGAATTCCAGTGATCCAGTTGGTAGTAACCACACAGGAGCTCTGGCAGGGATGCGGTGTTTGTGCAGATTAGGCACGGTATTTTCCAGACCATCATAACCCTTGGCGAGCGGTTTGGATTGCCAGGAACCAGTGTCCCCAAAGCTGGTCTGTTACAGACGGACAATTAGGCCGTAATGTTTTACATCAAGAGGCAGGAGGGGAGGATGCGCTTCCTTGTGTTAAAAAGCCTTGCAGGTGTGGAAATGGACAGCATTAACTGGCTGCTTAACCTTTGGGAAGGAGGACACGCTCGTCAACCATGTTGAGCCTGTTGGTAGAGGACTCACTTGAGTGGTCTTAGCTCAGGAGGCAGGCCACTAGATACTTAGAGCAGATACAAAATTTGTATCCGCAGGAAAGAGCTATGGATATCTGCATCCTCATCTGCAGATTCCTATGGACTTAAAGCAGACAGCCGCACATCTGCAGGGTTCTAGATACAAAATTTGTACACGCATCCGTATCCGCAGAAATGATGTGCGGAGCTGCGCGCTCACACCCGCGGATGCGAATTCCCACCGGTGTAAAGTGGATGTTTGCGCATTTGCAGGGCTCTGTAGATATTTCCGGAGTGGGAAATATCAGAAATCTGCTGAAGCGCCCTGTGACCCACAACCACAGAAGAGACTGCCCTGGGAACAGACAGCATGAAGAGAGGCCATCACAGTCTGCTGCTCAGACACATCTCTTCCTCTGCCTCGGCCCTACGCATTCTCATCCGAGAGACGCGTTACACGCGCCTGCGTTTCCATACAGATCATCTTCTTACACCTGTATGGGATTTGAGTGGTCAGCGTCATTACTGGGAGTGTCTGACCCTGTCTGGTGAGGCTGAGCCACCCTAATTAGTGATCCCTTGCCCTGTCAGTAGGGAGGTGAGAGTGTAACCGTATACACGGTTACATGCAGGCTCCTGGTTTCCATTTTGCTGTCTCCCGTGGCTCCCCAGGAACCGGTATGTGTGGGGAGCCGGCTTAAAAGCTGGCTCCCCATGCATGCTGGCTCTGCAGTACTGCCTGCCCTCCCACGTGTAACTGCACTGGTTACACGGTTAACTAAACCCATTTTAATGTTCCTAATTGGCAGCGTGGCTGCTGGGAGTTTAGAAATAGAAGACTGGTGTTGGCGGCAGCATCTCAGGCCTTCCGAGTTGCTCAGAAGGTCGCCGCTTGTAAGGCTGCTGGCATGCTGAGACCCCATGCTGACCGGAACCTCCCCGTTGTTTTCCTGTGCTCTCATCCTTATGTCCAGCCGTTGTCTCTTGTCTTTACTAAGATGGGAAGTTCTTTGGGGCTGGGAGCTTCTGTCCCGTGCTTCTGTAGTGCCTGTCACAGTGGGGTCTTGGCCCATAAATAGGGCTCCTGGGTGCTTTGCTAGCACAAATAACAAGTAGTAGCAGCTGTGAGCATCTGAGCCATCACATGCGAATTCCCTTCACATTTTGTACTTCCTGTACTGGCTTAAAGTAGCTTATACACGTCTGTTTTTACCAATGGCAAGAAAGCAGCAGAGACAGTGAATTGTCCAAGCCACAGAGCAAAGTCTATTCTGAGTGTTGCTGCACTTTCGCTGTTTCCCAAAGAAGCACATGTAAGTGATGGCTGGCTGCCTCTCCCCTGGTAGCAACCTGGCAGCAGTATGCTTTTGTCACACCCAAACCCATTGGGAATGAAGCAAGTTTTTATTCTGGCAGCAGGGTCTGCAGTGTGGTCACACCTTGTATGCCAGCATGGTATGTTCCCAAAGCACCATAACTTAGATTTATCCTTTAGGCCAGAGTTGCGTTCTTGTCTGTCCATGTCAGAGTTGTGGACTCTAGTTAGGAGCAGCCAAACTTTCTTAACTCTGAGCAAACTCGCTTTATGTTCAGGCTCTCTCTATTTTAAACAGCTCTTGACTGTTTTCAGAAGTATTTTATCTCACTATGTTAAAGTACAAAAACCGTACAGCATGTTATAGAAGGGCCTTATTTCTCCACTCAGAAAAGTGTTTTTAGTGTCAGTGTCCAAGAGTAGATTTACTTGGCCAGCAGCTTTCCTGCCTGCTGCAGGTTTTTTCATTTTGTTATATTGTATTTGGTTTTATAAACACATCTTTGGACGTGCTAATCTCCACGTAGGGAGATCTGTTCCCTTAGGTATCCTTGGAGGGGTTAGAATTACTTACCTATAATTGTGGTCTGAAATGACCAACCATAAGAGATCACCCCTTGTCCACCGTCCTCCTGATAGAGCTCCAGGTTCTGAACTACTTTAAAAATGCACTTGGGAGTGACTTCCCTTGCCAGCTGTAGGTGAGAGCAGAGGAGTGTCCTTATGACCATGGGAAATATGCTCTGCTAGAACCAAGAGTTTCCGAACTCTGAGCTTGGGGATTTCTAGCACAGCCCCAAGAATAGTGTTGGATAATCTCTAACCGCTATCATAGCTGAGTAATTTTCTTTCATCCAGCAGTGAATTTGGCCTGTTGCTCTGTGAGGTTCTCATTTGAATGCATCTCATTTGAGGGGTCCCTTCTGTTGATGACTTAGCAGGCTGTCAGTATTTGTTCTCCATTCTCCATCACGGGACAACATGCTATTAGTAGCGTTTGCATTAGGAGAGTACTAACACGTCTTCCTTCCAGGCAATGAGAATGGATGGCAACTTGTGGGCTCGTTTCTGTGGCATTGAGTGGACGTGTCCTCCGTGGGAATCAGTGGTTTTATGTGTTTTCAGTGTCCTGATTTTAGCCTCCAGGATAAGTAGAATGCTTCTAATTCCAGTTTGATTTTACTGTCCATTTGAATTCATTCATGCCATGACTGCATCTAGTGGGAATGGTGTGTTCTGTTAGACGAGGAGGAGAATCCATGTTTCTCCATTGGGATGTAGCAGCCCCTCAGTCGCCAGTTTGACTTGAGCTTGAGTTCTCCTCACGCAGCGACGCCGACTGCCTGGTTATTGACAAGCTGACCATCACCGACATGGGGACGGCCAAGGCACCCAAACCACTGAACAGCGTGTCCCAGCATTCTGAGGAGCGCCAGCACACTGCCGCCGGCGGTGCAGCTACCACGGAAAGCACAACAAAAGACAGGTGAGTGGGTGAAGTTCTCTAGCCGCCTGCTGTCAAACTGAAAAAGTTTAATTTATTCCGTACCGAGCCGTTGAATCTGTGGATGTAGCTTAGCACTAGCGTGCATGCAGGCCGATCTGACCATTGCCTCCCATGCTTTGAGATTGGGGTGCCTCTGACTTCTAGGGAGGGACTTGTTCAGATGATCAGCCCTGGGAGATTCGTGGGCCTAGAAATGTTCTCGAGAGCTCTGAGGGAGAACTGTGTTCCATGGCGGTACAACCTGTAGCACGTCCTTTGCTCAGAAGTCCTCACTTCACACTGACAATGTATTGTCCAGTTTCTCATCTTCCCTCATGGAGAAGACTGGCACGAGGCAGCTGCCTGTGTATCAGAGGGGTAGCCATGCTAGTCTGAACAACGAGGAGTCCTGTGGCACCTTATAGACTAACAGATTTATTGGAGCGTGAGCTTTTGTGGGCAGAGACCCACTTTCTTCAGATGTATCTGACAAAGTGGGACTTTGCCCACCAAAGCTTGTTCCAGTAAATCTGTTAGTCTATAAGGTGCCACAGGACTTCTCCTTGTTTAGCTGCCTTTGGTCGCCTTGACTCTTAGCAGTCTGGATACAGATTTGGCCACTGCACCGCGATTTCGTTAGGTCGCGTGAGTTGATGTTGCGCCCACAAGGAGGGAAGACCAGCTCTGCGTGCTGACGGCGCTAGATGTATTTGACACCTGCAGTACGGTTAATCGAGAGGTGACGCCCTGCAGGAGCAGATGGGGCTGCTCCTATTCCTGAAGATCTATCAAGTCTGCCGTGCCATTGGTGGCGTTCCGTCACCTCTCCTGGCTAGCACGTGCGCAAGGCTTTTAGCAGGCGTAGTGAGGGGAATGAGGAGCAGCTACATGTGTCCGGCTCTACGCATTCGGTGCCCCAGCCAGTGTCTAGGTGAGATTGGGGTTGGCTGAGTCTCTGCCCAGACAAGACCGGGCGCACGATGATCGTGGGTAGGGGAATCAGTCGAAGGAGGGGGCACAGGAAATATCAGCCCCATTGACAGAAGCAGTCCAGCCAGCATGAAGTAATATTGCTCGTGCCTTACGGGTGATTTTCGACCCTCTCCCCCCTGCTGTTTGATGCATGACAAGAAAAAACCCAGTTTCCAAGCAAGTCTAGTCTGTTTGCGCAGCCGGCAGCCACACGCACCGTGCAAGGCGAGCACTCTGAGTGCAGACCTGGGAGCCAGGCGCAGGTGGCTCCTAAGCCTGGCTTTGACGTTTATTCTCTCTTTGGCCTTAGACAAGTCATTTCGCATCTTTACTGCACATGTGAACTGGGGCGTGTACGCTCCCCCTCCAAAAGGCCCTCTTTGGGTGGGGGAGGGGTAAATGCGTGTGGGGCTCCAAAGAAATCCCGTGCCCTCCAAGTGCTGCGTTGCTGATGCTGTTGGCTAGGCAACGTGCTGGAAGGAAGCCTTCCAGTGTGTCCGGGTGAATGCCCAGATCGTTGCAGAGTTGACAGATGTGTGGCTGGCACAGCTGGATAGGCCCTTCCTCCTTGCGGTAATCCTGTTTGTTTTTCTTGCAGGAAAGAGGAGGTCTTGCCATGTGCTGAAGCCACATTAAATGGTCCTGCTTGATGAAGCAAGTGCAATGGGACATGTCTGACCCAGGCCAGGATGTACCTGGTGATGCAATTTGTCAGTTTTTTTTTTTATTTTAATTTTATTTTTTAATAAATGCTGCATTGATGAGAGAGCTGGCATTGAGGACCAGACACGCGATTTCAGCACCAACAATCTGTTCCGGAAGACACTCGTATTGTCTAAATGTAGCATTGATCAGTTAGTCATCACAGGAGTGACTCGGTCCTACCCAAGGAAGCCTTCTGCCTACTTTGAGTACCTTGTCCCCCTCCCTCTTCCCTGGGTTTTGTTTTCTCTTTGGGGTTCAGTCCAGTTTTCGTAGTGTTACTGCACACAGTATTCAGCTTCTCTTCGGAAAGGTAGCAGGTCTAGCGCCGGGACTTGGACGGTGCACAGTAAGTCCTGCAGTCGTGTGACCAAAGTTCCCGATGGAGCTGCCTTTGGGCAGCGTTTGCACCGCTTTTGTATAGCAATAAAGCCTTATCAGAAACATTTCATAGGAGGTAAAGATAAAGCAAACACTTTAAATGGGCTAAGGCTGGGAGGGCTGGAGATTTTGGGGGGGCGGGAGGAGGTGAGGGGGAAGAGCAAAGTTTTTGTAGCACTGAACTGTCTTGAGCAGTGGGCTGGCTCTGCCTTCCTGTGAGTTGCACCGTGCTCTGTGTCCGGGGCGTGACCACAGGATCTTGGAACCTTTAGCAACTGCTTATTTCCGTCCGAGCCATCCAAACTCAGCCCTCTGGATGTCGTCCTGCGTTGGTCTGGCGAGCGTGCCAAGAAGGTGGAATCCCGCTGATTGGACACGCACCCCCGGAACGCTGCCACGCCGGGACAGGAGCTGACTTGGCACAAACAGGTTATCAGGTGCTTGCTGGCTTTTTGGAGACTGGTGTATTTTCAAATCGATCTGGGAATCGTTTTGTTCTGTTTTTAAAGTTTTTAATGGATGCAGGAACAGCAACACTTTTGCACTTTGTACCTAGTGATAGCATTGGAGAATGATGTGGGCCCAGCACAGGACTCCTGCTGTTACATCCTGTGTAGGCGGCTGTGGCAGGGCTGGGGAGGCACACTGCTCCCAGGAACTGAGAGGTAGAACAGTGCAGAGAGAAGGACGACGCCCAGAACTGCCCTGGAGCGAGGTCACGTAAGATACTTGACCCTGGAACAGAGGAGCCTCTGCATAAACATGGAGGGCCCAGCCAGTGCTGGCGTCCGTGAGCTTGTTCTCAGCCTAGATCGTATGGGTGTAGAAGATGGGCCACTTTTAGCACCAGGCTCAGGCCCATAACAGCAGACTGCCATAAGCAGGACTCGGTCTTTACTCCTGTAGGCCTTAGACACGGAGCTGGGCTTGCTGTTGTGTGTAAGTTGTGTGCCGAAACCCGCCTGTCACCTTTGATATACCGCTTCTTTCCCTAGTCCAAGATATAAGCTGGAAAATCATTCACTCTGGAATAAAAGCACGAGGCTTGGCACATGTGCAGCCCAATGGCTTATTTTCTGCTGTATTCTCACCTGGGCAAATGGAAGGCTTTCACCTTGTGAGTATGAAAAACAACCCTGACACAGATCTGGTCTGAGCAAAAGCACCCCAAGCCACACTGCGTGTGGTTAAAAATATTGTAAAATGCATAATGTGGAGGTACCTTATGCTGCACATTCAATGTTCTTTCAAATCTATTTGTATAAAACGTGAAGAATAAAATGTTCCCCCTGCCCCCTCAGAACAGACCGACTTGGTGTCCCTGTCTGACAGTGAGGTGCCCGCGGCGCAAAGCTTTCATTCATGTGCCCGGAGAGGCGCGCTTTGCTTCGGTCTTAGCTTAGACTGAGGGTCGCCTTTGAGTATCACGGATGAAGTCCAAAAATCAGGAAGCAAAATGAGGTTCCACTCGGGAGCCCTGTGAACTTGCATGTTGCTGTTGCAGCACTTTCTTGCGGCTGGGTTTCCTCTCGGCTGCAGTTGTTTGGTAAGCAGATGCCCTCTGCCTCCGTCGTGCAGGAGGCTTTCGCTCCCCCCTTCGCGCCATGGCAAAGAGCGAATGGAAAGGTACATCATGCTGGGAGGGACGCCCAGGCTGGTCAGGCCAGTTCTGCCTCCCGGCCAGGATTTTCAAACGCAGTGCCATGAGGAGGGATTTTGGTCGCAGAGCCAAATTGTTAGAGAATTGATCGATGTATCACCATCAGGTCTTGTTAAGATCCCTTAAGTTGGGCACTGAGAACTTAATTATGTCAAAGCAGAAATGTTATTCACCCAATCCAGCACACCTGCAGCTGATCCCAGCAGTTACTTGAAATCCATGGCTTGCTTTCTCAGCCCCGTTAAGTACTTGGTGAGGCCAATAGCTTGTCCCCAATCTCTTCCCAATGGCAGTTCTTGACCTCCAGGGGCTGCATTTCTAGCTGGAATCGTTCTGTGCAGGGTATCTTTGCGAGGAAATGAGGAAATACCCCAAACAGACAGAATGCGTCTTTTTCCTAGCGTGCTGCAATTTCAGCCACTACCAGTAGGGAGAGTTGCATGACATCTGCAGTGTGTTAGGAGCAGATTTTAAACTTTTATGTTTCATGTTCATTCACTTTGAGAGTTGACTTCATGACTTCAGGTGAAAGCTTTAATTTAAAAAACAAAATCCTGTAAGCAGCTCTAACTGGCCTAGAATATGATAGGCGTGAGCCCCAATCTTCACTGCACAGTTTGGATTTTGAAGGGCTCTTTATCAGGAAAAAACCAGTAGTGAACTTGGTCTCTTGTGCCTTAATTAGGCGATCTAGGCAGCTCATAAATAAACTTACAGAAATGCCCAGGAGTTCCTGCTTTTAAGACAGTGAATGATTCTTCCATATTCTGGGGTTTAGGTTCCGAATTATACCTCACTGGCTCCACAGCATTGTGCTTCCTATCAGCCAGTGGACTGAGATGGAAAGTAGCTTTTGTATATTGTCACCTGTAGAGCACAGACTCTGTCAGGCAGTGGGTGGTGTATTTGCCTGACCCGAAAGATTTTTTTTTGTAAACTACGCACAAAGCTCCGGCTGCCTGGATCTAGAACTCCCTGCTCTCTCGAGTCACGTACAGGTCATGTGACATGCAAGTTTTTCCTTTTGGTCCTCCTTGCTCTATGGACTGTCTTCTGAGCCAAGTCAGGCAACAGTCGGGTGTGGCAGCCTAGCCCGGTGATGGCTGTACTGCGGTCAGATTCCCTTTCAATGTTGCTTACTTTGAAGGGTTCACGCAGTAACAGAGCTAACCCTTTCATAGGCCGTGCTACGCCTTGTGCAATCTCCCAGTTGCAACTAAAATGTTTCCATTGTTTACGATGGCAGATTGAGACTTACTTTGAGCATTGGAGGTGTAGCTCTTCAGACATAGGCTGTACATCTTGGTCCTTACCAATGGGTAAGCGCTGTATCCTGGAGAGGAATTGTTGCACGAGGTTGGAAGCAAGGCACGCTCTCTACCAAAGATGGATTTACTTAACACCCAGCTGTATCTTTGAAAAATAATTGTAGATTTGGGGCAAGATACCTGATCAGAAAGCAATGAATGCTGAACAGAAAATATATTCAGCTATCTTCTTCCCTATCTATATGCAGTATTTAAATCTGATCATATCTATATGGTATGTATAATTTGTTTAATTTTGAGTGTGTGTGTGTGTGTGTGTGTGTGTGTGTGTGTGTGTGTATACACACACACACACATACACACACATGAATGTGTGTATATAAATTGCATAACACAGATTTCTATATATAGATATATGTATGTTTATATACACACAGAATGGGAAATGGTATGAAACTTGGTGAATGGAGACTTGATGCACAAAGAACTTGATTTACCTATGTGTGTACAGGTACATATAAAGCCCCACAACATCCACAGCCATATTTGTTGGTTAAGACAGAGGCTGATAGAGCATAGTTTGTGGTGGGAAAATCTGTCTTAAATATTCTAGTTAAATAATTTTTATCCAGCAGGGCATTGAAATAAATGGAATACAAAAGTGCATTGGCTGCAAAATGACTGATTTGTATCATTGCTCCTGTAGAAAACTTTATCTGCCAGTGAGCTTTTGTCCTGAAAGAGGCGGAGGAGTTGGTCACACACTTTATAGAGAAATGCGTGCCAATCAGCTGTCATTCAAATGTTCTTATGTTGTAATGACATCTCGCCATAAGCTGATAGGACTGTGAAATAATCCTTCATCCTTTCAGGCAACATAATACAGTCTTTGGACTTTTGGTGAGTCCGGTGATGCCAGTTGATCATTATCAAGTATTCACAACCACTCTGTTGAAAACCACGGTACTGCATTTGAAAAAAAAATTCAGGCTATCCCATGGTAAAGATGTGTCAGACGGAGCTGGTTTGGGGGGATGGTAACTGCAAACTCAGGTTGTTAGACTCTCTTATCGTGCTTTCGTTAGATCTGTGTATCTGAATTCTCTTTCGTGTTGTCCTGTTCAGGGTTTGGAGAATGGAGGGAGTGCTGCTATCAGAGACATTCTTATAGACTGAGTGGAACTCGGAATTGCTCTCTCAGGTGTCAATTGCCCTATTGCAAATGTAGAGGTACGGTTCATTTCAAAATTGTACCACCCTAAAAACAAAGGATACGTGGACCAATGACGTTTGGTTTGCAGCCATCTGGAAAGCACATGAAAAGTTGGTGAAATTATTCTGACTTGTCTGATCATCCGATTGCTGGCAGCCGTCTCAGCCCAAATGTTTGGGACACACGTGTAGTTTGCAGGTTGGGGAGAGGAAAAGGAGAGCAGAGGCCTAAAGTTGAGATTACAAAAGTGGCACTCCAGTTTGCCTCCATTATCTGCGGGTGTCTAAAAATGAGGGTTCACCAAGATGACCAGCCAGTTGTAGCTGGAAGCATCATGTAGTTTATTCAAGTTGTACCCGCCCATGGGCTGGTCACTAAAGGCTACTCTAGAATGGTTTTCCTGTGCTCCCTTTAGTTCCCCTGGGCAAAAGCCTTTTGATTTTCCTTCTGTCTTTTTAGTAGTTGGCGCCTTTGTTGCTTCTCAGTACTCCAGTCAGATGCGGATTTCGGGATCCAGAGCCCTCGGCAGGAATATTGCAGGTTTTGCTTCCCTTCCTCAGACGGTGCAAGTTTTCCTGCATTTTTAAGTCCCCTCCCATTGTACTTGTAATTATGTCTCCATTGTTCAGGGTGATGAGTCGCTCGTACTGCAGACCTAATCCTGGTTCCATGAGAGCATCCCCATTTCCCTCGCGTGTCCAACATGCTGAGCAGAGAAACCACTGCAGCAGCTCTGCTGGTCTTGCGAAGCATCAGTGCTGATAAAAGAGGGTGCTGAAGGGAAGTGGAGGGAGTGCAGGTCTCCATTGCTTTGTGGATTCTTCCAGCCAGACCTGCCACTCATGGTGTCCCATGAGACTTGTGGAGTTCTTCTTGTGTCTGTTTAATTTTACAAAAAAATACAGCAGATCGTCTTGTAATTTTTAACCATTGTTCCAAAGAATAGGGTTCCTTCTCTTGTCGATCTTCCCATAACAGCGACCTCACTCTGGGCTGCCGAATCAGCTGGTTTAATTTCCGGCTGTTGAGACTGAGTCTGGCTGTGATTTTTTTTTAAGAAGTGTCTATAAAGCAAAATAAAACCAGGCATTCACAATGGTTGGTTGCTTTCTGTGTACCCCAGCATCAGTTCCCTGTGAAATCCAAATGGAACACTTCACTGATGTTCTGAAGCACCTTTTTTTTTTTTTTTGGTTAGAGGCTTTCACAAGACAAGCAAACTGTACAGATTTATTCTTTCATCAGGACCAGCTTTAAAACAAAGTATTTTGGATGGGTTCTCTCCCCAAAGTGAAAGTTAATTTCTTAAGTTAGGTTCCCCTTTTATCGGGGAGCAGGGCTCTTACTTGGGAATGGCAAGGCTGCTACCTCGGGTCTCACGTTTGTTTGCGAGGGTACAGGACATGCATTTTTCCCATGGTGCTGTGCAGTGCCACCTGTACCTTAGTAGTGTTTGAGTATGTATAGATGTGAGAGGCTACATTTTCTTGTAACAGGTGGACAATTATCACTCTCTTGGGGGGGGAATAGTGTGGTTTTCTGAACAAATAGCATAGAGCGGGGGGTCTGCAACCTATGGCTCTTTTGTCATTCCCAAAATACATGCAACTTTTTAAATTCAAATGAAAAATTAATTCAAAAATGTAAAAACACGTGATGACATAGCTTGAATGCGCGCGTGGACCTGAATTTGACCAGTTATGACGTAAACGTCAAGAAATGTGCAAAAAGATGTAGCAACAGAAGTCCCATTAAATAAAATCTGCAAGTACAATGTTTCATTTATGCTACTATTAATTACCATGGCAATTATCAATCATATTAAGTTGCATATTTTCAGTCATGCGCATGAACATTCTTATACTGGCTCTTAGTTGAGCACTTGTTCTGAATTGTTATGTAGTTTGGCTCTTTGGTTTGAAAAGGTTGCCGACCCCTGGCATAGACTCATAGAACCCCAGGGGGGGCAGCGCCCTCAGGGGTCATTGAATCCAGCCCCCAGCCCAAAGCAGGTCCACCCCCAACTAAACCATCCCATCCAGGGCTTGGTCAAGCAGGATTTAAAAACCTCTAGGGATGGAGATTCCATCCCCTCCCTAGGGAACCCAGCCCAGGGCTTCCCCACCTGCCTAGGGAAATAGCTTTTCCTAATCTCCAACCTAGACCTCCCCCACTGCAACTTGAGACCATTGCTCCTCGTTCTGCCATCTACAGAAGGCCCTATCTGTGATTTCGGTGTCTTCCCCCCCACATACACAAAAACATGCACAGTGATAGAACCAACTGATGAAAAGCAAGAGGTGAACTCGCGGGGCCAGAAGGCAATACACATTGGTGTAACCCAAGGGTTTACTGCTACCAGTTGGTTTCAGTGGGGTCAAATGACAAAAGACGCTGCCCCACAAAATGGTCAATAGCCTGTCAGCAGGGGACACTGTAACACTTCTCCACAGCACTGTCTTGCTCTTGGCATTGGTAGGAAAATGCACTTTGCGTTCTTCGTAGCTTCGGTCTTCACAGTGGAGGTTGTAGGAGCGCATCTTCTTTTCTTGCATTGGCCTTCTCAGAGCTACAGCACTCGCGTGGATTCCACGGTCAGCTTGCAAGGGGTGTTTGAAAGCCATGTTCCTCACACTCACTGTCTTGGAAGCGATTGCTTGGGGCGGTGTCAGGGTTGTAGCTTGGCGGGGAAGGATTTTGGCAGTAATCAGTAAATGTTCCTAATTCCCTTGGTCCAACTGCTCAGTGATCAGGTAGCAACCGCGGTGCTTCCCCAGCTCTGGGTGATCAAAAGGCAGCATCTCTGTGCTTCACAACTGGACCTTGCTCTTGGGATTCATTCTTTTGCCACCCTGAGATCAGACAGCTGCAGAGGGCTCTGTGTGGGGCTGCCTCGTCCATCTATGGAGAAACTGAGGCTAGCGCAAAACACAGCTACCAGCCCATGGCGCCAGTGGTCTGGGATCTGCCTGCCTGTACGTTTCCTGAAGGGATTTAACCTGTTTGGTCAGACTGGAAAAGCCCTAGATGGCTTGAAACCGACATGGAGAAACCCACCTGTCTCCTTGCCTGGCGATACCATCGTGGAGACCAGCCAAGAGACGAACTGGAGTCCTTTTGCTGCTACCAGGGCATTCTTGGGAGAGGTGGCTTGATTGTGGGACTTGCTTGCTTGTCACCATTCCAAACCAATGGGAATCTTTTGGGATCTGCAGTGTGCTGGGAAACTTCATCTGCTTGCACAGGCTTCTGGGTAGGGGGTGTCATTCAGTAGTCCTCTTACGGGATGGGGTAAGACTTCTGATTCGTGGGCATCTTGTCAGACCTGTATTTTTTGATGCATGTAAAAGGCACTTCGTGCACAGAGAGTGGGGCGGTTTGATTATATCACAAAGGTGAACATACATGTAATTGCTCCCTCCAGCTCCAAGAACCCCTCAAAAAAGGATACAACGTGGCTAGGGATTAAGGGACCCCGGTATGTGAATTGAAACCCCAACTTATTCCATCGCTCATAACTAGCCATCAGACTTCTAAAACTCCCTATGACAGAGACATTCCAGTCTCCACTTACGAGAAAAACCAGGTCAGCATTGGTTTTATTGTGGATAGTGCCTTACTTCAAAGCCAGAATGATTGAGTGAGAATGATTTCATGTAGACTCCCCTTGGAAGGATCTATGCGTGGCTGTCACCATTTTTTCAATTTAAATTGAACAGAAATTTCTTACTTTTTTTTCAAAGCAGGTAGGGCTTGGTGCAACTTTCATTGACTTTATAGTGACTGTAGTTTGAGTTTTTGTAGTAGTGTAGTTGAGGGTTGACAGCAATGTTCCCTCTAATTTATTCCATCCATGTGTGGAATAAATTAATATGCACCAAGGTATGTGTAGAAGCGCACCACCAGTAGAAACAATACACCTACACCAACCAGGACAGGTTAGGCATTTTAGAACTCGCTACTCAAGTAATAATAAAGGTAAGTGTTAGAGAACTAAAAATTCTGAAACGCATAGATCAGTCAGAAAACTAAAATAACACACTTGAAAAGAATAATAATATACGAATGGCAGGAAGTACCCAGAAGTATCCCCGAGGTGCACCTCAGAGGGCACACAGGTCGAAAGAGATTTTCACTAGGGGCTGCTGGCTGTCCCCTGCAGTGTCGAGCAGAAAACCCCGAGAGGAGATTACCTAGTATACCCCAATGGAGATAAGGGCTGGATTATCTACTTACGCCGCCATGGCCTTTGATAAAGTGAATTACAATAATGAAGGATTTGACTGATTCCTGGCAGTGCAGTTACCATGTTCTGGCAATTTAGCCTAGAACTTATTTACCTCGTTACTGGGAGGGCAGCGTGTTAATGAGTCTCTCCGAAAAGTGAAAACCGCCCCATCGATTTTATAAAGAATTCTGTTCCCGAATGTCCTTTTCCTTATTTTCAGCTTTTTAAAATAGACTAGAAAAATGCTGGAAACCAGGCGTTTTTGTAAAATATATTTTTATATTTTATTGCTCAGTAGAGAGGATTTTTCCTGAAATGGGGCTTTTTGTAAAGGGCAGGGTCTCCCTCAGCTGTTTTCATTTGGCAGTTTGCATGCATGTAAATGATTACAAACATTTTTCATGTGGGTCTTATAATTGAGAAGAATTTTTGGAAAGATTCTGATCTTCATAATAGTTTGTATTAGAGCATTCCCCACTTTTGTTGGGTTTTGAGTAATTGTATTCCATGTATCAAGTTTGTTGCCAGATACTGGGAAAATTTCTCCTAAATTAGACCACTAATGGGTGCAAACTTGGGGTGTAATTAAAACACATCAGATGTTAGTAAAACTTAAGCAGAATTTGAAATAATGATTATTTGTATTGATAAATTGGCGATTCCCAGGGAATACTTTGGTTACCAGGTCCTCAACCTGCAAACTCTTTAAATTTAGTTCAGTGAGTCTATTCAGATGCATGAAGTTATACGGTTTTGGATCAGGCTAGGAAAATAGAGAGGGTTTTAAAGTAAGATATGTTTTAGCATCTAAGTCCCCATGGCGCGCGGACGTTTTCTTGTGTACAATATGCACCTGCCACTTGTGTGTAGGGGTGCTGGTATGTACACCGAGTTATTTCCAACAGGAAGACGGTCTTTTCTGATGTTAGGAGCCCTGGGTTTTCAGCCTCAGCATTCAGAGCGGTTTTATCACCCGCACCCTGTCACATGGGGATGGTGTAATAAGGATCCTGCACTAAGATTTTTATCCTTCAAGTCCCATCTTGTTTCTGGGGGAAGGGTTACACACCTGGCAGGGCCTGGGGCCTGGCCGATATTGAGAGAGGTGTGAAAAGGCCTGAGTCCTGGAGCTGGGCCAACTGACCGCCCTTGCCTAGGTGTGGCTGGGTTGAGGGAAGAATACTTCATTCAGCCACCCTCGCTCAGGGAGGTGCAGTCCCTGTGGGGAAGGAGGGATCCCGATCAATGCTGCCACTGTCACCCTCATAGTGTTGCGTAGCCCTGACTTGTGAGGGCAGTCCACCCCCCACTGCACAATGGCTTTATGTGGTGGACCACCCCCCTTTCTCCACTTTGATCTGAGGCAAGTGCTGTTTCTGATCCATCACACCTGCAGCAGTGTGTGTGCCACCTCTCTTCCTACACACCTCCCCAGTCATAGAATCATAGGACTAGAAGGGACCTCGAGAGGTCATCGAGTCCAGCCCCCCGCCCTCAAGGCAGGACCAAGCTCCGTCTACACCATCCCTGACAGATGTCTATCTAACCTGTTCTTAAATATCTCCAGAGAGGGAGATTCCACCACCTCCCTTGGCAATTTATTCCAATATTTGACCACCCTGACAGTTAGGAATTTTTTCCTAATGTCCAATCTAAACCTCCCCTGCTGCACTTTAAGCCCATTACTCCTTGTCCTGTCCTCAGAAACCAAGAGGAACAAATTTTCTCCTTCCTCCTTGTGACACCCTTTTAGATATTTGAAAACCGCTCTCATGTCACCCCTTAATCTTCTTTTTTCCAAACTAAACAAGCCCAGTTCATGAAGCCTGGCTTCATAGGTCATGTTCTCTAGACCTTTAATCATTCTTGTCGGTCTTCTCTGTACCCTTTCCAATTTCTCCACATCTTTCTTGAAATGTGGCGCCTAGAACTGGACACAGTACTCCAGCTGAGGCCTAACTAGTGCAGAGTAGAGCGGCAGAATGACTTCACAAGTTTTGCTTACAACACACCTGTTGATACAACCTAGAATCATATTTGCTTTTTTTGCAACAGCATCACACTGTTGACTCATATTCAGCTTGTGGTCCACTATGACCCCTAGATCCCTTTCCGCCATGCTCCTTCCTAGACAGTCGCTTCCCATCTTGTATGTATGGAACTGATTGTTCCTTCCTAAGTGGAGCACTTTGCATTTCTCTTTATTAAACCTCATCCTGTTTACCTCTGACCATTTCTCTAACTTGCTAAGGTCATTTTGAATTATGTCCCTATCCTCCAAAGAAGTTGCAACCCCATCCAGTTTGGTATCATCTGCAAACTTAATAAGCGTATTCTCTATCCCAATATCTACATCATTGATGAAGATATTGAACAGTACGGGTCCCAAAACAGACCCTTGAGGAACTCCACTTGTTATCCCTTTCCAGCAGGATTTAGCACCGTTAACAACAACTCTCTGACTACGGTTATCCAGCCAATTATGCACCCATCTTATCGTGGCCCTATCTAAGTTATATTTGCCTAGTTTATCAATAAGAATATCATGCGAGACCGTATCAAATGCCTTACTAAAATCTAGGTATATGACATCCACCGCTTCTCCCTTATCCACAAGGCTCGTTATCCTATCAAAGAAAGCTATCAGATTAGTTTGGCATGACTTGTTCTTCACAAACCCATGCTGGCTATTCCCTATCAATTTATTACCTTCCAAGCGTTTGCATATGATTTCCTTAATTACCTGCTCCATTATCTTCCCTGGGACAGACGTTAAACTGACTGACCGGTCTATAGTTTCCTGGGTTGTTCTTATTCCCCTTTTTATAGATGGGCACAATATTTGCCCTTTTCCAGTCTTCTGGAATCTCCCCTGTCTGCCATGATTTTTCAAAGATCATAGCTAAAGGCTCAGATACCTCCTCTATCAGCTCCTTGAGTATCCTGGGATGCATTTCATCAGGACCTGGTGACTTGCTGACATCTAACTTTCCTAAGTGATTTTTAACTTGTTCTTTGTGTAGCCTATCTTCTAAACTTACCCTCTCTCTGCTTGTATTCACTACGTTAGGCACGCCTCCAGACTTCTCGGTGAAGACCGAAACAAAGAAGTCATTGAGCATCTCCGCCATTTCCAAGTTTCCTGTTACTGCTTCTCCCTCCTCACTGAGCATTGGGCCTACCCTGTCCTTTGTCTTCCTCTTGCTTCTAATGTATTTATAAAAGGTCTTCTTGTTTCCCTTTATGCCTGTAGCTAGTTTGATCTCATTTTGTGCCTTTGCCTTTCTAATCTTGCCCCTGCATTCCCGTGTTGCTTGCGTATATTCATCCTTTGTTATTTGTCCAAGTTTCCATTTTTTATAGGACTCCTTTTTTATTTTGAGATCATGCAAGATCTCCTTGTTAAGCCAAGCTGGTCTTTTGCCATATTTTCTATCTTTCCTACACAGCGGAATTGTTTGTTTTTGGGCCCTTAACAACGTCCCTTTGAAATACTTCCAACTCTCCTCAGTTGTTTTTCCCTTCAGTCTTGCTTCCCATGGGACCTTACCTACAAGTTCTCTGAGCTTATCAAAATCTGCCTTCCTGAAATCCATTACCTCAATTGTGCTGGTCTCCCTTCTACCTTTCCTTAAGATCATGAACTCTATTATTTCATGATCGCTGTCCCCCATACTGTCTTCCACTTTCAAGTTCTCAACTAGTTCCTCCCTATTTGTTAAAATCAAATCTAGAACAGCTTCTCCTCTGGTAGCTCATCCTCTGGTAGTCATGTCACCCAAGCAGTGTACTCCGAGCTTTCCTAGGCAAATGTGGCTTTGACTTCCAGTTGTCATGGCGTATGCTTTGCTACCTGTGCCACATCACTCCAGCTCAGAATCAGAGCATTAAACTTGCCCTAAAGATGCTTTGATCTGTTTCATATCACACACCAACGTTGTTTTTAGTCCCTAAAACTGGTGATTATCTCGTGCTGGATACTGATGTAGAACAACGACCAGAACATATTAACCGCACACATCATCAGTGTGTGTGAAAACACCTGGAGTAAGCCTAGTATTTGCACAGGGTCTGTATTTTATTTGCACGGTGTAGTAACATCATTGTAAATGTTAATAGTTAAGATATTGCGCAGTTTCTGTAAATGGTTTGGAAAAAGAAATATTAGCGTCTACTTTAACTCATAAAAGAGCAAACTTTTGAAAGGTCAAAATGGTACTTTTCTAGATTAGACATTGGACGTGGAAAGATTTGTTAGGTCACCTAGTCCATCCAGCTGGGCTGTTCGGTCCAGAACATCTTCCTAGCATTGCTTTGCCCAATCAAGTTTTAAATGTTCCAAGCGTTTCACCACTTCCTTTGAGACACCTCTCCACATCGAACTGATTTCAGCTTTCTGATGCATTGATTTTCCCTTTATTTCGTCCCATCACTACTACTGATTTCCTTTGGCACCGTGCTAAGTAATTCCCTTCTCCCCCAAAAGAGATGAACAAAAATCCATCAGCAATTATTCACCTTAATTCAGAAAGTATTTTTCTGCTCACGTTTCTTGGAATCTCCCGTTGATTTTTAGAAGAGCCCGTGTGGGTTAGCCACCCTACCCATGGTGTTGCATGTTGGCTTCGTCAAGAAGGAGATCATAGAATACTAGGACTGGAAGGGACCTCGAGAGGTCATCAAGTCCAGTCCCCTGCCCTCATGGCAGGACCAATACTGTCTAGACCATCCCTGATAGACATTTATCTAACCTTCTCTTAAATATCTCCACAGATGGGGATTCCACAACCTCCCTGGGCAATTTATTCCAGCATTTGACCACCCTAACAGTTAGGAACTTTTTCCTAATGTCCAACCTAAACCTCCCTTGCTGCCGTTTAAGCCCATTGCTTCTTGTCCTGTCTTCAGAGGCCAAGATGAACAAGTTTTCTCCCTCCTTATGACACCCTTTTAGATACCTGAAAACTGCTATCATGTCCCACCTCAGTCTTCTCTTTTCTAAACTAAACAAGCCCAATTCCTTCAGCCTTCCTTCCCTCATAGGTCATGTTCTCTAGACCTTTAATCATTCTCGTTGCTCGTCTCTGGACCCTCTCCAATTTCTCCACATCCTTCTTGAAATGCAGTGCCCAGAACTGGACACAATACTTCAACTGTATGCGCTGTTCATGGCATTGCAGGCGAACACAGCATGGTGGCGAAGGAAAGGAATGCTTTCCTCCTCTCCATGGAGTCTTATCTTGCCCTCCCCCCACCGGCCGCCAGCTTTAATGCCGTGAAAGGAATGGAGAGTCTGTCCACAGATCCAGATTCATGTTACTAGCAATAACGTCTCTGGTACTTAACCCTCCCCATGCCTGTATTTTACATAAAGGGGTTGGTTTCATCTGGTCCTGGCACCAACCTGTTTTTCCTTCCACAGACATCCAAAAAAGGGAGGAAAAGAGATTCTGTCTCCAGCACAATCCCAGATTATAATTTAAAAAATAGCCCCTTCTCCTGCCGCAGTTGGCCCATGAGGCTCTGTCCCTCCACGCTGACCCATTTCTCTACTCATGGTGTCAGATCTGAGATTAGCTAGTCAAGTCCTGAGGATGGGGATTTTGGCTGTTTCTATCTGTCCTGTGAGCCCCTGTCCTGTGGGATCTTCCCCAGGGGTTGCAAAATGGGCCAAGAGAGTCAGAACCATTCTCCCATCTTCGTGGCAACACGGGAGGGCTGTCCCAATGTAGGATCGTGAAATGGCTGAGAACCACAGATGTGATATAATGACCATCATCGATACAGCCAACACGGCTACCCCTCCTCAATGGCTCCGACGAGACTTTTCTAAGGATCTGAGTCACTTATTGTCTCAGTGGAGGCTTTGTGGATGACCCTAGCCACATCTGCCATGAAAACGGGGAGTAGTATCACTTGCGCAAAACCCACAACGCCGTTCCTGCACATCAGGAAACTGATGAGTGAATCTCTGCATGGAAAAGAGGGGCGAATAGCTCCCGCTGTTTGCAAGTGATAAGGTAGGCCGAACAGTCAAAAATCTTGTCATGTGCCTAGACTTAAGTGCCATATCTACAAGGCATTTTACAATGCATGTAATGGAAGGTGTATTTCACCTGTATACTGCAATTACTGCTTCCCTGCAGAATCGCAGCACACACGAACTGGAAGGGACCTCGAGAGTCATCGAGTCCAGTCCCCTGCCCTCACGGCAGGACCCAGCACCATCTAGACCATCCCTGACAGGTGTCTGTCCAACCTGCTCTTAAATATCTCCAGGGATGGAGATTCCACAACCTCCCAAAGCAATTTATTCCAGTGTTTAACCCCCCTGACAGGCAGGAAGTTTTCCCTGACGTCCAACCTAAACCTCCCTTGCTGCAGTTTAAGCCCATTGCTTCTTGTCCTATCCTCAGAGGCCAAGGAGAACAGTTTTTCTTTCTCGTCCTTGAAACACCCTTTTAGATACTTGAAAACTGCTATCATATCCCCTTTCAGTCGTCTTCCCAAACTAAGCAAACCCAGTTCTTTCAGTCTTCCCTGATAGCTCATGTTCTCTGGACTTTTCATCATTCTTGTTGCTCTTCTCTGGACCTTCTCCAGTTTCTCCACATCTTTCTTGAAATGTGAGGCTCACAACTGGACACAAAACTCCAACTGTGGTCTAATCAGCGCAGAGTAGAGCGGAAGAATGACTTCTCGTGTCTTGCTCACAACTCTCCTGCTCATGCAGCCCAGAATCATGTTTGCTTTTTTTGAAACAGTGTCGCACTGTTGACTCTCACTTAGCTTGTGGTCCTCTCTGACCCCTAGATCCCTTTCTGCAGTACTGCTTCCTAGACAGTCACTTCCCATTCTGTATGTGGGACACAGATTGTTCCTTCCTAAGTGGAGCACTTTGCATTTGTCCTTATTAAACTTCGTCCTATTTGCCTCAGACCATTTCTCCAGTTTGTCCCAATGAGTTTGAATTCTGACCCATCCTCCAAAGCACTTGCAACCCCTGTCAGCTTGGTATCCTCTGCAGACTTAATAAGTGTACTCTCTATGCCAGCATCTAAATCGTTGATGAGGTTATTGAGCAGAACCAGTCCCAAAACCGATCTCTGCGGAAACCCACTTGTTATGCCCTTCCAGTAGGATTGTGAACCATTAATAACTACTCTCTGGGAACGGTTCTCCAGCCAGTTATGCACCCACCTTATAGTAACCTGATCTAAATTGTATTTCCCTAGTTTATTGATAAGGTCGTGCGAGACCATGACCTGTAATGAATCTTCATAACCCTTTACTAGTCTACTCTAAACTGAAAATTCCAAACCCCTAATCATTTTAGTTGCCCTTTTCTGAGCCCTTTCCAAGGCCAAAATATCTTTTTTGAGGTGAGGAGACCACATCTGTACACAGTATTCAAGATGTGGGCGTACCATAATTTTATACAGGGGCAGTAAGATATTCTATGTCTTATTTTCTATCCCTTTCTTAATAATTCCTGATAGAAATGTAGCCGTGTTAGTCTGGTGTAGCTGAAACAAAAAACAGGACTATGTAGCACTTTAAAGACTAACAAGATGGTTTATTAGGTGATGAGCTTTCGTGGGCCAGACCCACTTCCTCAGATCAAATAGTGGAAGAAAATTGTCACAACCTAATTGTCCTTTGGTATATATGGTTGTGACAATTTTCTTCCACTATTTGATCTGAGGAAGTGGGTCTGGCCCACAAAAGCTCATCACCTAATAAACCATCTTGTTAGTCTTTAAAGTACTACATAGTCCTGTTTTTTAAATAATTCCTAGCATCCTATTTGCCTTTTTGTCCGCCGCTGCACGCTGTGTGGAAGTTTTCAGAGAACTATCCACGATAACTCCAAGATCTCTTTCCTGATTTGTCGTAGCCAAATTAGCCCCCATCATACTGTATGTATAGTTGGGGTTATTTTTCCCGATGTGCATTCCTTTACACATTATCCACATTAAATTTCATTTGCCATTTTGTTGCCCAATCGCTCAGTTTGGTGAGATCTTCTTGGAGTCCCTCACAGTCTGCTTCTGTCTTGACTATCCCAAACAGTTTGGTATCATCCACAAACTTTACCACTTTACTGCTTACCCCTTTTTCCAGTTCATTTATGGATAAGTTGAAAAGGATTGGTCTCAGGACTGACCCTTGGGGGACACCACTAGTTACCCCTCTCCATTCTGAACATTTACCATTTATTCCTACCCTTTGTTTCCTGTCTTTTAACCAGTTCTCAATCCAAGAAAGGACCTTCCCTCTTATCCCATGTCCATGTAATTTACACAAGAGCCTTTGGTGAGAGACATTGTCACAGGCTTTCTGAAAATCTAAGTATACTATATCTATAGTTTCCCCCTTGTCTGCATGTTTGTTAACCCCTTCAAAGAACTCTGATAGATTAGTAAGACATGATTTCCCTTTACAGAAACCATGTTGACTTTTGTCCAACAAATTATGTTGTTCTACATGCCTCACAATTTTATTCTTTACTATTGTTTCGACTAATTTGCCTGGTACTGAAGTTAGACTTACTAGTCTGTAATTGCCAGGATCGCCTTGAGAGCCCTTTTTAAATATTGGTGTCAGATTGGCTACCTTCCAGTCATTAGGTACGGAAGCCGATTTAAAGGATAGGTTACAAACCACAGATAATAGTTTAGGAATTTCCCATTTGAGTTCTTTTAGAACCCTTGGATGAATGCCATCCGGTCCCGGAGATTTGTTAACATTAAGTTTTTCTATTTGTTCCAAAACTCCTCTAATGACACTTCAATCCGGGACAGTTCCTCAGATTCATCACCCACAAAGGACGGTGCAGATTTGGGAATCTCCCTAAAGTCCTCAGCCGTGAAGACTGAAGCAAAGAAATCATTTAGTTTCTCCGCAATGGCTTTATCATCCTTGATTGCTCCTTTTATATCTCGAACGTCTAGGGGACCCACTCGTTTTTAGTAGGCTTCCTGCTTCTAATGTACATAAACATTTTATTTCTTTTTGAGTTTTTGGCTAGCTGTTCCTCAAAATATTTTTTTGCTTTTCTTATTACATTTTTAACTTGATTTGACAGTGTTTATGTTCCTTTCTATTTATCTCACTAGGATTGGACTTCCACTTCTTAAAAGATACCTTTTTGACCTGCACTGCTTCTTTTACATGGTGGTTATGCCACGGTGACTCTTTTTTAGGTCTCTTGCTATGTTTTTTAATTTGGGGTATACATTTAAGTTGGGCCTCTATTATGGTGTCTTTAAAAAGTTTCCATGCAGCTTTCAGGGATTTGGCTCTAGTCACTGTGCCTTTTAATTTCTGTTTAACTAACCTCCTCATTTTTGCGTAATTCCCCTTTTTGAAATTAAATGCCAGGGTGCTGGACTGCTGAGGTGTTCTTCCCACCACAGGAATGTTAAATGTTGTTATATTATGGTCGCTATTCCCAAGTGGTCCTGCAATGGTTATCTCCTGGACCTGATCCTGCACTCCACTCCACTCAGGACTAAGTCGAGAATTGCCTCTCCCCTTGTGGGTACCTGTACCAGCTGCTCCAAGAAGCAGTCATTTAAGCCATTGAGAAATTTTATCTCTACTTCTCTTCCTGAGGTGACATGTATCCAGTCAATATGGGGATAATTAAAATCCCCCATTATTATAGAGTTCTTTATTTTGGTAGCCTCTCTAATCTCCCTCAGCATTTCAATGTCAGTATCGCTGTCCTGGTCAGGTGGTCGGTAATATATCCCTACTGCTAATTTAATATTATTGGAGCATGGAATTTCTATCCATAGCGATTCTATGGAACATGTTGATTCATTTAATATTTTTATTTCATTTGATTCTACATTATCTTTCATATACAGTGCCACTCCGCCACCCACCTGGCCTGCTCTATCCTTTCTATATATTTTATATTCCGGTATGATTGTGTCCCACAGATTTTCCTCTTTCCACCAGGTTTCAGTGATGCCTATTATGTCAATCTCATCCTTTAATACGAGGTACTCTAGTTCACCCATCTTATTAGTCAGACTCCTAGCATTTGTGAAGAAGCACTTTAAAAATTTGCCACTGCTTATTTGTCTGCCCTTCCCTGTTGCATTGGATTCCTTTATATGCGGTTGTTTGTCTGCTCTGGCCTATGGTTTGTCCTCTCCCCTCCTCTCTTTCTGACTACAGCTTAGAGAATCTCTATCAATGGATTCTCCTCTAAGAGAAGCCTCCATCTGATTTACGTGCATCTCCGCACCAATCGGCTTTCCCCCATCTCTTAGTTGAAAAACTGCTCTACGGCCTTTTTAATGTTTAGTGCCAGCAGTCTGGTTCCACCCTGGTTTAGGTGGAGCCCATCCTTCCTGTATAGGCTCCCCCTCTCCCAAAAGTGTCCTCAGTTCCTAATGAATCTAAACCCCTCTTCCCTATACCATCGTCTCATCCACGCATTGAGACTCTGAAGCTCTGCCTGCCTACCTGGCCCTGCGCATGGAACTGGAAGCATTTCCGAGAATACCACCATAGAGGTCCTGGATTTCAGTCTCTTTCCTAGCAACCTAAATTTGGCCTCCAGGACATCTCTCCTACCCATCCCTACGTCATTGGTACCTACATGTACCACGACCACCGACTCCTCCCCAGCACTACACATAAGTGTATCTAGATGCCTCGAGAGATCCGCAACCTTCGCACCAGGCAGGCAAGTGACCATACAGTTCTCCTGGTCATCACAAACCCACCTATCTATGTTTCTAATGATCGAATCACCCACTACTAACACCTGCCTCTTCCTAACAACCGGCATTCCCTCCCCCTCAGAGGTATCCTCGGTGCGAGAGGATACCTCAACATCCTCTGGGAGGAGGGTCCCAACTACGGGATGGTTTCCCTCTGCTCCCATTGAATGCTCTGTTCCCTTGAGACTTTCATCCTCTTTAAGAGCACTGGGGCTCTCAGACTGGAGGTGGGACAGTACTACAGTGTCCCGGAAAGTCTCATCAACATATCTCTCTACCTCCCTTAGCTCCTCCAGTTCAGCCACCCTGGCCTCCCATGCCCGAATTCGGTCTCTGAGGGTCAGGAGCTCCTTGCAACGGGTGCACACATACGCCACCCGCCCAGGGCTGGTAATCATACATGTTACACTCGACGCAGTAAACAGGATAGCCCCCACTCTGCTGCTGGGCTTCTCTCTCCTTTTTTTTATGAATAAGTTTAAGTATAAACTGGGCTTATTAAATGTCTGGAATATAGATTATTATAAAAGTTAGGTTTAAAGAAGGTCAGGAGTCCTGGCACCCTCTATCCTCCCCCTCTAAACTCCCTCTCCAAACTCCCTGTTAGCTGCTCCTGGTCGCTGACTCACAGGCTTATCAAGGCCTGGTAGCCCCTCCCCCTGACTGAGGCTCAGCCAATTAACAGAGGCTTCTAGATTTCAAACCTTTTAGAAGCTCCTTCAAACAAACCAACCAACCAACCAGACAAGAATGGGTTGGCCACCCCGATCTATGGAATTACTTTGTTAATGGTTTGTATCCAAGTAGCATCTAAAGGGCACACCAAGCTGGGTCCTGTACAAACACACGTTAAAAGTCGTCCGTGGCCCAGTTCCAGAGCTGCTGAACAATTGACCTTGTTAATGTCACTCACCGATGAGTGAACGCTGAATATAACAAACCAAACCTTACTGAGGGCATGGGCACATGCCAACCAGCCCTGGCCCTGCGGCAGTTCGACATCTGGTCCTTGATCATTAACACACTGTTACCAGAGAGTCACAATTAGACGTTTGCAGCAAAATGGTCACTCCTGCCCCTCCCTCTTCCTCACGCTCCTTCCCACGCCACATCCTGTGCCCACCAACCTTGAATGAACACACCTGCAGCCCCCTGTAGCCTGCCTGTTGGGTACCTGAGAGAGGAGGTGCGAGCTAACACAACTGTAGGGTCCCCCTACGCAGAGTGCAGAACGCCGGGTGCCCTACTGCATCCTTGCAAGGCTGACGCCTGAGGCTAGATTCTGCTTGTGTGACTGTAGTGTGCACAGCAGGCCCCAACTGTTTTTACACTTGAACTGAAGGCCTGTAGCGTGTCTATTTCAGCTTTCTCGCATAGGATTTATTTAACTAATAAATGATCAGCTCTTAACATTGGGCCTGCAGAGCCAGTGGTTAAAGTCCATTTTCTCTGGCATAGGCGGAGATCGGCATTTTGGGGGAGGGGGGTAATTTCATTCCAAAGAATTGCTTGTGTGGGAAAACCAGAGTGAAGATTGTATCCTCAGTGGTACTGCAGTGAGGGCAGGTGCGTGCTACACTTTGTGTGCACATGAGAGAGAGAGAGATCGATCTCAGGACAAATTTGCAAATATTTAATCAAGTTTCCCCGTTTTTTGTATGTTTTAACCGATGTGTGGAACGTTAAAGAAAATGAACTTTTCAATAAAATGACATTATTGGGGTTTTAAGAAGGAAAATAATTTCTGAGCTGAGCAGTGTTAGTAATGAAAATAGAGATTGCGAGGAAAGAAAATAGATTCATTTAGACAGCGTCTTAAATATTTGAATACTTCGTCACAGCTCCTCCAAATGATCCATCCTCCTGTGTCCTCTTGCTGACAGTCATGCCTCCAAAAGGAAAGAAAAGTGCAGTTTGATCAGCTAGCTGGTAAGATCAGGCTGTATAACTCCGTCAGGTATGTTAATAGGTTGGGTGGTGACAACCGTGGCTGAAGTCTGCAATGGGGGCTCTTGTATTTTTTACACTTGGTTCTGCAACTTAAATTGAATAGAACTGCCAGGTTTTCCTGATGGTTCCTACTTGTTTTTCCCCTAAAACACATACAGTCATGGAACAGAAACAGACACAGAGGTACTAGCCCACAGAGCTGTGAAGAGGCAGGAATGGGTTTTGACTCAGCAGAATACCAGGTGTCTAAACACACTCCAGCAGAATTGGCATGGAAGGTCGAATACCTGTTTTTAAGGGTTAGTCATTCCAAGAGGTAATGTGTCTCTTTCCCTCCCATACAAACTCCTTTTGACCCCCTTTTCTAGGAAGGTAAAGTTGCATTAAAGGGATATTATCTGGCTGAAAACACACGTCCTTAGTGTTAGCATCTTTAGAGCGCTGTAACTGAAACGACGTTCAAAATCCAACTCCCTTCTCCCATCAGTGGAGGCTCCGTGTTCACTTTTGGCAGTTCTCTCGGCTCAGTTTCATTTTTGTTTCTGGTCTGGTCTGTGCTTTGGCTTTCATCTGCTAACTGAAGGCTGCAGTTTTGGGCTTGCTCTTATTGAAATCCAAACTGGCTGTTTCCATTGAAATAGAAGCATTTCTCTTGAGTGGCAGTTTGGTGAAATGTTCTAACAGGCCCCAAATGTTGGAGCTCAATCAACTCGACGGGGTCGCTTTGCCGAGGCAGCATCATCTTCCTTTTGTAAAACGTTGGCCCTGGGTGTTGTCCAGACATTGAATCTGAAATACCCTGATTGGAATGAAATGTCCCATACGGAGCAGTTGCCTCCATCAGGCCACGAGATTACTAGTGAAGAGCCATTTAGTTCCTGATGACAAGTCAGTTAGCTCCCAGCTGGTCCAATGAAAGCAACGTGAAGAGCTGATCTCTCCTAGCTGCTTAATTTTCTGGGCAGTGTGCGCCTCGCCGAGCGGCACGTCTGTGTAACCTCATGGTGTCTTTTTTCCCCACTGTTGGAACGAGGTAAGTTTGGACATGGGGCTATTGGAAGTGCTCGGCTTTGCAGGCTGAGCACACAAGTCTCTGAGCGGATCTGTGTACACTAGGCAATCCAGTGTGATTGCAAGTTAAAATAATTGAAATGCTTGTAAAAAAAACCCATCGTTTTCCTGAAGGAAACTCTTTGATTTCAACTCTGATTTCAAGGATAACCAGGAAAAATTCACGTCAGGTTCTTAGTCATTTGCTAGTTTCACAAAAGCAACCGTCACAGAGAGAGAACTGCTAGGTCCTAGTGGCCTGTTCAGCTGTGCTCCATGTGGACGTGTGGGCCAGCCTATGAGACCCATGGTGGTAAGTTTAGCTGCATCGATTGTGTTCTGGCTGTGGTGAGCCACACTGTTTCACCATGAAACAAAGCCTCATGCTAGTGCCGGCAGTCTTTGGTGGGCAGGCGCGGATTTTAAGAGGGAAATGGAGGCGGATGGTTGCTGGCCTCTCCAGTCCTTGCAATCGCAGCCGACGACTGTGTGCGCTAGTGTTCTGTGGGTGTTGCACTGTGTCTGTCTCGAGAGGGCTGTGGAGAGAGACCCTTTAAAGACCAGTCCATGCTGGGAGAACTCTGCTAGCTACTAGCGGGGGCCAGGCTGCGATGTGTTAAGCAGCTCCGCACCCGTCATGCACAGCTCTTCTGAAAACCATGTCACTTGTGCAGGTGTCTAAACGGGCTGAGGACCGTGGCCCCTTTAGGCCCCCGCCTTGGGGTATTGGTGCTCGAGGGCTGTTGGCTTGTGAGACTTCACCTCTAGGTGGACTAGAAATCAGGTCTAGGAGGGTGAGTCTGCGCATAAAAATAAACCCACCCGACGGGCGCTGTTCTCTGAGACGCACCCCAACCAGCAATAACGCGCTTGCCTGCTGCCGCGGTGTTGGGGGGAGAGCGGGCCGAGGTCGCTGGCTGTGCCTGGTAGGGAGAACACGGCTGGGCTTTAATCAGTGACTCGGCTCCGTTCCTGGGGACACTGAATCCGTTTTTAGCTCCAAGTGCCCTTTCCTCTGCTTGGGGGAGGGGGCAGCCTAGGGAGAGATCTGCAGCGGGGCAATTAATTTAGTGCAATGACCTTGGGGAGCCTGTTTTGTTTCTCTTGATGCCTACTGCCCTTAAATGTCGAAACAGTCTTTGTAAGCGATGTTTGTTTGTGTATTTATGTGTATATATGAGGTACAAAATTTTAAAGTTTCTGCCTTTTTCCCTGTTATTTTTCTGAGTAATTCCGGATGTACTTTAGTCTTACTGTCAACACTTTTATATTGTAAAACTGATGCTGGTGGGTTTTGGTTATTTTGTTTGGTTTTTGGGGTTTTTTTTTTTAATATAAAAAAAAGAAGAAAAAAAAAACCAAGAAAAAGAAAAATACCAAGTCTGCATCTCTGTCTGTTGTCAGTTTTAGGCTGTAAATTCCAAATATCAATAAAATCTCAAAACTCCCTGGAGCGCGGTGGATTTCTCAAGTCCTGGCCCTGTCGCCGCCCTCTCCTGTTGCACGTTTCACGCCCCAACTGAGCAGTGACCTCCCCAGCCAGGCAGCCTCTTGCCTGTTGGTGTAAACGAGCAACCGTGGGAACAGAATCTGACCAAGGAACAGCAAAGCAGTCCGGCAGCGGCACTGTCCTTGGTTGTTTTTGCATTGTGTGTTTATCCTCAGGGGGCTCCTGCAGTGGGATGGGGATCGGCTGCTCTGCCAGCACGAGCCAGTCACCCTCCCAGGTGGTAGGAGTTACACAGGGTTCGTTGTGTTAGAAGGGCTCAAAGCCCTACAGTCTTTGCTGCTGCTCCCTGGCGTTCCCAGGCTCAATATGCAAGACAGACAAATAATGACCAACAGGCCCCTGGTTAAATGCCTGTTTCCTCCTCCCCGTAGTACACCCCTCCGAGACCCCCATTCTTCTCATCAGCAGAGGCAACAGGGTTCTCCAACTCCAAGTCAGGGGCCAACTCATTTCCTTAGGCTGTCTACACTGGCGGGTTCCTGCGCAAGAACCCGCAGAGCATCCACACTGCCCGCCAGCTCTTGCGCAACAAGATTTACAGGACGGCAGCGGGAGAGAGGGATTCTTGGGCAAGAGCTACACTCTCTTCTAACAGGTGTAAGCCCTCTTGCGCAAGAAGGCAGCGTGGACACGCGGCAGGACGTGTTCTTGCGCAAGCATCCGCCAGCGAGTTGAAACTCCCTCTGAAGCAGCAGGTATCCAGCCTAGGATGTAGGTTTACAGGGCAGCCCCACCTCTTGGGTCCTGCAGCAAACGGCAGTAGAGCTTGGTCAGAGGGTAGCACGAGGTGCCCATGGACTGTTTTTCTAATGCAGTGGCCCCTGAGACAGTAGCAAGGTGGTTTCCAGCCTTTCTTCATTTGTGCGCCCTTAAAAAGGGTTGGATGGAGGCATGGCCCTTTGCAGCCTCAGGCCAAGCTTTCCCAAGGCCCCAGGGTCTGCAGGCCATGGGTTGCAACCCGCGGCACGGTTTAGTTTGCATGCCGTGAAAGAGAAGGCAAATGGGAGGAGGGGTGTTAAACACACAGCTGGCCCTGGAGCGCGGCCTCGCCAACAGCTGGTGGGAGCAGATGCCCAGGAGAATTTTTTTTAAAACAAGGTAGGTAGAGACCAGCCAATCACATTATAACTCAGAGCCCCTTTGATTAGGGGTTGGCTGACACTTCACCGCGGAGCAGGTTGCTCTTTCCGATTCCATGACCTGGGCACGTGCTCTGGCCAGGAACCTGGTACAGCAAAGCCGTTGGGGTGTCCGGCCTAAGAGCAAGTCCTTCGTGCCTAGAATTCTTCACTTCCCTCGCCCTGGAACCTGTTGGAAGGCAGGGTAGCTGCTGAGTAGCCACCAATTGATTTACCTGCAGTTTTGGCTTATGCCTGTCAAAGAACCCAGGAATTGCAGAGCTGCCAGACCCACGCCCCACTCTGTCAGCAGCCGCTGTCTCAGAGGTCGGTGAAAGAACGG
Organism: Pelodiscus sinensis; assembly: GCF_049634645.1. Classification (NCBI taxonomy): domain Eukaryota; kingdom Metazoa; phylum Chordata; order Testudines; family Trionychidae; genus Pelodiscus; species Pelodiscus sinensis. The sequence continues at coordinate 816,390 of NC_134711.1, forward strand.
TGCTGCTGGGGGTGCTGCTGTCCCCCTCCCCCCACACTACTGGAGAATCGCCTCATGGCCCTCCTAAAATCTGCACGTAACTGTCCAGTCCCTTGTTGCCAAGTGCGGGAACTTGGCACGAGGGGCAGGCGTGAGGTGCTGTCCAGCCAAGCCTCCTTGAAAATCTGTCCACTATTGAGCCAAAAAGCCTGGGACTCCAAAGCAGCAGCTGCCAGAGGAACTGGACATTTAAACACCAGCGAGAATATTTTTTTTCTTGCTCTGCAGCTTTCTACGGGTACGTCTACACTACAGCGATATTCCAAAATAACACGTCAACACACAAAATGCATTTTGAAATAGCACAGCCACACTGAATCGCATTTAAGGCTGGACAGAACCAGGTCCAGCAGGGCATCCGGTCAGGAGCTACTTTGTGTGGCTGAGGCCTGTGCTTAAAGGGATGAGGGACAGCAAAGCATTTTGTCTCTGTGCTCTGCTTGCCCTCAGTCCGGACACCACAGCACTCTGGAGCCAGAGCTGCCCCTGGGCTCTCTGATGCTTCTCGTGGACGTGTTGCTCTGAGCCTGGCTGCACTTTCTGCAGGCGCTGTCAGGATCCAGGAGGCCCTGCGGGAGAGCTTCCACCCTGAGGAGCACTAAGAGCCTCCCTGGTCTGCCCCACTGGGGGCTGGTGCCTCATTCCTTCCACTTACCCCTCCCTAACCCCCCCAATGTCAAATAAAATGCACGTATTTTCATGAACACAAATGCTCTTTATTTAACAAAACTTGGGGAGGGGGGAGAGTAGGGAATGAAACTCTGATGAGACTGGAGAAAGGAGGTGGGGGAGGGGAAGCTTAAGGCTCAGGGTTGGGGGGGTCTTGCTGGAACAACTTGATTTTCATGCAAACCTGCTCCTGGGTTCGCATGTGGCCATTGGTGGCTAGGCTGGCAGCTATCCTGCCATAGACGGCCGCATTCCTCCGTCTAGTGCAGAGATCATGGACGTTAGGGGCATCCCCCCCAAACCTGACTAAGGTCCATGATCTCCGCCCTGGACCAGAAGGCGCCCGCCTTCTCCAGCCCGTCAGGCTCCTGGGGAGCGGTGGAGGGCTGGGTGCCAGTGGCTTGCTGGCTCATGTTTTGGGTCCAGTGGGTTTGGGGGGGAGGGAGAGGTGTGTTCTTGGTTGAGGCTGGCGTGGCCACCAGGGTGTCTGCACAGCACTTATTTTGAACTAGCTATTTTGAATTTGACGTTATTCCTCTTGGAATGAAGTTTGCCAAATGCAAAGTAGCACTTTGGCTGCGTCGACACTAGTAACGTTATTTTGAAATAACTTTGCTGTATAGACCGACCCTAAGAGGCCTGTCCTGGTGTCAGGTTGGCTACAGCTCAACTCACCTCCTATTCCGCAGGGAGACGGGGCTGCTGTGGCTTCATGCCAGCTGTCCCTAATGCCTGGTCTGTGCTGCACGGTGTGTGCACGGCTCCCCAAAGCGCTGTCTGTTCCCGCTGCCCCAGGCGTGCCCTGCCCCTGCCAACCGCTTAACTGCCACCAACCGGGCGGCCTTGTGGGTTGAGTGCAAGGTCTTTTGGGCTCCTTGCTGTGGCGAGCCCTGGGGATTGTACCCCAGTCCAGCTCCCTCCTGCTCCTCTCATGGGGATTGTCAGGGTAGGAATGAGCCTTTGCTGTACGTAACCTCAGTACTGAGCATCTCCTGGGGAGTGGGGGTGGGGCCTGCCTGCTGGGATTGGCCCCCAGCCATACCCAGCAGGCTGCCACGGCACAAAGACCGAGACCCCAAGCTGCTTACGCTGCCTTCTAGGGTGAGGTTCAACTGCAGCCCCCCCTCGCGCTCGCCTGCCATCAGGACATTGGCTCCCGGTTCTGGCCCCAGGAGCTGAAACGCTACTCGCCCATTAGGGTGACCAGCTAGCGCTGGGTCAGAAATCTGTGCAGCAGCTCCCAGCCTGCTCAGCTGTGACTAACTCCCTGCCCCTCCTGGCTCAGGTTCCACAGTGGGAGGCGAGTAGGATTGCAGCCTTAGGTCATGCTCAGCCAGCCTGGGGAAGGGAAGGGGCAGGAGCTGAAGCTGTTTCCCCTCCCCCTCCCTTGTACATCATTAGCAGCTGTTGGCCCATTACTGCTGCGTAAGCAGAGGGCTAAATGAGCCCTGCTCAGGTACTGGACAAGCAACCCGTGACTACGACACCAGGCCCCTGCTCTGTAGAGCCTGAGTGGGGGAGGGGCCCTTGTGAAACGCTCAACTCCACGAAACTGGGTGATGGCTCCATCCAAGCCAGGCTCAGCGCCTGGCAAACTCACATCTCACTTTCTTCCAAGGTGCAGTAAAACTCCAAGGCTGTGACTACACTCGGCCACTTAATCAGCGAGCTGTCTACACTGGCCCTTGAATTTCCGGAAAAGCAACGACGCTCTACTGTACAAAATCAGCCACTATTCCAGAAAAACTATTCTGCTCCCGCTCGGGCATAAGTCCTTATTCCAGAACACTGTTCCGGAAAAGGGCCAGTGTAGACAGCCCAGTAGTCTTTTCCAGAAAAAAGCCCCGATCGCGAAAATGGTGATCGGGGCTCTTTTCCGGAAAAGCGCGTCTACATTGGCCAAGGACGCTTTTCCGGAAAAGCAGCCTGCCAATGTAGACGCTCCTTTTCTGGAAAAACTGAAAACGGACAACTATTCTGTTTTAAGCAGTTCCAGAAATTCATGCCAGTGTAGACGTAGCCCAATAGTCCGGCACTCCTGATAGTCCGGCATCAAAATGGCACGAGCCTAGTGAGTGAGCTTCGGCAAAAAACGAGTCACAAGGTAACAGTGGCAGCAGCTGAACTGAGCAAAAAGGGTAAAAAAGGCTTAAAAAACTAGAACATGAGTGTCCTGTATACAGTACGTACAATCAAAAGGGTTAAGAACACTGTCTATACAGTATATACATAACCAGCTTATAGTACCTCCTGATAGTCCGGCATTGTGACGGCGCGTTGGGAGTCCCCCGTCTCCTGCACCCCGAAATGGCACAAACAGACCGCACCAGCCGGTGGAATAAAGGAAGTTTATTGCCTCTCCAGGATACAGCACAGCACAGATGTAATCTGGTCACAGAGCTGGGCTAGGATGCCTCAGGCCCCCTTGAGATGGGGGAGACTGGGCCCCTAAACTCCAGCCCCTTTCCCTAGGCTGTCTCCTCCATGCTCCCAGCCCGCAACTAAACTCTCTTCCAGCCCTGCCCCCCAGCCAGGGCAGCATTCCACCTTCCTTTGTTCCTCTCCATGGGGGGTGTCTGGCCATACTGGTTTGCATAGTGACTCATCCTGTTTTGCTGGGTCGTGGTACCCACGGCAGCCAGTGGGGGTTACCCCAGAGCCAGCAGCATAGAAACCAGCCAGGTACCCCCACTACGTCACAGTTCTCCCCCCTCCAAGAGCGAACTGAGCAGGGTCACTCCGCTCGTGACCTAGGGAAGTTCGGGTCCTCTGCGTGGGAACCTGCCCTGGGGTCATGGGTGCTCCCCTTGACTCGGGCCAGCCGTGACGAGGCCCCACATGAGCTGGCTTCCCTCTGTCCACTCGCCACCCCGCTCCAGGGCGACTGGCACAGGCCTGTCCTCGGGGGTCACACCCACCCTTCTGCTGGCCTTGATCTCTGGCCAGGGTCTCTCGGGCCGGGGCCATGAGCCCAGCGAGCCTTCTCTGGACAGCCAGGGTGGCTCCCACCCCCGAAGCTCCATCCAGGGAGGCCTTCCCCTCCCATAACTCTCTCAGCGAGCCCAGGGGGTCCTCTATCTGGGGTAGAGACCCCCCAAGCCGCTTTCCTACGGTCTTGGGCCTGCCCGCCCCTCTGGCAGGAGTCACAGGACCAGCAGTACCGCTGCACGGCTGTAAAGATTCCCGGCCAATAGAAGTGCTGGAGCAGCCTCAGCCGGGTGCTCCGGATCCTCCGGTGGCCCCCAACGGGGACGTCGTGGGCCAAATACAGCAGCTTGAGGCGATACTTTCGGGGGACGACCAGCTGCCGCTGGACCCCCCATGCCCTCGCCTTCCTGGGGGGGAGCCACTCACGGAACAGGAGCCCACGCTCCCGCAGGAATCTCTCCTGGCCACCTCTCCCCCGGGGCTGAGCTGCACGGAGGCCAGCCTGGTCCCTCAGCCTCTGCAAGGAGGGGTCTGCCTGCACCTCAGCCTGGAATTCAGCTGCTGAGGCACGGATCAGGACCTGTTCCCCACCTTTACCTAGGTCCGGAGTCCCAGCCTGGCTGGATCCCGTGTCCACTGGGATGGGACTCTGAGGACGCTGCCAGGAATCCTTCCCTGGACCCACGTTGTCAGCCCCCCGCTGGCTCTGGCTCCGGGTAGTGACTAGAGCCCGCTGGGATTCATGGGGCCACTCCTCTAGGTCATTCCCCATCAGAACCTCGGTGGGCAAGTGCGGGTGCACCCCCACTTCCTTGAGACCTTCCTTCGCCCCCCATTTTAGATGCACCCGGGCTACAGGCACCTTAAACGTGGACCCATCTATGCCCTTCAGGGTCAGCTGCGTGTGGGGTAGTATCCGGTCTGGGGCCACTATGTCGGATCGGGCCAGAGTCACCTCCGCCCCCATGTCCCAGAAGCCCGTCACCTTCCTACCATCCACCTCCAGGGGTATGAGGCACTCGCTCCGCAAGGGCCGTCCTGCCCCCACCCGGTATATGGAGAAATCCGCCTCCTGAGAATCAGACCTCCCAGGGGAGGAGCACTGAGCATCCTTCCCCTCTCTCTGAGCTGAGGTTTGCCTGCCAGCCCCTGCCTCTGGGGCAGCCTGCCCTTCCTCCCGCCCCAGCCAGTTAACCCTGGAAAGTCCCCGGTCCTGGGACCTGGTGCACTGAGCCCTCTTGTGGCCTTTTTGCCCACAGCGATGGCAAGTTAGGCTTTGGGCTGTCTCTGTCCAGGCCCTGGCTGGTTCTCTGGGGCACAGACGACCTGTTCCTTGGTCTCGCCCTGTAGTTGACTCCCTCCATCGCTCAGCCGAGATCCGGTCTCTGCGCGGTTCCCTTTCTCTCCGGGACTCCCGTTCACACCCGGACTGGCTCTGCGTGAACTCATCCGCCAGCCTCCCGGCCTCCTGGGGGTTCTCTGGTCTCCGGTCCTTGAGCCACAGCCTCAGTCTGGGTGGGCACGCTTCATAGAACTGCTCCATCAGGACCAGCTTGAGCAGCTCCTCTGCGGTCTGGGCTCCGACTCCAGACACCCACTTGCGGCAGTATTGTGACAGGCGGGAGGCCAGATCCACATAGGTCTCCCGTGGCCCTTTCTGTACCCCCCGGAACTTCTTCCTGTACATCTCGGGGGTCAGCCCGAACTTGTGCAGCAGGGCCTCCTTGACTCGGTTGTAATCCCCTGGCTGTAGGTCCTCCAGCTGACTGAGCACTCCGGCTGCCTCCTGGCTCAGTGCGGGGATGAGCTCCTGCAGCCAGTCAGCTGGGGGGACACGTTGCAGTCCACAGGCCCTCTCAAAGGAGCTGAGGAACCCGTCTATGTCGCCCACGTCCTTCAATTGGGCCACCATGAGCCTCTCCAAGCGTCTGGCAGTCCTGGGACCCTGGGGCCCATCCGCACTTGGCGCAGCCGGTGTCCCGCCGGTTCTCCGCTCTGCCATGGCCAGCTCATGCTGCCGCTGCCTCTCTCGGTCCTGGCGGTCCCTTTCTCAATCTTGGCGCTCCTTCTCTGGCGGTCCGTCTCTCGGTCCTCTGCTTCCAATTCCTTTATCCGCAGCTGGATCTCCAGCCGCCGCAGCTCCGCTGGGCTGGCCCCTGCCCTAGATGGGCTACGGCTTGCAGGCCTCCCGGGAGACGCTGTCTCATCTCTCCGGTGGGTTCCAGCGCTCCTCCCCCTCTCTGAGCCTGACACACTCTCAGGGGGGGTCTTGACACACTCTCAGGGTGGGTCTGGCTGCTTCCCCTGGGGACGAGATCCTGGCCCTGTGGCTGGTCATTCTCTTCCAGCTGGGCAATCAGCTGGGCCTTGGTTGCTTTCCGCACAGGCAAGCCCCACCCTCTGCACAGCCCCACCAGCTCTGCCTTCAAGAGTCGGGCGAAGGCCATCGGCCCGCTGGGCCCCTTGGTGCAGACTCACCAGTCTAGTGCTACAGCGCCCCACGATTCCCAGGAACCGCTTCGCTCTGTCTCCAGCACGCCTGGCTCCAGGGCTCTTGGTTCTACAGCGCCTTGTCACTCGCTGCTGGAAGCTCCATCCACGGGGTGCAGTGCATCCCACTCCTGACACCAGTGTGATGGCGCGTTGGGGGTCCCCCGTCTCCTGCACCCCGAAATGGCACGAACAGACTGCCCCAGCCGGTGGAATAGAGGAAGTTTATTGCCTCTCCAGGATACAGCACAGCACAGATGTAATCTGGTCACAGAGCTGGGCTAGGATGCCTCAGGCCCCCTTGAGATGGGGGAGACTGGGCCCCTAAACTCCAGCCCCTTTCCCTAGGCTGTCTCCTCCATGCTCCCAGCCCCCAACTAACTAACTCTCTTCCAGCCCTGCCCCCCAGCCAGGGCAGCATCCACCTTCCTTTGTTCCTCTCCATGGGGGGTGTCTGGCCATACTGGTTTGCATAGTGACTCATCCTGTTTTGCTGGGTCATGGTACCCACGGCAGCCAGTGGGGGTTACCCCAGAGCCAGCAGCATAGAAACCAGCCAGGTACCCCCACTACGTCACAGGTGTATCTGATAATCCGGCACCACCTAGGTCCCATAGGTTCCGGATTATCAGAGTCTACTGTAGTTTTTGTGCGAATGTAGCAGAGGGGGCAGGACCCAGTGATCTTACATATGAGCCGAGGGGCTCAGTCCCATCAACTGTGTCTCCGTTACGCTGGACGTACCACGGTGCGGACAGGGCTCACAGGGGAACGGTGAACAAGCAGCCAGCGGCAGGAAGCTGAAGCTAATCCAGAGCAGGGAGGTTAATTAACTGGTGGAACAATGTTCCCAGGGCCAGACGCATTCTCCAAGCAGGGTTGGTTGATGGGGCAGATCACACTTGCACAGCGGTTCAGACAAGCTGCACAGCCCTGGGGCCAAGGGCTCAATGAATCCCTGGGCCAGACACAAAGCAGCTCTCACCCGTAGGCGCTGGAGCCTCTTCTCCTGCTATAGCTGCAAGTTAAGAACGGAGAAGCAGTGCCCCCAGCGTCCGGCACGGCTCTGATTTGGGGGAGGGAACTGCAGAAGGGGCCCATTGTGCATCTGGTTCCTTTATTCCCTGAAGCAAAAGCTCAGTTAGTCGGAGCGGGACCACACCACGTTCGCCAGCGGCCAAGGCAGGACGCTTCCAATCGGCGCTAAGCTCCTGTGAGTCCGCGCCCCAGGGGTCACTCTGCACCCGCTCGGGATCCAGAGCCCGAAGCGAGAAACGTCTCCCCCCCCCCAACCCATTCAAGAGCCAGAGTGGAGAAGCTGGAGCGGCTAGAAAACCTCACTGGAGAGACCCCCAAGCATCAGCTCCAGCTGCGGGGAGCTGGCTGGAGGAAACGGCGCCGCGGGGCAGGGCCATTCTGCACTGCGAGCGGCTACACGGGAATCTCGCACGCAGAGAACAGAGGAACAGGCCTGGCAGCAGGTGACGTCTGGTCCCTCCTGTGACCTCGTGGAGTTCGGGGTCAAACCTTTCCAAATGTTTCCTTCAGCCTCTTGCTGGTAGGATGGAGAACAGGAGCCGGGCTCTGGGCCATGGCCCACCGCCAAGAGAGCAGCTTTGGGTGCTGGCAGCCCAGCCTGGCCTAGTCCACGAGTGAGGCCCTGAGACCCTGGCAAGCCCGAAGGCCCCGGGATGGACGCACGCACAAGCCCTGGCAAGGAGAGGCCGATGCTTGGTCACTGGCAGCGCCGCAGGGACAGCTGGGAGGGGACGAGCAGCGAGCGCCCTGAGGATGCTCCCCCCCCCAGGGCTCTCCAGGGGGCCCAAACTGCACGGACTTGCTGACCTTCTGAGATCTCTTCCAGTTCTATGATTCTATGAGAAGGGGATGGGTTGATGAGATAACATGATCTTGGTAACTACTTGACCATTCATTCTCAGTGGGAAATAGGTCAATGGAGGGATGATAGGAGTTACTATAGAGAACTTTTCTTGGTGGTGTCTGGTTGGTGAGTCTTGCCCACATGCTCAGGGTTTAGCTGATCGCCATATTTGGGGTCGGGAAGGAATTTTCCTCCAGGGTAGATTGGCAGAGGCCCTGGAGGTTTTTCGCCTTCCCCTGTAGCATGGGGCACAGATCACAGCTGGAGGATTCTCTGCATCTTGGGGTCTTCAAAAGTATCTGAAGGCTTCAATATCTGAGATCTAGGTGAGAGGATTATTCTGGGAGGGGTGGGTGAGATTCTGTGGCCTGCACTGTGCAGGGGGTCAGACTAGATCATCATAATGGTCCCTTCTGACCTTAAAGTCTATGAGTCTGTGGACGGCCCCGGGCCCCAGAGAAAAAGCTTCATATTAATTTTTTATTAAATTCCGTTAGTCTTCTCTTTATAGAACAACATTTCCCTCTAGGCACAATACAATACACGGACTCTGTATGTGAGACACAATGTACAGAAACGGCAATAATCTACAACTGCTCCCGGCCCCGCCGTTCCCGGGGTTAAGACTGTACAAAGAGCTCTGCACGGAAATAAAAACAAGACAGGGAGAACGGTCGCCACCGGGGGTCCCAGGCCTGCGGGGCCATGGCAGGAAGGTGGTGAACTAACCAAGGGGCGGCCAGGCAGGCGGGGGACCGTGCGCAGGGCTCTAGCGAGGAGCCAGCTGGGGGCAAAGCTTGCCAAGGTGCCAACCAAGGGGGTGAGGGGGCTTGTTTCTGTACCAGAGATGCCATCACCTGTCTCATGATTCAATAAGTTACAGCAGGAAGCGGGTGGGAGGCAGCAGGACTCGCCAACAAGCCGGCCCTGGCCCACCGGGCAACCGGGACCAGAGCTCGGGGCGGGGGGAGCTCAGCCCCCCAGCCCGCGGCTGCAGGGAGACTGGTGGCTGGAGCTGCGGGAGGGGAGTGCACAACCCGGCTGCAGGCTCGGGCGTGGGGAGGGGAGGGTTCTGTACACAGGCCCCGGCCCGGCCCAGCTACCCAGAAGCCTTTGCCCCCCCAGGGCAGGGAGAGGGCTGGGGCCGTGCGGACACAAGGCCCGACAGCCCCCGAGCCAGCCGTCCGGCAGGGGCTGCACTGCCGCCCGCCCCAGAGGCACAGGGGGGAGAGTGGGGCCAAGCAGGGCCCGGCCCCCGGAGCTAAAATACTGATGAGACCCCCCAGCTGACCAGCCTGTGCCAGGAGACCCTGCCTGTCGTGGGGCGGGGCCTGGCCCTCTGGTCCCAGTGCCCTCCGTCTACTGTCCATGGAGCTAGGGCCTGGCTGGGCAGGCTGACCTGAGCTGGGGCCCTGCTCGGAAGGGCTGGGCCAGGGCCGGGAGCAGGGCAGGGGCCGGCTCTCGCGCGCTTAGTGCAAGTCCCCAAGCAGCTCCCGGGAAAGCCGCTGCCGCTCTGCAGTGGGGTTCAGCCACGGCCCCTCCTGGAGCCTCGCCCAGCAATGGGCCAAACCCCCGAGGCCCGTGTCCCGCGCCGTCCTGCTGGGGAACCGAGGCCCGTGTCCCGCGCCGTCCTGCCGGGGAACCGAGGCCCGTGTCCCGCGCCGTCCTGCCGGGGAACCGAGGCAGCCGGCATGGGGGAGGGTCATTACTGGCTCAGACCGGCTTGGGGGGGGGCTGGAAGAAGGGAGCCCCCGCCTTCTGCCCGACATTTCCATGTGATTCCTCCGCTAGACGGCTCCTACCAGAGTGTAACAGACTGATCCCGCCCAGGCCTGGCTCTGTCCGGGAGCCGGCAGGGCCTGGGACTTTCCGTACGACGTGCTCCGGCAGTGGGGAGAGAGGCTCCGGCCTGCCCCTCCTCCGTCCGTCCGCCCGCCAGACCTGGCCCAGCTCAGGTCCAAACCAGGGTCCCGTCTCTGCTTCACGCCAGGGCCCGGAGCGGGGCTGCTGGGCTCACGCGTCCGACAAGCAGCCTTGGATGCGGTCGATCCACTGCTGAGCCAGATGCACGTCCTGGGCGCAGAAATTGTAAACTCGCTTCGTCGTCTTCAGCTGCAGGGAGAAAAGCGGAGAGCTGAGGCCGGGAGGGGGGCGGAGTCAGCGGGGGCCTCTGGGTCCCGCCTGGGGGGGCGGAGTCAGCAGGAGCCTCTGGGTCCCGCCTGGGGGGGTGGGAGGCAGGACTGGGGCCACGGGGCCTCTGCAGAGAGCGGGGGCCCAGGGGAGCCCAACGCGGACTGGGCCTGCCCCGCCCCGGCCCCGCACTCACGTCGAAGAAGGCCTTCTCCTCCACGGTCTTGGGGGCCCCCATCGTGTGGGTGCCGGGGGTGATGGACTCCACCTCCACCAGGTCGATGACCCCTTTGCACTCCGTGTCCTGCCGGCTCTCGTAGTACCGCAGCTGCAGGGGACGGCAGAGCACGTCAGCTGGGCCCCGCCCCGGCCCCCCTCCCCGCCCCTCCCCTCCCCTCCCCGCGGTACCTGGTGTTTGGTTTTATCCAGCACGAACCAGCGGGCCTTCCAGGGCTTCATGAAGGCTCCTTTCTTGTAGAGCGTCCCCTCGTAGGACCTGCGGGCCGCAGGGAGCGGGTTAGCGCCGCCGCCGTGCCAGCCCCGGGCCCCCTGCCCAGCCCCCCCCCCAGCCCCCCGCGCTCGCCTGTTCTCGCTCTCCGACGTCTGGAACTGGCTGTACAGGTGGCTGGTGCTCTTGCGGGCCCCCTGCTTCCCGCTGGACGGGGTGGAGCTGCTGCTGGCGTCGCTGTCCAGGCTCAGGTTGAGGGTGGAGCCCACGCTGCTCTCCTGCAGGTAGACCCCCAGCGAGCGCCGGTGGGGCAGGAGGCTGGAGGACATGAGCAGGGAGCTGGACGCCATCTGCAGAGGAGAGCAGGGACGTGAGGGTGCCGGCCGCTCGCCCGGGCACCCCCAGCACCTCCAGGGCCTGAGACCTACCCTGCTGGCCTCCTGCCGGGCCTCTGTGCGCTGGGAGGCTTTCACCTTGTCCCACATGTCCTTCCAGCGCTCCGGCGCCTGGCCCAGCTCCGCCTCCAGGCTGTGCAGCTCCTGGGGGAGAAGCAGAGTTATTGTGGACAAGGGAGAGGGCACACCCAGGAAACCAGGGGTGGCAAGCTCACGGGCTGCACACGCAGGGCAACGTGCGAGGGCCAGCAGCCGTGCACACAGCCGTGCGAGCGGCTCTGCACGAGGCCTGTGGGTGGATTTCTCAGCGGCAGGCCTGTAGGGTGCGGACGTCACGCAGCTCGGGGCGCCCCAGCTCAGAAAAGGCCGATTAGTGTTGGAAAAGGTGCAGCAAAGGGCCACAAAACCGACAGGTTTGGAACGGCTGCCGTGGGAGGAGAGAAATGAGACGGGGACTTTTCTGGAAGAGACGACGAAGGGGGATGTGGCAGGACAAAAATCACAACTGGTACGGGACAAGTGAAGAGAGAAATGCTACTTAACCCTTCAGGTAAACCAGGATCTCCCACCAAAATCAATTGGTGACAGGTTTAAGACAAACCGGGAAGTTTTTCTTCACACAACCCACAGTCAACCTGTGGAACTCCTCGCCGATGGATGTTGTGAAGCCAAAACTATAACAGGGGTTCAGTAAAGAACTAGATCAGTGGCCAGGGACACAGGCCTTGGCCCTGGCGGTCCCTGAGGCTCTGACTGCCAGCAGTGGGGCCAGGATGCGGGGCTGTTCGCGTCACTGCCCTGCTCTGCTCGTTCCCTCAGAAAATGGGCCTCGGCCCGAGCCAGCTGGTGGCTAAGGTGTCCCTGGGGCGGTCCCCGCGCTGCGCTCACCTCCAGCAGCTTGGAGATGGCGTCGGGCTCCACACGGCTGCGGTTGTCGTAGCAGGGCCAGATGATCTTGCGCTTGGTCTGCGGGGCGCTGGAGTCCTGCCGATCTGCCTCATCCCCGTGCTCCGGCTGCTCCTGCACCAGCTCCCAGTCGTAGGAGGGGCCCTCGGACAGGGTCTCCTGGATGTAGTAGTCCCACACCTTCAGGTTGGAGATGTTGCTGTACGGCCTCAGCACCTGGGGAACAGGCCGGGGCGTCACACAGGGCCTGGGAGCCTCCTGCACTGCCCGGCCCCGGGGCAGTAGGGCAGGGGAACCAGCAGCAGGAGGGGGCTCCCGAGGGCCAGCCCCCCCCCCCCCAGCGTGGCTCTGCCGAGGCCTGGAGAGCTGGGGTAGGCTCTGGCTCCCGGCGCTCAGCGTGCCCCAGCCAGCTGGCCCGGGTCAGGCCCAGGAATGCAGAGCAGCTGTGGAGCGAGCAGGGCCCAGAGCCCCGGCATCGTGCCCCTGCCTGCCCCAGCGAGACCGTGGGGTGCGCCGGCGGCTGGGCCTCTGGCCGTCACACCGGGGCAAGGGGCGAAGTCCCTCCAAACGCTGCCTGGGGGGCCGGCTCGCCGCCGCGGGACACGTCCCAGGTGGGCTGGGTAGCGACGAGCGCTCGCCAAGCCCGGGGGGGCGGCAGCTTCGCTGGCCAGGCCTCCGTCCACGCACCGGGCAGGCCGCACTGCATGCTGGGACCTCGGCCATCCCCAGGGCTGGCTGAGCAGGGCTCCCAGAGCCACCTGCTTCCCTCCCTGCTGGGGGGTCTCCCTGGCCCTGCCCCGGCCAGCGGGCGGGCGGCTCACCTCTCCGTCCTCGGGCGCGTACATGTAGTTGAAGAAGACGGGCGTTCTCTTGTTCAGCCGCTCGATGTAATCCCAGACGGACTTGTAGAGCTGCTGGCTCTTGCGCTCGCCCTTCTCCTCGTACAGGAGGCCTGTGGGGAGGAGCGGAGGCCGCTCAGCTCCGGCCCTGCCCGCGGGGCTGGGGCCGGGGGGGGGGCAGGCGGGGCCCTTACCCAGCTCGATGCGCTCGTAGTCCGAGTCCAGCAGGAAGGTGCGGAAGCGGTTGGACACGTAGTGGTAGCTGAGGAACTTCAGGTAGTACTGGCTGAACTCAAACTCCATGGGGAACTGGAGGTGGATCTGCGGAGACACCAGCACAGGCCCAATGGGCTCCAGCCTCCCCCACCGGGGCGGATCCCCCGGCCGGAGCCGAGGCCCAGACCCGGAGGCCTGGCTGGGAGCGCTCACCTGATGGACGCAGTCCAGGAACTGCAGGAAGACGGGCGCGAAGCCGCTGCTCTGGCTGGTGAGGGTCTGGGCTCCGCGGTGGCTGAAGCGGTGCCCGAAGGAGAGCCACTCCTTCTCCACCAGGAGCCGGAAGCCCTCCATCGTCCGGTAGTAGGGGTCCGACAGCAGCTGCACCAGAGACACCACCTGCCGGCAGGAGCCAGCATCAGCCGGGGGAGCCGGCGTCCGGGCCTGGCGGGCAGGGAGCCCAGGCCAGCCTCCGGGAAGGGCAGCCGGGGGGAGCCAGTGTCAGGGCCTGGCGGGCAGGGAGCCCAGGCCAGCCTCCGGGAAGGGCAGCCGGGGGGAGCCAGTGTCAGGGCCTGGCGGGCAGGGAGCCCAGGCCAGCCTCCGGGAAGGGCAGCTGGGGGGGCCGGTGTCCGGGCCTGGCGGGCAGGGAGCCCAGGCCAGCCTCCGGGAAGGGCAGCCGGGGGGAGCCAGTGTCAGGGCCTGGCGGGCAGGGAGCCCAGGCCAGTTGCCGGGAAGGGCAGCCGGGGGGGCCAGTGTCAGGGCCTGGCGGGCAGGGAGCCCAGGCCAGTTGCCGGGAAGGGCAGCTGGGGGGGCCAGTGTCCGGGCCTGGTGGGCTGGGAGCCCAGGCCAGCCTCCGGGAAGGGCAGCCGGGGGGGCCAGTGTCAGGGCCTGGCGGGTGGGGAGCCCAGGCCAGCTGCCAGGAAGGGTAGCTGGGGGGGCCGGTGTCAGGGCCTGGCGGGTGGGGAGCCCAGGCCAGCTGCCGGAAAGGGCAGCTGGGGGGGCCGGTGTCCGGGCCTGGCGGGCGGGGAGCTCAGGCCAGCCTCCGGAAAGGGCAGCTGGGGGGGCCGGTGTCAGGGCCTGGCGGGTGGGGAGCCCAGGCCAGCTGCCAGGAAGGGTAGCTGGGGGGGCCGGTGTTCAGGCCTGGCGGGCAGGGAGCTCAGGCCAGCCTGGGCCAGCAGGGGCTGGCTCCTACCTGCGTGGTGATATCCCAGCCGTCCTCCAGGCTGACCAGCACGGAGGAGCCCGTATCCAGCAGCTCCACCACCAGCACGGAGATCTGCAGGACCTTGTGGATCTGTGGACACAGCGCCAGGGCTTACCGGGGGCAGGAGGCTGGGGAGCGGGGCAGGCCAGGGGGACGTGAGCCGACTCCAGCCCTGGGTATCGGCCGGGCCCTGGGGCAGGAACCGCTGCGGCCCGTCAGCCCAGAGTCGTGAGAGCAGCGAAGTGTGAGCAGCTGGGACAGAGGCCTCTGGGGCCAGCCTCCCCCAGCAGTCCCCTGTCCCCCCGCCCGGACTGGAGGGTGCGCTCCTCCCCAGACTAGGCAGCACGCAGGGACCAGAGGGGGCCGTGGCTTGCCCAGTCCGAGCGCCCATGCAGCCCAGCTGCCCTTGCACCGGGTCCACGAGCCTCGCACAGACCCCCGGCTAGACCCCAAGGACCTGCCCCCCCAGAGCAGCCTGGTCCAGGTTCATCCCCCCCGCTGTGCAAAACGGGGCCTTGTTCCCAGCTGGGGTCTGTCCAGCTCAAGCGCCCAGCCAGGGCTGCTGGCTCCGCCGGGCCGATCCGCGGGAAGGGCCACCCCCCCCCCCCCAGCGCCGGGCCGATCCGCGGGAAGGCCCCCCCCCCCCCCCCCCCAGCGCCGGGCCGATCCGCGGGAAGGCCCCCCCCCCCCCCCCAGCGCCGGGCCGATCCGCGGGAAGGCCCCCCCCCCCCAGCGCCGGGCCGATCCGCGGGAAGGCCCCCCCCCAGCGCCGGGCCGATCCGCGGGAAGGCCCCCCCCCCCAGTGCCGGGCCGATCCGCGGGAAGGCCCCCCCCCAGCGCCGGGCCGATCCGCGGGAAGGCCCCCCCCCCCAGCGCCGTGGGGCTCCCGTGACCCCTGGCAGCTCCCGGCCCAGCGCACTGACCTGGGACAGCCACTCAGACTCCTCCAGAGAGCGCAGGTAGGGCGGGCTGGGCTCCGGGCGCGGGCTGGGCACACAGGCCTTCAGCAGCTTCTTGAAGCTGGCCTTGACCTGGCGCACGTCGAACACCTCGATGGGCACCACCTCCCAGTGCTGCAGCGGGTCCGGCTTCACCCCCTGGAACCGTGGGCGACAGGCGCCCCGTGAGCCCCGGGCCAGGGCCAGCCCCAGCCCCTCGACGGGGGGGCCGTCCGGGCCTGGCACTCGGAGCTGCACCGCGGGGCCCATTTCCCCACAGCACCCCGGTGCGTGAAGTCCCCCCCGGCCGCCCCACACAGTGAGGTGCCGCTTCCAGTAGCCCCCACGCTGACAACACCCCCCCCACGAACCAGGGCCCCTCCCGGCCGCCCCACACAGTGAGGTGCCCCCTCCAGTAGCCCCCACGCTGACAACGCCCCCCCCACGAACCAGGGCCCCTCCCGGCCGCCCCACACAGTGAGGTGCCCCCTCCAGTAGCCCCCCACGCTGACAACACCCCCCCCACGAACCAGGGCCCCTCCCGGCCGCCCCACACACAGTAAGGTGCCCCCTCCAGTAGCCCCCACGCTGACAACGCCCCCCCCACGAACCAGGGCCCCTCCCGGCCGCCCCACACAGTGAGGTGCCCCCTCCAGTAGCCCCCCACGCTGACAACACCCCCCCCACGAACCAGGGCCCCTCCCGGCCGCCCCACACACAGTGAGGTGCCCCCTCCAGTAGCCCCCCACGCTGACAACGCCCCCCCCCACGAACCAGGGCCCCTCCCGGCCGCCCCACACACAGTAAGGTGCCCCCTCCAGTAGCCCCCCACGCTGACAACGCCCCCCCCCACGAACCAGGGCCCCTCCCGGCCGCCCCACACACAGTAAGGTGCCCCCTCCAGTAGCCCCCCACACTGACAACGCCCCCCCCACGAACCAGGGCCCCTCCCGGCCGCCCCACACACAGTGAGGTGCCCCCTCCAGTAGCCCCCCACGCTGACAACGCCCCCCCCCACGAACCAGGGCCCCTCCCGGCCGCCCCACACACAGTAAGGTGCCCCCTCCAGTAGCCCCCACGCTGACAACGCCCCCCCCCACGAACCAGGGCCCCTCCCGGCTGCCCCACATAGTGAGGTGCCCCCTCCAGTAGCCCCCCACGCTGACAACGCCCCCCCACGAACCAGGGCCCCTCCCGGCCGCCCCACACACAGTGAGGTGCCCCCTCCAGTAGCCCCCCACACTGACAACGCCCCCCCCCACGAACCAGGGCCCCTCCCGGCCGCCCCACATGCTGACAGGGCCCCCCCGGCCACCCCACACACAGTGAGGCCCCCCCACACAGCAAGGCTCCCCCCAGCCTCCCCACATACTGAGGACCCCTGCCCCCTCCAGCCCCCCCAACGCTGCAGCTCCGCCCCCCGGTACCTTCAGCTGCGACTTGTCCCCGATGATGTAGAGGGAGGCGCGGTGCGGGCGCAGGAAGCTGGCCTCCGAGGGGGCCCCGTTGTGCTGGGCGCTCAGCCCGTCCTTCCCGGCCAGGCGGGACCCGATGTCCATGTTCAGCACGTAGCTGCTCATGCGCCCACTGGCCCGGATGCTGCCCCACTTGCCTGCAAGGGAGGGCAGGGGCATGGCCACGGCTCAGCCGCGCCCGGGGACCTCGCGGCGCCCGGATCCCGCAGCCTCCCCGGCCAGGCTGGCCCCTCGCTCCTCGGCACGGGGCCCGGCGGGCTCAGGGCTCTGCACAGGCCGGCCCACGCCCCTGTGAGCTGGAACCCGCCCGGAGCCAGGCCCCGGCCGAGGGAAGGAGCCAAAAGCAAACCTGGGAGCCTGAGCCAGGATCAGCTGGGTCTGCACTTACCTGGGCGCCGGGAAAGCCATTCCGTGCGGTTAGCGGGCCGTGCGGTTAGCGGGCCGCGGGGGGCGCAAAGGGGCATGCGGGGGGTTGGGCGCACGAAGGGGCCGCGGGGGGGGAGTGTAAAGGCGTAGAAAGGGGCCGTGGGGGTGTGTGTGTGTGTGTTAGGTGTGCAAAGGGGCCGTGTGTGTGTGTGTGTGTGTGTTAGGTGTGCAAAGGGGCTGTGGGGGGGGTGTTAGGTGTGCAAAGGGGCCATGGGTGTGTGTGTGTTAGGTGTGCAAAGGGGCCGTGGGGGTGTGTGTGTGTTAGGTGTGCAAAGGGGCCGTGGGGGGGTGTGTGTGTTAGGTGTGCAAAGGGGCCGTGGGGGGGTGTGTGTGTTAGGTGTGCAAAGGGGCCGTGGGGGTGTGTGTGTGTTAGGTGTGCAAAGGGGCCGTGGGGGGGTGTGTGTGTTAGTTGTGCAAAGGGGCCATGGGGGGTGTGTTAGGTGTGCAAAGGGGCCGTGGGGGGGGTGTTAGGTGTGCAAAGGGGCCGTGGGGGTGGGGGTGTGTGTTAGGTGTGCAAAGGGGCCGTGGGGGTGGGTGTGTGTTAGGTGTGCAAAGGGGCCGTGGGGGGGTGTGTGTGTTAGTTGTGCAAAGGGGCCATGGGGGGGTGTGTTAGGTGTGCAAAGGGGCCGTGG
Organism: Pelodiscus sinensis; assembly: GCF_049634645.1. NCBI lineage: Eukaryota > Metazoa > Chordata > Testudines > Trionychidae > Pelodiscus > Pelodiscus sinensis. Next base: position 834,007 of record NC_134711.1, read on the forward strand.
GGGGGGTGTTAGGTGTGCAAAGGGGCCGTGGGGTGGGGGTGTGTGTTAGGTGTGCAAAGGGGCCGTGGGGGTGGGTGTGTGTGTTAGGTGTGCAAAGGGGCCGTGGGGTGGGGGTGTGTGTTAGGTGTGCAAAGGGGCCGCGGAGGGGGCGCGTTAGGCGCGGGGGGTGTTAGGTGCGTGAAGGGACCATGGGGGGGGGTTAGGGGCTGCGGGGGGTTAGGCACGCGAAGTTGCCAGGGGGAGAGTAGGCATCTGAAGGCACTGGGGGGGGGGGGGGGGTTTAGTGGTCGCAGGGGGTTAGGGGCACCAAGGCGCCGGGGGGGGGTGTTAGTGGTTGCAGGGGGTTAGGTGCGCGAAGGTGCCGGGGGGGTTAGGGGCCACAGGGGTTTAGGTGCACCAAGGCACCGGGGGGGGTTAGGGGCCACAGGGGTTTAGGCGCGCTGGGGGGGTTGTTAGTGGTCGCAGGGGTTTAGGTGCGCCAAGGCGCCGGGGGGGTTGTTAGTGGTCGCAGGGGGTTAGGGGCGCCAAGGCGCCGGGGGGGGGGGGGTTAGGGGCCGCAGGGGGTTAGGGGCGCCAAGGCGCCGGGAGGGTTGTTAGTGGTCGCAGGGGTTTAGGTGCGCCAAGGCGCCGGGGGGATTGTTAGTGGTCACAGGGGGTTAGGGGCGCCAAGGCGCCGGGGGGGGGGTTAGGGGCCGCAGGGGGTTAGGGGCGCCAAGGCGCCGGGGGGGGTTAGGGGCGCCAAGGCGCCGGGGGGGGTTAGGGGCCGCGGGGGGTTAGGGGCGCCAAGGCGCCGGGGGGGGTTAGGGGCCGCGGGGGGTTAGGGGCGCCAAGGCGCCGGGGGGGGTTAGGGGCCGCAGGGGGTTAGGCGCGCCAAGGCGCCAGGGGGGTTAGGGGCCGCAGGGGGTTAGGCACGCCAAGGCGCCGGGGAGGGTTAGGGGCCGGGGGGGTTAGGGGCCGCAGGGGGTTAGACGTGCCAAGGCACCGGGGGGGGGGTTAGGGGCCACAGGGGGTTAGGCGCGCCAAGGCACCGGGGGGGGGGTTAGGGGCCACAGGGGGTTAGGCGCGCCAAGGTGCCGGGGGGGGTTAGGGGCCGCAGGGGGTTAGGCGCGCCAAGGTGCCGGGGGGGGTTAGGGGCCGGGGGGGTTAGGGGCCGCGGGGGGTTAGGCGTGCCAAGGTGCCGGGGGGGGGGGTTAGGGGCCGGGGGGGTTAGGGGCCGCGGGGGGTTAGGCGTGCCAAGGTGCCGGGGGGGGTTAGGGGCCGGGGGGGTTAGGGGCCGCGGGGGGTTAGGCGTGCCAAGGTGCCGGGGGGGGGGGTTAGGGGCCGCGGGGGGTTAGGCGCGCCAAGGCGCCGGGGGGGGGGTTAGGGGCCGCGGGGGGTTAGGGGCGCCAAGGCGCCGGGGGGGGGTTAGGGGCCGGGGGGGTTAGGCGCGCCAAGGCGCCGGGGGGGGTTAGGGGCCGCGGGGGGTTAGGGGCCGGGGGGGGTTAGGCGCGCCAAGGCGCCGGGGCTGTCAGTCACATGCCCGGGTTAGCGCCGGCGGCTTGGCTCGGCGGTACCGTACCTCGGGGACTCTCGCGGCCCTTCGCCGAGGCGCCCTTGGGGGCCGACAGGGTGACGACCCTGGCGCGGGGACCTAGCGCCGAGAGAGCACAGGGTGGAGAGGAGGCCATGCCGGGGCCCCAGGCCGGGGCTCCCGGGGGAGTGAGCAGGCGCCGGGAGGGGAGGGCGCGCCAGGCCCCGGGGAGCCGAGGCGGAGCAGCTACTCTACGGCAGGCCGGCCGGCGCCGTTCCTCACCTCCGCGGCTAATAGTGCCGGGCCCATCGTCCTTCCCTCCCATCACCTGCTTCATGAGCGATCCCAGCTTGGGCTGCCGCTTGTCGGAGGAATCTGTAGCACCAACAAAACAGCAGGTTTGGCCTCGCCGCCGAGAGCGGAGCCCCCAGGCAGAGGCCGGTGCCGGGCGCCACGCAGCTCCCGGAGGGCTCCGAGCGCCTGGGGGCAGGTGCCACCACCTCTGCCCTAGGCCGACAGACCCCCAGCACCTCACAGGGCAGCCTCGGTGCCACGGCGCCGGCCACCGGGACCCGGCTCGAGCGCAACGGCCGTGGGATGCTGCAGACGGACAATGGCTGGGAAGGGAGCCGGGCGCCAGGACCGGTGGTGGGAAAGGAGCCTGGGGGGAGTGGGGCCAGGACGCGGGATGGGAAGGGAGCCTTGGGTGGCGGGGTGGGGGCGGGGGAGCCTGGCGCCGGCAGGAGGGAAACCGAGGCAGAACAGGGCAGAGGAGGCAGAAAGACTCACCTGGAGGTGCGGCCGGGCGCGCTCGGCCCTGCCAGGAGGTGCTGGGCCATCTCGCTGCTCAGGTAATTCGGCCCCAGCCCACCCCCCCGCGCCCGGGCAGGGCCAGGGGCTGGGACTCCGGGTGGGCAGCCCTGGCCCCAGCCCCATTGCTGAGCTCCCAGCGGGCAGGGAGGGGCCCCGGGTGACAGAGCCCAGCCCGGCCCCGGTGCGCGAGCCAGGCCCCTACCTGCGCTGCTCATGTGCGCGGAGCCGAAGCCGCTGAGCGTGTTGCGCCCGCCGGCGTCGGCGAAGTGGGGCATGGAGTTGATCACGGCCTGCAGGTACTTCTCCTGCTCCAGGCTGGTGGAGTCCGTCTGCGAGGGGCCTGCCAGGAGAGCCGGGGTCAGCGCGAGGGGCTGGCGGCGCCGGAGCCGCGTCCCCCGGAGCCGGGGAGGGGCCGGTACCTGAGGCCGGGGCGTTCTGCGACTTGAAGAGGCCCCCGAGCCCCTTGCCGTGCAGCCCCCCCGAGCGCAGCAGCACGGCCTTGGTGCGCGAGTGGCGCCAGCACACCACCGGGAAGCGGCTCTGGCGGTAGCAGCGCGAGATCCGCAGGATGGTGTTGTCCTGGATGCTGTGCGGGACGATCAGCAGCCCCGGGTAGCTGTGGGAGAGAGCAGAGACCGTGGGCCCGGCCGCCCGCCCCCCGGCCGCCCCGCCCCCGGCCGCCGCCCCCCGGCAGCCCCCGCCGCCCCATCCAGCTGTGGGAGAGAGCAGAGACCATGGGCCCGGCCGCCCCGCCCCCCCGGCAGCCCCGCCCCCCCGGCCGCCCCCCCGGCCGCCCCATCCAGCTGTGGGAGAGAGCAGAGACCGTGGGCCCGGCCGCCCGCCCCCCGGCAGCCCCGCCGCCCCGCCCCCCCGGCCGCCCCGTCCAGCTGTGGGAGAGAGCAGAGACCATGGGCCCGGCCGCCCCGCCCCCCGGCCGCCCCCCCGGCCGCCCCATCCAGCTGTGGGAGAGAGCAGAGACCATGGGCCCGGCCGCCCCGCCCCCCGGCAGCCCCGCCCCCCGGCCGCCCCATCCAGCTGTGGGAGAGAGCAGAGACCATGGGCCCGGCCGCCCGCCCCCCGGCCGCCCCATCCAGCTGTGGGAGAGAGCAGAGACCATGGGCCCGGCCGCCCCGCCCCCCGGCAGCCCCGCCCCCCGGCCGCCCCATCCAGCTGTGGGAGAGAGCAGAGACCATGGGCCCGGCCGCCCCGCCCCCCGGTAGCCCCGCCCCCCGGCCGCCGCATCCAGCAGCGGGAGAGAGCAGAGACCATAGGCCCGGCCGCCCGCCCCCCGGCAGCTCCACCCCCCGGCCACCCCACCCAACTGTGGGAGAGAGCAGATGCCGTGGGCCACAAAACACACACCGCCCACTAGCAGCACCGGCCAGGCACGTCCCTGTGGGGGAAGGCTCTGCCCTCCCCCTGCATCAGGTACCTCCTCTGGCCGATGGGTCCTTGCCTAAAGCCTTTCCTGTTCTCCGAGCCAGTCCCTCACTTCCGCTCCTCTCCCCCCGGCGGCCCTCACCTGCAGCAGACGGCCCCGCCCCCCTGCCAATGGCCCCGCCCCCCGGCGGCCCTCACCTGCAGCAGACGGCCCCGCCCCCCTGCCAATGGCCCCGCCCCCCGGCCGCCCTCACCTGCGGCAGACGGCCCCGCCCCTCTGCCAATGGCCCCGCCCCCCGGCGGCCCTCACCTGCGGCAGACGGCCCCGCCCCCCGGCGGCCCTCACCTGCGGCAGACGGCGTACATGCGGTTGACGGTGGAGATGCGGAAGGGCCCGTTCTTGGAGCGGGTGAGGCTGTTGCTCAGCGTGCCCAGGCCCAGGCGCTGGTAGTCGCGGCAGCAGGCGCGCTCCACCAGGTGGCTCATGGTCATCTTGTCGGAGGGTTTGATGGTGGTGGAGGGGGTCAGGGTGCTGTGGTCCAGCTCCTCGCTCACTGCAGGGCAGAGGGACCAGGCGGGTCAGGGGGAGGGGGACGAGCCCTGGGCCTTGCTGCAGCCGCTTCCTACTGGGGGCCAGGCCACAGGCTGCAGGGAGTCGACCGCGCGCACGAGCCGCCTGGGACTGAGTGAGCCGCGCGGCCGGGCCCTGCGCTCACAGGCTGCCCGGTGGCGACACGGCAGGGGCCCCAGAGCGACGGAGACGGGCTGCCCGATGGTGACACGGCCCCACGGGCCCCAGAGCGACGGAGACGGGCTGCCCGATGGTGACACGGCCCCACGGGCCCCAGAGCGACGGAGACGGGCTGCCCGATGGTGACACGGCCCCACGGGCCCCAGAGCGACGGAGACGGGCTGCCCGATGGTGACACGGCCCCACGGGCCCCAGAGCGACGGAGACGGGCTGCCCGATGGTGACACGGCCCCACGGGCCCCAGAGCGACGGAGACGGGCTGCCCGATGGTGACACGGCCCCACGGGCCCCAGAGCGACGGAGACGGGCTGCCCGATGGTGACACGGCCCCACGGGCCCCAGAGCGACGGAGACGGGCTGCCCGATGGTGACACGGCCCCACGGGCCCCAGAGCGACGGAGACGGGCTGCCCGATGGTGACACGGCCCCACGGGCCCCAGAGCGACGGAGACGGGCTGCCCGATGGTGACACGGCCCCACGGGCCCCAGAGCGACGGAGACGGGCTGCCCGATGGTGACACGGCCCCACGGGCCCCAGAGCGACGGAGACGGGCTGCCCGATGGTGACACGGCCCCACGGGCCCCAGAGCGACGGAGACGGGCTGCCCGATGGTGACACGGCCCGGCAGGGGGCACAGCCAGCCCAGCCACGGCAGGGGCCCCAGAGCGACGGAGACGGGCTGCCCGGCGGCGACACGGCCCGGCAGGGGGCAGAGCCAGCCCAGCCACGGCAGGGGCCCCAGAGCGACGGAGACGGGCTGCCCGATGGTGACACGGCCCGGCAGGGGGCGGAGCCAGCCCAGCCACGGCAGGGGACTCCCCGCGTGGGGGCAGCCTGTTAGCCCAGCGAGCGCCTGACCTGAGATCTCGTCCTCGTCCTCGGGGCAGTGCGGGCCGCTGCGCGGCTCCCAGGAAGGCGGCGTGTACTTCTTGCGGGTCACGTACTGGCGGCCAATGGTCCTCTTGGCGTTCTTCACCAGGTTCTTGGAGAGCGTCCTGGAACGGGCGCGGGGGCGTGAGCCGAGCGGGGACCAGCCCCGGGCTGGCTGTGCCACGGCCCGGCCACAGGGACCCTGCCCCGCTGGGCTCCAGAGCGCCCGCCTGGCCCAGCATCGGGGGAGAGGCAGGGACCCCGACACTCCCAGCCAGAGCAAAGCGGAGGCAGGAGCAGCCCTCAGTGCCACCCACTCGCAAGCTTGTGCCAGCCTGCGGCTGCAGGCAGGTGTCACGTTACCGGAGTTTAAGGGGAGCAGCCAGGTCACCGCTGTGTCCATGGGGGCGTGTGGAGTTAGGAACGGGGACGCTGTGCGGATGCTGAAGGATTCTCTGTCAGGCAGGGCAATGGGCCGGGAATGTTTGCCCATGGACGCGCTAATGAGCAAAGCTCCAGGGAACAATGGATCTCTGGAGGCCAAAGACACCCCTGGCCACTGGCCACGGGACTCTCTCTAGCTCGGAGGAAGCCAGGAGGGGGTATGAATAGGCCATGTGGCCGACTCCATCTTGGTGCTCAGCTCAGCCCGTCATCCCAGAGGCAGCAGTGCAGGGATGGAAGAGCCGGAAGGAGCTGTGGACCCACCCTGACGGAGGATGTGCAACAAGGACTTATAAGCCAGCAGCTATTGCAACTCTGCTAGAGCCTGCAGCGAGAACTGGGAGATTCGGTGCATGTAACGTAGGATCCTTTAACAACCTCACTCTCAGGCTTTTCTCTCTCGTAGTAATAAACCTTTAGGTGGTAGATTCTAAAGGACTGGCCCAGAGTAATTTGTGGGTAAGATCCAAGGATCCGGTTTCTTGGAACCGGACAGAACTTGTTGGGGGTAGGTGGGATTGGGTGCTAGGACCCCCCACCTGTGTATGAGGCCCGGGGCCATCTGGGGCACGGATATTGCTGGGGTGTCGGAGGGGTTTTGCTCGGGAGGCTCCAGGCAGGCGGCTGAAGCGCTCTGTGGGACTGGTTTGTGGCCTGTGTGGAGAGGTCACCAGTCTGGGGGCTGTAAGGAGCCCTGGGTTTGAGCAATTCGCCCTGAGTGGCGCCCTCAGCTGTGCCCAGACCCGGCCCGGTCCGTCATGCAGGGAAACACCTGTGCCCCAGCTCAGGCAGAGCCCACCAGGACAGGATGGCCAGGCCTGCTACCACGGGGTGGGGGAGGCCCCCTCCCCAAAGGGGCGCCCAGAGGTGCCTGGGCCCTCCAAGCCACAGGGCACATGGAGCAGCTCCAAGCAGAGAGTCCATGGGGCCCGGCCCGGCCCTCGGGTGTCACAACCGACCAGCTTGCTGCCCCCCGTCTCCCAGATCCCCAGGGCCAGGCGAGGAGCCAGGCAGAGGCCAGATTTGGCGCAGTTGGCTCGCTGCCCCGGCTTGGTCCCTCCCTGGCAGCCCGGCCCCCCACAGCCTCTGGGCTGGCGAGCAGGATGGGACGTGCCCCCTGGCGAGCAGGGCTTTGCCTGGGGGGCCAAGGGCCAGGGAGGGGACGGGGCTGTACAGGGAGGGCACTTCCCAGATCCAGCTCCTGGGGCCATTCGGGGCGCGGCCGTGCAGGGCTGGGCCCGAGGGTGGGGAAAGGCACCGAGTTTGCAGGCCCGCAGCCCGGGAGAGGCAGGCCCACGCCCGTGGCAAGCAGAGCGGTGGCAGGAAGCAGCGCAGGGCGCGGTGACGGCTGCAGCCAGGGCCCCCTCGCCAGCCCCGCCGTGGGAAGGTCTTACGTGGACGAGGGGCCACGGTGCCCGAGGGACATGACCCCCACTGCCAGGCCCTGGAACATATCGGCCACCTGCTGGGAGCTGGGTCACAAACGGGAGAGAGGCTCAGACGCCGCCCAGCGCCCGGCCCAGCAGCCACGAGCGGCACAGCCCTGCCAGCCCGGGGCACGGCCCAGCCCCCCATGCACGGCCCCCCCGCCTGCCCCTCCCGCCGGCACAGCCCTGCCAGCCCGGGGGCACGGCGCAGCCCCCCATGCACGGCCCCCCTGCCTGCCCAGCACTGCCCCTCCCGCCGGCACAGCCCTGCCAGCCCGGGGCACGGCCCAGCCCCCCATGCACGGCCCCCCCGCCTGCCCCTCCCGCCGGCACAGCCCTGCCAGCCCGGGGGCACGGCGCAGCCCCCCATGCACGGCCCCCCCGCCTGCCCAGCACTGCCCCTCCCGCCGGCACAGCCCTGCCAGCCCGGGGCACGGCCCAGCCCCCCATGCACGGCCCCCCCACCTGCCCCTCCCGCCGGCACAGCCCTGCCAGCCCGGGGGCACGGCCCAGCCCCCCATGCACGGCCCCCCCACCTGCCCCTCCCGCCGGCACAGCCCTGCCAGCCCGGGGGCACGGCCCAGCCCCCCATGCACGGCCCCCCCCGCCTGCCCCTCCCGCCAGCACAGCCCTGCCAGCCCGGGGCACGGCCCAGCCCCCCATGCACGGCCCCCCCACCTGCCCCTCCCGCCGGCACAGCCCTGCCAGCCCGGGGGCACGGCCCAGCCCCCCATGCACGGCCCCCCCACCTGCCCCTCCCGCCGGCACAGCCCTGCCAGCCCGGGGGCACGGCCCAGCCCCCCATGCACGGCCCCCCCGCCTGCCCCTCCCGCCAGCACAGCCCTGCCAGCCCGGGGCACGGCCCAGCCCCCCATGCACGGCCCCCCCCGCCTGCCCCTCCCGCCAGCACAGCCCTGCCAGCCCGGGGCACGGCCCAGCCCCCCATGCACGGCCCCCCGCCTGCCCCTCCCGCCAGCACAGCCCTGCCAGCCCGGGGCACGGCCCAGCCCCCCATGCACGGCCCCCCCACCTGCCCCTCCCGCCGGCACAGCCCTGCCAGCCCGGGGGCACGGCGCAGCCCCCCATGCATGGCCCCCCCGCCTGCCCCTCCCGCCAGCACAGCCCTGCCAGCCCGGGGGCACGGCCCAGCCCCCCATGCACGGCCCCCCCGCCTGCCCCTCCCGCCGGCGCAGGCCTGGCCCCGCAGCCCGACAGCCTGCTGCTGCCGCAGCCCCTTGGCGTCAGGGAGCCGAGATCCTGGGGAGAGGCAGTCCCTGGGTGGGGGGGGGCAGGCAGAGCGCTGTGCCTGAGCTGGGGCGGAGACAGCATGCCGGACCGGGGAGGGGACAAAAGGCAGAATGCCTGTCCCAGAGTGGGGGGGGGGGGCGGAAGGGGCAGAGCGCTGTCTCTGAGCGGGGCGGGAGGAGGGGCACAGCGCCATCCTGGGGAGGGGGGGTCAGAGAGCTGTCCCTGAGCGGGAGAGAGGGGGGAGGGGCAGAGCACTGTCCTGGGCAGGGGGGGAAGGGGCAAGGAGGGGCAGAGCGCCATCCCTGGGGGGGCGGGGGGGGGCAGAGCGCCGTCCCTGGGGGGGCGGGGGGGGGCAGAGCGCCGTCCCTGGGGGGGGCGGAGGGGGCAGAGCACTGTCCCTGAGCGGGGGGGAAGGGGAGGAAGGGCAGAGCGCTGTCCCTGGGGGGGGGGGGGGCAGAGCATTGTCCCTAAGCGGGGGGAAGGGGAGGGTTAGGGTTAGGCACCGTCCCTGGGGGGGCGGGGGGGGCAGAGCGCCGTCCTTGGGGGGGGCCGGGGGGGGGCAGCGCGCCGTCCCTGGGGGGGCGGGGGGGGGCAGCGCGCCGTCCCTGGGGGGGGGGCGGGGGGGCAGCGCGCCGTCCCTGGGGGGGCGGGGGGGGCAGCGCGCCGTCCCTGGGGGGGCGGGGGGGCAGAGCGCCGTCCCTGGGGGGGCGGGGGGGCAGAGCGCCGTCCCTGGGGGTGGCGGGGGGGGGCAGCGCGCCGTCCCTGGGGGGGCGGGGGGGCAGCGCGCCGTCCCTGGGGGGGCGGTGGGGGCAGCGCGCCGTACCTGATGGAAGGGCTCTTGTCCTTGGCCTTGGCCGGGGGGGCCTGCTTGGGGCCCTGGCCGGCGGTGAAGGCGAAGGTGCCGCGCACGTGCTGCGGGTAGCGCAGCTTGTGCAGGTGCTTGCGGAAAACCTCGGCGCTCTCGGACGCCACCTCCTCGTCGAAGGCGATGCGCAGCAGCTGTGGGCACAGCGAGGGCTCAGGCTGCTGCCCCCCTGGGCCCTGCCCCCGCGGCTCCACTGTCCAGCGCCCCCAGGGCGCCGCCGACCCTGCCCCCGGCCCAGGGCCCAGCTCCCCCCCAACAGCAAGGCCCTGGGGCTAGAGGCGGGCAGGGACCCCGAGAGCTGGAACTCAGCAGGTCCCGGGCCCCCAGGAACAGGCCTGCTCTCCCGACAGGGCCTGAGTCGGCCTCCAGCAGCGCCCCCGCTGGGCGGCAAGGGAGCCGGGGCTCAGACACTCCCCGGCCTGCTCTGCGAAGGGCCCTGGGACGGCAGCGCGGGCTGAGCCCACGGCCAGGCCAGGGCACAATCAGGCCAGCGCCGGAGGGACCGGTACGCGGCCATGGCCCACCCAGGACAGACCCAGGAGAGCGGCTCAGGCCAGCGCCCCCCAGCCCAGCGTCCCGTCCCAGGGCGCAGCCCAGGCCAGCGGCCCTCCTGAAAGCCAGCAGGGATTCAGGGAAGGAGAAAACCAAGATTTGGGGTGACAGCCCCGTCTGCCTCCCTCCCGTCCCCCCAGGCTCCTGCGTGGCTGCAGTGGGCGTTCGTGTGAGCCCCGGGCCCGAGCCGCTGCCGGCCCTGCCCGCCGAGAGCCCAGGGGCGATACGCCGTGGTCCAGGGCTGCAGCGCCGGCTGCCCTCAGCCGAGCACGGTGCCTGGCTCAGCTCGGCCTAGCCCAGCTCCCAAGCGCTCTCTGCCCGGGCCCGTGGGACCCGCCCCGGCGCTAGTCTGGGCCCACAACAGGACGCAATCCCTCCCCCAGCAGGCCGTGGGGTCCCATGGCCTGGAGGCTGCGTCCCACCTGCCGGGCGGGCAGCCCCCCGAAGCCCTGTGCTCCCAGCCCGGCCCCAGGGCCCGGCTCACCTGGAACGTGCACGAGCGCAGCTGCAGCACCTCCTGGTTGCACTGCTCGCCCTGGGACTGCACGCCGATCCGCTTCTCTTTGGTCAGCGAGGCGATGGGGAAGGAGCGGACCACCGCCTGCTCCCCCACTGGGCACGGGGAGAGGGGCAGGTCAGCCGCACGCAGAGCCCAGCCACTCGCCTGCCCACCCTCTGGCGCCAGCCCCTTCTCAGGGGCCTGGGGAGGGGAGACCCGCCCAGCAGGCTCCCACTGAGCCACGGGGAGAGGAACCAGGGCGGGGCTGCAGAGGGGGGCTCACCCAGCGGGTCGGTGGGCGTGCCCTTGAAGACGATGCGGTACGTGGTGAGGAAGATGGCGCCCTCCGCGGGCAGCAGCGGGGGCCCCCCGATATTCCCTCCGGCAGCTTCCTCCCGGCCGTCGGGCATGAGGTACACGCGCAGCCCCTCCATCACGCACTCCTCGCCCACCAGCAGGCTGGGGCGCAGCAGCTTGGGCTGCGGGGACAAGGGAGGGGCTGGAAGCCACGGGCGAGCGGTAGCCGGCGGGCTCCAGTGGCCCAGGGGAGCAGGGGCCGGGGGGGGGTGGAGCCCGTGGTACAGACCTTCTGGATGGGGGGCAGCCGCTTGCTCTCCCTGTGCACAGCGTCCAGCGTCTCGATGTGCATCTGCACGATGTCTGGGGGGAGGGAGGCGCGTTAGCCCCACGGCCCGGCAGCAGGGAACGGGCCCCCGCCACGCCCACCCCGGCCTGCTCACCGGGGATCATGATGTGCAGCCCCTTGAGGTGCTCGTTGGTGACGCCGCTCTCCGTGCACACCTTGTCCACGAAGCGGTTGATGAAGCGAACCACGGAGTTGGCCACGTCTGAGCTCTCGGCGTCCTCGAACCCGCTCTCCGTGTCGTAGCTGTCGGCCACGCTGCCGGCAATGCTGGCGCGGGCAGAGGGGGCGGGCGTGAGCACGTGCGGGCCCCGCGCCACGGCCGGCCTCAGACCACGGCCCCACGCCACGGCCGGCCCCAGGCCACGGCCCCACGCCACGGCCGGCCCCACGCCACGGCCGGCCCCACGCCACGGCCCTGCTGCCTGGGCGAACACTGCCCCCGGCCCACGCCCAGCATGCGTAGCTCAGCCCACGCGGTGGCAGCCGGCCCCGGTCCTGGCAGCTCAGGCCAGCTCCAAGCCGCCCCCGCCCTGCCCCGGTACCTGTTGGTGACGAAGCTGTTGCTGACGCTCTCCACGTCGCCCAGCCCGGAGCTGCGCAGCAGCCGGTTCTTGCTGGTGTCGAGGGGCAGCAGCAGGTAGCTCATGCGGTTGGCGTAGTGAATGGCCTGGCTGAAGACCGTGCTCTCCTCCTTCTGGATCAGCTCCTGCTGCTTCTCCCGGCTCATGGTCGGCCACAGCCGCCGCTGCTCCGCCGCGATCTCCAGGGCCGACTTCTCCTCCCGCGGCTCCTCCTAGCCGAGCGGGCACAGGTCAGCCCTTCGCCGGCACCGGCTCCCGCTCCTCGGGGCCCCTCCGCCCTTCCCCCCCTCACCTCGGCCACGTGGTTCTCCTCGTGGCTCTCCAGGTACAGGGCTCGGATGTGGTTCTGCACGTCGCAGTAGAACATGGCCTCCCAGAACTGGATGTTGGTCCACACCACGTGCTCCTGCACGCAGCTGTAGGCAAACTGCGTGATGCCCGGGCTCAGTTTCTGCGGGCGGAGAAGAGGCTCAGAGGGGCGGTGCTGCTGCTTGCCAGCCCCTGCCGTGCTCGGGGGCTGGGGAAGGCGGCCCCACACGCCAAGGGCCCTGCCAGTGCAAAGCAAGCTTGCCCCAAGGCCCCTCCCACACGCCGGGCTCTCCCCCGCCAGACAGAGGGACGCCAGGCCCCAACTCCCGGAGCCGCAGCCCTCCGCCACCTCAGGCGGGCCCGGCGCCCGAGGGGAGGCCCAGCCCGACAGGGAGCACTCGCTGCTCCAGAGAGCCAGTCTACAGGGCAGTGTTGGCTGACGGGCCCGTGGAGGAGCCTTCTGAGCGCTGGGCCCTGAGAGCTCGTCGCCAGCCCAGGCCCAGTCTGCCCAGCAAGAGAGCAGCCCCGCAGGCCGGGCTTTCACTGCGGCGCGGATACGCCCAGAGCGGCTCCCCAGGCCGCGGCACTGACATCCCCGCCCACGCCGGGGCCACAGAGCACAAGGCCTCAGACCTGCTGGAGTCCGGGTCTGGGCCCAGGCCGGGGGCCGGAGCCAGAGCGGAGCCCCTGCGCTTGCCCGAGCTGGGACTCCCGCCAGAGCAGCCCCGGCACCGGGCGCTTCCCTGGCGCTCTCGGCACCGCCCGCGGCCTGCCCCGCTACTCACCCGGCAGAACGCCGTGACTAGCGGCAGAAGCGCTGCGGCGATCCCGTGCTCGTCCATGGCCGTGCAGTCCTGGGGCGGGAGACAGAAGGGATGAGCCGGCGCCCTGCGGAAGGCCCCCGCCCCCAGCTCCGGGAGGGGAACTGCCATCCACCGCGGGCCCCAGAGCCGCACACGTCCAGCCAGGCTCCCCCTCCGGGGCAGGGCGTGAGCGCCCCACCCCCGCCCGGCTCCAGGGTGGCGGTGGCCGGGGGCCTCGCCCCGCGTGCCCTACCTGCAGGCAGCAGTTCATCATGCGCACGATGAAGTCGAACTGCTGGTGGTCCAGGACCGCCCGGTTCTGCTGCACGTGCAGGTTCAGCTCCTGGGTCAGGCAGTGCCTGGCCGCTCGGCCCTTCATGGCCCTCAGCACGGCCGGCAGCAGCTGCGGGAGAGGCGCAGAGGGAGGCGTGAGGGGGCCCCGCAGGTGCCGGGCCAGGGCCGCTGGCAGCAGCTGGCGATGGGCCCGGCGTCCCCCATGCGCCTGCCGAAGGGACTGTGGGGCGAGGGGGTCCAGCGGGGGGAGCAGGCTGTGGGGCGAGGGGGTCCAGCGGGGGGAGCAGGCTGTGGGGCGAGGGGGTCCAGCTGGGGGAGCAGGCTGTGGGGCGAGGGGGTCCAGCGGGGGGAGCAGGCTGTGGGGCGAGGGGGTCCAGCGGGGGGAGCAGGCTGTGGGGCGAGGGGGTCCAGCGGGGGGAGCAGGCTGTGGGGCGAGGGGGTCCAGCGGGGGGAGCAGGCTGTGGGGCGAGGCCAGGCACAGGGGGTCAGACTGCAGGAGAGCAGGGTCCCCTGGAAGCTGCTCTGGGGCGGCCCCCAGGAGACATTCAAGCGCCGCCCAGCTGACTGGCAGAGCCCTGGCGAGGCTGGTGCACGTTCCCGCAGGCCCTGGCGCACACGGCTGGGGGAGCCGAGGAACGCCGCGGGACAGGGCTCGGGCAGGGACAGGGCTCCCCCAGCTGCGGGAAGAGGCGCTTTCCCCCGGCCGGGGGGGTTCTCCCTGCTGCTCGGCCGCACCGCCTGGTGCTCTGGGAAGCCCCGACCCCCCCAGCCCCACAGCTCTGGCGCCGGGAGCCCAGCCCGCTTGGCCGCCTCCCCAGGCCTCACCTTTTTGGCTTCGAGCATCTTGTTCTCGAAGACGTAGGAGATGCAGTTCCGTACCACCTCCAGGCGGCGGGCGCTGGTGGCCTGGGCGCTGCCGTTGCGCTCCAGGATGGCAGCTGAGGGGAAAAGCCGCCGGCTGTTGGGGGGGGGGGGGCACCGCCAGCCCATCTCTCCTGCTCTGGAGGGCAGGGGCTGCGCGTTCCTGACGCCCGGGGGAGCCCCCCCCCCTGCAGCAGGCAGCGCAGCCCAACTGGCTACGGTGGGGAGGAGCCGTCTGAACGGCCTGGCCCCGGGCACACGGGGCTGGGAGCGCCAGCGAGCGCGTAACCCACAGGGCACAGCCAGGGCTTCCCACAGGGCACAGCCAGGGAGAGGACCCGGGCGGGTGGCTTCCTGCAGCGGCAGAGCCGAGCGATCGGCACGAGCCACTCGCCGCCCCGGCTCCGCAGGCCCCGGCTCGCCCGCTCAGACGGGGCCGCTGGGCCTGGGGGCCCGTTCAAGGGCTGCCCGAGGGCTCCGCAGGCCCCCAGCTGGGCACACGAAGGGAGCAGACACCCCTGAATCCAGGCCTGGCCCCCAGCTGTCCTGAACGGCTCCCTGTGGCCCCCAGTCACCCCCCGTTCTCCGCCAAGCTGCGATCCCGCGGCCACGCGCCTCGGCCGAACCTCCGCGCCCCGCTGGCAGCTCACGGCTGCAGGGAATCCCCGCCCCGGGCCCGCAGGCTGGGGAACCCCACCAAGCTGCCAGCGGAGAGCCTGGCAGCGCCACGGCCCGGCACGTACCAATGGGGGGTCCCGACGGCACCATGCACTTCTTCTCCGCCCGCACGGCCGGCGGGGCCGTCTGCAGCTTGGCCGTGGCCTGGTCGATGATCCACTGCACCGTGCCCTCGTCCAGGCGGGGGAACGGCCGCTGGTGCAGGCGCAGGTGGCAGCCTTCCGTGGGCTTCTGCACCTTGTGCATGGTCACGGCGGGGTAGGGGTTCTCCTGCGGCACCAAGGGGCGTCACTCTCCCTCCAGCAGGCAGGCTGTCCTGGGGCCCTGCCCGCAGCCCCCGCCCCGGCCCAGCAGCCCCCGGCCCCGGCCCAGCAGCACGCTGCGCTCCCGAGACGCGGGGCATGGGCCGTGCCCTCGCCAGCCCCACGCTCACCCTGGCCAGAGAGGGCAGGGCTGCCCAGCTGCCCGGGCCGGGGGTGGCCAGACCCTCCAACCCCTGGGCCACGTGGGGGCGGACGTGCTAGAAACAGGCCCCCGCGGGCAGGGCTGCCCACCCCGGAAGTGAGCAGGCAACGGGGTGCCGAGTCAAACCCCAGCTCGCAGAGCAGCCGCCCACCTCCCGCTGGAAGAGCGACCCCCGCGCTGGGCGCAGCACACAGCTGAAGGGAGAAGGGCACCTCCAGGGGGTAGGGCTGCCCTGCCCTGCCCCCACCGCCCCATGCGCCCCCAGGGCCCCGCCCCCAGGGCCCCGCCCCCAGGCACTTACGTTCTTATAGAGCAGCTCGGCCAGCTCCTTGATGTGCCGCAGGACTTTCTGCTTGTTCCCCTCCTCGGCGCGCATGCGCTTTGCCCCCGCGGCGACCAGCTGAGGGTGGAGGAGAGGCGTGAGGGGCAGCCTCCTGCGTGGGAGCGCGGGTGTTGGCTGTGCTCCAGGCTCAGGCCGGGCCCCGCGGAGGGGAGGGTGCTCGGCGGGGGTCTGGGGCAGGGCCGCCCCCCGGATCGCCTCTTACCTCGTCGAACAGGTCGATGGCGCGGTAGGGGGCGCCCCGCTCCGTCACGAAGCCCGCGAACGCCATGCCCTCCAGCACCTTGGTGAGGAAGTCGTCCTCCACCAGGCCCCGCTGGCAGAGGAAGGCTGCCTGCAACAAGAGCAGCCCGCGTCAGGGCTAGCCGGCCGCGGCCCCACTGGCACCGCGGCGGGTCACTGTGCGCAGGTGACGGGGGAAGGGCAGCGGCCCAGCCCCCCTGTGCCCCCCGCCCGCTCGCTGTGCCCTGGGCAGGCCTCTCGGCCCCCGATGTGCGGATTGCGACGGGGCCACGGCAGCGCACACCAGAGCTCAGCACAACCCAGCGGATTCGGGAGGCCGTTCCAGCCCTGCAGCGGGTGGCTGTAAACGAGCCGGCGACTCTACGATTAACCGCCAGGCCTCTGCCGGCGGGGAGCTCCGACCCCGCGAGGACAGGGACCACGAACGGACAGGCCCAGGAGCTGGGCTGGAGCGCGCTGGGAACTATCGACTAGTCGAGTGGCCAGTAAGAACTCGGGCGGTCACTCGACTGTTCAATTCCCCGACAGCTCACACCCCCGATCCGCACCGGCACCAGCTCCACGGCGGCCCCTCGGGAGGCAGCGCAGGGCGGGCGCTGGAGCCGACACGCTCGAGGGCTGCGGGGACAGAACGGACACGGCCGGGATGCCGAGGCGGGAATGTCCCAGGGGGTAGGCAGCCTCTCGGCGCACAGCACCACGGCCCCCGCCCCGCGCCACGGGACCCTCCCGCCGGGGCTCGGCCAGCCAGAGGGGCTCTGCCAAACGACTGTGGCCAGGCCTCCGGACGCCCTGGGATCGGCGCCTGGCCGGGCAGCTGGCCGGATTCCCTGGCAGGGCATCTCCCCGTGGCTGCTTGTGGCAGCACGTCGGGTCCCCCCGACCCTGCACCTGCCGGCAGCACGATGAGACTCGAGGGGGGTTATTGCTCCTCCAGGACACGGCCCAGCACAGACGGGATGTGGGTTCAGGAGTCAGGGCCAGGAGGCCTCAGCCCCCTTGGGGGAGGGGGTCCAGCCCCATTGGGGTAGGGGGGTCCATCTCTCCCCCTTACACCCTCAGCCCCCTTGGGGAGGGGTCCAGCCCCCCCTTACACCCTCAGCCCCCTTGGGGGAGGGGGTCCAGCCCCCCCCTTACACCCTCAGCCCCTTGGGGGAGGGGGGTCCATCTCCCACCTTACACCCTCAGCCACCTTGGGGGAGGGGGTCCAGCCCCATTGGGGTAGGGGGGTCCATCTCTCCCCCTTACACCCTCAGCCCCCTTGGGGGAGGGGGTCCAGCCCCCCCCTTACACCCTCAGCCCCCTTGGGGGAGGGGGGTCCATCTCCCCCCTTACACCCTCAGCCCCCTTGGGGGAGGGGGTCCAGCCCCATTGGGGTAGGGGGGTCCATCTCTCCCCCTTACACCCTCAGCCCCCTTGGGGGAGGGGGTCCATCCCCCCTTACACCCTCAGCCCCCTTGGGGGAGGGGGTCCAGCCCCATTGGGGTAGGGGGGTCCATCTCTCCCCCTTACACCCTCAGCCCCCTTGGGGGAGGGGGTCCAGCCCCCCCCTTACACCCTCAGCCCCCTTGGGGGAGGGGGTCCAGCCCCCCCCTTACACCCTCAGCCCCCTTGGGGGAGGGGGGTCCATCTCCCACCTTACACCCTCAGCCACCTTGGGGGAGGGGGTCCAGCCCCATTGGGGTAGGGGGGTCCATCTCTCCCCCTTACACCCTCAGCCCCCTTGGGGAGGGGGTCCAGCCCCCCCCTTACACCCTCAGCCCCCTTGGGGGAGGGGGGTCCATCTCCCCCCTTACACCCTCAGCCCCCTTGGGGGAGGGGGTCCAGCCCCATTGGGGTAGGGGGGTCATCTCTCCCCCTTACACCCTCAGCCCCCTTGGGGGAGGGGGTCCATCCCCCCCTTACACCCTCAGCCCCCTTGGGGGAGGGGGTCCAGCCCCATTGGGGTAGGGGGGTCCATCTCTCCCCTTACACCCTCAGCCCCCTTGGGGGAGGGGGTCCAGCCCCCCCCTTACACCCTCAGCCCCCTTGGGGGAGGGGGGTCCATCTCCCCCCTTACACCCTCAGCCCCCTTGGGGGAGGGGGTCCAGCCCATTGGGGTAGGGGGGTCCATCTCTCCCCTTACACCCTCAGCCCCCTTGGGGGAGGGGGTCCAGCCCCCCCCTTACACCCTCAGCCCCCTTGGGGGAGGGGGGTCCATCTCCCCCCTTACACCCTCAGCCCCCTTGGGGGAGGGGGTCCAGCCCCATTGGGGTAGGGGGGTCCATCTCTCCCCCTTACACCCTCAGCCCCCTTGGGGGAGGGGGTCCATCCCCCCCTTACACCCTCAGCCCCCTTGGGGAGGGGGTCCATCCCCCCCTTACACCCTCAGCCCCCTTGGGGAGGGGGTCCATCCCCCCCTTACACCCTCAGCCCCCTTGGGGGAGGGGGTCCATGCCCCCCCCTTACACCTCAGCCCCCTTGGGGGAGGGGGTCCAGCCCCCCCCTTACACCCTCAGCCCCCAGCTTAGGAGGCTTCCTTCACGTTCCCCAGCCAGCAACTGCCCCTTCCCCCTGAGCCTCGTGTTGGGCTCCCCCAGGAATCCCGTTATCTGCTCCGGCTGGGCCCAGGTGTCCGGGCTAACACACGTGGGTGAGTCAGTGGGAATTGCACGGCGCAGGGGGACCCCGGGTCACAGAGCAGACAGCCCCCCGTCCCAAGGGGGCTGAGGGTGTAAGGGGGGGCATGGACCCCCTCCCCCAAGGGGGCTGAGGGTGTAAGGGGGGGGGCTGCTCATGGGGAGGGAGATCCTCAGGAACTCGGCAGGGTTCCCTGTAAGCTGTGCTCTTGTGCTTCCAGACGATTAGCAGGCGCCCCAGCCAGGTTTGTTCCCCTGGTGGTGCACATCCGCCCTTGCCTTGGTGCACATAATTTATTCCGCACAGGGATGGAAACAACCCGCCTGTGGCTGGAACGTTGGAACTGAGCGCGGGAAGGGCCCCTTTGCTCCCGGGACCTCTGCGGACGTCATGGGTTGCGGGTCCAGCCCCGTTCTGGGAGGCTCCGCAGCAGGGAGAGCGAAGCCGCGCTCGGGGCTGGGAGACGCGGGAGCCCGGGGGACTCACAAGCAGAACCGACCCCGAGAGCGCTACGGGCGCGGCTCAGACTGCCCAGCCCGAGGGGCAGAGCACTGTGCAAAGAGGCTGCCTTGCCAAGGCCGGGCGCTCAGCGGGTGGAGCCACGGGCCGGCCAGGCGGGGCGGGAAGCCGACTGCTTCACCTGCCTGCGTGCAGCGAGCCGTGAACGGGCTCTGGCTGGGCGGAGGGCCCGCCTGTAATTCCAAACCGCGGGGCCTTTACGGAGCATCCCGGGGCCACAAAACACTTAGCGAAGGTGCCGGTGCAGCGCAAATCGCCACATGAACAGCGCTCGCCGCGGGGCCCGGCCCACCGAGCACACACCAGCCGGGCCCTCTGCCGCCGCCCTCGCCCCGGGGCCCCGGCCCGCCGAGCACACACCAGCCGGGCCCTCTGCCGCCGCCCTCGCCCCGGGGCCCCGGCCCGCCGATCACGCACCAGCCGGGCCCTCTGCCGCCGCCCTCGCCCCGGGGCCCCGGCCCGCCGATCACGCACCAGCCGGGCCCTCTGCCGCCGCCCTCGCCCCGGGGCCCCGGCCCGCCGAGCACACACCAGCCGGGCCCTCTGCCGCCGCCCTCGCCCCGGGGCCCCGGCCCGCCGATCACGCACCAGCCGGGCCCTCTGCAGTCGCCCTCGCCCCGGGGCCCCGGCCCGCCGAGCACGCACCAGCCGGGCCCTCTGCCGCCGCCCTCGCCCCGGGGCCCCGGCCCGCCGAGCACACACCAGCCGGGCCCTCTGCCGCCGCCCTCGCCCCGGGACCCCGGCCCGCCGAGCACGCACCAGCCGGGCCCTCTGCCGCCGCCCTCGCCCCGGGGCCCCGGCCCGCCGATCACGCACCAGCCGGGCCCTCTGCCGCCGCCCTCGCCCCGGGGCCCCGGCCCGCCGAGCACGCACCAGCCGGGCCCTCTGCCGCCGCCCTCGCCGCGGGGCCCCAGCCCGCCGAGCACGCACCAGCGGGCCCTCTGCCGCCGCCCTCGCCCCGGGGCCCCGGCCCGCCGAGCACGCACCAGCCGGGCCCTCTGCCGCCGCCCTCGCCCCGGGGCCCCGGCCCGCCGAGCACGCACCAGCCGGGCCCTCTGCCGCCGCCCTCGCCCCGGGGCCCCGGCCCGCCGAGCACACACCAGCCGGGCCCTCTGCCGCCGCCCTCGCCCCGGGGCCCCGGCCCGCCGATCACGCACCAGCCGGGCCCTCTGCCGCCGCCCTCGCCGCGGGGCCCCGGCCCGCCGATCACGCACCAGCCGGGCCCTCTGCCGCCGCCCTCGCCCCGGGGCCCCGGCCCGCCGAGCACGCACCATCCGGGCCCTCTGCCGCCGCCCTCGCCCCGGGGCCCCGGCCCGCCGATCACGCACCAGCCGGGCCCTCTGCCGCCGCCCTCGCCCCGGGGCCCCGGCCCGCCGAGCACGCACCAGCCGGGCCCTCTGCCGCCGCCCTCGCCCCGGGGCCCCGGCCCGCCGATCACGCACCAGCCGGGCCCTCTGCCGCCGCCCTCGCCCCGGGGCCCCGGCCCGCCGATCACACACCAGCCGGGCCCTCTGCCGCCGCCCTCGCCCGGGGCCCCGGCCCGCCGATCACGCACCAGCCGGGCCCTCTGCCGCCGCCTCGCCGCGGGGCCCCGGCCCGCCGATCACGCACCAGCCGGGCCCTCTGCCGCCGCCCTCGCCCCGGGGCCCCGGCCCGCCGAGCACGCACCATCCGGGCCCTCTGCCGCCGCCCTCGCCCCGGGGCCCCGGCCCGCCGAGCACGCACCAGCCGGGCCCTCTGCCGCCGCCCTCGCCCCGGGGCCCCGGCCCGCCGATCACGCACCAGCCGGGCCCTCTGCCGCCGCCCTCGCCCCGGGGCCCCGGCCCGCCGATCACACACCAGCCGGGCCCTCTGCCGCCGCCCTCGCCCCGGGGCCCCGGCCCGCCGAGCACGCACCAGCCGGGCCCTCTGCCGCCGCCCTCGCCCCGGGGCCCCGGCCCGCCGAGCACGCACCATCCGGGCCCTCTGCCGCCGCCCTCGCCCCGGGGCCCCGGCCCGCCGAGCACGCACCATCCGGGCCCTCTGCCGCCGCCCTCGCCCCGGGCCCCGGCCCGCCGAGCACGCACCAGCCGGGCCCTCTGCCGCCGCCCTCGCCCCGGGGCCCGGCCCGCCGAGCACGCACCAGCCGGGCCCTCTGCCGCCGCCCTCGCCCCGGGGCCCCGGCCCGCCGAGCACGCACCAGCCGGGCCCTCTGCCGCCGCCCTCGCCCCTGGGCCCCGGCCCGCCGAGCACGCACCAGCCGGGCCCTCTGCCGCCGCCCTCGCCCCTGGGCCCCGGCCCGCCGAGCACAGCACCAGCCGGGCCCTCTGCCGCCGCCCTCGCCCCGGGGCCCCGGCCCGCCGAGCACGCACCAGCCGGGCCCTCTGCCGCCGCCCTCGCCCCGGGGCCCCGGCCCGCCGATCACGCACCAGCCGGGCCCTCTGCCGCCGCCCTCGCCCCGGGGCCCCGGCCCGCCGATCACGCACCAGCCGGGCCCTCTGCCGCCGCCCTCGCCCCGGGGCCCGGCCCGCCGATCACGCACCAGCCGGGCCCTCTGCCGCCGCCCTCGCCCCGGGGCCCCGGCCCGCCGATCACGCACCAGCCGGGCCCTCTGCCGCCGCCCTCGCCCCGGGGCCCCGGCCCGCCGAGCACGCACCAGCCGGGCCCTCTGCCGCCGCCCTCGCCGCGGGGCCCCGGCCCGCCGATCACGCACCAGCCGGGCCCTCTGCCGCCGCCCTCGCCGCAGGGCCCCAGGCCGCCGATCACGCACCAGGCGGGCCCTCTGTCGCCGCCCTCGCCGCAGGGCCCCGGGCCGCCGATCACGCACCAGCCGGGCCCTCTGTCGCCGCCCTCGCCGCAGGGCCCCGCCCACCGAGCACGCACCAGCCGATCCCTCTGCCGCCGCCCTCGCTGCAGGGCACCAGCCCGCCGAGCATGCACCAGGGAGACGTCACTTGGGACGCCACTTCTGGAGCCCTGCCACCTGAGCGGGCCCCGCCGAGAGCGTCTGGCCAGGCCTGAGCCGCACGGCCCAGCCGGCTCTCCCCCTCAAGGCACGGCAAGGCTTGGCAGCCGGCAGGAGCCAGCACACAGCGTGGGCCCAGCATCCCCCCGGGCCGAGGCAGCGCCGCTCTGGTGAAGCGCCAGATCTGAACGGGGCTCGGTCTGGACGACTCGATGCTCTTGGGCTGAGCTTGGGCCCCGCTGGAGACCCGGGCAGCCCTGGTGCCAGGCCCTTCCCAGCCAGCGGGACGTGGCGGTGGGGACGCGGGCAGGGCGAGGTGGGCGGCGGGGGGGCCAATCTCTCCCAAAGCCCAGCTGTTGGCTTGCGTCCGAGGCGCAGACGCATTCCGAGCGGAGCCCGGAGGACGCGTATTAACCCGCCTGCAATACAGCAGGTACCGGCGCCAGCCCCCTCCCGGGGAGTCCACGTGGGTGGTTGGAGACATCACTTCCTCAGGCGCCCGTGTGTGGGGAGAGATCCGGGTGTGCGGGGTAACTTCCTCCTCCCTGCCGTCCTGCCCTGCACCCCCGGGTGCACGGGGTAACTTCCTCCTCCCTGCCGTCCTGCCCTGCACCCCCGGGTGTGCGGGGTAACCTCCTCCTCCCTGCCGTCCTGCTCTGCACCCCCGGGTGTGCGGGGTAACTTCCCCCTCCCTGCCGTCCTGCTCTGCACCCCCGGGTGTGCGGGGTAACCTCCCCCTCCCTGCCGTCCTGCTCTGCACCCCCGGGTGTGCGGGGTAACCTCCCCCTCCCTGCCGTCCTGCTCTGCACCCCCGGGTGTGCGGGGTAACCTCCTCCTCCCTGCCGTCCTGCTCTGCACCCCCGGGTGTGCGGGGTAACCTCCTCCTCCCTGCCGTCCTGCTCTGCACCCCCGGGTGTGCGGGGTAACCTCCTCCTCCCTGCCGTCCTGCTCTGCACCCCCGGGTGTGCGGGGTAACCTCCTCCTCCCTGCCGTCCTGCTCTGCACCCCCGGGTGTGCGGGGTAACTTCCTCCTCCCTGCCGTCCTGCTCTGCACCCCTGGGTGTGCGGGGTAACCTCCTCCTCCCTGCCGTCCTGCTCTGCACCCCCGGGTGTGCGGGGTAACTTCCTCCTCCCTGCCGTCCTGCTCTGCACCCCCGGGTGTGCGGGGTAACTTCCTCCTCCCTGCCGTCCTGCTCTGCACCCCTGGGTGTGCGGGGTAACCTCCTCCTCCCTGCCGTCCTGCTCTGCACCCCCGGGTGTGCGGGGTAACCTCCTCCTCCCTGCCGTCCTGCTCTGCACCCCCGGGTGTGCGGGGTAACTTCCTCCTCCCTGCCGTCCTGCTCTGCACCCCCGGGTGTGCGGGGTAACTTCCTCCTCCCTGCCGTCCTGCTCTGCACCCCGGGTGCCCTCGGTGCCGTGCACAACACCCCGGAATTTGGTGGTGGTCTCCTCGGTGCAGCTCCCGGCAGAGAGCAAGCGCTGGGAACACCCCGCAGGTGTGGCGGATACTGCAGCGCGCGCTGTGCTTCTACTCAAGCGCCCTTCCTTGGCTCCAAGGAGGGACTCCGGAGCGACGCCTCGGAGCCGCGCCTGGGCTCTTTGGCAGCTGCTGCTCATCGTCTCTTCCGCCCGGAGTCTCTGCCCAGGTCCGTGCAGGGGCCAGGCAGCCCCAGCAGGGTCACTGCACAGGGGCGCACGGGGCTGCGCACCAGCATTCACACGGGGGAGGTGGCCTCCAGCCACGGGGGCCCAGGGCGTAGAGAACGCGCAGCGAGGCAGGGCAGCGTGGGAGAGCAGAGGGAGGACGGCCAGAGGCAGGGAAGGGAACGCAGGGCAGCGTGGGAGAGCAGAGGGGACTGCCAGAGGCGGGGAAGGGAACGCAGGGCGGCAGCCCCACACCCCGGTACCTGGAGGGACTCATCTGCGAAGGAGCTTCGCCCACTTCCAGGGGGAAGGCCGGGGGGACTGGCCAAACGCTGCCAGGCGGGCGCAAGGCCTTTCACCCCAAACAGAGGCAATGGGACCCCCCCCGCCCGCCAGGCTCTCGGCGCGAAAGCGTTTCCCACGCCACGGGAGTCACGCGCTGCCCCCCGCGCACCTGGGACCCACTCGGGCCGAAAGCCGCTTCCCCGGTGGCCTGCGCTCGGCCCCCACGGGTGTGTCCGGCCCCCCGGCCGCGCTCACCTTGTGGAAGCGGATGACGGGCTCGGGGTGGATGCGGATGATGTGCAGGCACCAGCGGTAGCCCTGCAGCAGCTGTGCAAAGAGGCGGAGGAAGACGGCGCGGATCTCCTTGTCCTGCAGCAAAGGAAGCGCAGAGCGGTCAGGCGCCGCGGCAGCGGACACGGGCTGAGCCAGCCCGGGCAGGCAGGAAAGCGGGGATGGGACGGGGAGGGCGGAGGAAGCTCCCGCCCCTCCCACCGCACCAAGCAGAACAGGGGGGGTGCTTGGTGCTTACGAGGCCCATGGGTGCTGAAGGAGCTGCCCCAGGCCCCCAGACGGGGTGACCGGCAGCCCCTGCAGAGAGCCAGGGGACTCTCCCCTCTAGCCCTGAACCTCACCTCCTGCCCCGCCACTTGCAACCCACCGGCAGCCCCTTAACCAGCCTGAGACGGACGCTTCCGCCCCCCTTGTCCCAGGCCCTGGAACTCAACAGCAGCCTCCAGCTCCTCTGCACCCCCCCCCACTCCGCACGCCCACCCCCGGTGCTCCTCTGCACCCCCCCCCACTCTGCACGCCCACCCCCGGTGCTCCTCTGCACCCCCCCCCCACTCTGCACGCCCGCCCCCGGTGCTCCTCTGCACCCCCCCCACTCCGCACGCCCGCCCCCGGTGCTCCTCTGCACCCCCCCCCCCCTCTGCACGCCCGCCCCCGGCGCTCCTCTGCACCCCCCCCCCCTCCGCACGCCCGCCCCCGGCGCTCCTCTGCACCCCCCCCCCCTCCGCACGCCCGCCCCCGGCGCTCCTCTGCACCCCCCCCACTCCGCACGCCCGCCCCCGGCGCTCCTCTGCACCCCCCCCCCTCCGCACGCCCGCCCCCGGTGCTCCTCTGCACCCCCCCCCACTCTGCACGCCCGCCCCCGGTGCTCCTCTGCACCCCCCCCCCCACTCTGCACGCCCGCCCCCGGTGCTCCTCTGCACCCCCCCCACTCCGCACGCCCCGCCCCCGGTGCTCCTCTGCACTCCGCCCACTCTGCACGACTGCCCCTGGGCCCCGGTGCTCCTCTGCACCGCCCCCCCGACTCTGCACGCCTGCCCCTGGGCCCCGGTGCTCCTCTGCACGCCGGGCCCCGCCCGCATGCCCGCCTCTGTGCCCCACAGCTCCTCTGCACACCCACCCCCCACTCTGCACGCCCGCCCCTGTGCCCTGCCGCCCCCACCCCACTCACAAACTCACCTGCATTTTGAGGGAGGAGACGGAGACGGTGGAGGGCGGGAATGCTAAGTCGGCCACTTCCAGTTCAGGGTCCAAGACCTGCCACAAGCAGAGTGTGCTCAGTGGGGCAGCCCAGTGCGCTGGGAGCTTGGCCACCAGCAGGAAGGGGCACCCCAGAGCAGGCGGCACCGGGCCCTGCCCCCCTGCGGGCGCGGTGCCTTTGGGCTGCCAGGCAGCGCAGCTGGAATTCCTGGGCCTGCGCTGCTCCCGGCCGGCTAGACGACCACGCGGGTCTCTCGTGCTCTCAGGTCGGGCTGACGGCTCCCTGCACCCTCTCCCGGCACGGCCTGGGGCTGGGCCCAGGAGGGGGGTGGGAGTGCCAGGAAGTCTCCGGGACCAGGCCCCCCAGGGCCTGTGGACTTTGGCTCCGAGCCCTGCCCTGTCGGAAGCTGCCCACACCGAGCGCGGTCTCGGCGGCTGCCCGACGTCGCTGGGCCCCTCCGGACGGCCGAGCGCGTTCGAGACGGGCGACCGAACTGACCCGCAGCCAGCCGCTCCCGGGCGGGAGAGTTCGCCAGGCTCCCGGCCCAGCGTGCCCCACGGGGAGGGAGGGGGCAGCTCAAGGGACAGGGTCTCTCCCCGGATCTGGCTGTGCTTGAACTCGCCCCAGCACCTGCCCACGTACCATGGAGAGGGCTTCTCGCGTCTGGTGGAGCAGCGGCTCCGGCAGCAGGGAGATCTGGATGCACTCCGGGACGGTCACCGTGCCCCCGTCCAGGTCTGCCACAATGACGTCCAGCTGAAAGCGGCCGGGCAGGCGTGAGCAGGCAGGCCCCGCCCCCGGCAAAGGGGGAGGGGCCTGGACTGAAGTCTCTCCCCTCCCCCCAAGCCCAGAGCTTCACAGTCCCCACCACCTGGCCCGGTGCCCGACAAACGCTGCGCACCGGGGAGGAGAGCGCCAAGGCCGCGGATTCCAGCTGAGCCGGCCGGCAGGAGAGTGCCGGGATCGGGGCCTCGGCTTTACGCCCCCCGCGACCGGCCCCGCCCCACCCACAGGCTCGCTCCCTGCCAAACCGGCCAGTTTCACCCAGATTGAAACGCGTCACTGAGGCCGTGCAGGCTCCTGCCGGCGAGCGACACCGACACCCCAAGCAGGCGCTCAGACGGCGGGAAGCCCCTGCCGCCTTCTGGCCGACCACATGCCCGGCGCTACCCTGGTGGAGACGGGCCCCGCACCCAGCCCCGCCGGCCCAGCAGGGCGTGTCCATCGCCCCACCCAGGAGCTCTGCCGACGAGCTGGCCGGGGATCCCGGCGAGGGGCCTCACCAGCTCCTGCGTCTCCGCCTGGAAGATGGAGCTGACGCCGATGATGAAGGGCGTGGGCGTGCTGAGCACCTCCAGCAGCTGGGCAGGCAGGATGGGCACGTAGGTGAAACTGCAAGCAAAGCAGACGGTCACGGCGGCCCTGAGGAGCGACGCTGGGGCCCCCCTGCCCCTGCTCAGCCGTGCTCAGAGCCCGGGGCCTGCAACAGCCCCCAGGGAATCGGGTCAGATGGTGCAGGGATCCTGGCCCCAGACGATCGCAGACCATGGCGGGGGGGAAACGCTAGAGACAGGCGCTGGGAGTTACGGATCCGACTGACGAACAGGCGCAGGTACAGTCGGCAGCTCGCCTGTGGCCTCGGGGAGCCGGCAGGAGGCACAGGCGGTGGTGAGCGCTGGCCAGAGGACTCCGGAAGAGCAGGAGGCAACACTTGGAAGGGGGTGAGACGGCGCGTCGGGGTTCCCCTGATCCTGCACCCCCGTAGCAGCAAGACCAGACTCCGCCAGCCAGGAGAACGGGGGGGGGGGGGGGGGGGTTATTGCTGCTCCGGGATCCAGCCCAGCACAGACGTGACGCGGCTACAGGAGTCAGGGCCAGGCAGCCTCACCCCCCCCCGGGTTAGGGGGTCCTTTGCCCCCCCAGACTCTCAGCTAAGGCTGTTTCCTTCATGGTTCCCAGCCAGCAACTGACCCTTCCCCCGAAACCTGGTGTCCGTCTCCACCTCCCTCCCTTTGCCTCTCCCCGGGAAGGGCCTGTTATCGGCTAACACCCGAGTGGGTGGGTCAGTGGGAACCGCACGGCGCAGGGGGACCCGGGGTACAGGGCAGACACCCCCCACTAGGCCACGGGGGAACTGCTGCTTCTCTCCTGCGTCTGGGGCCCTGGGCCCACGCTGGCTGGGCAGGCACTGTGGGTGCCCCCCACTGGCCTGTGTCTGTAGCACGGCCCAGCGGGGGTCGGGAGCGACCCGTGGCTGAGAGGGGGGCAGTCTGGGCTGGGAACCATGGAGAGAAGAGGCACAGCTGAGCACTGAGGGCTCAGGGGCCTGTGGACCCGCCCCAAGGGGGCTGAGGCTGCCTGGCCCTGACTCCAACGTCCACGTCGAACCCGGGCCGGGCCGGGCCTCCGAGGAGCAAGAACCCGCCTGTGCCGCTGGCATCTCGCTGCGGGCGGGGGGCAGGGGCGGGGTCGCCGTCACACAGGGGCTGGGGGCGCTGCGGAGCCCACGGGGGGAGGTGCGATGGCCGGGGGGTGCCCCGAATCCCCACCCCCTGCCTTCCTCCAGCACCAGCGGCCAGGTGAGCGAAGGCTGGTTCCGCTGGCTCGCAGGCCGGCCTGGGAGCCGAACCGCTGCCGCCAACGCTGGGGCCAGGCCGCCCACTCTCAGGGCAAGTGTGGAGCCCCGGGGCCGCCCTGGGTAGCCGGGCGCTGGGCCGGGCGCCCAGGGAGGGAGCCAGCAGCCGCAAGGACACGTCCGTGCCCCCCGGCCGGGGGAGGGCTCAGGGACTCCGCCCGGGGCTGGGAAGGCAGCTCCGTGCCTGAGCCCACAGCAGCTCCCCGCAGGCGGGGCAGGGCGGGGCAGGCTGGGGCGGGGCAGGCCGGGGCAGGCCGGGGCAGGGCAGGCAGGCCGGGGCGGGGTGGGGCAGGCAGGCCGGGGCGGGGCGGGGCAGGCAGGCCGGGGCGGGGTGGGGCAGGCAGGCCGGGGCGGGGCAGGCAGGCCGGGGCGGGGTGGGGGCGGGGGCGGGGCAGGCAGGCCGGGGCGGGGTGGGGCGGGGGCGGGGCGGGCAGGCAGGCAGGCAGGCAGGCCGGGGCGGGGTGGGGCGGGGGCGGGGCGGGGCGGGCAGGCAGGGCGCCCTGCGGTCCAGCAGCAGCAGCTGGCCATCTGACGGGACGGCCCTGCGGCGGGGCGGGGCGGCAGGGCGGGGCGGGGGCGGGGCGGGCAGGCAGGGCGGGGCGGGCAGGCAGGGCGGGGGGGCAGGCAGGGCGGGGGGGCAGGCAGGGCGGGGGGGCAGGCAGGGCAGGGGGGCAGGCGGGGCAGCAGGCAGGGCGCCCCGCGGTCCAGCAGCAGCAGCTGGCCATCTGACGGGATGGCCCTGCGGCGGGGACGGGGGCTCCTGAAGCCGCGGGTTTCCCCCATCCCAGGCAGGCCTGCAGCGACCTCGGCCCGGAGGGCATCACACGGGGAACCCCCAGGCCCCGATCCCCGTGGCCCCCGGCCGGGGACACCCCGTCTCCTGCCAGGCGGCGCAGCGGCAGTGCCCGGGCTGGGAGGAGACAGGCAGCAGGGCTCCAGCCCAGGTTTCGCCCGGGGGAGTGGAGCTCAGGTTGTTCGTGTTTTGCTGCGGGAGGGGAGGGGGGGGGGATTTCACGGTTGTAGCCCCCCTGAGCCATGGACGGGAGCTTCCCAAGCAGCCAGACGCCCCTCCCCTGGCAGGCCCGGCCGCCCCTCACCTGTACTTGAGGGGGAACAGGAGGGCCAGCAGGGCCCGGCAGGCGTCCGTGAGCCGCTGGTAGCTGCTGGAGAGAAACAGGATCTTGTGCTCGCTGAGCGCCGCGCAGAAGAGGCAGAGCACGTTGGTGATCCCTGGGGAGAGAAGGGGCAGAGCCCAGCGCTCGCAGGCGGAGTCTTGCCAAGGGCCGCCCCCGGCCTCCCCACCCCCACACCTGCCCCGGCTGCCTGGGGGCGGGAGGGTCGTGTCCCCGGCGCCAGCCCCAGCAGCTGCCACGGCAGGGCCTGGGCTAGGCAGGGGCTCCTGGGGGTGCAGCCCCCCTGCTCTCTACCTAGGTGCCCACTGCCAGGGCAGCCCAGTGGCCCCACACAGCACCGCTGGCTCCCGCCCCCGCAGAGGGCACGGGGGGGGGGCACCGGGACGCCCCCGCAGAGGGCACAGGGGGGGCACCGGGACGCCCCCACAGAGGGCATGGGGGGGCAGGGCACCGGGACGCCCCCGCAGAGGGCACCGGGACGGCACCGGGACGCCCCCGCGGAGGGCATGGGGGGGCAGGGCACCGGGACGCCCCCGCAGAGGGCACCGGGACGGCACCGGGACGCCCCCGCAGAGGGCATGGGGGGGCAGGGCACCGGGACGCCCCCGCAGAGGGCACCGGGACGGCACCGGGACGCCCCCGCGGAAGGCATGGGGGGGCAGGGCACCGGGAGGCCCCCGCAGAGGGCACCGGGACGGCACCGGGACGCTCCCGCGGAGGGCACGGGGGAGGGCACCGGGACGCCCCCGCAGAGGGCACCGGGACGGCACCTGGACGCCCCCGCGGAGGGCATGGGGGGGCAGGGCACCGGGACGCCCCCGCAGAGGGCACCGGGACGGCACCGGGACGCCCCCGTGGAGGGCACGGGGGGGGGCACCGGGACGCCCCCGCAGAGGGCACGGGGGGGGCACCGGGACGCTCCCGCGGAGGGCACGGGGGAGGGCACCGGGACGCCCCCGCAGAGGGCACGGGGGGGGCACCGGGACGCTCCCGCGGAGGGCACGGGGGAGGGCACCGGGACGGCACCTGGACGCCCCCGCGGAGGGCACCGGGACGGCAGGGCACCGGGACGCCCCCGCAGAGGGCACCGGGACGGCACCGGGACGCCCCCGTGGAGGGCACGGGGGGGGGCACCGGGAGGCCCCCGCAGTGGGCACGGGGGGGGCACCGGGAGGCCCCCGCAGAGGGCACGGGGGGGGGCACCGGGAGGCCCCCGCAGAGGGCACAGGCCCGGCCTGACGCTGTTCCACACCCGTGGCTCCGAGCGGGGCGGGCCGGAGTCTCACCCAGCTGCCGGAAGAGCAGGGCCACGCTGCAGCTGCTGACGGGGAGGGAGTCGTTGATGGGCGTCTGGATCACCTGCCGGTCGCCTGCCCCGAGGGAGATGGTCCTCTGCAAGAAACACCCCCCATCACTGGGCACCTGCCACCTGGGAGCCGGCGGCCGACCTCAGGAGCAGCAGGCGCCCCTCGGGCGGAGGAGCCCCCCCCTCGGGCGCACCGGGCCGGGCGCAGGAGCCCCCCCCTCGGGCGCACCGGGCCGGGCGCAGGAGCCCCCCCTCGGGCGCACCGGGCCGGGCGCAGGAGCCCCCCCTCGGGCGCACCGGGCCGGGCGCAGGAGCCCCCCCTCGGGCGCACCGGGCCGGGCGCAGGAGCCCCCCCTCGGGCGCACCGGGCCGGGCGCAGGAGCCCCCCCCTCGGGCGCACCGGGCCGGGCGCAGGAGCCCCCCCTCGGGAGGCCAAGGGGACACCGTCCAGCTTCACACCCGGTGCCGCCCACCACGGGCTGCGGCGTCTCTCCCAGCTGCAACCAGCGTGACTCCTCCCGGCCTCAGGGCTGCCCCACAGAGCCGCTGGGCACCCCCGGCAGCCAGGGCAGCCCTGCCCACTGCCGGGGGCACGGGACCCTGGGCCAGGCAGCGCGAGGCGACTGGGGGAGCCCTCCACGCAGGGCCAGCGGCTCGGCAAGGACGGGGACCCACGGCCCCCTCGCAATCGTTTGCTGTAGCCCTGTGCTGAGCTCTCCCCTCCCGGCGGGCTCCCGGCCTCGGCTCACAGCTGGGTCCCCTCCACCCGTATGATCCCAGGTCCACGGCTCACGCTCCTCTCCTCGCCGCTCAGCCTTGGCGGCAGCACCCACGTCCCCGGCCGCTGCCCCGCCGCAGAGGCCCCCGACACCCGCACGGGCGTGCCCAGTGGGCCCTCGGTGGCTCCCAGAACACACTGGGGGCCTCGGGCACCCGAGAGGCGCTGGGAACAGAGCGCGAACACCCAGTGCCCCGGCTGGGTCCCAGCACACGCAGGCCCTTCTGCGGGCAGCCGCCTCCCTAGCACAGACACTGCCTGGACACAACGCTCGGGGCACACGCTCTCCTCCCGCTGACCCCGCAGGGGACAGACCGGATGGCAGAAAAGGTGTGCGTACCGCTGCTTCGTCCTCCGCGGCAGGCTGATAGAGACAGACAGAGATAGCACAGTGAGTTACAGGCACGACACTCAGCACAGCGGCCAGGAGACGCACACGGCAGCCGCCAGCCCAGGGAGGCCGTGGCGGACGCACACAGCGAAGCCACAACACAACAGGCAGGAAGAGCAGCAGGGAAGCAAAGCACAGAAAGGGGGGGGGTCTCCCCGGGGTGCAGCCCCACAACGGCGACGGCCACTGCCCACTCCCGGGGCCGTGTCCCTGAGCCTGGCCCCCGCCGAGGCCTGGCGCTCTCAGCCCGACAGCGCCAGGAGCAGGCCTGGGCCCCGGCAGCACCTCCCCTCTGCACTCCAGGGGCCGGTCGCCCGCCTGCAGCCCTGGCCAGGCCGCCCGCCGCGTCTTGCGCATGCTCCCAGGCCGGCCGGCAGGCGGCACCTCCCCTCTGGCTCCAGGGGCCGGTCGCCTGCCTGCAGCCCTGGCCAGGGCGCCCGCCGCGTCTTGCGCATGCTCCCAGGCCGGCAGGCGGCACCTCCCCTCTGCGCTCCAGGGGCCGGTCGCCCGCCTGCAGCCCTGGCCAGGGCGCCCGCCGCGTCTTGCGCATGCCCCCAGGCCGGCCGGCAGGCAGCACCTCCCCTCTGCGCTCCAGGGGCCGGTCGCCCGCCTGCAGCCCTGGCCAGGCCGCCCGCCGCGTCTTGCGCATGCTCCCAGGCCGGCCGGCAGGCGGCCCCAAGCCACAGTGTGGAGACAAACCGGCACCTCCGCGCTACACGTCTCCTGGGGCCTGAGACCCCTCCGCCGCGGGCATCGCACACCCCTGGCCTCCAGGCTCCCTCGCTGGCACCGCGGGGCAGCTGACCCGGAGGGATCCCGGAGCCGGCCTGGCCAGCGCCTGCGACTCGGCCCCTGCCGGAGGGGCTGCCGGGGCTCCGCGAGCTCGAGGATCCACGTTCAGGCACGTCAGCTCCCGGCCAGCACCACGCAAGGGAGCCACGTGGCGGCACCGACCCGACGGGCCCCCGGCCCAGGCCTTTCGGTGCGAGTCGAGCGAGACTCCGAGCCAGGCCCCCGGGCAGGTCGCCCAGCCCGGTAAGCGGTCAGACGCCGTGTGAGCGCCTGGGCTACGGCTGCCTTCTCACCCGCCCGCCCTGCCAGGCTCCCCATGCCGCTGGGCGAGGCGTGCCCCCCCCCAGGCTCCCTCACCAGCCCTTGGGAGCCCACCAGCTACTGGATCCTGGAGGGCACAGCCAGGCTGTTCCTGTGTGGGGGGGGGGGGGGGGAGAAGAACCAGTACAGCCCGGCTGTACCCGAGGACGGGGGGGGAGGGAGAACGCCAGAGTGTGGGGGGGGGGGGGCCCAGAGCGTGGCCTGGCTGTTCCCGAGGGCGGGGGAGGGAGAACGCCAGAGCGTGGGAGGGGGGCCCAGAGCGTGGCCCCGGTTCCCGAGGGCGGGGGGGGGGGAGGGAGAACGCCAGAGCGTGGGAGGGGGGCCCAGAGCGTGGCCCCGGTTCCCGAGGGCGGGCGCCAGCGCGCTGGGTGGTGCCAGCTCCTCCCAAGCCCCGCGGCAGACGGAGGAGCAGCAGCGCTGCTGGCGCACACCCAGTGCGCACAGCGACCGTGCGGCCGGCCCCGCCGCCATCAGGCCCCTCTCCCAGAGGGCGCGACGTGGAGCGAGCCGAGCCAGGACTCCGGCTGCGGCCGATCCCCCCGCGGCAGCGCCAGTCCCCGGCCACTCCCGGCACTGCCCTGAGCCGCCGGCAGGAGGCAGGGACGGGGCAGGCCGGGTGGTTGCTGCTGGCCCGGCCCTAGCCCCGCGGGGAGACGCCAGCTCCAGCACTCGGCAGCCACAGCACCCCCGCCCCCAGCCGCTGTGCCCCTGCGCCGTTCCCAGCCACCCCGCCCGGCTGCCCTGGGGCCCCGGGAGAGGAGCGGGCGCCCACCTGAGCTCCCCCGGTGATGGGGATGGTGCACGTCAGGAGGTTGCCGATGACGTTCTCCAGCGACGCGCTCAGCCCGTCCACGTAGATGGTGTAGATCAGACCCAGGCTGTTCTGCAGGGACGCAGAGCGCAGGGGTGGCCAGGGCCCGAGGCAGACAGACCCCGGGACCCCGGCACCCGGCCACGTGGAGAACAGCCCCAGCGCCAGGCCCCCGGCTCGCCAGGCAGGCAGGGCCCCGCCGCCCCCGCCCCCCGGCTCGCCAGGCAGGCAGGGCCCCACCGTCCCCCGCCCCCCGGCTCCCCAGGCAGGCAGGGCCCCGCCGTCCCCCGCCCCCCGGCTCCCCAGGCAGGCAGGGCCCCGCCGTCCCCCGCCCCCCGGCTCCCCAGGCAGGCAGGGCCCCGCCGTCCCCGGCCCCACAGGCAGGCAGGGCCCCGCCGTCCCCGGCCCCACAGGCAGGCAGGGCCCCGCCGTCCCCGGCCCCCCGGCTCGCCAGGCAGGCAGGGCCCCGCCGTCCCCGGCCCCACAGGCAGACAGGGCCCCGCCGTCCCTGGCCCCACAGGCAGACAGGGCCCCACCGTCCCCGGCCCCACAGGCAGACAGGGCTCCGCCGCCCCCTGGCTCGCCAGGCAGGCAGGGTCCCGCCGCCCCAGCTAGGCAGGGCCCCACCGTCCCTGGCCCCCCGGCTCGCCAGGCAGGCAGGGTCCCGCCGCCCCCAGCCTCCCACCTCCGGCCCCTCGAGAGGGCGGCTGGCCCAGGGCTCTCATGCCTGCCTTGGCCAGTAAGCAGCAGCGACATTCGGGCAGAGCTCGGCAAACAAGCCGAGCGGTAACCAGGCCCGTCCCAGCCTCGGGAGGGGCAGCGGGTGCAATCCAAAGATGGGAGAAAGGCCCCACCAGGAACAGCTGGAGCTTCGAATGTTACTGGGGGAGGGCGAGGCTGCGGGCGGCCAGCTGGGGGGGCCTCACCCTGCTCCAGAGCCAGACAGCTCGAGGGCAGGAGGGGGGAGCCAGCGCGGGCCGGCTGCTCCCGACGGTGGGAAGGCCCAGACAGCAGGACCGGCCCTCACCTAAGCAACCTCCCCCAAGGGCGCACCCAGCTGCTCCCAAGGGCGGGGGCAGGGGGGGAAGGGAGCGCGGGCTGGCTGCTCCCCAGGGCGGGGGGGGAAGGGAGCGCGGGCCGGCTGCTCCGGAGGGCGGGGGTGGTGGGGGGAAGCCAGCGCGGGCCGGCTGCTCCCGAGGGCGGGGGGCGGGGGGGAAGCCAGCACGGGCTGGCTGCTCCCGAGGGTGGGGGGCGGGGGGGAAGGGAGCGCGGGCCGGCTGCTCCCGAGGGTGGGGGGCGGGGGGGAAGGGAGCGCGGGCCGGCTGCTCCCGAGGGCGGGGGGGGGGGGGGGGGGGGGGAAGGGAGCGCGGGCCGGCTGTGCTCCCCAGGGTGGGGGGCGGGGGGGGGGAAGCCAGCGCGGGCCGGCTGCTCCCGAGGGCGGGGGGGGGGAGCGGAAGCCGCCTGAGGGCAGAGCAGGCACCAGGGCACGGTGCTCAGAAGCTGGCCACTGGGCGGGCGGAGGTTCCCGGGGCCACAGACCCCCCCCCCCCCCCCCCCCCGAGGCAGCCCCGCACCCCCCCCTTACCCGGAAAACCTCTGTGTGGTCCAGGCGGGACACCAGCACCAAACTCTTGGGAGCGAAGAGCTGGGCGGGCTGGATGAGGGACGACGGCTCCTCCTCCTCCTCCTCGCCCTTCCTGGGGTGGCCCTGAGACGGGGGAGAGACCGGACATGAGGGGGAGGAGACGCCCCTCGGCCAGGCAAGTCCTGCGCGGCCAGCCCCACGGGCAATGGGCAGCCAGGCCCCACGGGCACTGGGCCCCCCGGGGCGTTACCTGGGCGCGCTCCACGGCCTCCCAGAAGGTGAAGCAGGCGCAGTAGTGCCGCTCCGAGCTGATGTCCGTCAGGACGGCCACGAAGAAGCTGGGGGGGTTCCGCTCGCTGAAGAGCTGCCAGCCGCTTGGCTGACAAAACTGCAAGAGGCGAAGGGGGGAGAGCGTCAGCTGGAGCCCACTCCCCTCCCCCGGCCAGCGGGCGGCCAGGGCTCCTGGGGGCCCACCGGTTCTCCCCCACTTCTCCTCCTGATCTTCCCCAAACGCCCCCTGCACCCCCCCAGCTCTGCCTCCCGCCCCCCTTCCTCCCGGCCGACCCCGCAGCCCCCGATACCCCCAAAGCTGTGCTTCCCGCCCCCCTTCCTCCCGGCCGCCCCCGCAGCCCCCGATACCCCCAAGCTGTGCTTCCCGCCCCCCTTCCTCCCGGCCGCCCCCGCAGCCCTTTATACCCCCCAAGCTGTGCTTCCCGCCCCCCTTCCTCCCAGCCACCCCCGATACCCCCCAGCTCTGCTTCCCGCCCCCCTTCCTCCCAGCCACCCCCGATACCCCCCAGCTCTGCTTCCCGCCCCCCTTCCTCCCGGCCGCCCCCGCAGCCCCCGATAACCCCCAGCTCTGCTTCCCGCCCCCCTTCCTCCCGGCCGCCCCCGCAGCCCCCGATACCCCCCAGCTGTGCTTCCCGCCCCCCTTCCTCCCGGCCACCCCCACAGCCCCCGATACCCCCAAGCTGTGCTTCCCGCCCCCCTTCCTCCCGGCCACCCCCACAGCCCCCGATACCTCCAAGCTGTGCTTCCCGCCCGCCTTCCTCCCGGCCGCCCCCGCAGCCCCCGATACCCCCAAGCTGTGCTTCCTGCCCCCCTTCCTCCCGGCCGCCCCCGCAGCCCCCGATACCCCGAAGCTGTGCTTCCCGCCCCCCTTCCTCCCGGCCGCCCCCGCAGCCCCCGATACCCCCAAGCTGTGCTTCCCGCCCCCCTTACTCCCGGCCGCCCCCGCAATCCCCAATACCACCAAGCTGTGCTTCCCGCCCCCCTTCCTCCCGGCCACCCCCACAGCCCCCGATACCCCCAAGCTGTGCTTCCCGCCCCCCTTCCTCCCGGCCACCCCCACAGCCCCCGATACCTCCAAGCTGTGCTTCCCGCCCCCCTTCCTCCCGGCCGCCCCCGCAGCCCTTTATACCCCCCAAGCTGTGCTTCCCGCCCCCCTTCCTCCCAGCCACCCCCGATACCCCCCAGCTCTGCTTCCCGCCCCCCTTCCTCCCAGCCACCCCCGATACCCCCCAGCTCTGCTTCCCGCCCCCCTTCCTCCCAGCCACCCCCGATACCCCCCAGCTCTGCTTCCCGCCCCCCTTCCTCCCGGCCACCCCCGATAACCCCCAGCTCTGCTTCCCGCCCCCCTTCCTCCCGGCCGCCCCCGCAGCCCCCAATACCCCCCAGCTGTGCTTCCCGCCCGCCTTCCTCCCGGCCGCCCCCGCAGCCCTCGATACCCCCAAGCTGTGCTTCCCGCCCCCCTTCCTCCCGGCCGCCCCCGCAGCCCCCGATACCCCCAAGCTGTGCTTCCCGCCCCCCTTCCTCCCGGCCGCCCCCGCAGCCCCCGATACCCCCAAGCTGTGCTTCCCGCCCCCCTTCCTCCCGGCCACCCCCGCAGCCCCCGATACCCCCAAGCTGTGCTTCCCGCCCCCCTTCCTCCCGGCCGCCCCCGCAGCCCTTTATACCCCCCAAGCTGTGCTTCCCGCCCCCCTTCCTCCCAGCCGCCCCCGCAGCCCCCGATACCCCCAAGCTGTGCTTCCCGCCCCCCTTCCTCCCGGCCACCCCCGCAGCCCCCGACACCTCCAAGCTGTGCTTCCCGCCCCCGTTCCTCCCGGCCGCCCCCGCAGCCCTTTATACCCCCCAAGCTGTGCTTCCCGCCCCCCTTCCTCCCGGCCACCCCCGCAGCCCCCGATACCCCCAAGCTGTGCTTCCCGCCCCCCTTCCTCCCGGCCACCCCCGCAGCCCCCGATACCCCCAAGCTGTGCTTCCCGCCCCCCTTCCTCCCCGCCGCCCCCGCAGCCCCCGATACCCCCCAGCTGTGTTTCCCGCCCCCCTTCCTCCCGGCCGCCCCCGCAGCCCCCGATACCCCCCAGCTGTGCTTCCCGGCCGCCCCCGCAGCCCCCGATACCCCCAAGCTGTGCTTCCCGCCCCCCTTCCTCCCGGCCGCCCCCGCAGCCCCCGATACCCCCCAGCTGTGCTTCCCGCCCCCCTTCCTCCCGGCCGCCCCCGCAGCCCCCGATACCCCCAAGCTGTGCTTCCCGCCCCCCTTCGTCCCGGCCGCCCCCGCAGCCCCCGATACCCCCAAGCTGTGCTTCCCGCCCCCCTTCCTCCCGGCCGCCCCCGCAGCCCCCGATACCCCCAAGCTGTGCTTCCCGCCCCCCTTCCTCCCGGCCACCCCCGCAGCCCCCGATACCCCCAAGCTGTGCTTCCCGCCCCCCTTCCTCCCGGCCACCCCCGCAGCCCCCGATACCCCCAAGCTGTGATTCCTGCCCCCCTTACTCCTGGGCAGCCCCGCCCCCTTCCGGCCAGTCCCCCCCTCCCCCGATATCCCGTCCCCATGACCAGCCCCATTCCACCCGCCCCCGCCCCCATGACCAGCCCTGCTTCCCATTGCCCCCAGCCAGCCCCATTGCCGCCCCCCCTTCTCGGCCAGCACTGCTCCCTTCCTGGCCACGCCCCCCCCCAATGAAGCGCGTTCGGGTTTTTTGTTTTGTTTTTAAATGATTATACCTGGTAACCGCTAGCAGTGATCGAGGTTCTCGGAGGCTGTGTGTGGAGGGGGGGGGGAGGGGGGTGGATATTTCCCCCCTCGATAACTTTGGCCCCCCCTTCTTTTTCCCTTCAACAACATTTTTTCCCACTGTTTTTTTTTGGGGGGGACGATGAGGGGGGTGTTCGGTATTTTCTTTCAGCCATCTGGCACCCCTCGCGGCCAGTGTAAAGAGAGGCTGGGGCCTGCTCCGGTCGCCCGGCCCACTCGCCAGAGCCCGAGCCTGCCCCGTCAGCAGGGCTAGCGCGGCCTGGCCCGGGGGCACGCACACGCCGCCGGCCAGCCGCCGGATACTCACCAGCTCGATGCCCTGGGGGAAGGGGTTATCCTCCCAGTCCTTCTCCGGGAAGCGCTGCAGGATCTGCCCCTGGCCATCCCCGCTCCCTGCAACGGGCACAAGGGGAGCGTTAGCAGGCGGCTGTGGCCAGCTGCCATTTCACCCTCCTGCCAGAGCCAGGCAAAGCACCAGCAGCAAACTCCGGTGCCGCGGCCAAGCGGCGCCCTGCGGTAGCCAGCACCCCCCAGCTAACCCCGACCCCGCGCCGGGAGGGAAGAAGTGGCTCCCGGGGACGTGGGGGGCCAGGCAGAGGGAAAGTGATTTACTCCCCAGCAAGTCAATGGCGGAGCTACGTCAGGAGTCGGACCTTCGACTCCCAAGCCCGCCCCCCCACGCACGTTCCGGCGCCACCGCAGGGCCCTTCCCCAAACACAGCAAAGCAGCAACGGCGAGCGAGTCCCAACTGAGCCAACCGCGCACCTCCCCGGAGCGCCGCGCCCTGTGCCGGCGCCATCCCACGGCGCCCAGAC
This sequence comes from Pelodiscus sinensis, assembly GCF_049634645.1. Taxonomy (NCBI): domain Eukaryota; kingdom Metazoa; phylum Chordata; order Testudines; family Trionychidae; genus Pelodiscus; species Pelodiscus sinensis. The sequence goes on from NC_134711.1 coordinate 872,686, forward strand.
TCAGCGCTTCGTACGCCTGGCAGGGCATCGCACACGCCTTTCCTCGCGCTAGGAGACTGGAATCGCCGGGCACCTCTCACCAGCTGCAGTTTGCTCTCTGCATTTCACTCCGCGTGGCCCACAGCACCGCCCAGGCCAGTCGACGGTCTGTCCCTGAACACCTGCCTGAAGCTGCAACACTCGCGTTGCGAGAAACGTACACTCCTAACTGAGCGACGCCCGCCCGTCCTGTTTCCACCTCGCGGCAGGGCTCGCTAGCCCCCCGTTGGATCCCACGTCACCGACAGACTCTCCCGTGGACCCGGCAGGCCGTGGGAAGTGAGGACTCCCACGAGGGGCGTCACTTCTACCATCAGCATTGGCATGAACAAGTCTGGGGGCAGCACTGACCCCTCCGAGTGTTGCGGGGATCCAGGTTCCTACAGCGCCAGGCTAGTGCCCAGTTCGTAGAAACACCCCCATTTCCACTTTTGGAAGGGGACTCCAGGGACTGGCCGGCTGAGACAGGTGCAGGGTCCCTCGCACTGGCGATACCCGTAGGAAACCGGCCGATTCTGGCCACTCCGCGCGTGGGCAACGGTGACGAACCGTCTCGTGGCCACAGGCTGCCCGCCACGCCCTCCAATCCCAGCGTGTCTGCCCCACGCACTCAGCCGGCTCTCCCTCCGCGGCCGTGCAGGCTGTTCTAGCCGCGCCAGTGTCTCTGTTCGGCCAAACCAGGGCCCCCTCGGCATTTACAGAGCTCCGGCTGCAGAGGGCACCACACTCCATCCCGTCCACCTCCAGAACCTCACCTGCAGCTGCTTGTAGCCACAGCCGGCTGGCCCCCGCCCCTCTGGCTGCGCACCAGGAAGAGCTGCACTCCGACACGCGTGGGCCAGACAGGGCTATTTTGGGGAGCTAGAACAGTTTCTACCCTCGGCTCGCCGCCAGCCGCCCACCACTGTATTCAAGGCGCAGACAGCAGACGGCCCGCCAGCTCTCACCGAGGCCCAGAAAGGAAAGGTCGGCCCCACGTTCTGTACATAAGCAGTGGCCCGGTGAGGCTGGCGGGTGCCCTGTTCCCTGCCTCCAGACACGCCCTCTCCACCCGCTGCCGTCTCGTGTGCCTCCTCCCAGACAGCAACACTCACACCGAGCCAACAGCTTCCCTCGGAGCCGAACGCCGGCCCTCTCAGAGCGCGGCCAGAGAGAAGCGCAGGCAAATTCAGGCAGGGCACAACCCCTGCCCAAAGCCCAGACCCGTAGCCTCCCAGAGCCGCGTTTCTATGCAAACTGGACATTTTATGCTGCTGCAAGTCAATTCCAGCAGGGATGAGCCAGCTGGCCTGTTGCCATTCACTGCGCCGCTTTCCACACACTCAGATCTTAGGGGCAGAACGGACCAATTTGACAGACTCCTAGAATCAGCCCCTGTCTTGTTACCCCCACGCACAGAACATTTGCTTCCCAAACCAGACGACAATACAAGCGCGTCAGAGACCGGCGCCTCGGGAACTGCTTCCTCTCCTTTTCACCCTCAAACGACAACAGAGCCAACTGGGATATGAATCCCTTGCCTGCCATGCACAGGGCAGGATGCACAAGTCACAGCGCGTGACACTGCAGCCAGCGCTGGCTTTGCTAGTGACTTGTAGATGGACATTCGCCTCGTTTTGCAACAGCCTAGCTGAGATGCACCCCGGGGAGACCGCTGCCGAGAACGCTGCTAGTGCGCCCTGCCTCACGACTCGCCAACCCTTCCAGGAACTCATCTGAAAGCCGCTGAGCTGGCAAACGTTTCTGCAGCCCTTCATGCCGCTGCCAGGGCGTCTGTCCCTCGGCTCCCCATATATCCACGGCGGGAGCTGCTGGGCTGTCTGGCCCCCTCGTGACATGGCTGCAGGCCTGTGCTTTTAAGTAGGGATGGTAAATAGCGATTGATTCAACAGTGGAGTAACCTCATGAATTCTTATGTTACTCAACTATTTGATAGTCCCTGGGGGCGGGGCCGGCAGCCAGCGTGCTCCAGCCCCACTCCTGGAGAGCCCCCCCCCCACTCTGAGCTGCGCTGCAGCCTCTGGATCCGAGGAAGCAGCGCGGGGCGCCAGGCGGGAGCTGCTCTGCTAGGGGAGCCAGGTTAAAAACCAGCTCCCGTCGCGGCCCGGCTGCCTGTCGCCCCGCGCTGCTGCCTCCGATCCAGGGGTGGCAGCAGCCCGTCTCGGGGGGAAGGTGAGCTCCCGGACTCAGCGCAAGCCAGAACTGAGCCGGGCTGCCTGCCCAGCTCCTAATATGCTTTAAATGCAGAGCTGTAGCGGGGGTAGGTCTTGGACCAGCGCCAGCCAAAGTGACCAGGCTGCTGGCCAGCCTGCTAAAAGATGTACGGGGGGGGGCTGCTAAAAGATGTACAGTGAGGGGGATGCATGTCATCTGTCGCATTAACAAGCCTTTGCGTATCAATTCCTCAACTGCGCTATTACATCCCTACTGTCGTGTCCCGCTCTGAAGCGCTGGCCTGGTGACCCCACAGGCTGCATGCTCAGGTCGGGGCTGGGTGCGCTTTGCAGGCTGGGGAGGCTGGGCCAGAGCAGCGCTACACTGTGTCCTCGGTGCTCTGCCTCCCGCCGGCCTGAGAGCAGCAGCCACACGGCTCCCAGGACACCAGAGGGAGGAAAAAGGAGGGAAATGGATTTTCACGGGGCCAGGGGGCCCGAGCCATTGACTGGCCCAGGAAGGGACAGGAACAAAACCCTCTGCAACGACGTACGCGGCTCCACTCGCCCAGCACCTCATCCCTTAGCAATCTCACCGGGGCCATCAAAGGACGGAAGAATCCCAAGCATAGTTACAAGCTGGGGACCAACCGGTTAAGTAGTAGTTCTGCAGAAAAGGACCTGGGGGTTACAGTGGATGAGAAGCTGGAGATGAGTCAACAGTGTGCCCTTGTAGCCAAGAAGGCTATTGGCATATTTGGTTGCATTAAGAGGAGCATTGCCAGCAGATCCAGAGATGTCATTATTCCCCTTTATTCAGCTCTGGTGAGGCCGCATCTGGAGTATTGTGTCCAGTTCTGGGCCCCCCACTACACAAAGGATGTGGACGCATTGGAGAGGGTCCAGCGGAGGGCAACCAAAGTGATTAGGGGGCTGGAGCATATGACTTATGAGGAGAGGCGGAGGGAGTTGGGTCTGTTTAGTCTGCAGAAGCGAAGAGTGAGGGGGGATTTGAGAGCAGCCTTCAACTTCCTGAAGGGAGGTTCCAAAGAGGATGGAGAGAGGCTGTTCTCAGTAGTGACAGATGCAGAACAAGGAGCAATGGGCTCAAGTTGTGGTGGGAGAGGTCCAGGTTGGATATCAGGAAAACTATTTCCCTAGGAGGGCGGTGAAGCGCTGGGCTGGGTTCCCTAGGGAGGTGGTGGAGTCTCCATCCCTAGAGGTGTTTAAGTCTCAGCTTGACAAAGCCCTGGCCGGGTTGATTTAGTTGGGATTGGTCCTGCCTAGAGCAGGGGGCTGGACTCGACCTTCTGAGGTCTCTTCCAGTTCTATGATTCTATGACTCTGCACAATGGGCCGCAGCCGTTCGCTTTCCCAGTCTGGGGCATGGTCCCACCGACGGCACTGAGCACATCCACAGCTGGGTGTCCTGTCGCACAGGGGAAAGTGAAACCACCGTAGAGAGAGAGCGCGCACACGCACACACACACACACACACACGATAGCACACACACGATAGCTCCTCCTGGCAGAGAAGTGGGGTAGGACACTTCCCATACAAGCAGCACCAGCGTCCACCTGCCCCTCACTTGAAACCCCAGGCTAAGAATGAATTCGGCAGCTCCAGGGAAGCCTCGGGGAGGGAAGGGGGGGTTCAAGGAGTGTCCCCAAGGCCTTAGGGCTGCCGTGCACCCCTGGGCTCTGCAGCGGGCCCACCACCGTTAACACACTGGCACACAAAGGCCCGGGAGGGCTGGGAGCTGTGGCTGAGCTGGAGCAGTGCATGCTGGGAACTGTCCCCCGAGAGGTGTCGCCGCAGCCAGGCAGGGCTCCGGGGCTGCTGACGAGCTCGCCGGGCGGCCTCTGCACGAGGCAGCGTCCAGACAGCCCTCTTCTCTAGGGGAGGGGCCGTGAAACGCGGGCACGGCAGCGGCCATGCACAAACCACCTGCTGCATCGTGAACGGATGCCAGGGCAGGCCAGTCTGCCAGGAAACTGCTCACCACACAGGCATCCCCTCCGCCCCGTGCGGTCCCAGGGCAAAGCGGCGTCTCTGCACAAGCCCAGAGCAGGCAAACCCTCAAACGCCCATCCCCGGAGCGGGCGCAGCTCCCTGGTGCCCCGAGTCCAGCCCCTGGCTAAGCAGGACTGCGGGAAGGGAAACCCCCACAGCCGCCTAGTGCGGAGGCAAACTGCCGTCAGGTCGGGCGAGGAGCGCAAGGCTACGTGCAGCCTCGGGTCCCGGCGCCGGCCAGGCCGGGGGGCTCCACAGCACGCCAGGTGACAGGAACGGCGCCAACGCCAGGCTGCAGGACTCCCCTGGCCACAGGGAGTACAGCCAGGGAGTCCCCAGGGCCTGCTTGCCTGGGGCATGACGTAGCGGGGGGCTGTCTTCTTCGTAAGTCAGCGTTCCCACTTGCTGCGCTGGGCTGGGTGGTTCCCACGGACTCACCCACATGTGGATTGGCCCAGACACCTGGGCCCAGCCTGAGCGGATAAGGCTCCTCCCAGGGGGAGACAAAGGAAGGGAGGCGGAGGTGGCCACCTGGCTGGGAGGCAGGGCCCGGGCGCTGGGCAGTTTTTGGCTGGGAAACATGGAGAGAAGAGACTAAGCTGAGTCCTGGGGGTTCAGGGGCCTGTGGAGCCCCCCCAAGGGGTCAGACTGCCTGGCCCTGACTCCGGTAACCACGTCACGTCTGTGCTGGGCTGTGTCCTGGAGGAGTCCCCCCGCCCCGCTTGTCTCTGCTGGGCCTCACCCCTCAGTCTCACTCCGCTCCAAAGGGGAAACCAGGAAGTCCCACAGCAGGACCCCTCACTCCGCCCGGCTGGCCAGCCTGTCTGCTCTCACGCGTGTGCTTCAAACTCGCATCTGCAGCGGCAGAGCGTGCCGCCTTCGGCTCAGCCCTCGAGCCTGCAGAGACGCACGGCACGGTGACATGCGGGGGGTCCGGCAGGCACTGAGCGCGAAAGCCGGGGTGGAGACGCCCAAGCACTGGGAAGTGTCACCGGCACCTCATGCCGACAGGCCCGCGAGCGCCATGGTTACGGCTGTAGGGCGTGGCTAGCCGACGGCCGGGAAGTGCATCCTGATGGTACAATCACCGAGGGAGACGACTGGCTGAGCACGGGGTAGGACACCCAGCCGGGACAACGCACCGTACCCCGAGCACCACGCGCTCCACCCAGCAGAGACTTCGCACCCACGCTGGGATTGGTCCGGCTGGGGGGAGGGAAACTCCACCATCTGGGCCATTTCCACCCAGCCTGGGCTAACCCGCGACACTGCGCAGGGGAACAATCCTGCCCCGGGCCTACAAGAGACCGAGTGGGGCGTCCCATCCCCAGCACCGGATGTGACGCGAACCCTCCGTCAACGGCACCCGGCAATTCCACCGACAAGTCGCCGCAAAGCTGGGGCTGAGCCGCTGCCCGAGAGGAAGGCGCTGCCAAGCAAGGAGATTTTTATAGAGGAGCTAAAATTAAACGTCTCCACAGAACGGGACGGTGTTTCCTCCTGAAGAGCCCTTTTTGTAGCAGCCCGTGTCTATTTTCACAGCAGCCCCCGCGGCCCCCAAAGCTGTCATTACCCTGCCACTCCCCAGCTGAGCTCTGGAGGTGGCCGCAGGCCGTGCCAGCTCATTCGAGGCCCGTGGCTATCCCAGCGCCTGCCGGAGCCGGGCAGGCTGCGATCCCTGCTGCTCTGCGCTGCAGCCCGGGACCCAGCTCTGAGCTGCCACGGGAAACAGGAACCGTGGACGGAACCGGAGGCCCTGCCACGCCATCGGACGGATCAAACAATGCAGCAAAGCCAGAGTCCCCACACTGAAATCGCTCCAAAACGACGGGCCCCCAGCAGCCCTTGGCTGCCGCCTCATGCTTTAGGCCTCTGGGAGGCAAAGAGCCATGGCCAGAAAACCCAGCCTGCCAGGGCCAGAGCCATGATGAGCATCACCAACTCAGGGCTGGCCACGAAGCCTGGCACGTTCCTCGATTCACAGGCTGCCACAGACAGACGCACTACTCCGGCCCCCGTCTCTCGCAGGCCAGACAGCCGCCTCCATTCATCCCAACGTGGATCTTTTACAGAACCATCCAAGCTTGACTGAGAAATTGTCAGGGGTGGAGGATTCACACCAGCCCTTGGCAAACGCTCCCAGGGTCAATCCCTCTCCCCATGAGACGAGCGCCCCTTGTTTCCAGAGTGCTAGACGGCTTCCCACTTCCCTTCTCCACCTGTAAAGGTTCATCAGCCAACACCCCAAAACAGGGCAGGGCACGGGGGTCTCAGGGCTGTTCCAGTGGGCCAGTGCCTGCATCTCACCAGCTTTCTGCCCTTCAGGCCAGAGAAGCAAACTCAGCAGGCTGGATTCCCTCCACCGCCTCTCCCAGCCAGGGATCGTACCAGTCCGGAACCCCTCTCTCCCGGCTCAGTCTCTCGAAGAATACCTCGAGTCCAGTGGCATAATCCTGCAGGGCAGGGGGTCGAGGAAGGGACACGACCTACCAGAAACAATAGGGCCGTGAAGTCAGGAACACGACACGCCTGCTGATCTGAAGCCCCACGCACTTGCCAAGAGGAAAACTGAGCTTATCTTTAGAAACACTGAGGTCCAAGAGGAAGCAATTTAAAAATACCCGTCTGCTTCCGAGAGAGCCTGTCCCAGAAAGCTCTGCTCAAGGCCCGGGGAGCTCCTGGCAAAGGCAGAGAGAAGCTTTTTACAGCTGCCTGCCACTTGTTCACCCATATCTGTGTTTCTGGAAACCGCCTTTATGCAGCGGGAAGTCCTTATCCAGCTCCTCCGGCTTATCACAATAATCGGCTGAACCTTCCGCAAGAGCAGCGTGCCAAGACTAGCACGCCAGCCAGCACGCTCCCTGCCCCGTCTGCCAGGCCTCCTCAGGAAGCTGCCTCCAGGGCACGCCAGGTCTGGCTTGAAAGCAGGGGACCAACTGGCAAGGCAGCTCCCTCAGGGCAAGGGGGAATTCAGGCTCCGAGTCTGTTCATGTGCCTGTAGAGAGGGGCCAGGCTAGTTAGTGGCCTCCCCCAGCCGACCCAAGGCCAGGAGAACCAGCATCAAGTGACCCCAACTCTGGGCTCTTCCCACAGCCCCAGAGCACTGCCCCCAAAAGGCAGCGCGCCGACAGCCCAGCGCGTGTGGGGCCCCGACAGGAAGGTGACAGATCCATCCCCTAGTATGGAGGATGAGACACGGCGCATGCTCCACGGGGAGGAGGGCACCTCCAGCCTCTGGTTTCTCCCCCAGGCGTCTCCAGGGGGACACAGGAAGGCGCGAGGGCAACAGGCACCACAGGGGAGATCAGCCCTGAGCAAATCCTGCCAGAACCATTGGAGAATCCCCGGCTCTGTCAAAGCAAGCGCCCGCCCTGCCCCACTGTGCGTGATGGAAGGAAAGGAACACGTGCACCAGGGATCCCTCTAAGGCCTCCCCTCCACGGACAGGGCGAGTTTGGCTAGTGCACCAACACGGAGGCCCTGGGCGCTTCTTTGGGCGTGTGCCACCGTGGCACCCAAGGGATTAACAAATATCTTACGTATCTGCTTTTAAATGTTGTGGGAAAATACTAACACAAGGGACCGTGAACAAGGTGCAGGACGTGAAATGTTTATTTAATATGGAGTCAAATAAAAAGAAAATCCATACTGCAAAACGTTCAGTAGTGAGCGCCCTCTGCCAGACCCTCCTCCAGCTGGCTTCCTTTCAGGGACCCATTGGCCTTTCCGACTAACATTTCTGAGCGTGTGAGGGACACACTCTCTCTTGCACTCCTAGACAACAGCTGATTGACTACTTCCCCCCATTCACATTGGGTCTCAGGGCTCGGTTTTATTTTGGACCAGAGATGAAGTCAACCCAGTACAATTCTAGACCGTGCTTTTTATTTCTTACAGATAAAAAGGCAACTTAGAAAATGTAGTTCCCTGGACTGCTTTTGCTGCACACGAGACACACAGATCAAAGCTAAAGCTCCCTGATGAATCAAGTGAAGATTTCCCTTAACTGTCTGATTTGACCCACTCATACACACTCCTCAAAGCTTGAATGTCTATTCATAAAAAGAATGTCTAAAAGACAAGGAATATTCTTGGCTTTATGCCAGAGTGTACAGGCACTTGACTGTATTATTTCAACTGCAAGAGATCTTATTTGTCCTCAAAGTAAAGACTTGTGTGTGTGCATGGAAAGATTCTCAAAGGAATTTGTGTAAAGCTAAGTGGGGTTCCGCAGGGGTCTGTTTTGGGTCCGGCTCTGTTCAATATCTTCATCAACGATTTAGATATTGGTATAGAAAGTACGCTTAGTAAGTTTGCAGATGATCCCAAGCTGGGAGGGTTGCGACTGCTCTGGAGGATAGGGTCATAATTCAAAATGACCTGGACAAACTGGAGAAATGCTCTGAAGTAAACAGGATGAAGCTTAACGAAGACAAATGCAAAGTGCTCCACTTAGGAAGGAACAATCAGTTTCACACATACAGAATGGGAAGCGACTGTCTGGGAAGGAGTCCGGCAGAAAGGGATCTAGGGGTTATAGTGGACCTCAAGCTGAATATGAGTCAGCAGTGTGATGCTGTTGCAAAGAAAGCAAACATGATTCTGGGAGGTATTAACAGGTGTGTTGTGAGCAAGACACGAGAAGTCATTCTTCCGCTCTACTCTGCACTGCTGTGACGTAGTGGGGGTACCTTGCTGGTTGCTATGCTGGGCAGTGGGTTGTGAGTGACCTCCACTGGCTGCTGGCTGCAGCACAGCCCAGCAGGGCAGGGGATGAGTCATTACGCAAGGGGGCTTCGAACCTGTCCGACCAGTTATCTCCCAGGGAGCGGAACAATGGGAAGAAGGGGAGTGGAGCCCTGGCTGGGGGCAGGGCTGGAAGTGAGGGAGTTAGGATTCTGGCTGGTATCATGGAGGAAGCAGCCTAGGCAACGGGCTGGGGTTTAGGGGCCCAGGCTCCCCCATCTCAAGGGGGGCTGAGGCATCATAGGCCTGCCCTGGAACCAGATTACATCTGTGCTATATCCTGGAGAAGCAATAAACTCCCTCTGTTCTACTGGCTGGTGGAGTCTGTCCGTGCCATTACGGGGGTGCAGGAGACGGGAAAACCCCAACACGCCATCACAACTGGTTAGGCCTCAGTTGGAGTCTTGTGTCCAGTTCTGGGCACCGCATTTCAAGAAGGATGTGGAGATATTGGAGAGGGTCCAGAGAAGAGCAACGAGAATGATGAAAGGTCTAGAGAACATGACCTATGAGGAAAGGCTGAGGGAACTGGGTTTGTTTAGTTTAGAAAAGAGAAGATTTAGGGGGGACATGAGCGCAGTTTTCAGATATCTAAAAGGGTGTTATTAGGAGGAGGGAGAAAACTTGTTCATCTTGGCCTCTGAGGATAGAACAAGTAGCAATGGGCTTAAACTGCAGCAAGGGAGGTTTAGGTTGGACATTAGGAAAAAGTTCCTAATGGTCAGGTTAGTCAAACACTGGAATAAATTGCCCAGGGAGGTTGTGGAATCCCCATCTCTGGAGATATTTAAGAGTAGGTTAGATAAATGTCTATCAGGGATGCTCTAGACAGTGCTGGGTCCTGCCATGAGGGCAGGGGACTGGACTCGATGACCTCTCCAGGTCCCTTCCGGTCCTAGTATTCCATGATTCTGTGTCACTGTGACGTAGTGGGGGTACTTGCTGGGCTGTGGTGACGTAGTGGGGGTACTTGCTGGGCTGTGATGATGTAGTGGGGGTACTTGCTGGGCTGTGGTGACCTCTGCTGTCTGGAGCAAGACCCAGCAGGGAAAACCTCATTATGCAAAGGTGACTCAAAAACCTGTCTGACCTGCGGCCCCCCCATGGGGAGAAACAAAGGGAGGTGGATGCTGCCCTGGCTGTGGGCAGGGCTGGAAGAGAGTTGGTTAGTTCCTGGCTGGAAAGCAGGGAAGAAGGAGCTGGGGAGGGGGCTGGGACTCCCCTATCTCAAGGGGGGCACGGAGGCCTCTTAGCCCCAGTTCCTGTACCCAGATTACATCGGTGCTGCGCTGTGCTGGAGGAACAATAAACAACCTCCATTCTACTGGCTGGTGAAGTCTGTTCATGCCATTTCGGGGTGCAGGAGATGGGAAAATCCCGACACGTCGTCACACATGCCAGCCCCCAGGAGGGGGATGACCAGTGACCGACTCAGAGCCCAGGGCTCTGCAATGGCCTCCAAGGCTCCCCTGCTGGAGCCGGGAGGAGCCCTTGCAGACAGCCCCACCGGAGTCCCAGCTGGCCAGGCCCCAGAGTCAATACGCTGTGCAGCCCAAACAGCGCTGCCTACGCGAGGCTCCACAGGGGAGCTACTAATAGTATCTGGGGAAGGAAGTTGCTCTATTTTTACCCAGCGTCAAATGCCAACTGCCTACCCAGGGTGCTATTAGCCAGCTCCCAGTGCCATTCCCGCCGATAATTACAGAGCTGCCCCCGCTGTCGCTTACCCACAGACTAAAAACAGCCCCTCTGGCCCTGGCCGGTGCCTCCTCGCCATGCGACACGCAGGGCAGACAGCACGGTCACAGCCCTGGTGGGTCCTCTGTGGCTAGCTACACGACCGGCCCATGTTTCTCCCACAACGATGGCCAGGCAGGGAAAAGCAATGGGTTTGCCTAGACAGACCAGTCAAGCAATACAGCTGCTGGGAGCCTGCGCCGTCTCTTCCCAGAGCATCTCTCCAGTGCTCAATACCCCGGCTGACACACGCTCTATGCGCCTAGCGAGCAGGCGTCCTGCCAAAAATCCATCTGATGGGAAATGCAGCTTCTGCTACATCAAAAACCTCCCTGTGGAAACGGCAATTCCCCCCCCCCCCCTTTTTTTTTTTAAACCAGGAACGTCTCCGTGAAGTGGTTCATTGCAGGCTGGGGCAACATCTGACGGACTCTGCCACAGCATTTCAAGGGCGTTCGTGAAGTGCCTCCTCTCCAGGCAGGAGTTCCTTCGCCAGACCCCGCCTCGGGACGTGTAGCCTGGCCACAGAGCCCAGCCCCTATGGAACAAGTGCAGTTCAGCGCCCCGGGCCCTGGGCAACGGACATTTTCTAGATTTAATTTCCCACCGGAAAGTGGGACAAAACCCAGCCCTGACACGTCTGAACTTCCTGTGGAACACAGAGCCCAATTTACTGCCAGCTTGGCTCCTCCGTTTTGCCCGCACAAGGCCTTCCCAGGCTAGGGCACAGCTCCCGCTCTGGCTCTTCACCCCCGCACCTCAGCGAGCACGCGCAGCCAAGCAGTCACGGCGCCCCTGCACAGCGCTACTGCAGACCGGCGAGCGCACCCCGGCCAGGCCTGCACAGCCCCTGAGTGCGAGAAACGGCCATTCTGTGCTTGCGTGCTACCCTCCGCCCCGGGGAGAGACTGACCAGCAGCACGCCACTGACGGCAAGGGGCCGCGGGCCTCGAGGGAACAGCGACGGGGAAACAAGGCTCTTCAACAGAACAAGGCCACCTGGGAAGGGCTCTCATCCGCGCTCCGAAGGCCGGGAGGCAGGGGCATGTCTGGGGTGTGCTGGCAGGAAGCAAGAGAGCCATCTCTGCACCCCAGCAGCTCCACGAGCTGGAACTGCTCATGGCAGAGGAAAGAGAATCCACGGACCCCACCAGAGCAAATCTTTACAGCTCACCAGCAGAGATGCGAGTGAAACCCGATCCATCAATTAATCTCCAGTCAGGGCCTGGCTACGCAGGCTAACTACCCTCTGCCCAGCTCCGCTTGGCATCTTCCACCACCCTTCCAGCACAGGGAGCCCCGGAGGCCTGGCAGACAGGCAGCTCCATCCCCAGAGAAGGTTTCCCAGCCAAATAACCCAAGCCAGGCTGTCAGACGCTAAAGCAGCACTGCGACTTGCCTCCTGCCTGGCCTGGAGGGGCGCTCCTGTCCCACGGATGCAGCTTGCAGAGGCGGACAGTTAAAAGCCTCTTACTGGAGAGAAGGCAGGCAGAATACATCCCCCCTCTTCTGTGCCAGAGCCAAGCGCACAGAGACTCGAGAGAAGGTGGAGCCGGGTCTCTCCGCAACATGCGCACACAGAGAACCAGGGAAAGCAACTGCAAGGAGCCGGCTGTATTTCGGAACCAGGTCTCATTTGACACACACCCGGGCAACCCTGAAGAGTGTGCACAACACACACGAGGGGGTGTTCGGGCTGACAGCTCTGTGGCTCTACAGACCACGCATGCAGCTGTAACGCTGCGTCAAGTGACTCGGGGCTCTCGGCCACGTAACGGTGCCTTCGGTTCGCAGGGGGCTGGGAGTCCCGGCTGACTCGTCTGCCAACCTTCGCTCCATGGGGCCAGGTCCCTCCGGAGGGCGCACAGAACGAGTGGGCCTCAGAAAACGAGCTCCGTTCACAAGCTTGGCTGAAACCCAGCAGCATCCCCTGGGGCCACAGGGGAGAGGGAAGGATGACCGCGCTCCCCCAGAACAGAGGGAATCGGTCCAACGGCGGGTAAACGAAGGCTGTGTCCACACCCCTGCCGATGTCAGTAATGCTGATGAGGGACTATCCCCCCCGCGCGCCGGAGCGACGACAGGGCCAGCGTGCACCGTGCTGTATGGCAGGAGAGCGTCTCACGCTGACAGCTTAGGCCCAGAATAGGGCAGGGGTGGACAATACTTGTCACAAGGGGGCCACTTCATGAATTTTGGCACGTGGCCACAGGCCAGCGCCGCGGCCCCTGGGAGGAGCGGGGCTGGGGGCCTGACATTAAAAACACAGCAACGGGCTCGCCGCTCCCAGCCTCGCCTGGCAGCTGCCCAGGGTTACCGGAACTATTTAAACAGGATCTGGCCCCTGCCGGGGTAGCGCCACGACTAGGAGACGTGAGCCATTTAAACAGGGTCCTGCTGCCTGAGCCACCACCTGGAAATTCAATGGCCCGGGCAGCAGGGTGTAAACAGAAAGCGGCCAGACGCCATCCACAGGCTGGATCCAAGTGTTAGATGGGCAGCGTCTTGCCCAGTCCTGCAATACAGAGTTCAACTCCATGTCCTGGCCAGATCCCAGTGGGATGACTTCCTCCTGCTTCTCTCAACTCCACTTGGAATTTCAGTTAGATACAGGATTCCCCCTTGTCATTACATAGTACAGTAAGTAGCTTCCCTGCACGCTGTTAAGCAGCTGCCATGTTCCGCACCAGAGGTGGCAGCTTTTATGTGTGGCAGATAAAACACCACACACAGGACTTAAGCATACCAGACACCAAGTGCTACGATACCCAGAAGAGCAGCTCTGTGTACCTGGAGAGCTTGTCTCTTTCACTAAGAGAAGCTAGTTCAATACATGCTATGACCTTACCCTCCTGGTCTCTAAGAGCTGGGAGCACTCACACCTTAGATCTGCAGATCTACTGGGATCTCACGGCAGCAAGTTCAGCCCTCCATGCTCTGACACGTCCAGGTAAACCTAGACCATCCCTGACAGGGGCTTGTCCAACCTGTTCCTAAAAAGCACCAGTAACGGGAACTCCACAACCTCTCCAGGAAGCCTCGTCCAAAGTTCAGCTACCCTTGTAGTTAGGAAGCTTTTCCCTAATTTCTACCCTAAGTCGCCTTTGCTGCCGATTAAGCCCATTGCTTCTGTGGCTGTGGAGGACAGCTGATCCCCATCCTTTGAGGTTTCCAGGTATGTTATGGGCTGTTAACTGGTTCCCTCCCGCACACGCAATAGTATTCTTTTCTCAAGATAAAACATGCCCAGGTTTTCTTAACACTTCCTGGCAAGTCAGGTTTTCTGAACCTTTGGTCATTTTTGTTGCTCTCTTCTGGACTCTCCATCTCTCCCCCAAAGTGTGGCTCCCAGTGCTGCGCTCCGGCCGAGGCTGCCAGCACCAGGAGCCACGCTCTGGCCGAGGCTTGAGTTTCATCTTATTGAATTCAGACCACTTCTCCAGTATCTCAAGGCCGTTTTGAATTCTAATCCTGTCCTCCAAAATGCTGGCAGCCCCTCCTGACTTAGTGTCATCTGCAAAATTGTAAGGACTTTCTCCACGTCATTACCCAAGTCATCAATGAAAATATTAAGTGGTTGTGAAGCCAGAATATGGAACCTCTGAGAGTTACTCCGAGAACGGTCTTTCAACCAGTCGTGCACCCCACTTTATAGTAATTTCATCTAGACCACACTTCCCTCGTTTGCCATGTGACAAGTACTGCATATAAAAAGCCTTCCTAAAAATGAAAATATGAAGTTACAGGCTTTCCAATCCATTACAGGCTTTACCCAATCCATTAGACCAGTAATCCCATGAAAAAAGGAAATCAGGTTGGTTTGACAATTTGTTCTAGACAGGGTGGATAAAAATAGATTTTAATTTTTTTTATTTAAATCAGGTTTTTATTATTTTTAAATCAATACAATTCTAAATTTCTCATTTAAAAACAACAGTTCCAGTTGCATCTCATCACACACACACTGCACCTACCCTGGCAGTCTCATAAAAATGAGCTGTTAGTGCTAACTCCCAGCTCTTGCTCCTTGAACGTTCTGGGTTTGCATTTCTGTTGCTCAGCAGGTTCCAGGTACATGTAGACACAGACCGGAGCTGGGTGGGGTTGGGTTTGTTCTGTGCTTATGTGGGAGTGCTCCTTGCTCGAGCACAGCAGAGGAGTTAAAGCAACAGGGAATTAGACCGGAAAGGAGGAGGAAGACATTCTTCAGCACACACAGAGCTTTCGATAAGCCCTCACACTGCCATAGAAAACCTGTCATGGATTCTGGGCGTGAGACCCCCGTCTGGGAATGTTCTGAAGAAATTGATTCCCCGGGTAAGACAGCGTGGACAGTGCAAAGATGATGATGCTGGGTCCCACTGCAAGAATGCAACAACATAAGGGAAACGGCTGATTGGGAGAAAAGGCTGTGGGTACGGCTGAGTAGTAACTTAAATCATTCTTTGCCCCGCATCCTTCTGCAATGCCTTGGAGCCAAAATGCGATTTGACACGTAAATTCCCAAGCGGTTTGCTGTGTTGGATGTTGCTAGAAAAGGTTGAGCTCCGCTAGCCCGTACGGTGTGTTGAGCTGGTTACCTAGTTTAGAATCCCTCGCCCACGGGTGCAGTGTGGAAAGCTGCAGCTGAAGAAATCTAGAGGGGCCAGGTGCCAGAGAGCGTCTTTTCTTATTTCCCATCACGGAACACAGGCCCCTGGTTTTGGAACACCACGACCACCGACCGCAATGGGGATGCCATGACTATTTCCTACTTTACTTCAGCGTCACTCCGCTTCCCCAGGGAACCCCACCCCAGTCTAGACTTGTTTTCCCAAAAACCAGACGTGCCAGCGAGTTCAATGGCACAAGCAGACTTGGCTTTTTGGGTAACTTGAGTTAAAAATCAATGATTCTTTTGATGATTTACATTATGATTTAAACCAGGTCTTTAAATCAATCCACCCTGGCTCTTGACAAATCCATGTGGGCTAGTCCCTATAACCCTCTTACCCTCCAGACGCTTACACACTGATTGTTAGTCACGTGTTCCCAGCATCTTCCCAGGTAGCAAAGTTAGACGGATCGATCGTTCACTGGGATCTCTGGGTTCCCCTTTTCAGAGGCTGGGGCTACGTTTGCGCCTCTCCATCCTCTAGGACTTCACCCATGCTCCCAGGGTTGTTAAGGGTTCCAATGTGGATTCAGAATGCAAGTGTTAAGAAATCAGAGCTCAGTAGCAGCATCCTGGTACGATTCAGGGCTCGTCTCCACACAGCTTAGTGCGCCGCAAGCCAGGATGTCAATCAACGTGCACTAGCGTCCCACGTGGACACTGCTGCCTCGGTGGCAATTCTACAGTGCCCTGTGATGTACCCGCATTCCAAATGGGGTGGAGCCGTCCCTGCCCTGCAGCAGCCTCCGCACGGCACACTGGGCAAGCTGATGCGCTGCCAACGAACACAGCTGGCTTGCCCCCCGCTCACCTGCCACGCGGATGAGTGCTAAAGGAAGCGCTCACCGCCCATCGCCTGTGGATACCTGGAAGGACGTCTCCAGGTCACTGTCCCGGAGCCAGAGAGAGATCTGGGATTTTTCTCCATATCAGTCTCACCTTTAAGATCTGATCTACGTGGAGCTGCCAAACTCACTGCTAGTGGTTGCTTGAATGGGCAAGTCGATTCCTGCTCCTCCATCTTCCCAGCAGTCTGGGTGAGGGAGCGTTTGAAATACCACCATCTTGGCTGGCCGGCAAATGGAGGGTAAGGACAGAGCAGCCGCTGTGAGCTCCTCCTCTCCCCTGCCCCTTCTGTACCCCCAGACATCTGCCCCCCGAAAGCTCAGGACTCCTCTGCGCAGAGATATTCCTGAATAGCTCCTATGTGGACGCGTTCAGCAGCAAGAGGGCTGTGTTCCAGTGCAGCTTATTCCATTTGGCTAGCATGCAGAAAGGCTTGCCCTGGATTTCATCCCTCCTCTAGTCATTTTAGGGGTGGTTAAAACGGACACACTCTTCGAGCTGGGATCGCAGAACGACAAGCACCCCCAGAAATCCATACACCCCAAACGGCATGGAGGATACAGAGCTCCACACGGACTACAGCACCTGGGAGCAAAGCAAAAGGGACCACTCCCCCATCCTGCCAATGACGGGCATTTCAATTTCCGTACACCAGAACTCCCACATCAGAAAAGCCAGCCGGGTTTTACAAAGGGAAGCACGATGCAGGTCCGAGAGGCACATGTCAGCCAGCACAAACCACTGGCAACAATCTAACTCAAGTCTCCAGCCTCTCAGCTAGTGTGGCACCAGCTCCGATGGTTCGCTGCCATTTTGCAAGCGCAGGCGAGGAGCTGCTGGGAGACCCCGAAGGGGGGAGCCCATGACAGCTGATGCCAACGGAAGGCTTCATCTGCAGTTGGATTTTTCACATCAAAAGGCAAAATTCCATTCAAAGCCACGTTTGACGGTGCAGAATCCCAGGTTCTGCAGGTGGAGATGAGCACAGACCCTTCTACTACTAAATGCTTGAGCACGGTCCCCCAGGCTTAGAAGAGCATTTTCACTTTTATTCCCGTCTGTCGCTGCCCTCCTACCACTTCCGCCCTATTGACTCAAAGTCTCAAGGGCGTAGCGAGGAAGGGTGGGGTGAGCAGGGGCAGAGCCTCAGAGAAGGGGCACAAAGGAGGTGGGGCAGGAGACTTGGGTTTGAGGTAGATCTTGGATTGCACTTAAATTCAAGAAGTGATCTCATGCTTAAGAGCACGTGTCTGTCCAACCTGCTCTTAAATCTCTCCAGCGATGGAGATTCCACAGCCGCCCTAAGCAACTTATTCCAGTGTTTAGCCACCCTGAAGTTTTTCCAAATATCCAACCTAAACCTCCCTTGCTGCAGTTTAAGCCCATTGCTACTTGTTCTATCCTCAGAGGCCAAGATGAACAAGTTTTCTCCCTCCTCCTTATGACACCCTTTTAGATACCTGAAAACTGCTCTCATGTCCCCCTCAGTCTTCTCCTTTCCAAACTAAACAAGCCCAATTCTTTCAGCCTTCCCTCATGGCTCATGTTCTCTAGACCTTTCATCATTCTCGTTGCTCTTCTCTGGACCCTCTCCAATGTCTCCACATCCTTCTTGAAACGTGGTGCCCAGAACTGGACACAAGACTCCAATTGAGGCCTAACCACAGCGTAGAGCGGAAGAATGACTTCTCATGTCCTGCTCACAACAGTCCTGTTAATGCCTCCCAGAAATATGTTTGCTTTCTTTGCAACAGTGTTGCTCCTATTTAGCTTGTGGTCCATTCTAACCCCTTAATCCCCTTCTGCAGGACTCCAAATCTCCACCCGGCTCTACCTATTCCCCTTCGGCTCCAGGCTTCTAGACAGTTCAATGGTTTCCTTGCTGTTCCTTAATAGGGATGTTAAATGTAGTTTAATCAACTAATTGACTAGCTGATGGAATTTCCAATGACTAGTTGATTAGTCAATACGCAGGGAAATGGTAGAGCTGCACAGGGTTAGCTCTCTGCCCCGGGAGCTAACCCCACTGCAGCTCTGCCTTTTAAATGTATTACGAGCCAGCAGCTGATTTCCAGCTGGAGACGGGACAGCTGATTTCCGGCTCATGCCAGGTCCCCCCTGCTGCTCCCAGCTCCTCCCCTTGCTGCCTCTGATAGAGACAAGTGGGGGGAGAGGGAAGCGACTAGTCGAGGGACTACTAGACTATCCGATACGCGTCTGCTTATCGGACAGTCGATTAGTCACTTCCATCCCGATTCTTTATAGGCATGTGAGCGCCTGGCTGTTCTCACCACTCTCCCTTTTAGTGTCAGAACAAAGGCTGCCCTCTCTAACTGAACTTGGAGCCCGTTTCTATTAACATACTTGAAAGCTTATCTGTGTAAATGCTTCGCAGACACAAAAGTTCACATAGCTCTAAAATCCACCCAAAGCCTCTCCATTCCTTCCCCCTTGGAAACACCTGGGGTTTCATAACCCGGCTGGCCAGGCACCACGGCTTTGTATTCAGAGAATAAATCAAGTGGGAACGGATGGAAAATCCCAGCCCACGTTCAGCGAGCGCCCTGCCAGCAGGTGCGCACATGGCAGCAGGTCCCAAGGACGGAGCTCCGGAACCGACGGAAAGGGACAAGCAAGGCCAAAAGGCCCCCGCACAGACAAAGGAACAAGAACTCAAGCTGGGAACGGGCAAGGTCCTGTTTTCACGCCCTCTGACCTGTGCGTGCAGGGAGCCCCGCTGTAGGCGTGGCTGGGCTGGAAGCCGACAGCACAGGGCTGCGGGCTGCCCCACAGAGGAAGGAACACATCTGACACGGAACGGGAAGCAGTCAGGCCACGGGAGGAAAGGAAGCACCTCCCTTCATCCAAGGAGCCTCACTCCCCACCCCCACCCTCGTCCTAGCCCCGCTCTACGGCTTGGGAAACTGAGGCTCAGCAGAGAGCGAAACTCTTGCAGTCACAGTAAGCAGACCACCAAATCGCCACCCAGCGCTCTACCCACTAGACAACACTGTTGCCATATAGCACCTGTGCTGGCCTTGCTGCTGGAGGCAGAGCACCTTAGAATTGCCATTTGCTCTCCCCTAGCACTGCTGGATACTAAGCAGAAGCGAGGGAACATGGGGCAGCAGAGAGGGGCCTGGATGACGTCGCCAGGGAATGGTCAATACCAGCCTCCCTCCACCGCGTCCGAGCGAGTTCTCCCGGCACCAGGCCGCACGCTACGCGAACAAGGATGAACGGCCGAGGCAAGAGCAGACTCCTTGTTGTTTCTCCCCCTAACTGGTTCACAAGCAAGGCAGGGAGACGTGGAGGCTCCTGAGCCAGAGCAAAGGGGGATCTAAGCACCAGCTCAAGTCGTCTCCACCCTCCTGGGACACCTCTTATGTTTCAGGACTGGCCAGGACCAGCCTCTCTCAGGATCCCAGCTGGAGCTTGTACTCTCTGACTGTGCAGAAGGTTGCTGGAGAGCAGGGCAGGGCAAAACAGGGTGCGTGGGCCGGATCCGGCCCGCCAAGCCGCCGGATCCAGCCCGTGGGCGCAGCAGGGAGCCTCAGGCAGACTCCCTGCTTGCCCTGCACCCGCCCAGCGCTCAGAAAAGCGGCTGCCAGTTTGTTTCTCAGCTGTGAGCCAGGGAGGGAGGAGGGAGTGGTGCCTCACACGCTGCTCCCGCCCCCAGCACAATCCCATTGGCTGGTTTCTGGCCAATGGGAGCTGCCAAACAGGCAGCACACAAAGCACCAAGCCCCTGTTCCCCTCAGACTCTTCTTCATAGATGCACGTGGCCCCTGCAGCCTATGAGGGGGCGGGACAGGCAGGGAGGCTGTCTGAGAAACGTGCTGGCTGCTGGCTGGGAGTCTCCCAGTCCTAGCCTGCCTCTAGCACCCCCAATCCACTGCTGCCCCCAAGCCAAAGCCTCAGTCCCCGTCCTGAGTCCATACCCCCCCCTCAGACCCTGCAACCCAATCCCCTGCCCCAGATCACAATCCCCTCCTGCCCTAGGTCACAACCCAAACCCCTGCACCCCCGTCCCAGGTCACAACCTGGGATGTCCAGCCCCAGGCAGCCCAGTGGCAAGGAAAACAACAGGAGGACTGGAAAGGAGTCTTCAGCATGTGGTAGGAGACAGAGCTCCGGGTCCCACGATTCAGCTCTGTGGGTCAGATGCACAAGCCCCAGTCAGGAAGAATCTTTCACACACACGGCCACAACTAGGCAGCATCTTCTTTACCCAGCCAAGAAATCCATGCAAAGGATTGAGGCACGTGGTTGGGAAGCTCCTACAGGGGCTGTCTGGGCCTTGGCTACTCTGAACAGGGCGTCTGCACCTCCCTTTTCAGGGCCTTAGGGGAGAGTTCCTGCCACGTTTAAGATCCCACGTATACAGGACAATTAGAAGCAGAGATACCAGGCTGTTAGCAGGGATTCAAGTTCCAGCTGCAGGATCCAAGACCTGAGGAGACAAGGAAGCCGGCAGAGCACACGCTCAGCCCCAACACCGGTAAAAAAGTAACCTGGACACATCTTACCGTGACCTGTCCGCACTACTAATCATCTACACTGAAGTGCGGCTTCCACCAACGTAACTCGCCACTGCCCCGACTTAAGCAGCCACCACATGGAGGTGGAGTTAACGCGATGGGGCACTTAAGTCAGTAGCTCCCAACTGCCAGGCCACGGACCTCTGGCTGCCGGGCCACAGTGGCTCTAGGGACCGGGGTTGGGGTACACTGCTCTCACCACGGCTGTCGGGAGAGGGGTGTCCTGCCCCGCCTCTCAGCCAGCCAGCACTGGGCGGGGACGGGGTCTCCTCCTGCTGTGCAGGGAAGCGCTCTTCTGCGGCCGGGAGGAGACACTGCCCCTGCCTGGCGCTGGTTGGCTGAGAGGCGGGAGAGGAGACACTGGGCGGTGTACCCCAGCCCTGGCCACCCGTGCTGCTGCGATGCAGGCAACAGCACAGGGCTAGGGGAGGAGGGTGGGGCACGCACTGGGTGCTCCAGGGGCGGGGCTAGTGCTGGGGGCTCTGGAGGCTGAGCTAGTAGTAGGTGGGGACTATGGAGGCAGGGCTAATATTGGGGGCCGGCACTGGGGGGAGGGTGCAGTGGGGCTCTAGAAGCAGGAGGCTGGTACCGGAGGGTCTGGTGGGTGGATCTAAGAGGCAAGGAGCTGACACTGAGGCATTTGGGATGGGGGGCTGGCACAGGGGGGTGTAGGGGACTCAGATCTATGGCTGGCGCTGGGAGGTACTGGAGGAGTACCTAGAGATTAGGGCTGGCATTGGGGCCTAGGTTTTTGGTGGACCAGTAACTGTTTATTTGCATACTTGCATATTCATCATTTGTATATTGAATATGCAAATAAAACGATACCGGTTTGCCAAAAGTTTGTTGATGAGTTTGCCGGACCACGGTATCAGAAAGGTTGGGAACCAATGCGGTGTCAAGGCGGTGTCAGTGTAGACGCCCCCCTCGGGCAGTGAAACCGGCGTAAGCGCTCCCGGGGAGAGCACGCGCCGCCTGCGCAAGGGGGGAGTCTAGACTATGTGGCTCCGTCGACTGAGCCATGGAAAGCAGTTTACTCGACAGATTTAAATAATCCCCACTTCATTAAAATTAAAATAAGAAACGAGGTTTACAGGAGCAGTCGACACAAACTTTCCTTTGATTTGATCAGCTGATTGTCAGCACAGCGCGGCGGCCATTTTTATTTTAATGAAGCGGGGATTATTTAAATCATTGACTATGTCGAGTAAGCTACCTTACCCGGCTCTGTCGATGGAGCCATGTAGTCTAGCCGCACCCAAGGAGCAGCGTGGGCCTGTAAAAGCGATTCTATTATTGCAGGGGCAGCTCGTCACTAACTTCAGGCTACTTCATTCTGCAGCGTCGACTGGCCCCGTTCCCTGCTCACAGGCGCTTAGAGGCCTTCCCAGACTCCTAGCCCCGCGGCTCCTCTGCCTCCGCTATCTCCAAACAAGCCACAGTCCCGCTCACAGCTCCCTGAAGAGATGTCGGTTCGCACAGCACAGAGGTGTGTCATCCCAGTTTGTTCCCAGCTCTGCCACTGACCTTCTGAACGGCAGGGGGCAAGTCGCTTCACTTCTTAGTTTCGCAGGATACTGACCACTGAGGACTGAGAACTAGCGTCTGCACGGGGCTGAGATGGGGGGGGGGGGGGTCGAGAAAGGACCAGATCTTAGCCTGCGCGTCTCGAAGCAAGGAACGCCTCTCCTGCACCGCTCTGTGTGCCGAGTCTGGCACTTTCCAGTGCTGTAACTCCCTGGGTCAGGGTGTGAAAAAACAGCCCCCCGCGCACAGCAAAGTCCAGCGCCGTAAAGCGCCAGTGTGAATGAGGGAGGTCAAATCCCATGTAACCAGTTAACCAATTCCAGGGGCGCTCCAGCTGGGCAGCAGCCCACCCCCACCATGCCGGGCTGGAGCAGCTGCCTGTGACACACAGGACCCATCATGCACAGGGGCTGCTCCGGATACCTGTCCGCAGGGGGCCTCACAGGGCTGAAGCAATCCCTGCCCCAACGCTTAATGGGAACTGATAAGCCTCACCGGTTCGGGGTTAACCCTCCACATCCCTAGGGGCAGCCAGGCTGCAGCACTGGGAGCCGCGCTGCCAGCACGGTTAGCTGCTCCCCTCCCGGAGGTGGGTCACTTGGAGCGTGGGGAGAGCTCCCTCCAGCGCTCGTGCCACGGCCACACGTTCAGTTTCAAGCGCTGCCGCAGCTCCGCTGTGGCCTTGTACGTGCAGGGAAAGTAATCAACCTACGTGCGTTAACACCCTCCGGGGCAGGGCTGCCGAGCAGGGGGTGGGGAGCTGCTCCAGGGCCCAGTGTTTATAAGGACTTGGGGCTCCTGCCTGTTGCCACTGCTGCCAAGCTCTTTAAAATGCCAATGGAGCCCAGGTGGCACAGGCCAGGCAGCGCAGCAGGGTTGGCTGGGGGATGCTGGCCCCCAGCCCCATCCCTTAAAGCCCCTGCCATGCAGCTCTGGACAGCTATAGCCCCACCTCTATTTGAGCTTGCTGCTCCAGCCCTCCCTGCCCGTCAGCCAAGTGACTTGTCACCCAGCAGCAGGCAGAGATGCTGCAAAGCACGCGAACGAACCTGTGCCCTGAACGGCTGCTCCGGAGCTTTCTGCTGGGCCTGCTAGGCGCAGTGCTGCAGGGACGGGGCGGGGCGGGGCAGCGCAGCAGGCAGCTCTCCAGCGTGAATCCCTCTGCCATGAGCAGCCAGAGCCCCTGGAAGCGCTCAGCGGCCACAAGTCACTGGCACGCAAACATCTCAGTGCACCAGCTGGCCCAGGCCTCCCTGCAGGGAGATTAGCAGGGCTGCATGGTCTCTGGCTGGCAGTCACTGTCCCGTCCAGCTAGGGACGCCGCCAGTTCAGAAGCGGGGCTGATCCAGGCCCCTAAAACCTACCCGACCGACTGACGCGTGCAATAGCCACACCACTAGCCAAAACAGCTCCCAGGCTACCTAGCCCAGAGGGCCTCTAGGAGCTCTGGGTGTCACGCCAGCCACCGAAACCCAGCGGGAGGACAGAGCCCCACACGGAAAGCGAGAGACAAGGCACCCGGCTGGAATCTCAGCGCTTGTTCCCATCACCGCCAACCTGAGCTAAGCCCCACTCAGCCCTGTCCCTCAGAACCGGACTGGACCGCCTACCCCAGCTAGCATGAAGCACCGTACGCTTGGTGCCCGACGGCCTCAGCCATAGGGACTGGGTACAGAATCTTAATGCCAGCCGGGACCAACAGCCTTTATCAGCTGATGGCTCTTCACTGACTTCTGTAGAATTAGGGGGTGGCGTCTCCCCTTCGCGGGCAGAAAACCCACGTCATTAACAGCCCCCTTTCCTGGCAGAAGAGGACCACAGCGGCTACTTTCTGAGCCCTGGAATGGCTGGGTCCCTTCAGAGGAGGGCTGGGGCCCGTTCGCAGGCACGTGGACATGCCTGTGTTCTCGCTCCGCGTCTGTCAAGCAAAGGAACATGTGAATCCCCACCCCCGAGTCTCTGGGCAGAGGACAAGGAAGAAGATTTCATCTGTTTACTGCCTGTGCCTGCCAAGACTCTGAGAAGCCAGGCTCTGCCTCGTACAAGTGCAGTCCCCAGAGGGGAGCTATCCTGGAAGCCAAGACGGACCCTTTGGGTTCACGTGGTTTGAACAAACACACTCCCCACTGACCAGCAGAAATTGCTGCAGCTTGTGAAAGAGCAGGGCGTGAAATGCACCCAAGAGCATGGAGGCTCAGATCATAACCCAGCGGGGGCAAAGAGGGATTTTTGCGGAGCAGCTGAACTCACTTACCTTAGCTGGCTAAGCTAGGGGACGGTATGATGAGAGCACAGCCCCAAAACCCATTGGCAGCCATGGTACAATGAAGGCGGGACAGGAGGGGTGGGGCCCTCTTCACGTGGCTGCTCAGGAAGAGAACCACGAAGCGCCAAAGGCTAGCCTGGTCTTTGCCGCGAGAAATCCCAGCAACTCCTGGCACACAGCCAAAGGCTGGAGGGAGGCTTGGTTAGTCCTACTTCCAAATGCTCAGCAGCAGAGCTGGCCAGAGAGACTTGTGCAGAGCTGAGGAAGGGATGGAGCTGAGGACAGGTTCCATCTCAGACAAAAAAGTGCTGGAGAAGCAACAGCAGCACCAGACAGGGGCCGTTCAAAGGCCAGCTGCATGCAAAGCCTGCCTGGAGCTATGCAGGGAATTGCAAGGGGTGGATGTGAATGGGTGCAATCCAAATGCCACGGGCGGGAGCTGCACCTTCACGCAGGACACAGTTGGTGCTTTGGTTTCTAGTTTCTACTCAGTTTAAGGACAGAAGCAGAAAAATATTGCTCTGAAGAGCTACAACTATCGGGGGCTCATTGGCTCGCCCAGGCTCCTACGTGAAACCCAGCAAAGCCAGAAAGAAGGAATTCAGAGGACCCATCTAACACAAAAAGAACAGGTGCTTAGGGGATGCGCTCAAACCACAAAGGGGCTGATCTCTGCTTACAAGCAAAGACAAACCTGCACTGATTCCAGCTTGCAAGTAATGCCAGCGAGTGGGGATGTTACATTTAGATTAACTAATCAAAAAGTCAATGGGATTTCCATCGACTATTCGATTAGTCCATAAGAGCACCTCTGCCTTTGAACCATAGCATAAGCCCTGCAGGGCTCTTGCTGCAGTTCAAAAGCAGAAACCCCGCAAGGAGCGCTCCCTGCGGCGCCTGAGTCTTTGAAATGTACACGAGTCCCCCTGGGGCTCGTGTACATTTCAAAAGGAAGCCCTGGAGAGCATGGGGCCAGCGGGGAAGTCCCCCGCTTTCTCCCAGCAGGGCTTCTGCTTTGGAAATGTACAAGAGCCCTCCCCGAGCAAAAAAGCAGAACTGCAGCAGAAGCAGCGCGAGCAGAGACTGCTTCAGTCCTCGCTCGTGCCATTTGCTGCTGTGCCTCTACCTCCCCCTCAGAGACGGCGCTGGTGGGATCCTGCTTTTCAGCCATCTCCCCCCAGCACCACATCCTGCTCCCCCCCTTGCTACCTCTCTCTGATGGAGGCAGCAAGGGGGGGCGAAGCGACTAGTCGCATTGCTAGTCGACTACCTGACAAGCTCATGCTTATCAGAGTCAACTAATCCCTTACATCCCTACCAGACAGCTATTCAGACGTGAGGAAACAGAATTTGCTGCGCAGAGTGATACTGCCAGTGGGGTTAGGCCAAAAACTTCCACCGACCCCCAGCAGATCTCCAACGCGTCCTCTCAAAGCCTTTCATCTTCATCATCGCTGGGGGGCAAAACAGAATGCCAGTTTGCCACATGGCACTGCAGGCAACGTGTGCACCTGGCCCTGCAGCAATGGAACCCGTGTCCCACTCTGGCTGCAAGCAGGCCAAGTGTTTGGGGATTTCCTTTTGTTTCACACTGCAGCAGAGACTGGCGAGAAATGAAGCGCAGAGCCGCCGTAAGAGGCAGAGGTGCATTCTGAGTAAACTGCAACTGGCATCTGACACACAAGGTACAAGCCACAACCAAGTGTCGCTGCTCTGAGCTCTGAAGGGGGCCCAGGAACCCAGGCAGGTTCCAGCTGGACAGGAGACACTGCTGAGCTTGAAAGAGCCACTTGTGCCCAGGTGGCTTTTTGATCAATCTGTGCTTTCCGCAAGACCAATGAACCTCCTCCCAGCCTACCGCGCGGATCTCCTCATTCTGCCCGAGAGGCCAGCCTTGACATCGTATTTACCACCTCCCCGTACTCCAGCCTCAGGACTTATCCACGCCACTCCCCTCCCAGGGAAGGACCTCCCCTCTTCACTCCACCCCCCCATTCAACTTACTCTTGGAGGTGGGTTTCCACGAGGTCTATAAAAAATGAACCAAACCAAGAGCTCTCTTTCCCCTCTGGGCTCCTCAAGGCACCTGCCTTCAGGAAGCAATCTCTGAGCGCACGAACTCTCCTGGGCACCAGCCCGTGTCTTTCCCAGCACCAACACACTGATGTCATTACCATTCATAAAGGAGGCGCTAGTGAAGGGTGCTTACAATTCTATTTAGTGGCCCCGAGGCTGGCAGGTTGAAGTTGCCTTTGAAGTAGGGATGTGAAATGTAGATTAATTAACTAATCGAATAGTCAATGGGATTTCCATCGACTATGTGATTCGTCGATAAGGGCGCCTCCGTCTTTGAAGTGCAGCAAGAGCCCTGCCAAGCTCTCACTACAGTTCAAAAGCGGAAGCCCCGTGGCAATGGTGCTGGGGGGAGGGGGGACTGTCTTTTGAGCTGGCTCCCACAGCACCAGCTCCTGCTCTTCCCCTTCCTGCCTCTTTCTGATAGAGGCATCAAAAGGGGAGGGGGGGAAGCAACCAGTCCCATCACTAGTCGACTATCCGATAAGCTTCTGCTTATGGGCTAGTCGACTAGTCTCTTATATCCCTACTCTGAAGAGAACGCGGACAGACCCTACGGAGACAAGCCAGCACCGCGCTCGGAGCTGCGTCACACCTGCCGTCGGGAAGATGAAATCCAAGTATCTGATTAACTAATTGGTAAGCTCTCATGATTCCTCCCGCCCCCGCCCGCAACAGCTGGGATGTTATTTAAGCATCTGAGCTAAATTTAACATTCTAGTCAAATTTTACCAAGTAAAAGCTTCTGCATTTCTAACCCCCCTGCGCTTTCAGTTTGACACAACGTTCTTTAAGTCTTGTCCGACGCTTGGGTAGTGTGCCAGCGCTTTTAAGCCAGCTCCCCACGTGCACCAGATCCCATGGAGCCGCCCCCTTCGCCCCAGGCTGCTGCCTCCCTCTCAGAGGGAGCAGCACAGGAGATAAGGGGATAGGCGGGAGCCAATATGCGTGGGAGCTGGCTTTTAAGCCAGATCTCCACACATGCCGGCTCCTTGGAGCTACCTGCGCCCCCCCTTGCTGCCTCCCACAGCAACCTATCTGCAGGGAGCTTGGGCCCCCATGGACAGGGGCTGCTGCTGTCCCATGCTGTTGCCTCTGTTTTTAAACTAGCTGGTTTTTAAACTGGCTCCCACCATGGACTGGCTTTCGCCTGTCACCCCGTGCTGCTGTCTCTGACACGGAGGCAGCAGTGTGGGGTCGCAGGGGGCTCCCCAGGAGTGGGGCCGGGAGCGCACTGGCTGCCGTCCCTGCCCACAGGGACTACCAGATAATCGTGGAACCACTACAATTTGATGCCGTTACACAATATCCAACACCCCTGTGTGTTACACTCTAATCCAAAGGGGCGAGAGCTGAAATTCAGCTGTGGACAAAGTGAGCCCTTTAATGGTTTGTAAGGCTGAGCACAAACATCCTAACATTTCTGAAGCTGCGGGAATCCAGTCTGAATTCGTTACCCACCGAACAACGGCCTCAGGGCTGCCCCAATGACCCCTCTGGCCTGGCTTTGTGTCGGGTCGCTGGTGT
This sequence comes from Pelodiscus sinensis, assembly GCF_049634645.1. Lineage (NCBI taxonomy): Eukaryota > Metazoa > Chordata > Testudines > Trionychidae > Pelodiscus > Pelodiscus sinensis. The sequence goes on from NC_134711.1 coordinate 900,809, forward strand.
GGCGTCCAACACGCTTCCCATTCCCATTTCCCATTTGTCTGCCTCTCCCCACTAGCTCAACGTTGCAGTGTCTGGGTCGCATGTACGCCAGGGAACTGCTCCATCCAAAGTAAGCTATTTAAAATGCTCAGGGAAGACATTTTCGTTAATAGGTTTTTATAAATAGAGCTAATTTCATGCCGAGGCTAAATTACACGGCCAGGCCCCTTCTATCAGTACTACCATGCCAATTCGTTTTGATACCTCCCATCAGCAAACAGCGATTTCTGTCAATGCTTATGTGCTACCAATGTTACTGCAGCTGGAGGTCCTGAACAGCTTCCAGGAAGCTTATTGCGGGGACTCCCTCCACCTCCAGCAGTGCCATGCCATCTACAACCCAGGGACCACCCCAGACACGGACTAGCGCCAGCTCAGGGCTGCCCCGCTATGCCCGAGGGCCATGTCTGCAACTGCAAAAGACTCCAAAGCCCACCCTACAGCCCCTTTCGCATAAAATGAAGCAGACGGCAGCCACCATGCTAGATCGTCAGGGCAGATGAGGGTCTCTGGAGGCAAAAGGTCCCAGCATGCAATGCTCTATTTTGATCCATGTGGCCTGCCAGTCGTTGGTATTTCTAACTGCACAAAGAACAGCTGCAATTAAATGCTAGGGATAGGTGCTAGCGCACTGTCACAGAGCTGCAACGTTCCTACACCCGCTGGACCCGCTCGCTGGGAGAGGCATGGCTAGGAGTCAGGAAGTGATGGGTTCTCCAGGCAACTTTACTGCTGACTTGTCGAGTGGCACTGGGCAAGACTCTTCCGGCAGGTCTCGATTTCGCTGCTCGTGAAACAGAATCATCTACCTGACCTCCCAGGACGGCTGAGAGAGACCGGGGATATTCAGGGATATAACTGGTAGAAGCTTGGTTCTGCCCACTCCATACACTAACTCATCTCTGGACCCACAGCGCGGCAGCACACGAGGCTGTGGCTAGACAGCACTAGCTCTGCTGCCTAGGTGAGTGTTGCTTACCCTCCGATTTCTGAAATCTCTCCCTTTTCCCTTCCAAAGCTCCCTGAAACCACGCTACCCATTCTGTCAGAGGAGTGAAGAGCATCTCGTTTGGGACACCACTGCACATGCACACAAAGGAGATGTAGGCTCACGACAGCAAGAAAATGCTCTGGCACAGGAAACGCCAACCACAGCCACACGCGCAGAATCCGAGACAGGCTCACAGTGGGCCAGCGAGGAGGAGTTTGTACAGAGCTTCCTTGTAAATACCACTTCCCTAAATCAGATTTCACAGACAAGCCTTAGCCATGAGACTCGAGAGAAAGTCCATCTCCGGTATGACCGCAGTGAAGCCAATAAGATTATGCTAAGGATGGGTTGGGCTAGACTGCGAGGATCTATCGGAAAAAGATACGCAAAATGCACTCCACATTTTGCGTATCTTTTTCCGATACTTTTGTTGGAAGAGGCTTTTCTGAAATTTGGCCCATCTAGAGTAGGCCAAATTTTGGGGAAAAAACCTCTCTCAAAAGTCCCCTTCTCCCTCATGGAACGAAGAAAACAGGGGCTTCCAAGAGAGCATGTTTGCTCTTATGGGGGGGGGGGGGGGAGTGAAAGAGCAAGCCCATTCCCTGGACGCGGTGGAGGTTTTTTTGGGATACTTCCAGAGTGGGGAAGAAGGCCAAATGCCTACCCAGGTTACTTTTTTCACACCCTCACAAAGTGCCCAAGCCCGAAAGGGTAAATTGCACCCTCATTAGACAGGACAGTGCAAGAAACCTGAAGTGACCAGCTGGGGAGACAGAAACAAACAGAGGCCAAAAGCGAAAGGACAATGGATCTTACTCCCAAAAGGGAAGCAAAGTGGCAGCGAGGAATTAAGTGGAAATGCTCCTCCCCACGCAGGGTCCTTCACTCCTGTAGCCTCCCGACACATCTTAGGGTTTTTACCTGCTGCCCGTCACTTCAGCATGCGCATCCTCCACACAGCATCCACAGCAGTGAGTTTCCTAGCTGACTGCGCGGAGGCTCCAGCACCTCCCAAGCTCTCCAGGGAGGAAGGTTTTCAGCTGAGAGGGCTGGTGAGGGCTAGGGAGGTGAAGGGATTTTTGTACTGTGAGCATTGTTCAGTACTTGCTAGGACCAGCCTGCCGCCTGCCATGTGTTAAACGGGAGCAGTTTGTAAACAAAGCTCAAGTACATGCACAGAGACTAAAATAGGCAACTACGTGGACCCCATAATCCAGGGCGCGCAGGGCGGCTGGTGCCACGAGGCTGACGACGGCGGTGGTCCCTCATCGGGGGGAGATCTGGCTCTGCGGCTGGCAGATTGATGTTAAATTGAGGTTAATTAGCAAATCAAGTATTCCGTGGAATTCCCATCAATTACTCGATTACGCGATAAGGGGGTGGGGCAGGCACAAACGTGCAAACAACACGTCACTGCTCCGTCAGACGTCTGTGCGTGGGTTTGCCAGTCCACGGCACCACACAGGTCGGGAACCACTGTCCTGCGCTACCTCCGTGCCTGCACATGGCCACGAGCTACGCCCACCCTCCACCCTGTGCTGCTTTCAGACTTTTCCAGGTGAGAACCCCAACACTGAGCTATAATGTTTGGTTCCCCCCCCCCAACCCTGGGTGTCCTGCTGACATGAGTCGGGGTGGAAGCAGCACTCCCTCCCTAGACCTCATTGCCCAGAGCTGGCTCAAACCCCACTGGCCCTTGCACCCCAAAACAGCAGCTGTACTACGCCCATGCCCAAGGCCCCTGTCCTGAGGCATCGCCCCCCCCACTGCACCCCGGAGTTTTCAACAGCATGTTGAGTCTCCCTGGCCTACCTGCAGTCTAACGAGACAGGGTTAGCTTGTGATGGGGACACCCGCAGCACGGACCCTCGCCCTGCACAACCCTGTGAGTTCTCGGCCTCCCTCCAGTCCCAGAGAGGGGAAGCCATGTTCTCCAACTAGTATATTTCGGGGAGCGACCCAAGACAAGCTACCAATCCCCCCCCCCCCCACGGTCCCCTCTTCCTCTCCCCCGGTCCCTGCCACCTTCCTGATGCTCAGCGCCTCGGCCAGGAGCTCGATTTTGCTGCTCGGGGGCGGGGCATGTTGGGAGTTCTGATCTTGATCATTTTCTCGCTTCACCCCCATAGTTACAAGCTGAGTGACAAGCTACCCGGAGGGGCTCAGAGCTAGGCATCGGGCCTGCTGCGTGGCAGTGACTCAGCAACGCGTCGGAGGAACAGGAGAGCAGATCTGGGGCCGAGCGGCAGGGAACGGGGGGGCGCCCTCCACGTGCATCCCAGCCCCACACAGCTGTGGGGGAGCAGTCGGACTCCCAGAATAAAGAAGCCGTTTTACTGACCAAAGCCCTGGTCGAAGCGGGTAGAGAGAACTTTAAGTGTCACGATTTGACGGAAGTGGCACAAGAGCTTATCTCGCAAAAGGTGCCTGAAATCAGCCCCCTCCTGCGTACGCGTCCCCCTCCTCGGGTATCCCCACGGTCTGTCTACACAGCAAAGAAACCCGCCCCTTGCCTGTGCCAGCCATGGGGGCTGGCCTGCAGGGCCGGTTCACTGCTCCAGCCTGCCTTGCAGCCCGAGGAGCCCACGTCAACAGGCACGAACGAGCCGTTTCCTTTGGTGCGGGGACAGGCCCAGAGACCTGCTGGGGAGGGGCAGGCAGCCCTCCTGTCACAGCCTCCGAGCTCGTCTTCACCGCAGCACTTGGTACTCGAGTGCGCAGGCTCCAAGGCTCACCCCGGCTGACCTCTGCCAGAGAACAGCCCCAGCTTACTGCCTAGGGCCCAGCTCGAAACATGGTCAGGGACGGAGAATCCCCTCCAAGCCAAACCTGCTCCCACTGCTCCTCCGCCTCCACGCAGAGAGGATAAAGCTTGCAGGCCTGCACTGCTCTGTGCACCACTCCAACCCGGCACGCTTCCAGCAGCCCTTGACAGAACAGTTCTCAGAGCTTGGCCGCGGCATGGGTGCAGAGGGGAAGTGGAGCCAAATGAACTGGACAAGCTCCTACGGCTAGCAGCAGGAAGACGGGGAGGAGGACACGGGTTATCTTCTAGCCAATGGCATGTGACCGAGGGGAACGTGCGGTGAAAATGCCAGCGTTACACCTGGCCCTGCACAAAGGCGGCTCCCAGAGAGGCCTGCAAGGGTGGAAGATGGAACACGTCTCAGCAAGTCTGACTGGAGATCGGGGCGCATGGCACGAACCAGAAGCCTTAATACGAGCCCCAAAAGGCATTTCTGATGCTTACGGTCTCACGAACCAGGGACGCTAGAGCTTGGTTATTCCAGTAAGCATGGATCTGCAATGATCTTTAGCAGTTGCACGGTTACTAAAATGTCCCCCCCGGGGGTGGGACCAGCAGCCAGTGCACTCCGGGCCCCATTCCCAAGGACCCCTGCCACGCTGTGGAGTGACAGGATTGCCCCCCGCCCATGCTGCTGCCTCTGATTCAGGCAGCTGCAGGGGAGTAACTGGGGGCCTGCGGGAACCGGCACACACAGGGAGCCGGCTTAAACGCCAGCTCCTGCCTCCCCTCCCCCCTGCGCTGCTGAAGGGGTGGGGGTTGCATGTAGTTTGGATTAACCGATACGCCTAGGCTATGCTAACCCCCTAACACAAACCCACTTCACGTACACAGAGGCTTAGCGGAGGGCTGAAGCCAGCGTGGCTCCTGAGTCCACGGCTGCCTGTTTCCACTGCAGAGGAACAAACTCCGGCTGCCCTGCTGAAATTCAGAGGGCTGGACTGTGGGGAAAAGGAGGCAACCCAGCTGCTGGCAGGCCCAGGTAGCACTTCCCCTCCCGCCCTCCGACACCTGCTACCTGCGATTTTTAACTGCTGCCGCAGGAGGCAGTTTCGTGCAAAGCAGAAGAGGGGGAGGCATCCGGGAGTGCCACAAAGTTGTGGTTTGTTCAGCGCGAGGGATTGGCTCCAGCCCGAGGTGGCTCTCCAGGCAGGTTTAAGCCCAAGGATTTGATGAGCGCAAGGTGCAAAGGGCCCAGAGCCCCAGGGAGCGTGGAGGGAAGAGCTCTGCTTGACACAGCAGCGGCACAAGTCAGAGCCGCCCGTGGCACCGTGTCTATTTCGGGCTGGCTCTGCTCTGCGGCCCCAGAAGCTGCAGGAAGTGGAAGCAGAAGGCTCCTGTGCCTGGCACAGCTGCACAGCTCAGAGAGCCTGCTGCCTCGCCCATCTGCAGGGCCAGGGAGGGAAACTCCTGTTAGCTGAGTGGAGGGAAGCAGAAGCAGCTGATCCAGGAGTCAGCTCCCTAACAGCCAGTCCATGGCAGACCGGGGAAGAGGCACCCTGCCAGCAGCGAGGGAAGTAAATGACGCTGTCCCATGGCCTCCCCACACCCTGCTGCCTGCAGCGCCCGGGGGAGCCATGCAGCTTGCCCCGAGCAGCAAGGGAACCAAGGTGAGTTCAATGGAACAAGCTTCCATCCTCCTCTCTCGGGCCCCTCCTTCCCCAGCTCCTGCCCACAAGGCTGGCACAATAATCCAGGCCTAGCAGGCTTGCCTGAGACTTCCTCCTGCGCTTGGAAATGTTCCTTCAAGGCAGCCCTCAGCAGTTGCTACAGCCGCTCCTCTCCTGCAGGGGCCCAAGGTGGCCACCCCAACCAGGCCAGGAGCGACGGATCCGAGAACCCCCAACACAGGAGCACTTGGTCTCCCTGCTTGGCCGCAGACTGAGCCCGGACAGAGATTCTCCAGCTCTCACACTCCCAGCCCTAAAAATCAAACGTCACAGCAGCTGGGCCACAGCCCCAAACACCCCACATGAACAGAAGCCAAAGCCTGGGAAATGCCATGCAGGGATGGTCGCAGCCAGCGATGAACACCAAGCCCAAGGCTACCCAACCCTTACACAGCCAACACTGCTGGTGTGGCCGGGGAAAGCAGAACGGCAAGACAGTTGGGTGGAGAAGCTAGTAGGGCCCTGCTGGCCAGGCATTTCAGGCAATACAGGGTGTTCTCTGCAGCAGTGTTCATCAAACTGTGCTCTGCAGAGCCCTAAGACATCTCCAGGGGCTCCGCGAGGTTGACAAACTGGAAACGTCGATAGGTACAACACATACAATCAGTGAACCGCTGGGCTCCGCATAAATTTTTACGCATGTAAAGGGCTCCGGAGCCCAAAAAATTCGAGAACCGCTGCTCTACAGTAATTGTCTAGCTTTGCCCGCCTCTGGATTCCCACCACTTCCCCAGGCGTGTATCTGTCAAAGCTCACTCTGGTACTTCGCCCAGGAAATGGCTGAATTCCAGCCCCCTGCCCCGTGTTATACGCCCAAGTACAACCGGGAACCTTCCTCAGCCTTGGCACTTACACCCAGGGGCCCTGGCAAGTGCGCTCTCCCCTATGCCCCAGACTGGCTCCCATACTCCCTCCCCGGCCGGTTTGGAGGCTCCATTTGAAGTGCTCTGAGGTCTCTGGATAGAGGAGCGGGGAAGTGCAAAGCATGAGAGCGGAGTCTGCCCCGGACTGGAGCCAGCCAGTCACGGATCAGCACAGGTCAATCCACCTGCTGTTCCAGCGGGAGTGGCGCTGCTCCAGCCCAAGCACACGAAATGCTGGAGAATGACCGATCAGGCCAAGAGAGCTCAGGGGATTCACCCAGCCCAGAGCTGCTCTGGGCCCTCTCCGTGAACTGAACACAAATCCCTTGCAAGCCACAGTCATCTCACCCCAAGCAGGTGCTACAAGCGCTGCTGTGTCTATATAAGGGAAAGGCAAGCAACATACTGTGAGCATCGCTAAAAACCTCAGCTTCCTGCTCTGTCTCCTCCCACCCACAACAGGGCTGTGCAGAAGGGGACAATGCAACAATAAGAATGGAAGTGCCATTTGGGTTAGCACGAGGCGGCCAGACGCATGCTCAGCTTCAGGGGCACATCCCGTACATGTGCTGCACCCGGGAAGAGCGCAGGCTGCCAAGACCGGCAATGCAAAGCCAATGTGCTGCCACAGGAAGTGCCAGGCAGAGCTGTCTGCATATGCCCCCCATCCCCTAAATGCCGCCATTCGGTGAGCCCCATTCTCTTCCCAGCAACTGCAGCACGCGAGAGTTAAGGCGCACCGACCCCTAAGCGGAAGTACTCGCGCCAATTTCAGACGTGATCCAACAAAGGCAGTAAAACGGGCACGAAGCAGGCGGCGGAAGGGTTACGGCATTCGGATACACGGGGACTCGGCAACAGCACAGTGGAACACCCCTCGACAGAGGGTATTAAACGTGTCGAAGTGGGAAGTCCACTCACACTCATCCGAAGGTCCCCCACTGATTTTTCTGAGGGTCAACGGGCCCCGATTCAAGAAAGTTCCCCACCACTGTTCTAATGCAACCAGCAGAAAGGTACACTGGCATGCAAGCCCAAGTAGCCTGGCTGAACCCCCATCAGCTCTTGTTCAGGAACGGATCTGAGGTTGGGGGGTACCTACAAGGATGTACTGAGCTCAGAGAGGTTCTTTCCGCACAGAACTATCAGTGACCATCACCTGAGGGCTTCCCTGTGCCCACCGATCTCTGCCCTGGGGCACAGAACTGCTGTCGCTGGGCCTGATCAGAGGGGCAGCCGTGTTAGTCTGTCTCAGCATAAGCGGCAAGGAGTCCTGTGGCACCTTATAGACTAACTGAAGTGTAGGAGCATAAGCTTTCGTGGGCAAAGACCCACTTCGTCAGATGCATGTAGTGGAAATTTCCAGAGGCAGGTAGAAATATGCAGGCCAGGATCAGGCTGGAGATGACGAGGTGGATCCAATCAAGGAGGATGAGGCCCACTTCTAGCAGCTGATCTGGAGGTGTGAATTCCAAGAGAGCAGAAGCTGCTTTTGTAGTTAGCGAGCCATTCACAGTCTTTGTTTAATCCAGAGTTGATTGTGCCAAACTTGCAGATGAACTGTAGCTCAGCAGTTTCTCTTTGAAGTCTGGTCCTGAAGTTTTTTTGCTGCAGGATGGCTACCTTTAGATCTGCAGTTGTGTGTCCAGGAAGATTGAAGTGTTCCCCTACAGGTTTTTGTATGTTGCCATTCCTAATATCAGTGGGGCATTCCAACAATGCCCCACTGCTATATACATCGGCCAAACTGAACAGTCCCTACGTAAAAGAATCAATGGACACAAATCTGATATTAATAAACTAATAAACCATCTTGTTAGTCTTTAAAGTGCTACATAGTCCTGTATTTTGCTGAGCTACAGTTCATCTTCAAGTTTGACACAATCAACTCTGGATTAAACAAAGACTGTGAATGGCTCGCTAACTACAAAAGCAGCTTCTCCTCTCTTGGAATTCACACCTCCAGATCAGCTGCTAGAAGTGGGCCTCATCCTCCTTGATTGGATCCACCTCATCATCTCCAGCCTGATCCTGGCCTGCATATTTCTACCTGCCTCTGGGAATTTCCACTACATGCATCTGACGAAGTGGGTCTTTGCCCACGAAAGCTTATGTTCCTACACTTCAGTTAGTCTCTAAGGTGCCACAGGACTCCTCGCCGCTTTTGCAGATTCAGACTAACACGGCTGCCCCTCTGATACTTGTCTCAGCATGTGTTCCTCAACAACCCCACTCACACAAACACATCCCTCCCAAGTGCTCCAGGGACATGCATTCCCCTCACCGCACTAGGGACTGGGCCTGAACCAGCCTTGCAGGACAACATGCAGCAAGCACCTGTCGGAGGTTCCCATGCCACAGAGACAGAACATGACTCCTCCAGGTTGGTCAGGGTTTCCATGACAGCCAGTCAGGAGCTCTTCCCGCCGCTGACCGGGCTGGAGAGCAAGGCCATGTCTACACTAGAGACCTTACGGCGGCACCACTGTACCAACGCCGCTGTACGATCTCCTGTGCCACTCTGGCTCTCCTGGAGACAGAATTAAACCACTCCCAAGGGCAGCAACAGCTCTAGCCACAGGGCGCTTGTGTCCGTGTGGCTTAGGCAGGTCAGGATGGTGCCTTTTCACATCCCTGAGTGACGTGAGTTCCACCAGCAGAAGTGCCAGTGCAGGGGTGGGCAAAGGGGCCTCTGCGGGCCGTATCCAGCCCACTACGCAGGCAGATCTGGCCCGCGAATGTCCTGCTGCTCCCCCGCCCTCGGGCCAATCAGGGTCTGTGGGCAGGGGAGCACAGAAATGTTCTGGCCCCAGCCATTCCGGGGCAGCCCAGGGCTACTTCAAAGATTAGTGAAGAGCCCCCCCCATCTAAAATCATTGCCCACCCCTGTGCTAGTGTGACAGCCCAAAGCTCTTTGCAAAGCCCCAGGGTTTCCAGCCAGCTCCGCAGTGGGGAATCCCCTTGCAGAAGTGAGACTTCCCCTCCCATGCAGCTGTCCCAATTCCTCTTCCAAGGGAGCTTGTTTCCTCACAAACTCAAGTGACAACTGCAGCCTCGTGCTGGTGCCAGCCCGGCTCCGGGAACCTGCTTTCCTAGCTCACAGCTGTTCCACGCCACAGTGGGGCCATACCACGGAGGGGCTATTCTAACGGGTTTCACAGGGAATTTCTAGTAAGTTCCTACCATGCTCTTACAATTCTATAGATCATACTGGGGCCTCGCCCGCCTGAGAGCAGCCCTAAAAACTCTTCCCATAGGCCACATCCCCGACGCTAAGGGCTGCTGCTTTGCTGGTAATTTCCAGCATATGTGGTGGCACAGAGCATATGTTCATGTCCCCTCCCACGCTTCCAGTGCTGCGAATACACAGCCACACAGCTCATTTAGTCTTGGAAGAGCCCAGCCCTGAACCGTTTTACCGTTAGAAAACACTTAACCCCTCCGCTGCCTCTCCGAGCATATGCAACAACCCAACAAAATAAGTGCTGCCCCTCCGAGCTTTCCCTCCCATCACTGCTCTGCAGCCTGCCCTGGGCTGGCCCAGCAAGGCAGCCTCCAAACTTCTCAGCGGGTGTTTCTCAATTACCCACGCATTCAGGAGTGACAGGAGAGCTAGGCCACGCCTCAGCTATTGCTAATGCGAGTGACCAGGAAAGGCAACAGCCCAGGGGATTCAGTGCCCCAATTTTATTCCTGGCCCTGCTGATGGAGCTGCAGTCCAGCCTTCGATAACACATTCATCCCCACCTCAGGCCCCTCTTCTGTGAGCTATTCTCCTCCTGAAGGGCTGGAGAGGAGCAGTGACCGAGCATTATGGAATGTGACTGATGACGCTGGATACTCCCTGCACTTGGGTGTCCCAGACAGACTTGCCAATGCGATTGGAACAAGGCTTCGCCAGCACACTGGAGACGGGGCAGGCTCACTGTACAAAGGTGGCAGTCCCAGCTTCCTTTTCGTTCCCACGCTAGCACCAGCTCACTCATTCGCATGCACTGCGAACGCTGAGCTGCACGGAGCTTCATAAAGGAACGGGTCCCATGCTGGCAGGGCCCAGGCAGCAACCGGGCTGGAGGAGTGTTCTGCAGCAGTAATTAGCATGCGGTGTCCCCGCCCCTCACACATCCCTGGGATGGAACAGGCAAGAAGAACTTTTTTGGAAAGCAAACCAGAGTCCATTTCCTGCCCTTGGCCTCGCAGAGTGGCCTGTTCCCTCACCCCACGGCCTTTCAATTCACCATGTCAACAACCGCCTCCTTTCAACTGCGCCTCCACAGCCGATTGTTCATTCAGTGTCCTGCGGCCCCGCTCCCACTCCCTGAACGGAAACGACAGCAGGCAAGACAATCGGCTCTAGAAGGGGAAGACCCGCAAGCCTGCAAACATGGTTTAAAGGAGCTTGCTGAGAACGCCGCCTGACATCAGTGATTTCAACCTTGCTTTGCATTTGTACTTTCATTATCTCCCTAAAAAGGTTCTCTCCTCTTCTTGGCTGGGGTAAACAGTAAAGCACATGCCGGTCAGCAACCAAGCAGCCTCACACTAATGCCATATTTGCTAACAAGGAGACCGTGTATTATGTCATTTACTAGACATTTAACCAGATTAATTTTTAAATGGTGATTGATGCATTTACTAACTACATGGAGGGGGAGCTAACTGTGGATTCATATCAAAAGCCATTTACTGGAACACAGAATTCAATCAACATGTACAAAAGAGCATTTTCGTGTGTTGTACTAAACAGAACTCTCTTACTCTAGTGGATACAAAACATTTCCCCAAACACCTTTTTTCATCTGAAACGACTTGATTCCCAAAGGAATTGTTAGCTGTAGCTAGTGAACCGACAAACTGGCTCTGGTTGCCACGGGCCAGATTTCCAGACAGGAGAAACACAGTGAGGTACCTGCTGGCTAGTGATCTTCCTGCCTGGGAGAGGCAGGGCTTGTCTCTCTCTCCTCCCCACGTGTCCCTCACACTGTGGCTGTGGGCTCCCCCTCTCTGTGTGAGTTAGGAGGGGCCGTTTCTCCCCAGGGGGGTCTCAGCCTGGGATATGGTTAGGGCCCTCCCGCAAGGGGAGCAGGAGAAGGGAGGGGCAGTCAGAGACAGCAGTGGGAAGTAGCTGGGCTGGAAGGTCCCTTACTCTAGTCTCTGGCAGCCTCTGGGCTGGCTCCCTCCATCCAGGGGGAGCTGCCAGCTGGAGGGAAGTGGAGCGGAGGAGACAGCTGAGCGCTGCACTCACAAGCATGGCTGCTGATGAGGGCTGTAGGGATTCCAGCATGATCTCCTATCTGGCACCCTGCCCTGCTGGCTTCACTCCCTTCATGCAGATGGGAGGGGGAGGTGGCTTGTCCCAGAGCCAGTTCTTTTCCAACCAGCCCTGCCTGCCTCCTTTTCTGCAGGGAGGAAGGGAAGAGATGCAACCCTGCCCGGCCTGGCCAACATCTTGCCAGAAGGGGCCTCTGCAAACCTGCTTGGCTTCATCGCTGCCGAGGGAAGGGGGGCTGATGTGGCCCCACTGGACTGAGCGGAAATTGCATCCTACCTACACAGCTGGAGCAAGAGACATACTTGGGCTTTTGCTTCAGGTTTTTCTTGGGCTAGCTTGTTCCCATAGTGCCGGCTGCTGCAGAAACCTCAGGAAGGGAAGTGGCACTGGAGGGCCCATCTCCTCGAAAGGCAACACAGCCCTGAGACCGTGGCTGGGAGTCATATGGACACACTGAGCCAAACTGCTTGTCTTTGGAACTTCCCTCGGCACAGCTTAGCAGCAAGGAGGGCCGGGGGAGCTGCCGGCTGCTGGAAGGCAGAGAAAGCTGGTGGGAACTTCTGAAGGGAGGGCTTTCCCCTGCCGCAGTGACTGGCAAGTCTGGTTCTGCCCCTGGCTGAAGCAGACCAAAGCACCCAGGCCTGTGGATCTCAGCCGAGAAGCAAGCACAATTCACTTGGCTGAACTCGGGCTGGAGGGTTTAACTCTTACATGCTCAACGAGGAGTCCTGTGGCACCTTAGAGACTGAGAGATTTATTGGAGCATATGCTTTCGTGGGCAAAGCCCCGCTTCGTCAGATGCATCTTATGCTTATGCTCCAATAAATCTGTTAGTCTCTAAGGTGCCACAGGACTCCTCGTCGCTTTTGCAGATTCAGACTAACACGGCTCCCCCTCTGACTCTTACATGTTCATAACTCTGAACAAAATGTCTTGGCTGCGCTTTCTAAATTTTACAGCTGAACACTGATTTCTTCTGCACAGTAAAGTTTCAGAGCTGTATGACAAGTGCTATTTTCCCTCTTGAATAGTTTATGTTTAATACAGTACTAGACTGTATTTGCTATTCTCTTTTGGGGGGGGAGGGGGGAGATTGCTGATGATTGCATACTTCCAGTTCCAAAGGCGATGTGTGGTCAGTTTTAAGTCTGGTGTTCGTAACTCTGAGGTTCTAGGTTAGTAACTGGGGGAGATGGGGACAGGAGCTTAGTGAGCAGTCATGTTTATTTCTCTTTGGTTGCATTTACCTCTCTCTCCTCCACTGTGGCCTGTCGTGACACTAGGAACTTGTCAGGACAAGGACTGCAATGTGCAGACAACACCTGCCACGTTGGGATACGACCAGTATGCAAATAATGTAAGGGTCCTTAGACTGTTCCCCAGCACGTACTGCAAGACAGAACACCCGTTAGGCCACAGGAATGGGAGAAACATTACAAGTGGTCAACAGACTATAATGAGATTGGCTTCCCTCAGATACATCAATCATATAACAATCTGTAGCACACCAAATCTAAGCCACAACAATACAAATAGGCCAGCAAGATTATAGCACCAGCCTCTAGATCAGGGAAACAGAAGAACACAATGTGGAGAAACCAACAAGGTAAAGAGTCCAATCATACATATAGTAGCCCAATGTCTGTGACTCTAACGCTGAAATGCTGGCTGTTCCCTCTGGGTGGCGCTGTTGCCTCCCTGGCTGTTCCCTCTGGGCAGCGCTGTTGCCTCCCTGGCTGTTCCCTCTGGGTGGCGCTGTTGCCCCAGTCACGTCCTTCGCCTCCCGCAGCGGCGCTCGGCTGACTTCCGCGCCGCTCAGCTGGGCCGCTGCAGGGGAGCAAGCGGCGCAAGCAGCCGTTTGGGCGCCACGGTCCCCATGCAGACTGGGGCAGAAGTCAGCCGAGCGCCACGGCGGCACGGGAAGGGGGGCAGGGCGGTGACGTACATGGCCTGGGGGCGGGGCCTGGCCGTGTACGTCACTGCCCCGCTCCTCTTTGCGCCCCCCTTCGCCTCCTGCCGTGGCACTCGGCTGACTTCTGCGATGCTCAGCCAGGCCGCCGTGTGGGAGCAAGTGGCGCAAGTGACCGTTTGGGCTCCGCAGTCCCCTGAGTGAGAGGCAGGAGGGGGAGGAGAAGAGAAAGAGAGAGAGAGGCAGGAGGGGGAGGAGAAGAGAAAGAGAGAGAGAGGCAGGAGGGGGAGGAGAACAGAAAGAGAGAGAGAGAGGCAGGAGGGGGAGGAGAAGAGAAAAAGAGAGTGAGAGGCAGGAGGGGGAGGAGAAGAGAAAAAGAGAGTGAGAGGCAGGAGGGGGAGGAGAAGAGAAAGAGAGAGTGAGAGGCAGGAGGGGGAGGAGAAGAGAAAGAGAGAGTGAGAGGCAGGAGGGGGAGGAGAAGAGAAAGAGAGAGTGAGAGGCAGGAGGGGGAGGAGAACAGAAAGAGAGAGTGAGAGGCAGGAGGGGGAGGAGAAGAGAAAGAGAGAGACAGAGAGAGGCAGAAGGCGGAGGAGAGCTGAGAGAGAGAGGGAGGCAGTAGGAGGAGGAGTGAGAGACCGGCAGCTCAAGAGAGAAGACTGACGTGGAGGAGAAACCTGAAAATCCTGTCTTACGATGGGCTAATTGGCTAGTAAAACAATAACTATGGGTGAACCTAACCACCTGCACTGGAGCAGCCAAACATCACAAGAGGATAGAGTTTAAGGAAGCAAACTGTTGCTACCCTACAGAAGTGCTTCTTGGAATAGTTATCCTAATGCACGAAAGGTCCTGTCATTGCCTTAAGTAACACATCAGTCAGTTCAAGTAGTCAGTGTGTGACTCCATTGGAGAACACAACAGAACTGAAATCATAGTGGAGGTACCACAAACAAGCATGTGACACCAAGTTTGACACAGGGGAATTACACAAAATGAGGAAACTCATCAGAAAGAAGCTCAAACCAAAAGAGAGGTAATGACTACCCTTATGCCACGGAGGTTATTCAATACTTAGAATCACAGGCGTCAGGCAGCCCCTGGAACACAAAGGGAATCAAGATGGCAAGAAAAACACAATACTGTTAAATGACAAGCTTCCAGGGGGTTCTTGGGCTACAGAAAGTACCCTGCAGAATGTGTCCATTCAGGCCCGACGAAACCAATAGAGAGCAGCAAAATATTGCAGGTACATTGGAAAACAGGCCAGTTACAAAATTGGAAGAGCAAATAGTAAGACATTTTTAAGTGCATCAGAAGCAGAAAATGCACTTGGGAAATGGTGAGGAAGAGACCAATTAAGGAGACTAAGGCCAGAGAAAAGAAGCGAAATGTTTCAGGCAATACAGTAGAGGAGGGACACACTAGAAGACTGAGGCACAGCAAGTAGCTAAGACGAGAGGATATTCATTTAAGAACTGAAGGAACTTGTGAGTAAAATGGCTGAACTGAAAAGGCCCATTTCAAGCCTTTCTGTTCCTCCAAATCACTTTCCTTGCCTGTCTGTAGGCTGCTTCTATTTGTCTTTTTTTAAGACGGGGGACTCGAACAGAGGGAGCTCTTTCAGGTGAGTGATATGAGGGGATTACATGGCAATTCCCTGTAGCAGAGACATGGACATACAAGGCATTTTTATTGAGACAAATGTCTCCAGGAAGGCTCTCCTCTCCTTGGGGAAGGGAAGCTCTTCAGACTTGATTTTACACTCATTAAGTCAGTGGCAAAGCTTCCATTGACTTTAATGGCACAAGATCTGGGCCTATGTGAGGTTCTGTCCCAGAGCATCCTCTACCATTATAGTAGTAACCCATCTAAAACACAGCTCTCACGCAGGCCGTACATACTGCCAGACAGGGTCTGAACAAATTATCTGACATGTCTCAACTAGGGATGTTGATGTCTAACCGGTTAAGTAATTAAAGGGGATTTTACATCCCTCGTCTGATTTTATGAACAATCAATGTCGAAAGATTTTCCTGGAAGATGTTCAATCGGCAGCAGGCAGCTGCACTCGTGGTAAGAGACTGACCCTCGCACAAGCACACACAATCCCCAACTAGGCCTGCCTTGGGACAAGGGCCCGAGACATATGTGATGCGGAGGGAGATGGAGAAAGCTCCACAGCACCTTGGAAAAAGTCCAAGAACAGATCCCCAGGGTGACTAGTGTGAGCACTTCAGCAACATGCTTTGTGGCCAGGACCAGCTTTCTCTTACGTGCCAGGCCCAGAGAGACGCCTGTGCAATGAGAAACTGGAGGCTAGCAGCTGAACACAAGAGGTCCAATGCTGGGCCATCTTATTTGGGTTCAAGATGGCCTCCAGCGGCTGTAACAGTTGTTCTGTGAGATGAGATACGGCTGTGTATTCAGGACAAGAACTGCAGGACTGCTGTCCCAAAGTCTGTACCTGCTCTGGATGCCACGACAACGGCAAAAAGGTTGTAAGCATATGTTCAAATGACCAAGTGCCAGCCTTGCAAATGCCCAGTACTGGAATGCCACTTACAAACGTCATCGACATGGCTTGCACTCGAGCTTACACCCTTTGAATGGGCACCGTTAGAGCTACTTCATATGCTGTCTCCATACAGGAAGTTATCCTTCTAGAGATCATCTGTGAAGAAACCGCTTCTCCCTTCATTTGATCTGCTTGCAACACAAACAAGGCAAAGAGCAAAAAAATCTAGTCATCCCCTAGTAAAAAGCTAGACAGACATCACTTGACATCCACCACGTAGAGAGGTTTCAAGTTTGAATGCAGCTTAAGAAAACACAGGTAAATACACCACCTGGGGTTACATGAAACTGAGAAACTACTTTAGATAAAAGTACAGGGGCTGGCCACAAGACCATTTTGTCTTTGGAAAACTGCATATAAGGAGGCTCACCCACCGAAGCCTGCAACTTTCACTCTTTCCTCGTAGATGTGCCACCAGAAATGCAATTTTTTGACACACAGGAAATAAAGATGCCAAATGGAGAGCCCATCAACGCTGCTAAGACAGTATTAAGGTCCCACAAAGAAACCAGTTCTCTGGTAGGTGGAGAAAAATGACTCTTTTCGAGAACCCTACCACGTTGGTATTCGAAAATACTGACCACCCGTGGGTGAACTGACAAAACACTGAAAATATCGGCAGATGCACCCTCACTGACTTAAGTGCCAGACCTGATTAATGAAGATGTAACAAGTACACAAGATGGCCAGGATCTCAAGCAGATCCAGTTGAACTCTGTGGGTCAACCATATCCAAAAAACATTTACATTTAGCTGAACAGGTTGCTCGGGTAGACAGCTTGCTACTACTCAGAAGAACTGGCCAAACTGCCTCTAAACACAGCTCTTCCCCATTTAATCATGGAGCAATTATGCAGAGAGATGCGGAGAACTGAGTGTGGGATGCAAAATCTGGCCATGACGCTGAGCTGAGGAGGAAGGGAAATGGGAGGCTGAATCAATAACACAAGAAGGTCAGAGACGCAGCATTGCCTCGGCCATGCCAGACCAACAAGGACGACTCTGGCATGGACCCATTTCCGTTTGAAGGTATCCTGTGGGATGGTCAGAACTGTGTGGATTCCCAACCCAGATAACAGGCATCGGTAAGGGAGCCCGGACTGAGAGACCCTTGGGAGCAAAACAGACATTTCTTGCTGTCTATTGTGGTGAGCAGGTTGATCAGGGTGCCCCAAGATGTAACGGACCAAAGGACAAGGGCCTTCAGCGACCGCTCGCGAGTCAGGAAAAATTCCGGTTGAGGTGATCCCCAAATTGATTCTGGACCCAGGGAAGTGATCAGCCGCAGGAGTATGCGCTTCCCAATGCAAAACTGCCAGAGCCCGACTGCCTCCAGACACAGGACACTCGGGTGTGCTCCCTCGTGTGTGTTCATACAATACACTGTGGTTGTGCTGTCAGTATGTGAACCAAGGAGACCCCAGCGTGACCTTGGGAAGCATGACAGGCATTGTGGACAGCCTCAAGCTCCAGGACATTGATAGAGCGAAGCTTCCTTTTCTGAACACGGACCTTGAACTTTCAGCAACCCCCAATATGCTTCCGAGCCGATCAAGGAGGCATTGGTGGCAACAGTCCTGGTTGGTGGGAACCAAGTGACGGGAACTCACCAGCGTGCATTGCCCTGCACTGTCCACCATCACAAGATCAGGACCATGAGAGGAAATGGAACCATTCTATCCAAAGGTCCCTTCCAGTTCTAGTATTCGACGGTTCTACGTGCTGAGACTGCAGTGGTTGGAATTGTGTCTCACCCCTCCCTGGGATTTGGGCATCAAAAGCTACTGGGAATAAACCCCTCACCTTGTTTCTGGAGAGGAACCTCCTCTACCACGCCGAACACCAGCAGAGACTGAACCAGCCCGTGGGGGGGGGGGGGGGGGGAGAGAAAAGGTGAGTCCAATGCTCACTGCAGAAAAATCTTGGCCACCAAGCACTGTTCAGCCACAAAAGCCCTCAGCTATCTCTGGAGGTTTTTGGTATTTCTTCAATCGCCTCACCATTGGCAGCACTGAATGGCTTAGCCAGGGTGTCCCAGAAGGCCGTTTGTACGTTCCATGGGGGCATCAACAACAGAGAGGGCTACAGTCCAGGGTAGGGAGGTTAACTAGTGATTAATTTCCTAGTCGAGTAGTCGATGGACTCCCCAGCCGTGGTGTTTCAAAGGGGCAGCACTGCACAGAGCCTGCACAGAGCCTGGCTGTGCAGCACTGCCGCTTTGAAATACTCTCTTCTTCCCCCCCCTCTTGCTGCCTCCAATAGAGACAGCAAGGGGAGTGGGGAGGAGCGACTAGTCGACGATCCTGTTGACTAGTTCTTAACATCTCTAATCTAGTGATCCGGTGGTTGGAGAATGATGAGCAACTTGTGCTATTCTCCTGTAAAAGTTTTACTTGGCTGCCCAAAGAAGCAGCCCCACACAGGAAAAGATCCTGGTTCCCCTGAAATCCTCAAGCACTGAGGAAGACAAGAAACCGGGTACTGTCCAATCATCAGGCTACGACAAGAAACAGGCAAGTGCTCCAGAGAGGAATCTTGCTCCACAATTATCGGACCTGGACAAGACACACCTAGGGCCTCAAAGGAAGATGCTCGACAGCTATCAGAGATTGCGGTTGCCCACCCAATTAGCCACCAACAGGACCAGCGATCTCACCTTCTCCTCTCTCCTTCCCAGAGCGGGATGCTCAAGGCAATCTCTGGAACTAAAAACATCCCACCGATTCCAGTGAGGTCACTAGGCTTACAGATAAACTACTGCAGCCAGTAGGCACTGGGCCAAGTGTCCCTGTGCCAGCTACACAGATCATGTCAATCATGATACCAATACTGCTCCAAAAACGGCCCTTGGTGCCAAGTGGGTAAAGACGACTGGCAGGAGGACCTTGACCTGGATCTGAAGAGTCCTGGTTTTCTGGTGCTGAAGGTGCAGCTAGCCCAGATGGGACAAGTAGACAGAAAATGTTGGTGCTGAATGCACCAGTCCTGAGGGGACCTTCAGCGCCGGGCCTGGCGCTGGCCTAGGCTGCTGTGTCACACCTGTGTGTCTGCAACACGACCAGGCGGGATCAACGGGGCAGTGGACTGGATCAGCAGAGGCTTTGCTGCTTCCCGGGTTCCTCCCTCCCATTGAATATCTGGCAGGTGGGTTATTTTCCCCCAGCGGACTAACTGCATTTTCCTCCCTGGCTTATTTTATGTGCAGCACATGCTTCAATTCTCTCTCGGTCTCTGGGATTATTCCTGTACTTGCTGATATTGTGACTCCTCCCTCTTAATAGCAAATGCAAATTCTGAATATCCTGTTTACCCCCTCTTCCAATGAATAAAGACTATAATTAAAATCTGTTCTAAAACATTCCTGTTGCACCCTGCTAGACAACTCCTCCCGGCACACAGGGATTCTCATTACTCATTGTTTATAGTCCTTCCGTCGGTTTTCAATCCACACCAATGTCACACCCAAACCAGTTAGAACGCTTTCCCATGTATGATTGTTACTAACATCCAGATGTTCTCCCTCCTCTCCCCGCAGCCCATTTTGTAACACTACGAAAAAGCACCAAGTTTCTCTGCCCAGATCGGTTCATAACCGCCCATGAAACTGAATGTCATTCCCAGTTCTGTTACCCTCTAACCGTTCAGCCCTTCCTTCTAGCACTCACTGTGCCATTATTTTCCTAGGGATGTAAGTTAGACTTATGAATTGTTCAAGTCACTCCTCCTCCCTCCAGTGCAATTCAGTGCCACGCTCCTTTCCACGGGTCACACTCACTGCAGCCCAAGGAATTGGATGATCTTGATGTGAGCCCTCTAGTTTCATGTCCAGTGTCAATTCCCCCAGGAAAGAAGCCATGTTTTCCTCATCCAACCAGCCACAGCTGAAAAGGTCTCTAAAAACAGGAACTGTCACACTCGTTGAGGCCAACTGTCCATCCAATATCTTGTTGGAGGGTGACCAGAAGCAATTATGAAAGTACAGGCAGTTCCCGGGTTATGTACAAGATAGGGACTGTAGGTTTGTTCTTAAGTTGAATTTGTATGTAAGTCGGAACTGGTACATATTGTAGGGGAAACTCTAGCCAAACATTTCTCCAGAGCTCAGTTTTATTCTCCCACACCTCACTTCCCTCAGTCCTTTATTCTCAAGCTGAGGTATCTGCTGAGAAAAGTCGCTCCGCGTCTCTCTGGTCTGCTGGGCGGGAGGTGCTAGCTTCGCGTCTCCCTAGTCTGCTGGGGGAAAGCAGCTAGTGTGGGGTTGCCTCACCCCGTTTGTAAGTAGGGATCTGATGTAAGTCGGATCCATGTAACCCGGGGACTGCCTGTATCCTGAAAGTACCTGCTCACAGAAAGTTTCTTCCTAACTTCTGTAACTTCTTCCTAACTATGGTTGACTTATGACCTGAAACTGAAAATTTATATTACCCATTTTTAAAGGAGCTATCCTGATAACACTATAGATTTTCTAGTTATCCATTTAAACCCTTTACTGCATGCTCCACTATCTTTATCTTAATGAGAAATTGTGGGATGTTCTGCCACAATGACGATAATTGGGTAATTATGTATACAATATTTCCTTGTTAGCTTTGAATTAGTTACCTCCGTTCTGATGAACTCCCTTTAGTATGATGAGAAACAGAAAGTACATTACTCTGTTTACCCTATGCCGTCATTTATGAAAGCCTCCTTCACATTCTCTCTCATCTGTCCCGTCTCCCAATGGCTTACTCCAGGGTGAATTCCGTGCCACTCCGCACACGGAGAATTCATGCCCCTGCAGATTTATTCCCCCCACATAATACACACATAGCTGGAGAGGTGCTGCAATTAAATCTTTTGCCTACCAAGGGCTGCTGTGGCACCCACAGAGGGGCAAACAGGCTCATGGCCAGAGCAGCCAGACATTGCAAGAAGGCAGAGCAAGTGGGGGAGGGATAGCTCAGTGGTTTGAGCATTGGTCTGCTAAACCCAGGGTTGTGAGTTGTGAGTTCAATCCTTGCGGAGGCCATTTAGGGATTTGGGGCAACAATCTGTCAGGGATGGTACTTGGTCCTGCTGTGAAGGCAGGAGACTGGACTCCATGACCTTTCAAGGTCCCGTCCAGCTCTAGGACCGTCCAGCTCTAGGAGATAGGCAATCTCCACTCATTTAAGGCACATGAGGCGGGGGCAGTGGATCACAGACTGGGTTCAGGAGGGGTTAAAGGGGGTTCAGACTGGGGAAGGAGCACAGGAGTTAGTGGGGTTACAGCAATGAGCTGGGGATGCAAGGCCATATGGGGCTGGAGAATGGGTGCCTGATAGGGATGAAAAATCCTGGTTAAACAGTTAACCATGATTCTGCAGCAAGGACTGCTCCAAGCCCAGCGGGGCCTGCCTGCCACACCGTGGGCTGCTCCTGCCAGGCTGTGCCAAGTACCCTGTTGGTTAACCAGTTACCCCAGTGAAAATGCTGGAAAGGGGCATGCCTACTGGCTAACCCTTTACATGCCCATGCCCATGGCTGGGAGCAGAGATGCACAGAGAGGGAGCAGAGATGCACAGAGAGGGGGAGAGTGTGCAAGGAGACTGACTGGGCAAATGTGCCTGATGGAATGGGAGATGGAATGGGAGATGTTAGGGGTCAGCCAGGGGACTGCACAGAGAGAGACTCCCCATCTCCCTCATGATCCCTCCACCCTCAAAAAACCTGTTCTAGTCTCCTCCCGCCCACACTCAACAACCCTCCAGGTCCACTCCCAGGCTCCTTCCTAGCAATTACTCCTCTCTTGGCTGTGATTCCCTGAAGCCTCCGCTGCTTCTGAGAGGTGAGGGAAATACGTGTCTGTATTGTCGTTTAAACGATTACTCAGAGTTCCATATTACTATACTATAAGGAACCTATTTGTCACAAAACATTTCCAGAAGTTTTTTGTTGCCTATATAGCTACAGGCATTTTGAAACAAGTTACCAAAGTAACTGAAACTGGCACGATTGTACGGTTTTACCGCGATTGTACGGTTTTACCGCGATTGTACGGTTTTATTCTGACAAAATATGCTGAATTTTGAAACAAGGTGCACAGAATTCTAAATTTTGGGCAGAGAATTCCGCCCGGAGCAGCAGTTCCAACCTGTTCAGACTTCCCTCGTATGGAAGTCTCTCTAGGCCTCCAATCCCTTTCATCAACCTTAGTGGAATCTGCCCTATGCCAGCCTTTGAGTTCCCTCCGGCTGGATGAGCCCAGAGATCCCAACCAGAGCTGAGGCCAGTTCCTTTCCATCTAATAATGATCTCAAGTGTCTCCCCCAAGCGATCGCCCATGACCCCACGAAAACCACTCGCGCTCATTTCTAAATAAAGCCCATGACAGCATCCGCTTGCTGCGTCCACCACCACCACCACCAGTCCAGAAGAGCCGGGCTCTGAAGGGAGTAATTGTCCTCGCTGCTTCACTCTCACGCACGGAGCTGACAAAGCGGTTGTGTCCGGCGAGGAGGGAAGGACAATGCACTCACTCTCCGCTCCCCTCCCCTCCACCAGAGCCCCGCCACACAGCTGCACAAGCTCGCCCTCTCGCCCCGTTACTGCTCCAGCCTGTCCAAAGCAATCGCTCCCCCCCGCAGCGATGCAGGGCCAAGCAGCACCGGGGAGTTGCCTCCGATAGACACACTGGGCTTTCGGGAGCAGCGCGGCAAGGCGCGTGTGCATTGCTGTGGAGCAGGAAGGGAAGGGAAATTTGCTCTTTAGGTGGTTTTACTTTTCCAGGCCTTCTAGGGAAATTTGGCTGCAACCCCTGTGCACGAAGAAGGGCCTTTCCATCAGTTCGCTTTCTGGAACGCTACAGCTGATGAGAGGGCAGATGGATCAAGAGCAAAGTGCCTTTAAAGTGGTCTAACCCCAGCATGAAACGGTTCTGCTTGCCTCAGTAAATGACAAGCTAAATTCACCTAAGCAAGGGATAACTCAGTGATGGGCAACCGAGGCTAGTGACTGGGATGGGCTGCAAGACTGTCGTAACCAAGCCGGTCTCCTGGGATAGAGCAGTTTTACCAACTGCGCTTGCGTACCTAGAATTTGCGGGACGTGACAATTGAACCATAGCAGCATTCTGATTGGCTGCCGAGGGAGCACATGGCTCTCAGTCAGTATTGTGTGCAGTAAGCATGCACCTCACGTCACGTGCTTACGAATGCGTCACTTCAGTAATACTGGCAGGAAAAACACTGCGCTGACCGAAAACCAGTGAAATCTAGCATGGCTGCACTAAGGCAATGGTAAACACGATACCTTGCAGGCCACACACAGAACCCCGACACACCACACGTGGCCCAGAGGCCACAGGCTGCCCACCACTGGTTAAAATGAATCTACATCAGGGGGCTGCATTGGTTTAACAAGATCAGTTTTAAATTATTTATTTAGCTACTGCATTTTTTAGTATAGCCAAGGGCTTCCATGTTCTCGCTGCTCATCGAAGCGGTGTCCCATAATTTTCCACTGCTGTTCCCTCTGCTGCAGCTCTACCAAAAGTCTCAACACCGGAAGCACTAGCAGACAGGGCTCTGGATGCAGTGTTTTGGCCACTGTTCTCTGACTTCAAAGCAGGTCTATATAAAAACCCAGTAACTCATACAGCTGCATCAGTAGGAAGTTAAGAAAAAATGTCTAGCCTGGTACTGCAGACCCACAGGCAAAAGGCGATTAGCAGCGGAGTGGATGCTGCTCTAAATGTAGGATATTCTTGCTTATTGTGACCATCTTCTGTTACTGATGCACGCAGTCGTGAGCTTTTCTTAAAAGTAAAGCTTAAAAAAATCAACCTCGTGTAAGCAGGTATCAGAATCTGTGTTCCCTGTAAGCTCTGCGCTTGTGCAGCCACTCAGGAGAAATTCAAATGCCGCCCAGTGGAGTAGCAAAGCGCCCACAGTTGGGTTTGTGTTTGGTGGTGCACATCCACATACGCCTCTATGCACATAATTTATTCTGCACCTGGATGGAAAAAAATCCACAGACGGGCAGAAAAGAGAGGGGGAACACTGCTCAGAGCATGACTGGGATTCAGAGGATCCATGGCATTTTCCAGTGAGAAAAACGTCTTGCCTGCCAGTGCTCTTTGTAGCTTCCATGGGACTTAACAGAGCCTCTGTCCTGGCAACATTCTGTTTCTATCACCTGTCTTGAACGGTGTAGCATTGTAGTCTAGATGCATATTTATATTGCACCAATCACTGAGCTACGTAACCACCAGGAAGCTGCTCTGATAAACAGCTGCCCTGCCCTGCCTCACCCAGGGGCCAGTGAAGCAATCACGCATCCAGTTTTTAAAGTCAGGGTGCAAAGCACTTTGAGACTGCCTGGGTGTAAAGCACTACCTATATAATTTATTAGGGATCTTTTCAGACACCGAGTAGTAGGGATACATTTAAGGACTCTCAGAGTTTGATGCATGACAGCTAATAATATAAACAAAACGACCTCTTTGAATATTTGGGGATTACAAATGTCACACACACTACAGGACAGAGGTCTAAAAGTACCTAAAGGAGACAGAGGGTTGAAGAGGTTTAACCTCATTAAAGAGCAATGGCCACAAGATTCCTTTGCAAGTTCTCAGAGAACAAAATCCATTCAGCACCAGCCTCATGAAAAGGAAGCCACTCCCCCCACATGCACAGAGGTGTGAGTCTGAGACAGACTAGAAGCTATCAGAGCTTGAGGCAGAATGAGCAGCATCCCTATCAAAGCAGCAGCCCCTTTCACTGTTCCAGAAAAGGCATGACTCAGCCAGACTGCACAGCACTGGGTCTGGGTAACAAGCAAGTTGCAGAGATCAAGGCCTACGCGCTAAAAAGGAAGAGGCTGCATAGAGTGGAGGCGAAGCACTCTGCCTGGGACTCTGCCCCAATTCCCACAGCTACTGCCAATGTGAAATCCAGCTTTCCAGCAAGCAGAGGGGACACCCAAGCAGTTTTTCTTCTTGAACACAAGATTTTATTAGAAAAATATTCCGAAAAAAGCAGGGCAGCACTATCCAAACCTCAGGAGCAGGGCTGCTCTCCACAAACTGACACAGGCTGTTTTTGGGCCACACTGCAAAGGACTGATTTCAATCAGTGCAAGAACACTACCCTTAGCTCCCACTGCTCTGCAACCCCATCCAGTCGAAATGAGCATAGACCAGGAGTGCGAGCCCAACTCCCGAGTTATGAATGTGCTGTAACAAGGTTGTTTACAATGACCAAAAGAGCTCACCACTAGAGAACACAGACATAATCCCTGGGCCAAAGAGCTTAGAGCCTGATTTTCTGTAGAATGCAAAGAGTTACAGTGGGATGAAGTCGCCCAAAGGTTAGAAAACTCCTTTTGCACTAAGGTACAAGCGCATTTTGGTGGTTCCACTGACGTGTTTTGTATGGTTAGCTAACAGGTCACAAAAGGTATTTAAGCAGGGATCGAAACCAGAAGGCTTACTGACTGAGATTGGGAAGGTTGGGTGTCAATTTAAATTTGACACAAAGTTTAAATATGGTGAAAAACTTTTACTAAACTTCAGATCTTCCAGGGTTTTCACTGGACTTTTTAATCAAAAGTCCCCCTTCTCCCTGAAGAATTCCCCACTCTAACATTGCTGCAGTAAGAACTTAAACTAAACCGACTGGAAACCAAGTGGCTAGCTTCATTGATTTTCAGTGTCCAAACAGAGAAACACAAAGAGTAAACAAAAAGCATCAGAGACACAAATTAGATCTGCTAAATTCTCACTGGCAATAAAGGAAGATGTTAATAGCAATATAGTTAAAGAATTCTGTTTATAACAAACATTTTAAGTTGTCAGTTCCTTCATGTTCCAACAGTCTGAGACTAACAACACACGGAACACAAATCATATAAATACCAGGAATTTGTTCCCAATCATACTACTGTGATGAGAGGAATTTTTGGCACTGAACTCCATGGGAAACCCTCCCATTCAAGGAAGGGGAGAAAGGCACGCTTGGGGCCTTTACGCTAGTCCTGCAGCTACCCTGTAAATGCGCTAGCTCTGGCTCAAAACTACTCCTCTTTACGACAATGGTAAAACGTGTATTTCATTCGCCCTACCAAAAGATCGAGATAGTGGAGCGTTGGGATTCCGAATGTAGAACAGTGACCATCCCTCCAGAACAGGACTATGGATTTTCAAAGAGCTAGGGATGTTAAAAATCGTGTAAGGGGGTAACCGTGTAACCAATGGAAATCTGAGCAGTTACACGGTTACCGGGCTGTGGGCTCTGCAGTATAAAACTTAGCTATATACTGCAGTGCCCCCTCCATGGACGGGGCCACCAGCCCCTGCCGGCCCTGCTCCTGGGAAGGAGGCTTTGCTGAGTGTTAAATTAAATTAATGGAGATGCCTATCTCCTAGAACTGGAAGGGACTTTGAAAGGCCATTGAGTCCAGTCCCCTGCCTTCACAGCAGGACCAAGCACCATCCCTTGAGTGTAACCGAACCACTAACCAATAAGCATCTGCTTATCGGTTAAAGGATCAGTTGTTCACTCTCAAACATCCCTACTGGATACGTGTTTGTACAGGACCTAGCACAGGGGGGTTGGGGCCTTTGAGAAGCAGGCAATAGGCATGTGAAATGCTGCCCTGTCTGTGGCAGCTGCACAGACTACAACCTGTGCCCTTCCTTCACAGAGGTCACATTATCGCTCCAGGTATTGACATGGCACTGGGGGAAGATGTGCATGCTCCACACTGGGACTACAGGGGTTAACTCTCTCGCTAGGCCAAGGAGGCCCCATCCCTGACTCCGGCTGGACACCAGGTATGGGAGGCAGTCCAGCTCATTCTGGGCTGACTGCTGGGGAGGAAGGAGGTGCACTGAAGGCTTCCGTGGAAGGACGACAGTCAGACTGAGATGACCCACAAACCCCAGAATCCAGGTACCCCAGCAGTGACCCTGGGAACACCAAGGCAGCATATCATGGAGAAATGGGTAGGAAGTGACCCCGGGAAACTTTACAGGGAACTGGTTATGGAACCAGAGACTAGCTCAGAGTGTTTCTGCAGGATCGCCACTGAGCTGGTGGTGGAGAGAGCACTAAAGTCTCCCTACCCTGGCCACCACCAAAGGTGGGTAGCAGCTGCCCACTTCACCACTGCTACTGACTCGGACCACTAGGCCACTCTGCCCTGCTGAAGAGAGTGGCTATATTGACTCTGGTCGTTAGCTACCCCACTCCAATAGGGATGGCAGTGCACCAACTCCAGCCCTAAGGCCTCTTGCTAGTAGACGGCTCCCATGTTATCTCTGGCCTTTATGCCACACTACCCCAAGTCTAAGAGTGATCATGCAGACATGGCTGTGGGGCTCTCAACCCTCGTCCCATCCCAAAAGGGACAGAGCGGGTGTTATCACTGCATTCGAATACCACTCACGTGTTACAAGCACCCACTGACTCTCCCCCTCCCCCACTCGTCACGGTAAACGTGAGCGGTTTACATTCGCATACGTGCATGCAGCATGGTGACGCAGAGACTTGTGGTCTCTTATCTGTTGTGGCAGTGAGTTCCGTAGGCTAGACAGCATCTGAGCCAGTTTCATCTCCCATGCTCAGGAGTCTCCCCCGAGTTTCCTCCTGCCGGTGGAACAGAACAGTCTTTTGAAGTCATGGCAACAGCGGGAAAGCATTTCTCCCGATATTTGGAGTCCTCCACACACGATCAAGTAAGAGCTCCTGAAGTGGGCTCTGTCTTCAGCAGAGAGCAAGTGCAGAGGAGACCACAGGTGTTCACAGCAACCTGTGCAGCGAACTGATTCAGTGGATGCCACTTCTACCATCTGAGCTTTTCTTGGGGTGGGGGTGGGGGGGGTTAGTTTCATCCCTCCATGTAAGCTGCAATAACCAAACCCGTTGCTCAAACCCACAGATCCCCTTGGCCAGGTCCAACAGGATGGAGCACAAGCCTGTGGCCACACAGACAGAAGTGGATGCTTTCACAGCCATGGCTACTTGGACCGCCGGTGGCAGAGTCCACCAGGACCCTCAGACTAACCACGTTCACATGTAGATGGTGTCCACACAGCGGGATATTATGGAGGAAGGAAATGCTAAGATTTAACAGCTATCAGATTCAGCTCACTCTTGCCTTGGATCAGCGTTTGCCACCTGCTCCGTGGCCAGGCATTGGTGCGGGCCAGGCAGCGAGTGCTCCAAGATGGCACTCTATCTCTCATGTAAGGGAGATGCAGGACTGGGTGTCCATGTACTGCTGGCACCTCAATATTGTTGCCTCAGCAGCTCCTCCAACAGACAGGACAAGATTGAGCCTGGTTGAGTGGCAGCGTCTCTCCCAACAAAAGCACTGCCGTGGCATCTGCCCACAGCTCCCTGAGAACCTCAGAAGTGAAGGAGGGATGCAGAAATTAAAGACATGCTCCCGCCTAAATGCTTCACCTCACATCAGTCTTTACTAATGGAGGCTCCTCTAACAGCAACTAGAGAGGGCCAAGAAGTTCTCTTATTCAGCTGATGAGTAATCAGAACATAGAGTCACCAGACTGGGTCAGACCAATGGTCCATCTAGCCTAGTATCCGGTCTTCCAACAGTGGCCAGTGCCAGGTGTTTGAGGGACTGAAAAGCACAAGTAATCCAATGATCCATTGCCTGTCCACTCCCAGTATCTGGCAAACAGGCTAGAGACACTCAAGAGCATAGCGTTGCATCTTTGCCTTTTGCATCCTACCCAATAGCACTTAACTTACCTAGTTCTTTTTAATCATGCTATAGCTTTGGCCTTCACAACAGCCTCTGGTAAAACAGGTGCACAGATTGACTGTGTTGTGTGAAGAAGTATTTTCCTTTGTTTTAAACCTGCTGCCTACTAATTTCATTGGGTGACCCCTGTTTCTTGTGTTATGTGAAGGAGTAAACAACATCTCCTTGTTCACCTTCACCACACCAGTCAATGTTTTATAGATCTCTCATATTCCCCTTTAGTTACCTTTTCCCAATCTTCTACATCTTTCCTCATACAGAGCTGTTCCATATGCCCTAATCATCTGTTGCCCTTTTCTGTGCCTTTTCCCATTCCAGTATCCCCTTTTTTAATGTATAGCATCCAGATCTGCACACAGGATCAAGATGTGAGCATGCCGCAGCTTTATACAGAGGCATTGTATTCTCTGTCTTGTTACTCAGCCCTTTCACAATGCTCCCTATCTTTGATTGCTGCTGCACACTGAATGTTTTCAGAGACCTATGCACAATGACTCCAAGATCTCTCTCTCTGATGGAAATGGCTAATTTAGACCCACCATTTTGTATGCAGAGTTGGGATTGTTTTCTAATGTGCATTCCGTTGCATTTATCAACACTGAATTTCACCTGGCATTCTATTGCCGTCACCAAATTTTGTGAGAGCCCTTTGAACTCTTTGCAATCAGCTTTGGACTCAACTATCTTGAGTAATATTGTATCATCTGCAAATGTTGTCATCTCACCGTTTTTCTTTTTTCAGATCAGTTAAGGTGCTAGTCCAGACCCCCAGGAGACACCACGATTTACCTCTCTACATTCAGAAAGCTCCATTCCTATGTTCCCTATCTTTTGACCAGTTACTGATTCGTGAGAGGCCTCTTATCACAGCAATACTTACTTTGATTAAAAGCCCTTGGTGAGGGACCCTATCAAAGACTTTCTGAAAATCGAAGTACACTATATCCACTGCATCTCCTTTGTCCACATTTGTGACCCCCTAAAAGAATTCTAATAGATTGGCGAGACGTGATTTCCCTTTACAAAAATCCTCGTGACTCTTCCCCAATAAATCACGCTCATCTGCGTGGCTGATAATGCTTTTCTTCAGCCAACGTGCCTGGTACTGAAGTTGGGTTTACCAACCTAAAACTGGGCAGGGTCACCTCAGGAGTCTTTTTTTTAAAGTTGGTGTCACATCAGCTACCCTCCAGTCATCTGGTAGGAGTGTGAAAGGGTGTGCACTGAGTGCAGCCAGTAGTGCCAGGATTTGGCAGAATCTGAAAGGTGGTGAGTTTTCGTGCCCACGAAAGTGAGGAACAGAAAGCACTGACGCAAGTCAGTACATGGCGTGCCAGCTTCTCTGATGCAGCTCACAGTCCTGGCGTACTGCACCCTCTGACGTTCCAGTCCTGGGCTCCCCAGATACACAGCTATATGGACACCCTCAATCCTAGCCTTCCTGCCCTCCGCAATTTCAGTCCTGAGCTCCCTTTATCATTGCACCCTGATCTGCGGCGCTCGCTATTCTGAGCACTCTGGGAGGCCCGTGCACAAGGCTCTGATGTGCTGCTACTCTGCAATCCCAAACAGCAGAATTATTCTAACCCTAACTCTCCCTCCACAAAGCCTACTCATTGAGCTGTACGGTGGTTTTTATGAACAGGAACTAAGGCAAAACCAAGCATTTCACACCTGAGCAAAAACGGATATGAATCCAGACACGGTAAAGGGCAATCCACAACGCTTGCAAAAATAGTTATTAGAAGTGTGGCTAAGACACATCAGGAAGGAATATATGCTCACAGCACTTGAAAAATAAAGTTTCGAACCAATCCTTTGAAAACACTGATCATCTTTCATTTGACTGCCAGGCTCCAAGCTCAGGATTCTGCATTCCCACTACAACAGCTGAGGACCTCACTAACAATTACATGTAGGGCAGGAAACTGACAGAAAATGCTGGTTTAAGCATTACAAAAGGCACATGAACAGGGCTAGAAGGAGGAGCCGATTTCTCAGAAGTGTGTCTTAGATCATGAGCTCCTTGAGGTAGGAGGCCATGTCCTTAATGTTTTGTTCAGCCAAACACACTGGTCTTAAACGGTAAAGTAGTACTTGGAATCAAGCTGAATCTATTCCTTGATGGATCTGGCTCTCAGACTGGCAGACCCACAGACAAGCTTTGTAGTTAACCTTGCTTGCTTTCCTTGAAGTCTTGTGGCTGAGAGTCCAGGTCTTCATAAACATGACCATTCATCACCATCAGTAGCACCACTAAGCACAAACAGCTCAAGAGAGTTGAAAACATCCTTTCACGGAGAATGACGACGACAGCACAATACAACACAAATGATGAGACCAGTTTCCTTCTGCCAGGGTATTGGTACTCTCAAGAATACTTTAATCTGGACCCTCTGCCCCACTAAACCATCTGAAGGTTTGCACAGCATACCGATACAGTGATGTGCACACAACAGGAGGGGGCCTGTGTAATCACAAACTGCAAGTGACTGGACAGATTAGAAGAGACTGTCATGCAGCCACAGTCTGCAGGAGAATTTGGGGTTTGCTGTAATGCTTCAGCATCCTGCTTCACTGAACACAATCCCCAGCCTGACAAAGGGGCAGGAATCCATGGTCTGGCCACATGAACAATAGTGCAAGATGAAGAAGTAGAGATTTCACTGACCAGGAGGAAAAGCAACTGACTCTTTAGTTGCTGGCTAAGGGCATCATCACATTGTGTGATTTCAGAGCAGCCCAGGTTGGCTCCTTATGACTTCATGACAATTCCTCAGTAGGACAACTCCTTTCCATGCAAGTCAATGCTCATTTTACATCACGTCCAACATACCAGGCCAATGACACAACAGAGTTCAGAGTTTCTACAAAGATCAGAATGGTTCTGCGGGATGTGCAAGACCAGACTCCCTTAGAGGGTTCATGTTGTCCACAACAATAACCCTCCACACACACACGCAATGTGCTGGACGCCACCAGAGCAGGATCCAGTCTCTCTAATGAGCTAGTGCTGTGGCTGCCAAACCCCATTTCCTGTCTCTCTGAAATATTCGGAATGGTTTATCTTTAACTTTCATTTCTGCTCCCATGAAGCTGCTGGTGCAGAGCTGGAGAGGCAGCGGCTTGCTGGAGATTTTGCTGAACTATTCCAGTTTCCATCCTTCCAAATTTTTTTCTCATCAGCTTGGCAAACTTCCCTTTTGCTGTCTCCTATCACAATCTCTTTCACCCCTGGGCATTAACCCATCAGTTCACCATATGTCCAACAGTTGTAAGACCTCATCAGACAGGCTACCATGACAATGGGATACCAGCAGCACTTGAGAAACCCACCTGGTACTGACAGATCCCTGGGGAACTACACTAGTCAAGCTCCACCCACAAGTTTTCTATTGGTCCATTCTATGGATTGGAAAGGTCAAGAGCTGCAAAAGACGACCTATGGCTTCCATTTCCTATGGCCCAGTTAAAGACATTGAAATCCAACCAAAAGAACAGAACTCGTTTTGCTCCTCCTAAAAGACCTATCTGGTTTTTCCAAGCTCTCCCCAAGGGCCTGCAGGTGCCCACAGCAGCAAGTGCAGCCTCTCTCCAAGCTGCTCTTCATACACACTTTGTTTATAATCAGGGTGGTGCCTGCATCCTCCATGGTAGCAGCCAGTCACACAGGTTACAGCCCTGTAAGGACTAATCCAACCAGTAAGGCAGTTAGTCACTTTCAGATGATGAAATAAATATTCTCCAAGTTCAGCCACCATCCCAGGTCCTTCAGGGCTGGCTGAGTGTGAAAACTGGAATCCTGACACAAGGAGTAGACATGAATGCCAAACTCAGCAAAAATTAAATTAAATTAAATTAAAATAAAAAATATCAGCAATAAGCTACCTGGAAATCAAACACCTTCTATGCCATGAGGGAATTTGTTCCCAAAGGCTTCTTACAGAGCTGGAATGTTTTGTTCAAAACAAGCAAGTATCACTTCAGCTCCATTACCCCCCTCCGCCCACCAAGTAACTTGCACACAGCTTGTAATAAGCCTATGTGACCAGCTGTTAGCTAAGTTGAGGGGAAGCTTTCTGGTCAAGGCCAGCAGAAATGAGGTAGGGCAAGACTGAAATTTACAAGGAACTAGCCAGCACACTCTTGTTCAGAGTTTTCTGAGAAGGATGCGCAACTGACCAGACTTTGGTAGGCTTTCCACTACCAATTGAGTCATCTTTCTCCCTCAGTGTGATCCCCCTGCAACAGAAAACCAAGTCCCTGCTTCTGTGGCTGCTAGCAGTCTTGAGTTTGAGACTTAAAATGCTGCTGAAGTCTAATGCTAGAACAGTTTGAAGAGAAAAGGATGTGAATAATTCAAGGGAGAGATGCCCAAACTTCACTAAATTGCTGCACAGAGAACTTACCAGATGCTGGAGGCAAACTATATATAACTAGCATCAAATTGCAGCTACTCTTATCTTTATTAGATGTGCATCCCTCAAAGATTACATGGTCTTGCCACACAGTGCGGCCTGTGAAGACTACAAGTCCTAGCATGTAATGCTCCATCTTCAGTTGAGCAGTCTTCATTGGCTGATTAATTTACTGGGCAATGCCAGGAGCAATTGGGGGGGAGGGTGGAAGGAAGAGAGTGAAGTCAATTGCTAAAGCCCCGGGCACTTACTTTAAATGTTGATCCCTATAGTTCACCATTAGTGCTGTGCCATTAAAGCAGGGCTGAGGCACCATTTTTGGGTTGGGGGCCGCTAACCCATGGAAAAATCAGTCGGGAACCGCACACAAGTGAGAAGTCAAAAAAAAAACCCCAAACCCTCACTGGCGTGGCCCCTGATTAAGAAGGAGAAAGACCCTCCCCACATACCATTCACACACCAGAGCCTAGTGGGGCCCAGGTTAGTAGACTATGTGTGCTCTAGTCTCTCAGTAGGCGCAAGGCCCCCAGTCCTAGGAGGGGAGCCCTGAGTCTCGGGGGCCAGGTGCAGGCAAGTCAGGGGCTGCATTCGGCCCCCAGGCCTGAGGTTCCCCACCCCTGCGTTAGAACAGATGTAAAGATCCCTGACCCTCCAAGCCACATGACTGCAAGCTTTTACCTTCCCACTACACTTACCAAAAATATCCCCTTTGCTCCACAGCACTGTCTGCAGTTCAGCGTCCCAGAACACAAGCCATGTCAAAGGTCACCACCAATCTGCATGACATTACACACCCTTTTCCCTCCCTTCCCATAACAAGGGAAATAGGATTGCACTGCAGCTTTTTCTATGCACTTCCATGGCCTCTAACACCATGGTATCTGATCAGTCGCAGCTACCATGGAAACATCTCCACTCCGTATCTGCTTCATAAACAGTGTGTACATACCAGAACCGGCTACAGCACCTCTGGTGCCACTGCACAGTGCTACAGCAGCTATAAAGGATTGAGGGGAAACAGATGGAAGCCCAGGGATGGACAAGTCCCATGAAATCCAACAGCCAGCAGTGTGTTGACAGCAGAATCACATCCTCCATTTCCTTCACTTTTTATTAACCTCCAAAGAGGTTCCCTGGTCTGGTAATGCTGTTTGAGAAGTTAAGCAAGGCTGGACGGGTGTGGTACTTGGATGGAGACCGCATGGCATGCTGCCTGAAGCTGATTTGGGCATAAAGATGGCCGGCTCTTCCTCTTGTATCAGTACTGGACCAGAGCCTGGCACTACAGGATGCTGTGCTGCTAGATGTGTGTAGCTGAGATAAGATACAAAAATGACACAATCACACACAATCAATCATTAAATATTTAATGGTACTTTTCACAATAGCCAGGGATGCTCTGCAGACCAAACTCCAAAGCAGGTAATTATATTATGCCTCCCTAGGTTACGCCCTGCAGTTTCAACTGGGATTCTCCTTTATTTCCCCCCACCCCCAGACTGTTGTGTACTGTCACTTTATACTAGTCAATAGCTGTCTCCTTCCTCACCAGAAGCAGCTGTATTTCATGTAATACCCACACAGAGGTTTTTTCTGGAACAAAAGGTTCAAAGAACCCAAGATCAACAACAAATGTTCAAGTATAATCAGTGTAATGGGTTTCAGCAACTTGATCCCAAAAGGTGCTTTGCACGAGATGCTGCTGCTGCACCACTGCCTACATCATTGTACTGAATCGAGTATGCTGGCTTTGCAGCAGCAACAGCACAAACACGACAGCATAGGAGACCAGAACACACACACACACACACACCCTGCAATGCTGGGTACTACAATAAAAGAAACCCCGTCTCCAACACCCGAGATGCTTCTAAAGTAGGGGTAAGAATTCCATATTAGGCAGATGTGGGATAATCTAACTTCAGACTCTCTAAGTAAACCTCAACAACTTTCTATAACAATGAGCTTCAGTCTTACTATATATTGTATTTCGTTTCGTCAGTTCTGAATTTGTACCTTTCACAATTTCATCAAATGTCCCCTTGCTTTTTATAAGACAGAGAACAGAAGCTGTTGATCTACCTTCTCTACATCATTACCTCTCTGATACTTTTATCAGGTCCCCACTTCATCTTCTTTCTATCCTAAACAAACTCACTCCACCTGAAAAACTCTGGAGAGTAGGTGAAAGCAGCATGTCAAAAAGCTCCATGAGGCATAACTAGGGATAGCAACGTACACAAGCCCAGAATGGGTCCAATGCAAAGCAACCTCATGGGAGATCCCTTTGGAAAACATCCCGGGTATATAATGGCTCACCTAACAGGAAGTCAAAAAAAATCAAACTCATTTGGCAAGAATTAAATAAAAGCAATGCTACAGCGCTGCTCAGTTTTCACCTGCTGAGACTCGGCCATGAGGAGTCTGGACTTTGTAAGAACTGCTCCTCGCTGAGTTTGACGGACCCATTTCAAATTAATCCCACCTTGTTGTCTAGATGACAACGCCCATCTTGCCCCCACACTTCACACAGGACGCACTGTCACTACCTGCTCTTTCCTGACCAGCAGCAATCAAAGGAGGGATGAGAGAACCCTAACCTAACCTCTTCACACTTGCACCAGCTCCAGAAATGTGTGTCATGTTTTCCCAGCCATGAGGTTCTTAACAACACTGTGCTGACAAGCACCTTACGAGCATACCTAGCTTCCCATCTGGAAATCCAACAAGACATTTCTCATCTATCTCCTAGGGAAGGAAAATCCATCCCCATTTTCTATTACTGTACAAAAATACAATCTTTGAGCTGGTAAACTCCATCTCTTTAGTCCCACATGAAGACATCTACCTGAGATCGCATTAGCTTTTCTTCAGTGACGTCACAAGAGACTTGGCATAATCAAATCCTATTATCCCTAACACTGCTTGGAAGAGCCAAGACAAGCTTGGAAGCTTGTGAAATTTCAGATCGGGCTAGAAAGGGATACAATGCAGGTTGTCAATTACAGAGACGGTTTAAGCACTCACTGAACAGAGGCCATCTTCTCCCTGTGGTGGAGCACGTGATGTGAATCCCTGCAGTGGTCAGGGATGTCAGATTCTCCCTTCTATCCATCCCAGGCCACACCCTTCCCTCCCTCCCTCTGGCTGCTGCTATTTCCTAAATAGCAGCTGGTAACATGGCATTTTCTTACTGACTGTACTGTATGGCTGAGGAGAGGCACTCTGCCATGAAGGGAATCAGGCAAGATTAACACAAACTGGTGCAGCCTAAGAGAACAGAATGTATCATATCAACCTCTCAGCTGAGGACCTAGGCATCCAGCACAGGCAGGGCAAATTCAGACTCCCACTATGACTAGGGAGCACTGAGAATCCTATCTGTCTTCAGAGAGAGGCTACAGCAGGAATTGCAGGATTACAACCAAACTAGCCAGCACTGACAGGTCCTCAGTGACAACCTTGTGAGCACTTTTAAAGCTCCCTGCTGCTGATTACTTGCTGATTTATTCTCCTGCCACTTCCACCCACACCTGACCCTCTTTTGTCTGGTGAAAGAGAATCCTGCCCAGCCCCCAAACCACCTAGAGCTACTTTAAAAAAGAACAGAAGCCAACGTCACAATTTCAATACAAATTATAAAAGTCATGTTCCAAACACGTGAGTCACAAAACTGGCACTAACCAGGGAAGCATAAGCCACAGTGAATAACGGACTTAGTCAATCCTCAGGGCTTCAAAGCAGGTAACGATGAAGGACAACAAAATACAATTAAGCATCCAGAACAAGACTAAGAACCAAGCCTATTCATAATACCAGATGGCACAGAGTCTGTCCAGCAGCAGATCTGTGTATCAGTACTGGAACTGCTATAACCCCTTTGACAGGAGTCCATTTTCTGAACATGTGTTATCTGTCAGCCAATTAACAATAAGGACATACAAGCCAAAACTCCCTCCTATGCCCCCTCAACCAGGGGCAGGGTCACATAAAGCATGTCTGTTAAAAATCTGCTCTTAGTTCTCCTCTTCACAGAGAAGTTGGCTTCAATGAGCCAACCCGAGAAGTAAATTCAGTGAACCAGCTCAAATGTAAACAAAGCTGCCAGCAGGAGAAGCTGTCATGACAATTTTCTGTCCTGAATACCAGAACGGCCAGAAGTGGACATACTATGATGAACCTCATAAAATAAGCTAAATGCACTGCAAGATTTAAAGGTAAAGTTAGTTCACGTCCTCCAGAATGGAGCCATCTCGTTCTGACTACCGCCCACTTCCTTTGCTAAAAAGACATCAGCAGTAACTAAACAAAGGAAGAGTTAGAAGAGCAAAAATGAGAACAAGTGAGCACGGACTAGTAACGCACTAGCAGAACCAAACTCCCATCATGCAAAATGTAACTTAATCCACTTCCTGCTGAGATGCCCCACATAGAAATGTGGTGTCAGCCTCCAGCAGGATGTTGGCATTTCAGAATGGAAACCAATTCCAGAGCTGTCAGGATTCAGCCCTAATCATACTTCATGGTCTCTCGCCAGCCTTCTACCCTGGGGCTCCTCATCTCCAGGCAGAGCTCTCACAAACTTCCCCAGGTAATCAAATTAAAGGCTCTTCCTACAGGAGCAGCTTGCCTTGACCAGGTCCTAGAGACAATGACCAGCGGGTGCATCAGCACAACAAGAAACCACTGAGCCAACTGGAGTAAAGGCATGCAATTGTGTATAAACTACCACACAGAACGTGACCACCCATTACCTCTTTTTTCACTAGCTGCTCCAGTCTATCCCCAGGTTCGAGTGGGGGTAGAAGTTAGCCAGAGCAATGCCCCGTTTCCAGCACAGCAGAACAAGGTCTATTCAACGTACTGTTTTGATTTCACTCTCCTTTCTCTTCATCCATCCTGACCCAATACAGCCCTTACCCCCCACCCCTGCTTCAATCTTCCATTCCTCTGTATTCGTCCCAAGCTTACTTTATTCCCCTTCAATCCTGCCACTCTTACACCACTCTCTCCTTCCCTGCAATGCCAACAC
This sequence comes from Pelodiscus sinensis, assembly GCF_049634645.1. Classification (NCBI taxonomy): domain Eukaryota; kingdom Metazoa; phylum Chordata; order Testudines; family Trionychidae; genus Pelodiscus; species Pelodiscus sinensis. The sequence continues at coordinate 939,137 of NC_134711.1, forward strand.
TAGTGCCTGCTTCTTCCCATGAACCAGACCCACCCACAGGCTCATCCTCTTCCACACCTGGCCCCTGATGGCCAGGGCCCATCTGCATTCACTGTCCCATGGCAAGGAGCGCAGCCCCCCGCACTCCCTACCTCCACCACATCCCTAACAGCAACCCCCACAGCCAGCCCACCTCATCCTCTCAGCCATCGCACTCACCCACCCCACCGCAGGCAGCACCCCGTCCCCAGCCGGCCCATCGCCCCCACACTCACCCACCCGCCCACCCTCACCACAGCCCGGGCAGCACCCGCTCCCCAGCCGGCCCATCGCCCCCACACTCACCCACCCACCCTCACCACAGCCCGGGTAGCACCCCCTCCCCAGCCGGCCCATCGCCCCCACACTCACCCACCCACCCTCACCACAGCCCGGGTAGCACCCGCTCCCTAGCCGGCCCATCGCCCCCACACTCACCCACCCACCCTCACCACAGCCCGGGTAGCACCCGCTCCCCAGCCGACCCATCGCCCCCACACTCACCCACCCACCCTCACCACAGCCCGGGTAGCACCCCCTCCCCAGCCGGCCCATCGCCCCCACACCCACCCACCCACCCTCACCACAGCCCGGGTAGCACCCCCTCCCCAGCCGGCCCATCGCCCCCACACTCACCCACCCACCCACCCTCACCACAGCCCGGGTAGCACCCGCTCTCCAGCCGGCCCATCGCCCCCACACTCACCCACCCACCCTCACCACAGCCCGGGTAGCACCCCCTCCCCAGCCGGCCCATCGCCCCCACACCCACCCACCCACCCTCACCACAGCCCGGGTAGCACCCCCTCCCCAGCCGGCCCATCGCCCCCACACTCACCCACCCACCCACCCTCACCACAGCCCGGGTAGCACCCGCTCTCCAGCCGGCCCATCGCCCCCACACTCACCCACCCACCCTCACCACAGCCCGGGTAGCACCCCCTCCCCAGCCGGCCCATCGCCCCCACACCCACTCACCCACCCACCCTCACCACAGCCCGGGTAGCACCCGCTCCCCAGCCGGCCCATCGCCCCCACACCCACTCACCCACCCACCCTCACCACAGCCCGGGTAGCACCCGCTCCCCAGCCGGCCCATCGCCCCCACACCCACCCACCCACCCTCACCACAGCCCGGGTAGCACCCGCTCCCCAGCCGGCCCATCGCCCCCACACCCACCCACCCACCCTCACCACAGCCCAGGCATCAATTTACCTGCCCAGCCTGGCAACACCACTCCGCCCCCCCCACACACACACACACTGCCCCCCCACACACACACACTGCCCCCCCACACACACACTCTGCCCCCCACACACACACACACTGCCCCCCCCACACACACACACTCTGCCCCCCCCACACACACACACTCTGCCCCCCCCACACACACACACTCTGCCCCCCCCACACACACACACTCTGCCCCCCCCACACACACACACTCTGCCCCCCCACACACACACACTCTGCCCCCCCCACACACACACACTCTGCCCCCCCCACACACACTCCCCCCCACACACACACTCTGCCCCCCACACACACACTCTGCCCCCCACACACACTCCCCCCCACACACACACTCTGCCCCCCCCCACACACACTCCCCCCCACACACACACACACTCCCCCCCCCACACACACACTCCCCCCCCCACACACACACTCTGCCCCCCCCCCCACACACACTCTGCCCCCCCCCACACACACTCCCCCCCACACACACACTCCCCCCCACACACACACTCTGCCCCCCACACACACACTCTGCCCCCCCACACACACACTCTGCCCCCCACACACACACACTCTGCCCCCCCCACACACACTCTGCCCCCCCCCCCACACACTCTGCCCCCCCCCACACACACTCCCCCCCACACACACACTCCCCCCCACACACACACTCTGCCCCCCACACACACACTCTGCCCCCCCACACACACACTCTGCCCCCCACACACACACACTCTGCCCCCCCCACACACACTCTGCCCCCCCCCCCACACACTCTGCCCCCCCCACACACACACACTCTGCCCCCCCCACACACTCCCCCCCACACACACACTCTGCCCCCCCCACACACACTCTGCCCCCCCCACACACACTCTGCCCCCCCCACACACACACACACTGCCCCCCCACACACACACACTGCCCCCCCACACACACACTCTGCCCCCCACACACACACACACTGCCCCCCCCACACACACTCTGCCCCCCCCCCCACACACTCTGCCCCCCCCACACACACACACTCTGCCCCCCCCACACTCTGCCCCCCCCACACACACTCTGCCCCCCCCACACACACTCTGCCCCCCCCACACACACTCTGCCCCCCCCACACACACTCTGCCCCCCCCACACACACACACTCTGCCCCCCCCACACACACACACTCTGCCCCCCCACACACACACACTCTGCCCCCCCCACACACACTCCCCCCCACACACACACTCTGCCCCCCCCACACACACTCCCCCCCACACACACTCCCCCCCACACACACACTCTGCCCCCCCCCACACACACTCTGCCCCCCACACACACTCCCCCCCACACACACACTCTGCCCCCCCCCACACACACTCTGCCCCCCACACACACACTCTGCCCCCCCCCACACACACACTCCCCCCCACACACACTCCCCCCCACACACACACTCTGCCCCCCCCCACACACACTCTGCCCCCCACACACACACTCTGCCCCCCACACACACTCCCCCCCACACACACACTCTGCCCCCCCCCACACACACTCCCCCCCACACACACACTCCCCCCCACACACACACACTCTGTCTCCCCCCCCCCCCCCCGGCCCGGCCCGCGCTCACCCCGCTTGTCCAGCTCGTAGCCCACCAGCACGAAGTAATCCGCCAGGCGGGCCATGGCGAGGCCGGGCCGGGCCGGCAGCGGCGAGACGCGGGCGCTGGGGCGGGGCCGCGCGGCTCATAGCCCGGCCGCCCCGGCCGCCCCCACGTCAGAGCCCGCCCGGCGGCGCCGAGCCCCAGCCGCCATCTTCCCTCCGCCGGACCCAGCCCGCACGGACCGCGGGCGCATGCGCGGGGCGGGGCTGAGGGCGGGGGACCGGCCATTGGCCGCCACGCGGCGGGGGCGGGACCAGCTGGGAGGGGGCGCGATTGACCCCTCTCGGCCGGCCTGTACCATGTGGGAGGGGTGTTACCCCAGAGCCCCCTCTCGGCCGGCCTGTACCATGTGGGAGGGGTGTTACCCCAGAGACCCCTCTCGGCCGGCCTGTACCATGTGGGAGGGGTGTTACCCCAGAGACCCCTCTCGGCCGGCCTGTACCATGTGGGAGGGGAGTTACCCCAGAGACCCCTCTCGGCCGGCCTGTACCATGTGGGAGGGGTGTTACCCCAGAGACCCCTCTCGGCCGGCCTGTACCATGTGGGAGGGGAGTTACCCCAGAGACCCCTCTCGGCCGGCCTGTACCATGTGGGAGGGGAGTTACCCCATCGCCCCCCCCCCGGCCAGGCTGTACTGCAGGGGTGTTACTGTTACCCCATCGCCCCCCCCCGGCCAGGCTGTACCGCGGGGGTGTTACTGTTACCCCATCGCCCCCCCCCGGCCAGGCTGTACCGCAGGGGTGTTACTGTTACCCCATCGCCCCCCCCGGCCAGGCTGTACCGCAGGGGTGTTACTGTTACCCCATCGCCCCCCCCCGGCCAGGCTGTACCGCAGGGGTGTTACTGTTACCCCATCGCCCCCCCCCGGCCAGGCTGTACCGCAGGGGTGTTACTGTTACCCCATCGCCCCCCCCGGCCAGGCTGTACTGCAGGGGTGTTACTGTTACCCCATCGCCCCCCCCCGGCCAGGCTGTACCGCAGGGGTGTTACTGTTACCCCATCGCCCCCCCGGCCAGGCTGTACCGCAGGGGTGTTACTGTTACCCCATCGCCCCCCCGGCCAGGCTGTACCGTAGGGGTGTTACTGTTACCCCATCGCCCCCCCCCGGCCAGGCTGTACCGCAGGGGTGTTACTGTTACCCCATCGCCCCCCCCCGGCCAGGCTGTACCGCAGGGGTGTTACTGTTACCCCATCGCCCCCCCGGCCAGGCTGTACCGTAGGGGTGTTACTGTTACCCCATCGCCCCCCCCCCGGCCAGGCTGTACCGCAGGGGTGTTACTGTTACCCCATCGCCCCCCCCGGCCAGGCTGTACCGCAGGGGTGTTACTGTTACCCCATCGCCCCCCCCCCCCGGCCAGGCTGTACCGCAGGGGTGTTACTGTTACCCCATCGCCCCCCCCGGCCAGGCTGTACCGCGGGGGTGTTACTGTTACCCCATCGCCCCCCCCGGCCAGGCTGTACCGCAGGGGTGTTACTGTTACCCCATCGCCCCCCCCCGGCCAGGCTGTACCGCGGGGGTGTTACTGTTACCCCATCGCCCCCCCCGGCCAGGCTGTACCGCAGGGGTGTTACTGTTACCCCATCGCCCCCCCCCGGCCAGGCTGTACCGCGGGGGTGTTACTGTTACCCCATCGCCCCCCCCGGCCAGGCTGTACCGCAGGGGTGTTACTGTTACCCCATCGCCCCCCCCCGGCCAGGCTGTACCGCGGGGGTGTTACTGTTACCCCATCGCCCCCCCCCGGCCAGGCTGTACCGCGGGGGTGTTACTGTTACCCCATCGCCCCCCCCGGCCAGGCTGTACCGCAGGGGTGTTACTGTTACCCCATCGCCCCCCCCGGCCAGGCTGTACCGCAGGGGTGTTACTGTTACCCCATCGCCCCCCCCCCCGGCCAGGCTGTACCGCAGGGGTGTTACTGTTACCCCATCGCCCCCCCGGCCAGGCTGTACTGCAGGGGTGTTACTGTTACCCCATCGCCCCCCCCCCCGGCCAGGCTGTACTGCAGGGGTGTTACTGTTACCCCATCGCCCCCCCCCCGGCCAGGCTGTACCGCAGGGGTGTTACTGTTACCCCATCGCCCCCCCCCCCGGCCAGGCTGTACCGCAGGGGTGTTACTGTTACCCCATCGCCCTCCCCCGGCCAGGCTGTACCGCAGGGGTGTTACTGTTACCCCATCGCCCCCCCCCGGCCAGGCTGTACCGCAGGGGTGTTACTGTTACCCCATCGCCCCCCCCCCCGGCCAGGCTGTACTGCAGGGGTGTTACTGTTACCCCATCGCCCCCCCCCGGCCAGGCTGTACCGCAGGGGTGTTACTGTTACCCCATCGCCCCCCCCCCGGCCAGGCTGTACTGCAGGGGTGTTACTGTTACCCCATCGCCCCCCCCCCCGGCCAGGCTGTACCGCAGGGGTGTTACTGTTACCCCATCGCCCCCCCCCCCCGGCCAGGCTGTACTGCAGGGGTGTTACTGTTACCCCATCGCCCCCCCCCCCGGCCAGGCTGTACTGCAGGGGTGTTACTGTTACCCCATCGCCCCCCCGGCCAGGCTGTACCGCAGGGGTGTTACTGTTACCCCATCGCCCCCCCCCGGCCGGGCTGTACCGCAGGGGTGTTACTGTTACCCCATCGCCCCCCCCGGCCAGGCTGTACCGCAGGGGTGTTACTGTTACCCCATCGCCCCCCCCCCCCGGCCAGGCTGTACTGCAGGGGTGTTACTGTTACCCCATCGCCCCCCCCCCGGCCAGGCTGTACTGCAGGGGTGTTACTGTTACCCCATCGCCCCCCCGGCCAGGCTGTACCGCAGGGGTGTTACTGTTACCCCATCGCCCCCCCCCGGCCGGGCTGTACCGCAGGGGTGTTACTGTTACCCCATCGCCCCCCCCGGCCAGGCTGTACCGCAGGGGTGTTACTGTTACCCCATCGCCCCCCCCCCCGGCCAGGCTGTACCGCAGGGGTGTTACTGTTACCCCATCGCCCCCCCGGCCAGGCTGTACCGCAGGGGTGTTACTGTTACCCCATCGCCCCCCCCGGCCGGGCTGTACCGCAGGGGTGTTACTGTTACCCCATCGCCCCCCCCCCGGCCAGGCTGTACCGCAGGGGTGTTACTGTTACCCCATCGCCCCCCCGGCCAGGCTGTACTGCGGGGGTGTTACTGTTACCCCATCGCCCCCCCCGGCCAGGCTGTACCGCAGGGGTGTTACTGTTACCCCATCGCCCCCCCCCGGCCAGGCTGTACCGCAGGGGTGTTACTGTTACCCCATCGCCCCCCCCGGCCGGGCTGTACCGCAGGGGTGTTACTGTTACCCCATCGCCCCCCCCCCGGCCAGGCTGTACCGCAGGGGTGTTACTGTTATCCCATCGCCCCCCCCCCGGCCAGGCTGTACCGCAGGGGTGTTACTGTTACCCCATCGCCCCCCCCCCGGCCAGGCTGTACCGCAGGGGTGTTACTGTTACCCCATCGCCCCCCCCCCCGGCCAGGCTGTACCGCAGGGGTGTTACTGTTACCCCATCGCCCCCCCCGGCCGGGCTGTACCGCAGGGGTGTTACTGTTACCCCCATCGCCCCCCCCGGCCAGGCTGTACCGCAGGGGTGTTACTGTTACCCCATCGCCCTCCCCCGGCCAGGCTGTACCGCAGGGGTGTTACTGTTACCCCATCGCCCCCCTGGGCCAGGCTGTACCGCAGGGGTGTTACTGTTACCCCATCGCCCCCCCCCCCGGCCAGGCTGTACCGCAGGGGTGTTACTGTTACCCCATCGCCCCCCCGGCCAGGCTGTACCGCAGGGGTGTTACTGTTACCCCATCGCCCCCCCCGGCCAGGCTGTACCGCAGGGGTGTTACTGTTACCCCATCGCCCCCCCCGGCCAGGCTGTACCGCAGGGGTGTTACTGTTACCCCATCGCCCCCCCCGGCCAGGCTGTACCGCAGGGGTGTTACTGTTACCCCATCGCCCTCCCCCGGCCAGGCTGTACCGCAGGGGTGTTACTGTTACCCCATCGCCCCCCCCCCCCGGCCAGGCTGTACTGCAGGGGTGTTACTGTTACCCCATCGCCCCCCCCCCGGCCAGGCTGTACCGCAGGGGTGTTACTGTTACCCCATCGCCCCCCCCGGCCAGGCTGTACCGCAGGGGTGTTACTGTTACCCCATCGCCCCCCCCCCGGCCAGGCTGTACCGCAGGGGTGTTACTGTTACCCCATCGCCCCCCCGGCCAGGCTGTACCGCAGGGGTGTTACTGTTACCCCATCGCCCCCCCGGCCAGGCTGTACCGCAGGGGTGTTACTGTTACCCCATCGCCCCCCCGGCCAGGCTGTACCGCAGGGGTGTTACTGTTACCCCATCGCCCCCCCCCGGCCAGGCTGTACCGCAGGGGTGTTACTGTTACCCCATCGCCCCCCCCCCCGGCCAGGCTGTACCACAGGGGTGTTACTGTTACCCCATCGCCCCCCCCCGGCCAGGCTGTACCGCAGGGGTGTTACTGTTACCCCATCGCCCCCCCCGGCCAGGCTGTACCGCAGGGGTGTTACTGTTACCCCATCGCCCCCCCGGCCAGGCTGTACCGCAGGGGTGTTACTGTTACCCCATCGCCCCCCCCGGCCAGGCTGTACTGCAGGGGTGTTACTGTTACCCCATCGCCCCCCCCGGCCAGGCTGTACTGCAGGGGTGTTACTGTTACCCCATCGCCCCCCCCCGGCCAGGCTGTACCGCAGGGGTGTTACTGTTACCCCATCGCCCCCCCCCGGCCAGGCTGTACCGCGGGGGTGTTACTGTTACCCCATCGCCCCCCCCGGCCAGGCTGTACCGCGGGGGTGTTACTGTTACCCCATCGCCCCCCCCCGGCCAGGCTGTACCGCAGGGGTGTTACTGTTACCCCATCGCCCCCCCCGGCCAGGCTGTACCGCAGGGGTGTTACTGTTACCCCATCGCCCCCCCCCGGCCAGGCTGTACCGCAGGGGTGTTACTGTTACCCCATCGCCCCCCCCGGCCAGGCTGTACTGCAGGGGTGTTACTGTTACCCCATCGCCCCCCCCCGGCCAGGCTGTACCGCAGGGGTGTTACTGTTACCCCATCGCCCCCCCCCGGCCAGGCTGTACCGCAGGGGTGTTACTGTTACCCCATCGCCCCCCCCCGGCCAGGCTGTACTGCAGGGGTGTTACTGTTACCCCATCGCCCCCCCGGCCAGGCTGTACCGCAGGGGTGTTACTGTTACCCCATCGCCCCCCCCCGGCCAGGCTGTACTGCAGGGGTGTTACTGTTACCCCATCGCCCCCCCCCGGCCAGGCTGTACCGCAGGGGTGTTACTGTTACCCCATCGCCCCCCCCCGGCCAGGCTGTACCGCAGGGGTGTTACTGTTACCCCATCGCCCCCCCCCGGCCAGGCTGTACCGCAGGGGTGTTACTGTTACCCCATCGCCCCCCCCCGGCCAGGCTGTACTGCGGGGGTGTTACTGTTACCCCATCGCCCCCCCCCCGGCCAGGCTGTACTGCGGGGGTGTTACTGTTACCCCATCGCCCCCCCCCCGGCCAGGCTGTACTGCGGGGGTGTTACTGTTACCCCATCGCCCCCCCCGGCCAGGCTGTACCGCAGGGGTGTTACTGTTACCCCATCGCCCCCCCCGGCCAGGCTGTACTGCAGGGGTGTTACTGTTACCCCATCGCCCCCCCCCCGGCCAGGCTGTACCGCAGGGGTGTTACTGTTACCCCATCGCCCCCCCCCGGCCAGGCTGTACTGCAGGGGTGTTACTGTTACCCCATCGCCCCCCCCCGGCCAGGCTGTACCACGGGGGTGTTACTGTTACCCCCTCGCCCCCCCCCCCCGGCCAGGCTGTACTGCAGGGGTGTTACTGTTACCCCATCGCCCCCCCCCCCGGCCAGGCTGTACCACGGGGGGGCATTACCCCACAGAAACCTCCCCAAGCAGGCTGTTCTCTGGGGGCATTACCACAGAGCCCCTCCTCCCCGCCACGCTGGGCAGGGTTACCCTATAGACTGCGGCTGGGCTGTGCTACTGGGGTGTTACTCCACAGAGCCCCACCCCAGCCAAGCTGAGCCACAGGGCGTGCGGTTCCCCTCACACACGCCAGCCGCAGGGGAGGTGTCACCCCTCCTACCCAGGAGAAATCGCAAGAAAAGGAAGGTCCGTGGGTTTTCAGCTTTAATTCCTGACCTTTCCCCCCACACCCTGCTGGCCTGGCAGGAACTAGAGCCCCTGCCCCCGGCCGGGGTGGGTGAGGAGGTGAAGGGCAGATGAGGCTCAGGAGCACCCAGCAAAGGTGGAGGCAGACCCGGTCATGCCGGCTGTGGCTGAGACCCAGCTGAGGCATCCCAAAGCCTGGGGCTCCCTTCACGGGACGCCTTGGCCCCCCAGCCAACCTATAGGCCGAGGTGGTGAGGAATCTTCAGCCCCCCCCCGTTCTCTGGCCTGGCTCCCCAGCGTCTAGCTAGCGGGAGGAGAACCTGCCCATGGGGAATCTGATGACACTGCACCCAGTGCCTGAGGCCAGAGGTCCCCCCCAGCCACCTCCTCACAGCCCAGTTGCTGTTTTATGCTGCAGGTTCCTGTGGGAGCATGTGACCTGCCCAGCCCCTGCCGCCCATCTAGTCTGACAGCTTCTGCTCTTGACTCATGGCTGCCCCGAGGCAGGTGACAGGCCCCAGCTGCGGGTGCTCCGTGGACATCCCCTCTTTGGGGCGGCCCTCTAGGAAGAGCCCCCCCCCTTCCCTTTCTCCTGCCGCAGAGCTCCGCTGTCATGCCAGGGCAGCAGGGCGCATAGACTCCTACCCTGCTCCCTCCAGACGGGCCCCGGGTCACAGCAGAACGCAAGGGCTCCGTGTGTTTCCGTTCACGTGCTGCAGGCTGCTTCTCTAGCGGGTGGCTCACTGGGGGAGGCAGGGAGAGGGCTCTCGGGAGGGCTCACAACTCCCAGGAGGCAGCGGGGACAGCACCGGGATCCCCTCCCCTTTTTTTTGGTTTTTTTTTGAGGCCCGAGCTGACGCATTTGGGGCTGGCTAGACACATGACAGGATGAATATTCTGTTTCATGGCAGCGGCCAGAGGTGCCAGGCGGCATCGGGGCTCCGCTGCGGCACAACCACGCAGGAAGACACGGTCCCGGGGGCAGAGCAGCTGCCTTTGGCTGCAGCTGTATCCAGAGAGCGCCCGCAGCCTGCATGGGGGCCTGCTGACTCCAGCTGCGGCTGCTGCAGTTCGGCTCAGCGCTGGGCCTTCAGGAGTTTGCAAGGGCCCTTCGTTTCCCAGGGGTGGGGCCAGGAGATGGAGCATTCGCTCCAGGGTTACACATCTCCCGACAGCCCTGCTGACAGTCCTGTGAGCCATTCCCAGCTGACATCTGCTCAGTGTGTCCTGTGTGAACTGAGTTAGGAGCAGAGGAACAGCCCCTGACTCCGACTGAATGGGGGCCAGCTCGGCCAGTGGCCGGTCTCCAGCAGGGGCTGGTATCAGATGAAGGTGCAAGAAACCCTGTAACAGGCAGTTCAGGAATCACCTTCCCGTCCCCTCCGGTGAGAGGCTGGTGTATTCCCCAAAGCAGGCGGGTGCAGAGTCCTTCCAACCCCCCTCCCCCAGTGGGTTGCTCTAATTCTGGCTCTTCCCCTTGCCCATGTAAATGTCCAGTCCGCTGCGGAACGGAGGGTTCCCAGTGCGCATCCTATGGGACCTGTGCCCTGACAAAACACAACCCAACGTGCCGCCATTTACCCCCGGGCTGGCAGTTCCCGCAGCACAGCCATGGAGACAGTGGACTCCGGCGCACCCCCACTCTCCAGACAGGACGAGGGGCGCTTGAGCCAGTGAGTTAAAGCCCCCCGGTCTGCCCTACGCAGGGACCTCGTGTTGGCAGAGCAAGGTCAGACCAGAGCAGCGGGGGTCACACTTTTTTCTCATGACCCAGCTGAAACATTTAGAGAAGATCCAGAGAAGCGATTATTCCCCTTTATTCGGCACGGGGGAGGCCACGTCTGGAGCATTGCGCCCAGTTCTGGGTCCCCCATTTCAGAAAGGACGTGGACGCGTTGGAGAGGGGCCAGCGGAGGGCGACCACAGTGATGCGGGGGCTGGAGCACAGGACCTAGAGGAGGGGCTGAGGGAGTTGGGTCTGTTCAGTCTGCAGAAGAGCAGAGTGAGGGGGGGTTTGAGAGCAGCCGGCAGCTCCCTGAAAGGGGGCTCCGAAGAGGCTGGCGAGAGGCTGTTCTCAGTGGGGGCAGGTGACAGAACAAGGAGCAATGGGCTCAAGTTAGATAGTAGGACAAACTCTTTCCCTAGGCGGGCGGGGAAGCGCTGGGCTGGGCTCCCTGGGGAGGGGGTGGAGTCTCCATCCCTAGAGGTGTTTAAGTCCCGGCTGGACCAAGCCCTGGCTGGGCTGATGGAGTCGGGATTGGTCCTGCTGTGGGCAGGGGGCTGACGCGATGACTCCTGAGGGCTCTTCCAGCCCCTGCGCTGGGGGGACGTGGTTTTTTTACTGAGAACGTTTCTCCTCTTCCAGCCCTCGCGCAGATGCCATGATACCGATATCACGGTGCCTTGCGCCATTTGGTGTATTCCCCTTCCCCCTTGCAGCGATTCCAGTACAAAACACGTATCCCGACATTCCTGCCTCCGCACTGGGGGGGTTGGGGCTTGAGCTCTACGCACACCCTCCGCGCTGCGCAGGTTTCCTGGCCACCCGGCGATGGTAGATCGGTAGCTTTCACCCCTTCTGCCCAGCAGAGGGTGGTGCTGCTCAGTGCAGGTCCCCTCTGCTTTGCTCCCGCCAGGGCTCCTATTGCACCCGGAGCCACAATGGCTGTGCCAGGCGCTTGGGGCCAGGATGCTGATGCATCAGCACAAACAGCTGAGTCCTTTGGAACAGAGCGATGAGTCAGGCTGGAAAAAGCCTCCTCTCCCCCAGACGGGACGTGGGGAGCGTGCTGTCGCCACGGCTCGGCCTCTCCGCGCTCCCCGCCTCGCTTGCCGTGTGCCCGCCAGCGGGGCTGTCCCGCCCTGCCCCGCAGCACCCAGGGGAGGGGACCAATCTGCCTCTGAAAGCTCTGTGGGCCAGCCCATGCAGCTCCCTGGCCTGCAGGCCCCCAGGGAGCCCTCCGCCTGGATGTGCAAGGGACAGAGGGCGTCCGGAGGACAGAGAGCGGAAGCAGAGGTCGTCTGTTTTACCTGTGGAGGGACGCTCCCTCCCCTGCGCAGCCCGAGGCTCTTGAAGCCCTGCGGTGAGGGGGGGGCCATCAGTGATAATCCTGAAATGGCAAAGAGGGTTTCTCTCCTGTTCTTCGTGGGTTCTCACCCCGCCACTCGCAACTCATCCCAGCCCCTCCCGTCAGCTGTCAGGCATCTGTTCTCTTACCCCCTGGAGGGAGGGGCAGTGTGCAGCAGAGTGTGTGGGGTATAGCCCCCCCCCAGGAGTACAGACACACACACACCCAGAGAGCAGAGTGTGTGGGGTATAGCCCCCCCCAGGAGTACAGACACACACACACCCAGAGAGCACAGCAGAGTGTGTGGGGTATAGCCCCCCCCAGCAGTGCAGACACACACACACCCAGAGAGCAGAGTGTGTGGGGTATAGCCCCCCCCCCCAGGAGTGCAGACACACACACACCCAGAGAGCAGAGTGTGTGGGGTATAGCCCCCCCCCAGGAGTACAGACACACACACACCCAGAGAGCACAGCAGAGTGTGTGGGGTATAGCCCCCCCCCAGGAGTACAGACACACACACACCCAGAGAGCACAGCAGAGTGTGTGGGGTATAGCCCCCCCCAGGAGTACAGACACACACACACCCAGAGAGCACAGCAGAGTGTGTGGGGTATAGCCCCCCCCAGGAGTGCAGACACACACACACCCAGAGAGCACAGCAGAGTGTGTGGGGTATAGCCCCCCCCAGGAGTACAGACACACACACACCCAGAGAGCAGAGTGTGTGGGGTATAGCCCCCCCCCAGGAGTACAGACACACACACACCCAGAGAGCAGAGTGTGTGGGGTATAGCCCCCCCCAGGAGTACAGACACACACACACCCAGAGAGCACAGCAGAGTGTGTGGGGTATAGCCCCCCCCAGGAGTACAGACACACACACACCCAGAGAGCACAGCAGAGTGTGTGGGGTATAGCCCCCCCCCCCAGGAGTGCAGACACACACACCCAGAGAGCACAGCAGACGTGTGTGGGGTATAGCCCCCCCCAGGAGTACAGACACACACACACCCAGAGAGCACAGCAGAGTGTGTGGGGTATAGCCCCCCCCAGGAGTGCAGACACACACACACCCAGAGAGCACAGCAGAGTGTGTGGGGTATAGCCCCCCCCAGGAGTGCAGACACACACACACCCAGAGAGCACAGCAGAGTGTGTGGGGTATAGCCCCCCCCAGGAGTGCAGACACACACACCCAGAGAGCACAGCAGAGTGTGTGGGGTATAGCCCCCCCCCCAGGAGTGCAGACACACACACCCAGAGAGCACAGCAGTGTGTGGGGTATAGCCCCCCCCCAGGAGTGCAGACACACACACCCAGAGAGCACAACAGAGTGTGTGGGGTATAGCCCCCCCCCCCAGGAGTGCAGACACACACACCCAGAGAGCACAGCAGACGTGTGTGGGGTATAGCCCCCCCCAGGAGTGCAGACACACACACACCCAGAGAGCACAGCAGAGTGTGTGGGGTATAGCCCCCCCCCCAGGAGTGCAGACACACACACCCAGAGAGCACAGCAGAGTGTGTGGGGTATAGCCCCCCCCAGGAGTGCAGACACACACACCCAGAGAGCACAGCAGAGTGTGTGGGGTATAGCCCCCCCCAGGAGTGCAGACACACACACCCAGAGAGCACAGCAGAGTGTGTGGGGTATAGCCCCCCCCAGGAGTGCAGACACACACACCCAGAGAACACAGCAGAGTGTGTGGGGTATAGCCCCCCCCAGGAGTGCAGACACACGCACACCCAGAGAGCACAGCAGAGTGTGTGGGGTATAGCCCCCCCCAGGAGTGCAGACACACACACACCCAGAGAGCACAGCAGAGTGTGTGGGGTATAGCCCCCCCAGGAGTGCAGACATACACACCCAGAGAGCACAGCAGAGTGTGTGGGGTATAGCCCCCCCCAGGAGTACAGACACACACACACCCAGAGAGCACAGCAGAGTGTGTGAGGTATAGCCCCCCCCAGGAGTGCAGACACACACACCCAGAGAGCACAGCAGAGTGTGTGGGGTATAGCCCCCCCCCAGGAGTGCAGACACACACACACCCAGAGAGCACAGCAGAGTGTGTGGGGTATAGCCCCCCCAGGAGTGCAGACACACACACACCCAGAGAGCACAGCAGAGTGTGTGGGGTATAGCCCCCCCCAGGAGTGCAGACACACACACACCCAGAGAGCACAGCAGAGTGTGTGGGGTATAGCCCCCCCCCAGGAGTGCAGACACACACACCCAGAGAGCACAGCAGAGTGTGTGGGGTATAGCCCCCCCCAGGAGTGCAGACACACACACACCCAGAGAGCACAGCAGAGTGTGTGGGGTATAGCCCCCCCCAGGAGTGCAGACACACACACACCCAGAGAGCACAGCAGAGTGTGTGGGGTATAGCCCCCCCCAGGAGTGCAGACACACACACCCAGAGAGCACAGCAGAGTGTGTGGGGTATAGCCCCCCCCCAGGAGTGCAGACACACACACCCAGAGAGCACAGCAGAGTGTGTGGGGTACAGCCCCCCCAGGAGTGCAGACACACACACACCCAGAGAGCACAGCAGAGTGTGTGGGGTATAGCCCCCCCCAGGAGTGCAGACACACACACCCAGAGAGCACAGCAGAGTGTGTGGGGTATAGCCCCCCCCCAGGAGTGCAGACACACACACACCCAGAGAGCACAGCAGAGTGTGTGGGGTATAGCCCCCCCCAGGAGTGCAGACACACACACACACCCAGAGAGCACAGCAGAGTGTGTGGGGTATAGCCCCCCCCAGGAGTACAGACACACACACACCCAGAGAGCACAGCAGAGTGTGTGGGGTATAGCCCCCCCCAGGAGTGCAGACACACACACACCCAGAGAGCACAGCAGAGTGTGTGGGGTACAGCCCCCCCAGGAGTGCAGACACACACACACCCAGAGAGCACAGCAGAGTGTGTGGGGTATAGCCCCCCCCAGGAGTGCAGACACACACACACCCAGAGAGCACAGCAGAGTGTGTGGGGTATAGCCCCCCCCAGGAGTACAGACACACACACCCAGAGAGCACAGCAGAGTGTGTGGGGTATAGCCCCCCCCAGGAGTGCAGACACACACACACCCAGAGAGCACAGCAGACGTGTGTGGGGTATAGCCCCCCCCAGGAGTACAGACACACACACACCCAGAGAGCACAGCAGAGTGTGTGGGGTATAGCCCCCCCCAGGAGTGCAGACACACACACACCCAGAGAGCACAGCAGAGTGTGTGGGGTATAGCCCCCCCCAGGAGTGCAGACACACACACCCAGAGAGCACAGCAGAGTGTGTGGGGTATAGCCCCCCCCAGGAGTGCAGACACACACACACCCAGAGAGCACAGCAGAGTGTGTGGGGTATAGCCCCCCCCCAGGAGTGCAGACACACACACACCCAGAGAGCACAGCAGAGTGTGTGGGGTATAGCCCCCCCCAGGAGTGCAGACACACACACCCAGAGAGCACAGCAGAGTGTGTGGGGTATAGCCCCCCCCAGGAGTGCAGACACACACACACCCAGGGTATGTCTACACTAGAAAGTTAGTTCGAACTAACGGACGTTAGTTCGAACTAACTTTCCTATGCGCTACACTAGCGCTCCGCTAGTTCGAATTTGAATCGAACTAGCGGAGCGCTTAGTTCGAACTAGGTAAACCTCATTTTACGAGGACTAACGCCTAGTTCGAACTAGCTAGTTCGAACTAAGGGCTGTGTAGCCCTTTAGTTCGAACTAGTGGGAGGCTAGCCCTCCCCAGGTTTCCCTGGTGGCCACTCTGGCCAACACCAGGGAAACTCTATGCCCCCCTCCCGGCCCCGGACCCCTTAAAGGGGCACGGGCTGGCTACGGTGCCCGTGCCAGGTGCAAGCCTGCCAGCACCCAGCTAGCAGACCCTGCACCTGGCACGGCACAGAGCCACCCACCCGATGCCCCCCAGCCCACCCCCTCTTGCCGGGACCAGGCTGGCGGCTCCCGGGAGCTTGCCCTGGACCGCAAGAGGCGGGCACCTTCCTGGGCTAGTGCGGACATCGTGGACCTCGTCCACGATCTCCGCACTAGGCACAGGAAAGTGGCCGTCTAGGGCAGGAGAGCTGCCAGCCTGGCCACCCAGGACCAGGTGTGCATGAAAATCAAGGGGGTCCACTGAGACCCCCGACCCTGAGCCCTGAGCTTACAATGGCCGTACTGGGTCAGACCAAAGGTCCATCTAGCCCAGTAGCCTGTCTGCCCACAGCGGCCAACCCTAGGGACCCTGGAGGGGATGGACCGAAGACAGTGACCAAGCCATTTGTCTCGTGCCATCCCTCTCCAGCCTTCCACAAACTTTGGGCAGGGACACCACGCCTACCCCCTGGCTAATAGGACTCCATGGACCCAACCTCCATCACTTTATCTCACTTCCCTTTCAACTCTGTTCTAGTTCTAGCCTTCACAGCCTCCTGCAGCAAGGAGTTCCACAGATATACTATTTGCTTTGTGAAGAAGAACAACTTTCTCTTACTAGTTTGAAGCCTGCTACCCATTCCTTTCCTTTGGTGTCCTCTAGTCCTTCTTTATGGGAACTCAGGAAGAACTTTTCTGAATGCACCCTCTCCACCCAACCCCTGCTTTTAGAGACCTCTATCCTGTCCCCCCTCCGTCTCCTCTTTTCTAAGCTGAACAGTCCCAGTCTCTGTAGCCTCTCTTCATCTGGGACCTGTTCCCAACCCCTGATCATGTTAGTTGCCCTCCCCTCTCCCAGCCTTTCTCTTCCCCTCTCCCACCTCCTTTTCCCAGTCTCCCCCAGTTTTTTTCAATAAAGACAGAGTCAATGTTGGAAGAAACGTTATCTTTATTTTGTACATCAAGAAGAAGGGGGGCTAGGGAAGGGCAAGTGGAAGGAGGTGAGGGAGGAATGGGGTACGAGCCCCCGATGGGGAGGACTGGGCTGGCTCTGCGGGCTTCTGGGGGTGGAAGCTCTCCTGCAGCCCCCCAATTACTCCCTCTCCCCAGATGGCAGCCTGCGGCAAGTGCAGCCGGGCTGATGGCCGAGTGGTGTGATGTGCCCAGTGTGGGCACTCAGGGCACTCCAAGCCAGAACTTCTTTGCAAGCGGGGCACCCCTTAGAACTGTGTGTCCGGGGTGGGGGTCGGGACCCTTTAAGCGCAGCCCTCGGCTAGCCTGAGACAGTATCTCCATGCTCTAAGTCCTCCTTTTATGCCCTGCCGGCACTGCTTCCGGCCATCCTTAAGCCCTGTTCAGAGTCCACTCAATGTGGACTTACTAGTTCGAACTAGCAAAACGCTAGTTCGAACTAGTTTTTAGTTCTAGATGCGTTAGTTCGAACTAGCTTAGTTCGAATTAACTAATTCGAACTAAGTTAGTTCGAACTAGCGCTGTAGTGTAGACGTACCCCCACAGAGCACAGCAGAGTGTGTGGGGTATAGCCCCCCCAGGAGTGCAGACATACACACCCAGAGAGCACAGCAGAGTGTGTGGGGTATAGCCCCCCCCAGGAGTGCAGACACACACACCCAGAGAGCACAGCAGAGTGTGTGGGGTATAGCCCCCCCCCCAGGAGTGCAGACACACACACACCCAGAGAGCACAGCAGAGTGTGTGGGGTATAGCCCCCCCCCAGGAGTGCAGACACACACACCCAGAGAGCACAGCAGAGTGTGTGGGGTATAGCCCCCCCCCAGGAGTGCAGACACACACACCCAGAGAGCACAGCAGAGTGTGTGGGGTATAGCCCCCCCCAGGAGTGCAGACACACACACACCCAGAGAGCACAGCAGAGTGTGTGGGGTATAGCCCCCCCCAGGAGTGCAGACACACACACACCCAGAGAGCACAGCAGAGTGTGTGGGGTATAGCCCCCCCAGGAGTACAGACACACACACACCCAGAGAGCACAGCAGAGTGTGTGGGGTATAGCCCCCCCCAGGAGTGCAGACACACACACACCCAGAGAGCACAGCAGAGTGTGTGGGGTATAGCCCCCCCCAGGAGTGCAGACACACACACACCCAGAGAGCACAGCAGAGTGTGTGGGGTATAGCCCCCCCCAGGAGTGCAGACACACACACACCCAGAGAGCACTGCAGAGTGTGTGGGGTATAGCCCCCCCCAGGAGTGCAGACACACACACACCCAGAGAGCACAGCAGAGTGTGTGGGGTATAGCCCCCCCCCCAGGAGTGCAGACATACACACCCAGAGAGCACAGCAGAGTGTGTGGGGTACAGCCCCCCCCCAGGAGTGCAGACACACACACACCCAGAGAGCACAGCAGAGTGTGTGGGGTATAGCCCCCCCCAGGAGTACAGACACACACACACCCAGAGAGCACAGCAGAGTGTGTGGGGTATAGCCCCCCCAGGAGTGCAGACACACACACCCAGAGAGCACAGCAGAGTGTGTGGGGTACAGCCCCCCCCAGGAGTGCAGACACACACACCCAGAGAGCACAGCAGAGTGTGTGGGGTATAGCCCCCCCCAGGAGTGCAGACACACACACACCCAGAGAGCACAGCAGAGTGTGTGGGGTACAGCCCCCCCCAGGAGTGCAGACACACACACACACAGAGAGCACAGCAGAGTGTGTGGGGTACAGCCCCCCCCCAGGAGTGCAGACACACACACACCCAGAGAACACAGCAGAGTGTGTGGGGTACAGCCCCCCCAGGAGTGCAGACACACACACACCCAGAGAGCAGAGTGTGTGGGGTACAGCCCCCCCAGGAGTGCAGACACACACACACCCAGAGAGCACAGCAGAGTGTGTGGGGTATAGCCCCCCCAGGAGTGCAGACACACACACACCCAGAGAGCACAGCAGACGTGTGTGGGGTATAGCCCCCCCCAGGAGTGCAGACACACACACACCCAGAGAGCACAGCAGAGTGTGTGGGGTACAGCCCCCCCAGGAGTACAGACACACACACACCCAGAGAGCACAGCAGAGTGTGTGGGGTATAGCCCCCCCAGGAGTGCAGACACACACACCCAGAGAGCACAGCAGAGTGTGTGGGGTATAGCCCCCCCCAGGAGTGCAGACACACACACACCCAGAGAGCACAGCAGAGTGTGTGGGGTACAGCCCCCCCCAGGAGTGCAGACACACACACACCCAGAGAGCACAGCAGAGTGTGTGGGGTATAGCCCCCCCCAGGAGTGCAGACACACACACACCCAGAGAGCACAGCAGAGTGTGTGGGGTATAGCCCCCCCCAGGAGTGCAGACACACACACACCCAGAGAGCACAGCAGAGTGTGTGGGGTATAGCCCCCCCCAGGAGTGCAGACACACACACACCCAGAGAGCACAGCAGAGTGTGTGGGGTATAGCCCCCCCAGGAGTGCAGACACACACACACCCAGAGAGCACAGCAGAGTGTGTGGGGTATAGCCCCCCCCAGGAGTGCAGACACACACACACACAGAGAGCACAGCAGAGTGTGTGGGGTATAGCCCCCCCCCAGGAGTGCAGACACACACACACCCAGAGAGCACAGCAGAGTGTGTGGGGTATAGCCCCCCCCCCAGGAGTGCAGACACACACACCCAGAGAGCACAGCAGAGTGTGTGGGGTACAGCCCCCCCCAGGAGTGCAGACACACACACACCCAGAGAGCACAGCAGAGTGTGTGGGGTATAGCCCCCCCAGGAGTGCAGACACACACACACCCAGAGAGCACAGCAGAGTGTGTGGGGTATAGCCCCCCCCCAGGAGTGCAGACACACACACACCCAGAGAGCACAGCAGAGTGTGTGGGGTATAGCCCCCCCCCCAGGAGTGCAGACACACACACCCAGAGAGCACAGCAGAGTGTGTGGGGTACAGCCCCCCCCCAGGAGTGCAGACACACACACACCCAGAGAGCACAGCAGACGTGTGTGTGGGAGAAGGGCAGCTAGGCCATGGAGGGCAGGTTTCCAGATACATTCCTGGGCCCACCAGCCCCGCCTCTGCCTTGCCCCGGTTCGGCGTCGGCCGCGGTTCTTCATCCCCCAGCGGGTCTCCCCCGAGCCCTGGGCGCGGCCGCGTGTTGCGAAGCGCAGGCAGAGCTGTGGTTGTGGAACGTGTCCCAGCCAGCTCACGGGCAGCCGGCTACCCATCAGAATTGTGAGTCAGGAACCAGAGTCAGGCTGGGGCAGGAGACCACGGAGCCAGAGGCAGGAGACGAAGTGGAGTCAGGGGAACATCAGAAGCCGGGAGTCACGCAGGGCAGAGCTGCCAGGCCAGCGGGAGCAGGGAGCACGTAGCCCAGTTGCTCAGACAGCTCCCTGCTCCTGCTCCTGGCTCAAGTAGGGCCAGCGGGCCAATCACCTGCTCTGAGAGGCCGCCAATCATACTTGGGGCGGAGCCACAGACTGGGGTGGGGCGGAGCCACGGACTGGGGTGGGCGGAGCCACAGACTGGGGTAGGGCGGAGCCACAGACTGGGGTGGGCGGAGCCACAGACTGGGGCGGGGCTTCATGGCTCCCAGGGAAGCCGTCTTCTGCAGGCTGCTTAAGCAGTGGGTTGAGGTGCGGCTGCAGGTGACAGAGGTCGAGGTCTCTCAGGGTCGCTCCTGTGGAAGGCCCTAAGCGGGGCGGCGGCATGAACGATTTCAGCTGGGTTGCAGAGCTTCCCTCTGGGCTGTCACCGTCCCAGTCAGCCGACCACCGATATTCGCCCTGCTTGATCTTCGTGTTGAGCCCTGTGTGAATAGCAAGGCCGGGCCGTGCGCTGGTGTTGGGCCCTATGGGGGAGCGTGTCCCCTGGGATGGGCTCTTAGACGTGGCGTTTGGAATCCGGGGCGGACTCCAGAGAATCGCGGGCGCTGGGGTAGCAGGCGACCAGTTTGGTCTGTCGCCACATCTGGCACGGAGCAAGGAATCGATCCCCTAGTCCCCGGAGGGGCCGTCCGTTCGGCGGGGTTCTGTTGAAAGCCACGTCTTGTGGCCTCTGGCATAGGCGGGACTTACTTCCTACGTTTGCCTGCGTGCCATTCGTAGTCCCCCTCCGCCTGTTCGAGGTGTCCCTGCACCCCCTCCGGGATGTGATCGATGCAGTGTATTCGGTCTGAGACAGAAGGGTCGGGAGGGGCGGGGGTAGTTGGGGGTGAAATGGGGGGTCGTATCCGTAGTTGATAAAGACTCACGGGCAGCTGTGAGCTACGGATGCAACATCGGCATTGTTGTACAGGGTGCCACATGGGAGGGGTGTTACCCCAACGCCTGTCCCTGCGCAGGATGTACCGTGGACGTTGTTACCCCATAGCCCCCCTGGACAGCCTGTGCCACGGGAGGGTGTTACCCCATAGCCGCCCAGGCTAGGCTGTATATAGGAGGGTGTTACCCCATAGCCGCCCAGGCTAGGCTGTATATAGGAGGGTGTTACCCCATAGCCCCCCCCAGGCTAGGCTGTATATAGGAGGGTGTTACCCCATAGTCCCCCGTGCCAGGCTGTATATGGGAGGGTGTTACCCCATAACCCTCCATGCCAGGCTGTATATGGGAGGGTGTTACCCCATAGCCCCCCCAGGCTAGGCTGTATATGGGAGGGTGTTACCCCATAGCCCCCCCGTGCCAGGCTGTATATGGGAGGGTGTTACCCCATACACCCCCCCAGGCTAGGCTGTATATGGGAAGGTGTTACCCCATAGCCCCCCGTGCCAGGCTGTATATGAGAAGGTGTTACCCTATACACCCCCCCAGGCTAGGCTGTATATGGGAGGGTGTTACCCCATACACCCCCCAGGCTAGGCTGTATATGGGAGGGTGTTACCCCCTAGTGCCCCCAGGCCAGGCTGTATATGGGAGGGTGTTACCCTATACACCCCCCGAGGCTAGGCTGTATATGGGAGGGTGTTACTCCATACACCCCCCCCCCCCAGATCAGGCTGTATATGGGAGGGTATTACTCCATACACCCCCCCAGGCTAGGCTGTATATGGGAAGGTGTTACCCCATAGCCCCCCGTGCCAGGCTGTATATGAGAAGGTGTTACCCTATACACCCCCCCAGGCTAGGCTGTATATGGGAGGGTGTTACCCCATACCCCCCAGGCTGGGCTGTATATAGGAGGGTGTTACTCCATACACCCCCCCCAGACCAGGCTGTATATGGGAGGGTGTTACCCCATACACCCCCCCAGATCAGGCTGTATATGGGAGGGTATTACTCCATACACCCCCCCCAGACCAGGCTGTATATGGGAGGGTGTTACCCCATACACCCCCCCAGATCAGGCTGTATATAGGAGGGTATTACTCCATACACCCCCCCCCAGGCTAGGCAGGATATGGGAGGGTGTTACCCCATACCCCCCAGGCTGGGCTGTATATAGGAGGGTGTTACTCCATACACCCCCCCCCCCCAGACCAGGCTGTATATGGGAGGGTGTTACCCCATACACCCCCCCAGATCAGGCTGTATATCGGAGGGTATTACTCCATACACCCCCCCAGGCTAGGCTGTATATGGGAGGGAGTTACCCCATAGCCCCCTGCGTAGGGTAACAATAAAGACCAGCCAGCTGGGTGATGGTTGACGGAGCCTCATACGTAGGGTTCCAGGACCTGGTTGATTCTTCCCATTGGCCATGTGACTGAGCATGGCCGCCAGGGACAGGTGTGCCTCCCAGGTCTAATAAACGTAGGGCCTTGTGCCAGACGCAGGCAATAAACAGCAGCCCCCGGTCAGAGGTGACTTGGTCCAGGAAGCCAGGAAGATGGACGGTTTTGTTTATTCAGGGCTGGGCATTTTCCTGCACAGAGCGTAAACCTTTGCAACGAATGACGTGAGGCATCTTAGGAAAGTGAGCGAGAACATGAGAGCGGCCGGGCTGTGTCAGACCGACGGTCCATCCCCTCCAGCATCCTGTCTGCCGACAGTGGCCAAGGCCAGGTGCCCCCGAGGGAGGGAACACAACCGGGAATCCTCACGGGCTCCCTCCTGTCCCCCATTTCCAGACACACAGAGGGCCACCGTCCCTACCCAGCCTGGCTAGTAGCCATTGATGGACCTACGCTGAGGAGCTATTTGGGGAGACCGGAAGTATCTCGAAATAACTATTCCGAATCTATTGAAGCAGCCGGTTATTTCGAAATAGATTTTGAAATAACAGGCGGCTTATTCCGACATCCTGATAACCCTTGTTCCATGAGGGTTAGGGGGAATTTTGGAATGGAGCGTTATTTCGAAATTTGGCAATGTGTAGACAGCACCAAATTACGAAATAAGCTCTTGCAAAATAAGCTGTGCTAGTTGCGTCGCGCAAGCTGGTTGCTTATTCCGAGCTCAGGGTGCTGTATAGATGCACCCTAAGGCTATGTCTACAATGCAGGCTTCTTGCGCCAGACCTTTTTGCGGAAGAGCTCTTCTGCAAACCATTCTGGTGCAAGAGAGCAAGAGAGTGCATGGACACTCTTGCGCAAGAAAGCTCTGATGGCCATTCACAGAATGGGGCGGGGGTGGTACGTGGATGCCCCTCGTGCATGTGGCCCCCTCCTGGGTGACGTGTGGCTCTCACTGACAATGGCCAGCTTGCCGGGTGGAATTAGGGAGGCCGAGGAGACGGCCGGGAGCGGAGCAGGCGCTGCTGGTGAATCGCATTCAGAACAGTCTGGGATTTGAGGAGGTGAGCTGGCTGCCGGGCCCTTCCTCCGTCCAGGGCAGTGGGTGAAGGGCAGATTGAAGCGAGAGAAGCACAGGGCCCGCCGGGGTTGTCACCTGGTTCAGGGCCTTGGCTCTGTCCCGGTACTCCCGGGTCTTGCGACCGGTAAACACCTGCACCGTTTCCTAGAAGTGTTGCCACTCCCCCGAGGAGGCCTTGCTGGCCAGAAGCGCCTCGTCCTAAGGTGTCAGTTTGGCTCAGCAGCCGTGAGCAGGCGTCAGAACGTGAGAACGGCCGCACTGGGTCACACCAGCTCAATGCCCCGTCTGCCGACAGCGGCCAGTGCCAGGTGCCCCAGAGGGAGGGAACAGAACAGGGAATCCTCACGGGATCCCTCCCCTGTCGCCCTGACACAGGCTAGGGACACCATCCCTGCCCATAGGCATAGCAGGTGCTGGGGCTGCTGCAGCGGCCCCGGGTTCGGCACCCATCACCAGCCCCATGGCCCTGCTGCCCAGGGTCCCTGCCACTGGCCCCATGCCTCTGCTCCTGGAGTCCCAGCCATTGGGCCCTTGCTGCTTGGGGGCCCCACCGTGGCCCCAGGCCCTACTTGGCTGCCGGCCGTAGGTCTCACTTGGCAACAGGCTCCAGCCCCTGGCCGCTGGCCCCCAGATCTAGGGAGCAGTGAGGGGTGCAGACAGTGGTAAAGGGAAGGCATCTCAGCACCTCCACTCCAAAAGCTGTTGCCTTGCAACTGACCCTGCCCATCCTGGCTCTCAGTCATTGATGGCTCTATTCTCCATAAATGTATTTAGTTCTTTTTTGAGCCCCCAGTAGCATCTTGTCCACCACAACGTCCTCTGGCAAGGAGTTCCACAAGTTGACCATGTGATGTGAGGAAAGAACTTTCTTTTGTTTGCTTTAAACCTGCTGCCTAATAATTTCATTGTTTCCTTGTTCTTGTGTTACGAGAAAGAATAAATAACACTTCCTTATTTCCTTTCTCCACAGCTGTCCTGATTTTATAGACCGCTATCATATCCCTTTTTAGTTATCTCTTTTGCAAGCTGGAAAGTCCCAGTCTTATTAATCTCTTCTCATAGGGAAGTTGTTCCATACCCCGAATCAGTTTTGTTGCCTTTTTCTGCACCGTTTCCAATTCCAGTTTTGAGAGGGGGTGACCAGATTGGCAGGCAGTATTCATAATGTGGGCATACTGCATGGGAGAAACCCCTAATTGACAGAGGGATGAGACCTCTGAGCAGTGGCTTAGTGCAGTGGTTCCCATCCTTTTTGAGCAGACGGATCCCTTTTCAATTGATTAAAATTTCATGGACACCCCCACTCACTGCAGGCGAAAAAAAAAGAAACAAAAAAAGAGAGAGAGGGGCTACATCTAGACTACAGGTTTCTTGCGCAAGAAGCTTTTTTTTGAAGAGATCTTCTGAAAAAACTTCTTGTGAAAGAGCATCTACACTGCAAAAACGCATCGAAAAAGTGATGAGCTTTTTTGAAAGATAGCTCCAGACTGCCTGGATGCTCTCTAGCATGTAAGCGATGATTGCTATGCACAGAATGGCCACCAGGGCACCTGTGCTTTTTCCTCTTCCCTCTTCTTCCGAAAAAACTCCCTCTTCTCCATCCACACACACCTTTTTGCAAAAGTTCTTCCAAAACAAGGCTTCTTCTTTGTAGAATGAGGATTACCAATTGCACAGAAACCCCTCTGGGTATGTCTACACTACCCTCCTAATCCGAACTAGCTACTCCGTGCCGCGGGTAGCCGTGTGGCACGGGGTTCGAACTAGCCGGGATTTAAAAATGGCGGCGCCCGGCTTATGCAAATGAAGCCCGGGAAATTCAAATCCCGGGCTTCATTTGCAAGTGCGGTATGCCTACATTACCCTCCTAGTTCGAATTAGGAGGGTAGTGTAGACATACCCTCTGTTCTTTTGATTTACTGTCGAAAGAACACAAGTGCAGTGTGGACGTAACTCAAGTTTTGTTGGAAAAACAGCTGTTTTCCTGACAAAACTCTGTAGTCTAGAAATAGCCTCAGAGAGAAAAAGAGAGGAAAAAAGAGAGAAAAAGAAAGAGAGGGAGAAAGAAAAGAGAAAAAGAGAGAGAGAAAAGATAGAAAAAGAAAAAAGAAAAAAAAAGAGAGAAAGAAGAGAGAGAAAAAGAGAGAGAGAAAAAGAAAGGATCAGGCTCACCCCTGTGGGCCCTATCCTTATTTTTAAACTTTCCATGGACCCCTGGAAGTACTGTCGTGGACCACAGGTTGGAAATCACTGGCTTAGAGGGTGTGTCTAGACTAGAGTACATGGCTTCATCGATGGAGCCATGTAGATGAGTTTACCAGACATAGGAAAATGAAGCGGCGATTTAAATAATCGCCGCTTCATTTACATAAAAATGGCCGCCGCGCTGTGCCGATCAGCTGTTTGGCGGCACAGCAGGGCAGTCTGGACGTGCTGCAGTCGACAAGGGAAGCCTTTGTCGACCGCTCTGTTATGCCTCGTGATATTAGGTTTATCGGAGCAGTCGACAAAGACTTCCCTTGTTGATCGCGGCGCGTTCAGACTGCCCCGCTGTGCGGCCAAACAGCTGATCGGCACAGCGTGGCAGCCATTTTTATGTAAATGAAGTGGAGTTTATTTAAATTGCCGCTTCATTTTGCTATGTCTAGTAAACTCATCCACATGGCTCCGTCGACGGCGCCATGTAGTCTAGACATACCTCCAGAGTCAATGGTACGGCTGTTTGCCATTTTGAGTAGGGGGACTCCACCACATGGCGTCTGTGTGTTTGAGATCCACAGCCTCTTTGGAGTTGGTCAGGTCAGGCCTGGAGAATGGTTCTTCTGCAAGTTCAGGCATAGGTTAGCCTGTGGTCCCCTCTAACCAAGCTTGTCCCAAAAGTTTCTACTGGGCCTTCTGTGCTTCCTTGTGCCAATCCAAACTCATCGCCACTAATTGCAGCCACTAAGCTGAGCAAATCAAACCCTTCCAGCTGAGATTTACCCATTTGTGGCCACCTCGTAGTTTGCAGAATGTCCCCTCCATAAAACCGCCCGACCGCAGTGGGACTTTCCTGTATACCCCGCAGTGGTAGCAATCTGGTCTCCACCCATTGTGGATCCAGCAACGTGGACACACCGATATCTTCACCTGGACCGGAACGATTAGCCCCGCCTAGCTGTGAGCATCTCACCTGAGCTGCTATTTCCCCCTGATGTTTTTCAAGTAACCACTCTGGATCCAAGAATGCAGGCTGAGAACGGTAGATCCTTTCCGAGGGGGGGTTAATAACAACATGTTTTCCTTGCTGCGCCGTGGCGCTGTTGCACAATCGGACAAGCACAACCCCGGGAAAGCAAGACAGTGACTTGGGGGCCGGACAACTCAAGCCGCACTCTTGCAGCTACCACAACCCCTCATAAATAATGGAATGGGTAAGAGGCGACGGTGTCTGTAAACAGGCGGAGGAAAACAGAAACACGAGCCACGGGTGTGTTCAGCAGAGCAAGCAGCAATTCATCACGCGTCTCATAAAACCTGCCATGAACATTTCCTTCAGGGAGGGGTGGGTTACACGGCGTGGCGTGCAAACAGGCCAAGGCACAATGGGGAATGGCACAGACCGACTCTGGGGGGCAGCGCCTAGCGGGGGACAGCATGGTTTGGATGCTCTTTGGGCAAGATTGCGGGGAGTTTGTACAGCATCTAGTACCACGGGGCCGTGCCCCAGGACTTTGGCACCAAGGTGCTGTTGCAATTCGTTAACAACTATCTCTGATGGAGCTGGGAAGAGGGGGCACGTTGTCGTGTGGTTTGATTTATTTTAGATTCAAGGGAAACCAGGACACGTCGTTATACTTAAAAGTATACTTTCCCTTTTCCAAAACAAAATCATATGCATTATCCATTGGTACAGGGTTACTTCATAAACATTACATTTTAGATCACTGTGGTTGCCAACAGTGGGGAAAACATGAGGGCTGTGTCTACACTCGGCCACTTATTCCGGAAAATCGGCCGCTTTTCCGGAATAAGCTGCGAGCTGTCTATACTGGCCCTTGAATTTCTGGAAAAGCAACGACGCTCTACTGTACAAAATCAACCGCTATTCCGGAAAAACTATTCTGCTCCCGCTCGGGCATAAGTCCTTATTCCGGAACACTGGTCCAGAAAAGGGCCAGTGTAGACAGCCCAGGAGTCTTTTCCAGAAAAAAGCTCCGATCGCGAAAATGGTGATCGGGGCTCTTTTCCGGAAAAGCGCGTCTACATTGGCCACAGACGCTTTTCCGGAAAAAGGGCTTTTCCGGAAAAGCAGCCTGCCAATGTAGACGCTCCTTTTCCGGAAAAACTGAAAACGGAATAGTATTCCGTTTTAAGCAGTTCCGGAAATTCATGCCGGTGTAGACACAGCCTAGTAGTTTCATAAACTGGCCACCCACTCCTGCCCCTAAGAGGGATGCTCTTAACCACAAAATAGATCAATTGCCCCAGGCCATTAACACATATGGTGCAGCCTTGCTCAATGAAAGACAGGCCTCTCTTACCATTATGCACCATTAGAAGGAGTTGCTTCAGCTGGTTGCATATATAAAATAGATAGCAGGGCAATATTGGTATTATATATTTGCAGAATATTTACTCACAGCTAGTGCACTCTTAAGTGTTTTGATCCACCCTATAGTATTATTATGGATACCTAGAGCAGTGTTGATGATTTTATGGCTGACGCTGGGTCTCTATACGGCAAGTGGTTTCTCTTGTTGCTCATATTAAAGAGCAGTTACGTTGGTACATTCCTGACCAGATGTTTTATCGCTGCAGACTTGACTCGGTTGAAGGGCGGAGTTTGGGGGAGCCTGCACTCCCCTGCCTTGGCCATACCTGGTGATGTCTGCCTTGTCCAGAGTGTGGATTTCTGGCCTGTTTCACATCTGATGCACCAAAGCACGCAGGCAGGGCCTGAGAGTCAGGAATTGTTTTGCATAACGATGCAGATTAAGCCTGGTACATGAGACCACGTCAAGAACACAGGCCAAGCGGCCTTGTACTGGCACTTCTGTGTCTGATAAGCAACAATTACAGCTGCAGCCATGAAACTGTCAACTACGCACAGAGCAGCAACATCCTGAGCAGCGGGAGGTAACCCAAATAGGGGTACCGGGCATGTTACGTATCCTGCACAATACGTCATCCATCGGTACATAGTAGTAGACGACGAAGTCTCTCTCTGCTATAAATTGGGGTCAGTAAGAACAATCGATGGGGGTATGAGCAGGACTGACCCACACGTCCTGCTGGATGTAACTAGAAGTGATTAGGCCCGTCACACCAGCTATGTCAGTGGTAGCGTTCCATTGCATGGGAAAAGACGGACCCACGACCTCCTGCCTGGCACTGCAGGTAGCACACGGGTGAAGTGTAAGTGAATGAAGGTTTATTATTGTCTATAGTAGATCTTGTAGTAATTGCTTTTGCATTGCTTGGCGCTGTTTGAATTGCTTTAGAATGTCGAGTATTGAAGGTTTAAATTGTCTAGTCGTTGCTCTTAAGGCTTGGAAAACTTAAACAACTGTATTAAGTGCTTAAAGCTTGCAATAAATCAGAAAGGGGTTAAGTAGCCCTGGCGTGTCCTGGTTTCCCTTGGATCTAAAATAAATCGAACCGCATGACACACATGCACGAGATTCACAGATGGTGCCAAGGCCTCGTCTCCCCGGGTGTAATTGCACTGGTGCAAATCCCTAGAGGACATGTGCTGCACTGGTGAAAACCACACCTTGCACCACTGCAGCTTGTCACGGGGGTAATTTTCACCAGTGCCCCACGTCACACGAGGACTCGCAATGGAGCTGAAACCCACAGGGCGGACAAGGGGAGCGGGGAGGAGCAGCGAACCTGGATCAGACCAGGGAAATAATGTCAAGGGACTGGGACCGGGTGGGTCCGTCAGCTGCTCCCCTCTAAAACCGACACACTCGGGCGCTGGGCAGAGTCCCTCTGGCTGGGCTTGGCTGCTGGGCCAAAGCCCTAACTCCGGCCTGTGCTTAGCCACGTGTGGCTTTAGACTGAGCTCCTTCCGGAGCTGGTTCTGTATCTGGGGCTTCTTCCCTCGGGCCCAGCTGCTCCTTCCTCTCCCTCGGCTGGAGCTGAAGACCCACCTGGTCTGGCTGCCAGGGTGAGTCAGCAAGACAGCTCGGCACTTCCCAGAACACACATGCAGGCCCAGGGGCAGGCAAAGAGCAGGAACTCCAGCAGCAAGCAAGCCAGTTAATCTCCCTGGGGGAAACCACCCTGAAAGGCAAATAACGGCCTGGGAAGATGCATTGGTGAAAGATCCCAGTGGGACACGTAGGCAGCAAACCGGCCCGGGCCTGGCAATGTACCAATGCAGTGAAAACAGGCCAGTGCAGCTGCGGGCTGCATCCGCAGGGGGATCACGTCTCGGAGCAGGGAGCGGCCGCCCCGGCTCTCTCTGGCCTGACACGGCGGCTCTTGCAGGCTCATCCTCCCCAGGGCTGGACCGAGCCATTCCGGCGCCCTGGGCAGACAATTTAATTGAGCCCCGGGTTGGGGGAGGGTGCATGCGTGGCCCCGCCCCCGCCCAGCGCGTGGGGGAGGGCACACGGAGCTGGCGGCGGCAGGACACACGTGCCCAGACTGGCCCAGCCTGGATACCGCCACTGGCGTGCAGCCCGAGGCCACCCGGGGCAGGAAGAGCCTGACCATGCAGGCCCCTGCAGCCGGCGGGGGGGGGGAGGCAGGGTGCTGCTGGCCGACACTGCAGGGGTTAATGCAGCTCCTGCCCTGGCCAGCTGCTGCAGGGACCTGCTGTAGCCCACGATCCAGGAGCCAGGCGCGTGGCGCCTGATGGGAGCTACAAGGGGCACTGCGCGCTGTGCGCCCCTTACAGCTGCCATCAGGTGCCCCCCCCATAGGTTGGCACCCTGGGCAGCTGCCCGGCTAGCACCCCCCTTAATCTGGCCCTGGTCCTCCCCTCCAGAAAGATACTGACAAACCGCAAGGGACTCAGAGGAGAGCAACAAGAATGAGGAAAGGTCGAGAGAACATGAGCGCTGAGGGAGGCTGAAGGAATTGGGCTGGTTTCATTTGGGAAGGAGAAGACGGAGAGGGGACATGAGAGCAGCTTTCAAGTTCCTAAAAGGGTGTCACAAGGAGGAGGGAGAAAAATTGTTCCCCTTGGCCTCTGAGGACAGGACAAGAAGCAATGGGCTTAAACTGCAGCAAGGGAGGTTCAGGTCGGACATTAGGAAAAACTTCCTGCCTGTCAGGGTGGTGAAACACTGGGATAAATTGCCCAGGGCGGTTGTGGAATCTCCATCGCTGGGGATATTGAAGAGCAGGTTGGACAGACGCCTGTCAGGGATGGTCTAGACGGTGCTGGGTCCTGCCGTGAGGCTCTCGAGGCCCCTGCCAGTTCTAGTGTCTGTGATTCTATTGCTTGAAGGCATGGTAATTCTGGCTGATTATTTCACCTTGTTCCTCCAGTGGCTAACTTAGAACTCCCACAAAGGAGGAGCAGGCCAGGTGTATATTTACAATTCACATTTCAGCACTGTATCTCATTGGTTCTTCTGGCTTCCTGCCAACACCCTTCGCTACTTCAGTTAACCCTTTAGTCACCGAGTGCTGGCCAGCACCCTCCTATCCATCACAGCATGGGCGGGATGTATGATGAGTCCAATACGGCAGAGGCCATCACTCCTCCTGCTACCGGAGGTGGCCCATGACATGCTCCATGTAGATGTCCCGGGACCACCTGATGGCGTCAGAGACCATCAACTGTCTCACAAGGCGGGCGTAGCGCTGACTGACACCGCAGGCTTCCAGCACCGTCTTGTTGCGGGGGTCTCACACGCCCAGGGCCCCCACCAGCTGGTTGTGGATCTCCACATTGTAGCCCCAGGGTGTCTGCCAGCAGGGTGTACTTTTGGATTTTCCTGGCTCAGCCTTCGTGGAAGGCCGGGGTCCAGTTCTCAAACGGGATGGTGATATCCACCATGAGGATTTTCTTCACCTGCTCGTTGGGGATAACGCTGTTGGGTCTCAGCAGGCTGCAGTTCCCAGGACGATGGCGTTCACAGCGATGCTGCCCAGGGTTGGCGGGAGAGCTTTGACAAGCCAGTCCTGGAGAGTGTTGAGGCAGAGTTGCCAGGCCCTGGAGTGGATCTGGCAGCTGCACAGCACGTGCGGCAGGGTCTCGTAACTGTGCCCGCACCTCCTGCACCTCTTGTCCATGGTGGACGGGGGACACGGTTGAACCAGGTCCGGGGGATGAACCGCCAGTCGGTGAAGCGGGTGAAGTTGCCTGCATGGAGAAAGTTGTTACTGGTGTCCCACTTGCTGGTGACCTCAAACACCTTCCCTTGCTCTGGCTTCTTTTTTAGATTGTCCGATCGTGGCGTCGGATGGTGTCTTTCAGGACCCGAGTCTAGAGCATGATCCTACTACCCTTGATCTTAGCCTTGAGCAGGCCAAGAAGCCTGACACTCTGCCAATAGTTCAAGGAGTGAAACACGGAGCCAGGGAGGAACTGGACAGTGTGATCCACAGGGCTGTGACCAGGAGCAATGGCAGGAAAATGAAAAAGGGGGGGGGGAGTCTGGGTGAATAACTGGAACAAAACAGTGTTCTGACAATGAGCGACACAAGGCTGCGGAATCACGGAAAAAGCTCAGAGCCACGCAAGCAGGAATCTGTGTGCGCACACGTTACTCCTGGGGGAATTCTGCAATTGTTGCATTTGGAGCCATAGTAAAATCGTAGAATTCCTGCCGGCCTGGCAGCTACATGCACACCGTGGCTTTTTAACCACCGTGGCCCTGCTGCGTTTCCTCCAGAAGTGTGCCGGGGTATCCGATGCAAACCACACTGCGATGGGGAGGTACAGCGGTTCGGAGTCATGCGCCCCCAACAAACACAGCCGCAGGACGGACCCTGTCCAGAAAACCAGCCCAGGAGGGATCCCGCCCAGTGAAGGATTCACACTGGATGTGTCGGGGTCTCCTCGCTAGTGCCTGCGATAAGACCTGTGTCACCTCTTCGCTGTCAGTGTCCTGCCCCACTCTGGCTGGAAGCAGGGTTGCCAGGTGTCTGGTTTTCACCCGCACAGTCCAGTAACTGCGGCTTCTGTCCAGTTAAAAAAAAAAAAAAGAAAATACCGGACATGTAAAATCTACGGTACTTTCTGTTTTTTTCTTGGCTGGAAGGCTGGTGGGGACAATTTTCCCTTGCCACATCTGGCAGGGGCAGGAGGAGTGTGGGGAGCAGGAATTTAAAGGCACAGCATCTTTTTTTTTTTTTTTTGGCTCAACCCATTTTTTTCCCCTGCCATGTTTGGGATTTTTTGAGGCGGTGTCTGGCAGCCCTAGCTGGAAGGAATTAACGCAGGCTGGAGAGAGCCGGGGCAGAGACCCCGCTATTCAGAAAGAGCCTTATAGGGAGCCAGTCGGAAGGCAGCTTGCTGGGGCAGCCTGGTATAAGAAGCTGCTCAGCAGAGCAGAGAGAAGTTGGGTCCTGACCAGAGAGGGTGCAGGACTGGTTCCCAGGGATGGGGAAGCACCTTGGACAGAGCAGAGCTGGGAGGCTGAAGGGCACTAAATAGGGAGGCTCCCGCCTGACACCTGCCAGGCTGCGCCCTTGATACAAGGGCAGAGAAGGTGCCAGGGCCACAGGGGAAGTGGCCCAGGGAAAGGGAGCGAGCAGCTACAGGAGAGTGAAGAAGGGCAGGGCCAGGCTGCCATTAGATCAGGGGTGGGCAAGAGGTGGTTAGTGGGTTGGACCTGGCTCGCTAAGCCACCGGCTCCAGCCCGCAGCTGCCTTGCTGGGACCCTTAAGCACAGCGCAGCTGCGGCCGCTTTAAATGAGGCTCCTGTATGCTGGAGAGAGAGGAGGGAGGCTTTGTGCTTTGTTCTGCCCCCCGGCAAAATCTTGCAGCTCCCATTGGCCAGTTTCCAGCCAATAGGAGTTGAGAAATGTTGCTGGAAGCAGGGGCAGCCAATGAAGCCTCCTCCCTCCCTCCCAGCCCCTCCACCCAGAGCAGAGCCATGTGGAGCAGCTTGACTGCAGCCTTCAGGTTCCTGCAGGGCTGCTGGCTGGGAGCCACCTAGGTAAGCACCTCCCAACCAGAGCCTGCCTCTGACACCCCACCCTCTCCCCACCCCTAACTACCTGCCCCAGGCTACCACCCAAACCCACTTTCCCCCAGGTCACAGCTCCCTCCCAGATCCTGCACCTTCTCCTATACAACCCCAGGCCAGAGTCCTCTCTGGGACCCATATCCCCTCCCTGACCCTGCATCCCATTCCCCTGCCCCAGGTCACAACCCCCACCTTCACTTGAACTTCCTCTCAGACCTCACACTCCCTTCTGCACCCCGGTTCCCTACCCCAAGCTCCCTTCTGCACCCAACCTCTGTCCCAGACCCCGCAGCCCCTCGGTAGAAATGCAGCCTGTGACCACTTGCCAAAGTCTTGGAGTGCCCCCCCCATCACAAACTATTGCCCCAGCTGAATTAGAGGGTCCCTGGGTTGGGACCCAGAGTAGTAGGCAGGCCTGGATCCCCCCCATTTCCCATTGCACCTAGTCACAAGGGAGAATGGCCCATACAGACTGTGGCTTGACCCTGAGGCAAGGGGCTAGTCTTTGGGGCTGCCGTTGGCCGTGGTGGCACTGAGACTGAGGGCTGCCGATACCCCCAGAAGGGGGCGAGAGATCGCAATAGTGGGCCAGGCCAGAGAGCAGGGTCTCAAATAGGACGCTGTGGTCCTGAGGGCGACGTGGGTCCAAAGAGAGCCAGCGAAACCAGGAGCGAGACGCTGGCCAGAAGAGGGCGCCCTACTGAGTGTCAGTGCTAATTCCCAGACTGACCAGCAGGGGGCGCCAGGCCGGTGAGTTGATCCCGCCACCCAGTGACACGCATGATTCGTATCCTGGCGTGAGCACTGTGCACTTGGCTCTGCACAAACACCGGGGCCGACTCGTCCCTCTGCCAGCGCCAAGACAAGGCCGAGGCACCAGCTAAGCCCTACTTAACCGCCTTACCTGAGATTTAGGGGGTGACAGGCCTTGGGCTGGCCCCGGCACAGGGCTGAGTTTTGTCCCCGGTGGAGATGAGGTCTCTGTCCACAGCTGGGCGCAGACTGTTCTGGCACAGAACACGGCAGAGGGCCCTGGACGGGGGAAGGCGGAAATCGCGACGTTACAACAGCGCTGCCTGGAACACACTCGCCCCGTGGTATTACTGGGTTGTTTGTGGGTCACTGCCTAGCTCTGCAAACCCCTGAAAATGTCAGTGTTTATGCGCACCTGCCGCGCGGGGCAGCAGTCGGCTCCCCATGAGCCAGTGCACTGCTACCCCCGTCTCAGAGGCAGCAGCACGGGGCGGCAGATGGCTCCCCATGAGCCAGTGCACTGCTACCCCCGTCTCAGAGGCAGCAGCACGGGGCGGCAGATGGCTCCCCATGAGCCAGTGCACTGCTACTCCCGTCTCAGAGGCAGCAGCACGGGGCGGCAGATGGCTCCCCGGGAGCTGGGGCACACCGGGAGCCTGCTTTTAAGCCAGCTCCCTATGCATACTGGCTCCCGCCTGCCGCCCCGCTCCCAGGGATCTGTGTGTATCGTGTTTGGGTAACGGCTAAGCCCCCCTTTATCGGTTATCCATTGAAATGGCAACACTCTTACATCCCTAGTTATTACTCGTTCCAGAGGGGGAGCTGTTTGAGTCTGTCTGCAAAATCAAGGAGTTGTAAGAACCTAAGAATGTAAGAGCAGCCAGACTGGGTCAGACCAATGATCCATCCAGCCCAGTTTCCTGTCTGCCCACAGTGACTAATGCCAGGTGCCCCAAAGGAAGGGAACCAAACAGGGAATCATCAAGTGATCTCTCTCCTGCCATCCATCTCCACGCTCTGACAAACAGTGGCTAGGAACACCATTCCTACCCATCCTGGATAACAGCCATTGATGGACTTAACCTCCATGAATTTATCTAGCTCTCTTTTAAACCCTGTTATAGTCCTAGCCTTTGCAACCTCCTTAGGCAAGGAGTTCCACAGGTTGACTGTGCGCTGTGTGACGAAGAACTTCCTTTTCTTTGTTTTAAACCTGCTGCTCATTAGGAGCCCTGGGCACCTCAAAGACTAAGGGTATGTCTACACTACAGCACTAATTCGAACTAACTTAATTCGAATTAGTTAATTCGAACTAAGCTAATTCGAATTAGTGCATCTAGACCTAAAAACTAGTTTGAATTAGCATTTTGCTAATTCGAACTAGCATGTCCACATTGAGTGGACCCTGAACCGAGGTTAAGGATGGCCGGAAGCAGTGCCGGCAGGGCATCAGATTAGGACTTAGAGCGTGGAGCTGCTGTCTCAGGCTAGCCAAGGGCTGTGCTTAAAGGGACCCAACCCCCATCCCGGACAGAAAGTTCTCAGGGTTCCCCGCTTGCAAAGCAGTCCTGGCTTGGAGTGCCCTGAGTGCCCACACTCGGCACATCACAGCACTCGGCCATCAGCCCAGCTGCACTTGCCTCAGGCTGCCATCCGGGGGGGGGGGTGCCAATCGGGGGGCTGCAGGAGAGCTTCCACCCCAGGGAGCCCGCAGTGCCACCCTAGTCCTCCCCATTGGGGGCTCGTACCCCATTCCTCCCTCACCTCCTTCCACTTACCCCTCTCTAGCCCCCCTTCCTGATGTACAAAATAAAGGACACGTGTGTTCAAAAATAGAAACTCTCTTTCTTGAACAAAACTCGGGGAGACTGGGAAAAGAAGGTGGGAGAAGGGAAGAGAGAGGGTGGGAGAGGGGAGGGCAACTAACATGATCAGGGGTTTGGAACAGGTCCCATATGAAGAGAGGCTAAAGAGACTGGGACTTTTCAGCTTAGAAAAGAGGAGACTGAGGGGGGATATGATAGAGGTCTATAAAAGCATGAGTGGTGTGGAGAGGGTGCATAAAGAAAAGTACTTCATTAGTTCCCATAATAGAAGGACTAGAGGACACCAAATGAAATGAATGGGTAGCAGGCTTCAAACTAGTAACAGAAAGTTCTTCTTCACAAAGCAAATAATCAACCTGTGGAACTCCATGCTGCAGGAGGCTGTGGAGGCTAGAACTATAACAGAGTTTAAAGAGAAGTGAGATAAAGTCATGGAGGTTGGGTCCATGGAGTGCTATTAGCCAGGGGATAGAAATGGTGTCCCTGGCCTCTGTTTGTGGAAGACTGGAGATGGATGGCATGAGACAAATGGCTTGGTCATTGTTTTGGTCCATCCCCTCCAGGGTCCCTAGAGTTGGCCGCTGTCGGCAGACAGGCTACTGGGCTAGATGGACCTTTGGTCTGACCCAGTACTGCCATTCTTATGTTCTTATGTTCTAAGCTCAGGGTCAGGGGTCTCACTGGACCACCTTGATTTTCATGCAAACCTGCTCCTGGGTGGCCAGACTGGCAGCTCTCCTGCCCTAGATGGCCACTTTCCTGTGCCTAGTGCGGACGTCGTGGATGAGGTCCACACTAGATCAGGCGGGCGCCCGCCTCTTGCGGACCCGGGCAGGCTCCTGGG
This sequence comes from Pelodiscus sinensis, assembly GCF_049634645.1. NCBI lineage: Eukaryota > Metazoa > Chordata > Testudines > Trionychidae > Pelodiscus > Pelodiscus sinensis. Next base: position 976,439 of record NC_134711.1, read on the forward strand.
AGCCGCCAGCCTGGTCCCGGGAAGAGGCGGAGGGCTGGGTGGCAGCGGGTAGCTGGCTCGAGCCGTGCCAGGTGCAGGGTCTGCTGGGTGGGTGCTGGCAGGCTTGCACCTGGCACGGGCACCGTAGCCAGCCCGTGCCCCTTTAAGGGCTCCGGGGCCGGGAGGGGGGCAGACGAGTTTCCCTGGTGGTGCCCAGAGTGGCCACCAGGGCAGGCTGGGGAGGGCTAGCCTCCCACTAGTTCGAATGAAGTGGCTACACAGCCCTTAATTCGAACTGCTTAATTCGAACTAGGTGTTAGTCCTCGTAGAATGAGGTTTACCTAGTTCCAATTAAGCGCTCCGCTAGTTAAGTTCGAACTAGTGGTTTGTATGTGTAGCGCCTATCAAAGTTAATTCAAACTAACGTCTGTTAGTTCGAATTAACTTTGTAGTGTAGACAGACCCTAAGAGATTTCTTTGGCCATAAGTTTTTGTGGGTGAAAACAAAAATGTTGTTTACCCCAAAAGCTGATGCCCAAATAAACTAGTTGGCCTTTAAGGTGCCCCGGGACTCCATGTTATTACAAAGGATTTGTACTCCTGTAGCACCCAGTGTGGCTGCCTCCCCAGGGAAGGCTGTTTCCCGGGGATGAAGGATGCCCATCGTACGGATGTAAGGGACGGCCTGACCGGCGCAATGCTGCATGATCTCAGCTAGCTGGTGTCACAAGGGACGCTGGATCCACCCGCCCAGATGAGCTTTCAAATAATCCAGAGCACTTTCCGCGTAACTGCCAGGCACCAGGGGACATGTCTGTGGGTCAGAGGGAAGCATGTTTGGGATAACTGAGGTCAGGGAGCCCTGGAAAACTGTAAGCAGAAGCCAGAGGGGTGAAATCAGAAAGCTGAGTTACAGTGACTCAGCAAAGACCTTCCAGGCGGTTGTGGAAGCGTTTAGCGCTGACTCCTTCATGCTTTCCACGGATTCATCTTCCTGGAGAATGTCTGGAGTTTGGCAGAATCTGGATATTTCCACAGAATGGCACAAGCGCTTCCTGGTAGATTTTCCAGGGGACTTCCCGGCAACTTCCCAACCCCCTTACCACACAGTGGCGTGTTCCTCTGCTCCGGCCCGGACGTTCTGAGAGCAGGGCTGGGTCAACAGCTGGGCTGCCCTCTCCTCCCACGGGCCCTGGTGCAGATCAGGAGCAACTCCGCTGAGAGCCGTGGAATGGCAGTGTGGTAGTGGTGAGAGCGAATCGGTCTCTGGGGGTGGCAGTGTGGGGGTGGGTCCCAGCTGCTGGCAAGGGTCCAGATCGGGCCCTCTCTCGGGGCCCGATCACAAAAACCCTCCCGCAAGCGAGGTGGCTGGGTGCTGGTCGCAGGGGCGTGGTCTGGAGCCTGGACAGTCCACTTCCCGCCTCCGTAGTGACTGCAGCAGGTGACCCCTCCTATCAGCACCAGGCTCCCCAGGAATTCCCTGGGCCACGTCACTCGGGGGAGGAGACTTGGGGGAAGGGGGTGCAATGGGGCTGGGAGGAGGTGGAACAGGGCGAAGTGGAGCAGGGGGAAGAGGTGGAGTGGGGGAGGGGTGGGAGCAGGGGCGGGGCCTGGAGGGTGGAGGAGGGTTGTCCTGGGCTCCACCCACCCCTAAAGATGGCACTGCCTCCGAGGGCCGATCTTCTAAATCCTTGACAGGCCCGTCCAAGCCTTGGCTGTTCTGTGTTTTGCAGTGTTACTTGTCCAAGAGACACCTGGGCCGTCCAAGTCCCCCCATCGCTCCAAGGCCTGGTGTTTTGGACATTTCTGTTGTTTGTTCCAGAAATGCCTTGTCTACCCCTCTTCCTGAGGGGTCCTCTAGAGCAGACACCTACCACGGCTTCCCCCCTGGTTTTCACCCCAACACTTTCATAGAACCATAGAACCATAGAGCTGGAAGAGACCTCAGAAGATCATCAAGTCCAGCCCCCTGCTCTAGGCAGGACCAACCCCAACTAAATCAACCCGGCCAGGGCTTTGTCAAGCCGAGACTTAAACACCTCTAGGGATGGAGACTCCACCACCTCCCTAGGGAACCCATCCCAGCGCTTCCCCACCCTCCTAGGGAAATAGTTTTTCCTAATATCCAACCTGGACCTCTCCCACCACAACTTGAGCCCATTGCTCCTTGTTCTACCATCCCGCACTACTGAGAACAGCCTCTCTCCATCCTCTTTGGAACCTCCCTTCAGGAAGCTGCAGGCTGCTCTCAAATCCCCCCTCGCTCTTCGCTTCTGCAGACTAAACAGACCCAACTCCCTCCGCCTCTCCTCATAAGTCATATGCTCCAGCCCCCTCATCACTTTGGTTGCCCTCCACTGGACCCTCTCCAATGTGTCCACATCCTTTGTGTAGTGGGGGGCCCAGAACTGGACAAAACACTCCAGATGTGGCCTCACCAGAGCTGAATAAAGGGGAATAATCACTTCTCTGGATCTGCTGGCAGTGCTCCTCCTAATGCCCCCTAATATGCCATTCGCCTTCCAGCTGCTCTGCCCTTCCCCCTTATCGGGCCTTCAGAACAAGGGATCTACACTTGGTGGACAATCCCACCCTCTTCACCTTCCTTGTCCTTCGTGAACTCTCCAGCTCCCTCTGTCCCCGTCATAAGACGGATCCCCCAAGTCTCTGTGATGCCAATTGCCATAATGTATCTTAGGGTGGGACTTTTCTCACCAGCCTCCTTTGGCTTTAGTTTTAAGCCTTCCTCACGGGGCTGGCGTGTTGGCGGGAGAAGAGGTTCTGCTCCTTGGTCAGGTGAATCCACCTCCTCCCGGCAGGCCTCCTTGTCCTGCTTAACCAGAAAAGGCCTGGCCAAGAGTCCCCGGGGCGCACTTGTAAAACCTTCATTTGCTTAATTACATCACAAATGACTCAAAGCCAGCCAGTCCGCACGCAGCCCTGTTTGCCACACAAGACGCACAATGCCTAGGTCAACAAGAAAACCTCACGCAAGGGCCAACCTAGGCAGGAAGGGATTAATCCCAGAGCAAGGACCAGGGCCTCCGCCCAGCTGTGAGGTGGCCTTGGTCCCCTCGGCCTCACTGGGTGGACCAGAGATGTGCCCAGACAGGCCGTCTGGCTCTGTTCCTCCCTGAGGTCAGCAGAGGTAGAGAAGTGATGCAGCTCACCCATGACACAACAAGGAGCAGCCGTGTACTCTGTGCAGATCTCCGTGCACAGCCCATCTCGTCTAGCTGGTGATGGATACGGGAGTCCACGGGAGTTGACCAATTCGGGCCTCTCCTTCAACTCACCTCCTCTATTCATCACAGAATCACAGCACACTGGAACTGGAAGGGACCTCGAGAGTCATCAAGTCCAGTCCCCTGCCCTCATGGCAGGACCAAGCACCGTCTAGATCATCCCTGACAGGTGTCTGTCCAACCTGCTCTTAAATATCTCCAGTGATGAAGATTCCACAACCTCCCCCCCAGGCAATTTATTCCAGTGTTTCACCACCCTGACAGGCAGGAAGTTTTTCCTAATGTCCAACCTAAACCTCCCTTGCTGCAGTATAAGCCCATTGCTGCTTGTCCTGTCCTCAGAGGCCAAGGAGAACAATTTTTCTCCCTCCTCCTTGTGACACCCTTTTAGATACTTGAAAACCGCTATCATGTCCCCTCTCAGTCTTCTCTTTTCCAAACTAAACAAGCCCAATTCTTTCAGTCTTCCCTGATCGCTCATGTTCTCTAGACCTTTCCTCATTCTTGTTCCTCTTCTCTGGACCCTCTCCAACTTCTCCACATCTTTCTTGAAACGAGGTGCCCAGACCTGGACACAAGACTCCAACTGTGGCCTAATCAGTGCAGAGCAGAGCGGAAGAATGACGTCTCGTGTCTTGCTCACAACACTCCTGTTCATGCAGTCCAGAATCATGTTTGCTTTTTTTGCAACAGCATCACACTGCTGACTCATATTTAGCGAGTGGTCCACTCTGACCCCTAGATCCCTTTCTGCCGTACTCCTTCCTAGACAATCGCTTCCCATTCTGTGTGTGCGAAACGGGTTGGACCCCATCCTGTCAGAGGGAGGAATCTGCCTCGAATGCATTCTCTGCGCCACCACTAGACAGCGGATTCCCTGTCTCCCAGGCTCTGATTAGCATTCCCAGGTCTGTGGGGAACCCTCAACACCTGAGCCCGGAATCCAGGAGCCCAGCTGTGCGTTGGTGCGTTTTCAGGGTGGAGATTGCTGTCTCGGTCTGCCTGTTCGGACCTATGCAGCGGGAGCCAGCCTGGCCTCCGACAATCGCCTGTTGCTACGGTGCTTGATGCATTGTGCACACCTGACGAGTGGCTGACACCTGGAATTGAATGGGGACGCTTCAGGACGAACAGCACGAGCTGCTGGGCCATGCTTGCGAGCTGAGAGCTCAGCCACAGACGTGGATCACCGCTCGGGCCCTACTTAAATTCGTGGTCCATTATGGTCAATTTCACGACCATCGGATTTTAAAAAGAATAAATGTCATGATTTCAGCTGTTTACATTTGAAATCTCACGGTGTTCTAATTGTAGGGCTCTGACCCAAAAAGGAGCTTGGGGGCCACCAGGGGATTGTAGGGGGGGACTGTGGTACTGCGCCCCTTATTTCTGCATTGCTGTGGGCAGTGGTGCTGCCTTCAGAGCTGGGTACCTGGAGAGCGGCAGCTGCGGAACGAGAGCCCAGCTCTGTAGGCAGCAGCGCAGAAGTAACGGTGGCAATGTCGTGACCCCCCCGAAAATAACCTTACGACCTGCCAGCATCTCCCTTTTAGAGCCCCAGTTTGAGAAATGCTGGTCTGCCCCAGGAAATCTGTACTGTATAGAGTAAAAGCCACACAAAAGACCAGATTTCACAGAGTTCATGGTCCGTGGCCCCTTTTCGTGGCTGTGAATTTGGTAGGGCCCTAATCATCACACACGTTGACCAGTGGGCTACACATGCTATTTATACATACAGGAAATCGGATTTCCAGAAGCAGTGTCCTCATGTGAGACCCCTCAAATCTATACTTAGGCATGCACATAAGTGAACTGATTTTAGAAGTGCCGAGCGGCCAGCAGGGCCCATGGACTTTGGTGTAGGTCACTAATTTAGGTGTCTAAGAAAGGACGGCTTTAAGCACGTACTCTTGCAAATCTGGTCTAGGATTCCTAATGTATTAGAACAGCCCTTGGCTCCCCTGCTCCACCCCCGCAAGGTTAACCACAAGGTAATTAAGCTAATTGAATCTTAGCAAGTGATTCTCATGGCTTCAAGCCAAACCCTTTTCCCTCTTAAGCAGCACCACACAGGTAGGGAAAGAGAACGGTGCTGCAGATCTGGGACAGTCTCAATTTACAGTCTCTGTTTATCGCCAGCTGTTTTGGTGCATGTCCCCTGGACCGGCGGCTGACAGAAGTGAGGGAACCCAAGTGGAATGCAGCCGCCCTCTCCGCCTCCTGTTATCTCCTCCAGGACCTGCACAAGACCCTGACTGCAGTTTAACCCAAGGTTAGGAAACAATACAGAACCCATTAGCTCCACTCACTCTCCGAGTCGTGAGGAAACAGTTGGGGTTAGTTATGAAGGGCATCACGTAGAGGAGCGAGGGACGCGGTGCTGTCTGGTGGCTGGAAGTCAGGACTCCTGGGTTCCCTTCCAGCTCTGGAAGAGGAGTGTGGTCTAGTGGTTAGAGCAAGGGAGGCCTCTCGAGTTCTCTTACCAGTTCTGCGATCACCTCATTCTGTGCAAATTCTTTTCCCTGTTGCTGCCTCAGTTTCCCCATCTGTAAAATGGAGAAATTACTTGGCTGACAGATTTGTTGAGAGGCCTAACTGATGCCCATTTGAAAGCACTTTTCATACCAGTCTGCCCAGTGCCCCACCCGTGCCTGCCCTACATCTCTGATCCCCTATGGCAGCCCAATTCTATAGGGTAGGGAGAAGAGGGCCCTCTCCCCATCGAGGGCTGGTCACCCCCTCCCTAACAGAACAACCTGAATTAGCTGAACATTAATTACCCAAAGCTCCATAATCCAGCCCAACCTCCTGTCTTCCCAGAGCTGATTAATAACACTGATGATCTGGATTTATCCTGGGACATGTGGGCGGGTTCAGGGTTCCCCGAGGTACCTCTGGTCTGGGCAGGAAGCAGGAAGCAATCTGAGATGTAGCCACGGCTGCGATCCCCCTGGCCAGTCTCGCCTCCCTGGAGGCTGCTGTCCACACGTGGCCCTGTGCCATCGCGCATGGAGGGGTTTCACGCTGGCCAGGGCTTGGGGTGTGGCCGCTAGGGGGGAGCTTGCCGAGCTGCAGAGGAAAGTGGGCAGGCCGGGGAAAGAAAGCCAGGGACATATCAGATGCGGGCTGAGTCTGAACGACGTCCGTATTCTGAGTAAGGCTTTGCCCACAGAGGTGGTTTGGCCCCACTACGCCACTAGTGAAGCTGGACTGGCGCAATCCCCCGTGGAAATGGGCCGGGTGCAGCTTGCTCCTCTTTCTGCAGGGGCTGTGATCACGGCTCCAGGCTGGCTACGGACTGAGCTCATCCTAGTATTTGCGTTACCTTGCCTCTCCTAACCCCTCTCCCTCCCGACTCGCTTGTCTCCCTCGCCTGCCACGGCCCCTTTCCAGCCTGGAAGCTCTTAGGGGCAGGGACTTGGAGCACAAACATACTCCGCAGCCAGGACATGCCGCTTTTCAGTGTGTGGGACACTGGACTGGCCTCCGGTTCCAGAGCTGCACCAGGCCTGGAGGAGGAGTGAGGGAAGGCCGGGATGGGGCTGGCAGGCCCCGCTGCGCCGTGGGAGAACGGAGAACGGGGCAGCGGCCCGCTGGCGGGGCAAGGCCCTTGGAGACGAGCATTCGGTCTCTAGGATTTCCCGGGGCCTGTGTGTTCCCCAAAGCCCCGTCTCCCTGCCGGGGTCCATGTCCCTGAGCTAATCCAGCAGCAAACAAATGAAAGAATGCGGCATACCACAGACATTCCTCCCGGCCGTGGGACCAGGCAGGGGGAGCGAGGGGCTGTGGCGAGGGGCAGAGGCTGGGGGGGGAGGGATTCACGCACCCTTTCGGATAAGAATGAAAACAAACCCACTGCGCCGGTGCCGCGCTGTGACCCTAAGTCACTCCATGCACTGCCCTGCAGCCTCTTCCAGCCAGGCAAAGCCCCAGGAGCCCTCCCTGGCTGTCCCAGGCATTGGCGCGGACTCAGGAGCAGGTGCTAAGCCCCCCCCGTGCGAGGAAATGTGCAGGGTTGGACGCCTTTGTGTCTTCACAATGCACAAGAATCTGAGCGATTTGGAGCATGTGGAGCCCAAGGGAGACCTGAGAATGGAAAAGCACAGCAAGGGGGGGGGGGGGGGGCTTGGGCTGGGGCGGGGTTCAGGTACCAGGCCCAGGAGAGCTCTGAGGGGGGGTTCAGGTACCCGGCCTAGGGGAACTCTGAGGGGGGGTTCAGGTACCAGGCCTAGGAGAGCTCTGAGGGGGGGTTCAGGTACCTGTCCTAGGGGAGCTCTGAGGAGGGGTTCAGGTACCAGGCCTAGGGGAGCCTGGGGGGAGCTCAGGTACCAGGCCTAGGGGAGCTCTGAGGGGGGGCTCAGGTACCAGGCCTAGGGGAACTCTGAGGGGGGGGGTTCACGTACCAGGCCTAGGGGAACTCTGAGGGGGGGGGTTCAGGTACCAGGCCTAGGGGAGCTCTGGGGGGGGGGGTTCAGGTACCAGTCCTAGGGGAGCTCTGAGGGGGGGTTCAGGTACCCGGCCTAGGGGAGCTCTGAGGGGGGGTTCAGGTACCAGGCCTAGGGGAGCTCTGAGGGGGGGGGGTTCAGGTACCAGGCCTAGGGGAGCTCTGAGGGGGGGTTCAGGTACCAGGCCTAGGGCAGGTCTGAGGGGGGGTTCAGGTACCCGGCCTAGAGGAGCTCTGAGGGGGGGTTCAGGTACCAGGCCTAGGGCAGGTCTGAGGGGGGGTTCAGGTACCCGGCCTAGAGGAGCTCTGAGGGGGGGCTCAGGTACCAGGCCTAGGGGAGCTCTGAGGGGGGGTTCAGGTACCAGGCCTAGGGGATTTCTGAGGGGGGGTTCAGGTACCAGGCCTAGGGCAGGTCTGAGGGGGGGTTCAGGTACCAGGCCTAGGGCAGGTCTGAGGGGGGGTTCAGGTACCAGGCCTAGGGGAGCTCTGAGGGGGGGTTCAGGTACCAGGCCTAGGGGAGCTCTGAGGGGGGGCTCAGGTACCAGGCCTAGGGGAGCTCTGAGGGGGGGTTCAGGTACCAGGCCTAGGGGAGCTCTGAGGGGGGGCTCAGGTACCAGGCCTAGGGGAGCTCTGAGGAGGGGTTCAGGTACCAGGCCTAGGGGAGCTCTGAGGGGGGGTTCAGGTACCAGGCCTAGGGGAGCTCTGAGGGGGGGTTCAGGTACCAGGCCTAGGGGAGCTCTGAGGGGGGGTTCAGGTACCAGGCCTAGGGGAGCTCTGAGGAGGGGTTCAGGTACCAGGCCTAGGGGAGCTCTGAGGGGGGGTTCAGGTACCTGTCCTAGGGGAGCTCTGAGGAGGGGTTCAGGTACCAGGCCTAGGGGAGCCTGGGGGGAGCTCAGGTACCAGGCCTAGGGGAGCTCTGGGGGGGGGTTCAGGTACCAGGCCTAGGGAAGCCTGGGGGGGAACTCAGGTACCAGGCCTAGGGGAGCTCTGGGGGGGGGGTTCAGGTACCAGGCCTAGGGGATCTCTGAGGGGGGGTTCAGGTACCAGGCCTAGGTGAGCTCTGAGGAGGGGCTCAGGTATCAGGCCTACGGGAGCTCTGAGGGGGGGTTCAGGTACCAGGCCTAGGGGAGCTCTGAGGGGGGGGTTCAGGTACCTGTCCTAGGGGAGCTCTGAGGGGGGGTTCAGGTACCAGGCCTAGGGGATCTCTGAGGGGGGGTTCAGGTACCAGGCCTAGGGGAGCTCTGAGGAGGGGCTCAGGTACCAGGCCTAGGGGATCTCTGAGGGGGGGTTCAGGTACCAGGCCTAGGGGATCTCTGAGGGGGGGCTCAGGTACCAGACCTAGGGGAGCTCTGAGGGGGGGTTCAGGTACCCGGCCTAGGGGAGCTCTGAGGAGGGGCTCAGGTACCAGGCCTAGGGGAGCTCTGAGGGGGGGCTCAGGTACCAGGCCTAGGGGAGCTCTGAGGGGGGGTTCAGGTACCTGTCCTAGGGGAGCTCTGAGGGGGGGTTCAGGTACCTGTCCTAGGGGAGTTCTGAGGGGGGGTTCAGGTACCAGGCCTAGGGGAGCTCTGAGGGGGGGTTCAGGTACCTGTCCTAGGGGAGCTCTGAGGGGGGGTTCAGGTACCTGTCCTAGGGAAGCTCTGAGGGGGGGCTCAGGTACCAGGCCTAGGGGAGCTCTGAGGGGGGGTTCAGGTACCCGGCCTAGGGGAGCTCTGAGGGGGGGCTCAGGTACCAGGCCTAGGTGAGCTCTGAGGGGGGGCTCAGGTACCAGGCCTAGGGGAGCTCTGAGGGGGGGTTCAGGTACCTGTCCTAGGGGAGCTCTGAGGGGGGGTTCAGGTACCCGGCCTAGGGGAGCTCTGAGGAGGGGCTCAGGTACCAGGCCTAGGGGAGCTCTGAGGGGGGGTTCAGGTACCAGACCTAGGGGAGCTCTGAGGGGGGGTTCAGGTACCAGGCCTAGGGGAGGTCTGAGGGGGGGTTCAGGTACCCGGCCTAGGGGAGCTCTGAGGGGGGGTTCAGGTACCAGGCCTAGGGGAGCTCTGAGGGGGGGTTCAGGTACCAGGCCTAGGGGAGATCTGAGGGGGGGGCTCAGGTACCAGGCCTAGGGGATCTCTGAGGGGGGGTTCAGGTACCCGGCCTAGGGGAGATCTGAGGGGGGGGCTCAGGTACCAGGCCTAGGGGAGCTCTGAGGGGGGGTTCAGGTACCCAGCCTAGGGGAGATCTGAGGGGGGGGCTCAGGTACCAGGCCTAGGGGAGCTCTGAGGGGGGGTTCAGGTACCAGGCCTAGGGGAGATCTGAGGGGGGGTTCAGGTACCCGGCCTAGGGGAGCTCTGAGGGGGGGTTCAGGTACCCGGCCTAGGGGAGTTCTGAGGGGGGGCTCAGGTATCAGGCCTAAGGGAGCTCTGAGGGGGGGTTCATGTACCCGGCCTAGGGGAGCTCTGAGGGGGGGCTCAGGTATCAGGCCTAAGGGAGCTCTGAGGGGGGGTTCATGTACCCGGCCTAGGGGAGCTCTGAGGGGGGGCTCAGGTATCAGGCCTAAGGGAGCTCTGAGGGGGGGTTCATGTACCCGGCCTAGGGGAGCTCTGAGGGGGCGTTCAGGTACCAGGCCTAAGGGAGCTCTGAGGGGGGGTTCATGTACCCGGCCTAGGGGAGCTCTCAGGAGGGGCTCAGGTATCCAGCCTAAGCAGGGAATTTAAGGCCCCCATGCCCACAACTTGTTCTGTCACTGTCCTGAACCCAGAACTTAATTCCCCTGTCTGGGCCAGCCCCCCCACTGCATCCCCCACCCTACCCTGGCTCTTGGGGGTTGCCTAGCCCCACCCCCCGGCCATTGACCTACTTGGGCTCCCCTCTTGCTAGCAGCATCTCTCACCAGCTCAGGGGGACGCTGGGCAGCACCCTACTCCCCCCACCTCCAGTCTGTCCTAGGGTGGGGGGCTCCTCTATCCCCTCCCCCAGCTGTCTGGGGCCGTCTGCCCCCTTCCCTTTGCACTCTTTTCCCTCAGACAGTCCCCTCCCTGTTGGAGAGCCCCCCAGTGCACCAACAGGCAGTCCCCTCCCCCCCCCTGTGGGTGCAGCTCCAGGCAGGAAGTTGGTCTCATCCCAGGCAGAGGCACCATGGTGAAGGCGGAAGAGGGAAGGAGGCTGACCAGCCCAGCCGGGGGTGAGGCTGCTGGACAGTGCTGGCACTCTGGGGTCCCAGTGCTGCCCCTGCTGGGTGCTGGACCTGGGTGAGTCCCGGTACAAAGCCAACACCGCTGCCTCCGAGCCATTGCCCTCTCCCGCTTGGTCTCCCAGCCCCGGCTTGTCACGTCGCAGCTGTGCTGAATGCAGCCCTGTCTGTACTCATCTGCCTCTCCCCCCAATCCTCCAGCTCTGCCCCTCTTGCATCTCCAGGGCTGGGATCTGCTCTGACTCTCGGACAAACCCTCCGTGGAGAACACGCCCTCTTCCGGTGCCACACCACGGAGGCGCTCTGCCTGGCGGGGGCGATCCTCATGGAGGCCCCCGTGCTCGCCAAACCGTTCCAGCGAGTGAAGACCAAAGCAGGCTGAAGCGCTTCAGAAGGATCTCACCAAACTAGGTGACTGGGCATCAAAATGGCCAATGAATTGTACTGTTGATAAATCAAAGTAATGCACCTTGGAAACCATCATCTCACCTACACACACAAAATGATGGGGGCGAATTTAGCTCTACTCGAGAGAGAGATCTTGGAGTCACTGGGGAGAGTTCTCTGGAAACATCCCCTCCGTGCGCAGCGGCAGGCAAAAAAGCAAACCCAATGTCAGGAATCATAAAAAGGGATAGAGTTTAAGACAGAAAATATCTTATTGCCTCTATATAAAACCATGGGATGCCCACAGCTTGAATACTGCGTACAGATGTAGTCGCATCATAAGAACATCAGAACGGCCAGACTGGGTCAGACCAACAGTCTATCCAGCCCAGAGTCCTGTCTGCCGACAGTGCCCAATGCCAGATGCTCCTGAGGGGAACACAACAGGTAATCCCCACGTGGTCCCTCTCCTGAAACCCATATCTAGACAAAGAGAGGCTAGGGACCCCATTCCTACATATCCTGGCTAATAGCCGTTGATGGACCTACCCTCCATGAATCTATCTTTCTAGCTCTTTTTTGAACCCTGTTAAAATCCTAGCCTTCACCGCATCCTCTGGCAAGGAGTTCCACAGGTTGACTGTGCGCTGAATGAAGAAAAATTTCCTTTTTTTTTAAGCCTGCTGCCTATTAATTTCATTGGGTGACCCTTAGTTCTTATACTGTGGGAATAAGTAAATAACTTTTCCTTATTCACCCTTTCCACACCAGTAGCAGGAAGTAACAAACCAAAGGAAGTTTTTCTTCACTCAGCACACAGTCGACCTGTGGAACTCCTTGCCAGAGGATGTGGTGAAGGCCAGGACTTCAACGGGTTCAAAAAGAGCTAGATACATTCATGGAGGATAGGTCCTTCAGTGGCTGTTAGCCAGGATTGGTGGGAATGGTGTCCCTATCCTCTGTTTGTCAGAGGCTGGAAATGGGCAACAGGAGAGGGATTACCTGTTCTGTTCACGCCCTCTGGGGTACCTAGCACTGGCCACTGTGGGCAGACAGGACACAGGGTGAGATGTACCTGTGGTCTGACCCAGGATGGCCGTTCTGATGCTCTTATGCTCTGCTGGGGAAGGTCCCCGAAATCTGAACGTTTCCCTGACCTCTCAAGTTTGCAAACGGAGAGCAGCCTTCCCCGCGCGAGGTCTCGTGCTTGCGGCGCGGGCAGGGCAGGGTTCTAGGTGACACATTGGGGCAGCTCTCGCTCTATCCGGAGCCCTCCTGGAACCCACCCTTCCTCTTCTCTTTAGTTTAGGGGCCCCGCTGTCTTCCTGTGTCTCTCCACAGCGGTTTGTGACCCTGGGTGTGAAGGACACTATACAGCGATGAAAGGGATTGTTTTTCTGGGGGTCTCCAACTCTTGCCCTGGTGACCCCTTTCACATCATAACCCTCCGGGTGCAACTCCCCTTATAAATTAAACCAGTGTTTCCGAATTGGTGTGCCGTGGAACCCTGGGGTTCCACGAGAACGTGGCACTCCACCACCCCCTCTTAAAGAGACAGAATCTATTTTGCAGCTTTTTATTTAGTTATTTATTTATTTTTTGCTTGACCGATTCTGGTGGGTCTTTTTTTTTTTTGGACAGATTTTCCCCTGGCAACCCTAGGGGTTCCTTGAAATTCTTTTAAGTTGAAAAGGGTTCCGTGGCCAAATAAAATTGGGAAACACTGAATTAAACCCTTGTTTTATCTATGTAACACCATTATAAATGGGTTTGGGGTGAAGGTTGGCAGCGCCCGATCCCCCGTGTAGGAATCTGGTGATCCCCTTTGTGGCCCTGGCCCCACTTTGAGGACTTGTGTGCTACATGGTGGCTGGAGTTCTCAGCCCGGGGCGAGGGAGGGATCTTTTAATACATGTAAAGAGGAACATTATTTGCATGAATTAAGCCTCTGTTAGCTCAGTTTTATTGGCAGCCTCCCTAAGAAAGTAAAACAGGACAACTCAGAAGGGTGAACGTTTGTCCTGAGTGGATCTTCATGGGATTTACGTTTTCAATTGTTCTGCAAGGCCACACGCTGCTGTTTTAAACTGAGTTAGCCCTGGTACAAGGTTCTGGGGCAGAGCTGTGGTTATTCCCACAGCTGGTACAGCTCTGCCAGCTGCTCAAACACTGCTCCCGCCCCCCGCCAGTCATGTCCACCCCCACTGGAAGGGCTGGGAGCTCAGGCTCTGGGGCCCGTTCAATAAAAGTGGCATCTTTGTGGATACTGCCAAGCCAGGGGAAAATCAGTCGCTCCGCTCCCAGACCGTCAGCCAGCCGGAGGGGGAGAGCGGCTCTCCTCACAACAGACCTAGGGCGCCACAGGGACAGGCGAGGGACCCCGCAAACCAAGCTCCCTCCTCCACACCGCCCATCCAAAGCAGAGCCCTGAAAGCCGTGCCATGAGCCAGCCCTTCCAGCTCCTTGTCATGGGATCCCAGGGGCAAGCCCCCCCTTTGTGCTGCCTGACGGGGGCGCAGGCCGAGGCCGGCAGGAGAGGAGGGTGGGCACCTTGGGGTGAGGGCCGAGCGGGGCGTGAGCTAGGATCAGCTGTTTGGGGAGCAGGAGGACAGAGGCAGAGTCCCGGCTCGCGCTGCCCTCACCTGGACCCTATGGGGTACTGCAAAGCAGGCAGGCCGGCCAGCGGAGAGAGGGCAGGAGGGTGCACAGGACGGGGGCCACAGTCTCTGGAGAGGAAGAGTCAGGTACTGGGGGAAGGGGGTGGAAGAGAGGAATGAGTCAGCCCCTCTCTCTCGCCACACATAGGCTATCAATTTATCCCCCCCCACACTCTATCTATCTATCCCCACCCACCCCCTCTATCTATCTATCCCCACCCCCTATCTATCTATCTATCTATCTATCTATCTATCTATCTATCCCCACCCACCCCATCTATCTATCTATCTATCCCCATACACCCCCTCTATCTATCTATCTATCTATCTATCTATCTATCTATCTATCTATCTATCTATCTATCCCCATACACCCCATCTATCTATCTATCTATCTATCTATCCCCACCCACCCCATCTATCTATCTATCTATCTATCTATCTATCTATCTATCTATCTCCACACTCCCCCCATCTATTCCCACACACCTATCTATCTATCTATCTATCTATCTATCTATCTATCTATCTATCTATCCCCACCCACCCCATCTATCTATCTATCTATCTATCTATCTATCTATCTATCTATCTATCTATCTATCTATCCCCATACACCCCCTCTATCTATCTATTTATCTATCTATCTATCCCCACCCACCCCATCTATCTATCTATCTATCTATCTATCTATCTATCTATCTATCTATCTATCTATCCCCATACACCCCCTCTATCTATCTATTTATCTATCTATCTATCCCCACCCACCCCATCTATCTATCTATCTATCTATCTATCTATCTATCCCCACACCCCCCTCTATCTATCTATCTATCTATCTATCTATCTATCTATCTATCTATCTATCCCCACCCACCCCATCTATCTATCTATCTATCTATCTATCTATCTATCTATCTATCTATCTATCTATCTATCTATCTATCCCCATACACCCCCTCTATCTATCTATTTATCTATCTATCTATCCCCACCCACCCCATCTATCTATCTATCTATCTATCTATCTATCTATCTATCTATCTATCTATCTATCTATCTATCTATCTATCTATCTATCTATCCCCACCCCCTCTATCTATCTATCTATCTATCCCCACCCACCCCATCTATCTATCTATCTATCTATCTATCTATCCCCACACACCCCCTCTATCTATCTATCTATCTATCTATCTATTCCCACACACCCTTCGATCTATCTATCCCCCCTCTCACACAACCCACCTGTCCCCCCCCATGTCCCCGAGGAGAAGCATGCGGGGGGGGGGGGGGGGGAGGTCTCTGCTGCTCTCCTGAGTGGAGCAGCCGGATTCCCGTGCGCGGCCGGGGGCTGTGCGGCTCTGTGGCGGATGCGGGTGCGGGGCAGGTGTCCGGGCCGGGCCGCAGGGACGCAGGCAGGGCCCGCCCGGCTGGGCTGCTGTCCCTCCCCCGGCGCAGAGGCTGGGCTAGGACTGCAAGCCCAGCCCAGCCCAGCCCAGCCCCTCCCGGCTAACAGGACGCCCGGAGAATATTTAACCTGGGAGCCCGGCGGAGAGAGCCAGACGCAGCCAGACTCCGGGGCAGAACCTCCCGGGACAGGGCGAGGCAGCGGGCGGAGCGGACCCGCAGCGCCGAGCCGAGCCGGCCGGACACGGGACAAGCCAATCGCCCCGGGGCGGACCGGGACCGGCCGAACCGAGACCGCGCCCGGACTTGGGGGCGCCGCTGAGCCTGAGCGGGCGCAGAACCGGCCCCGCGTCCGGCTGCAGGCGCCTTGCACCGGGCGGAGCAGGACTCCGGAGCCGCGAGCCGGGCCAGAGCTCAGGTGCGGAACCGGCCGGGCCGGGCTGCGGGGGGCGGCAGCTGGCGGAGAATCGGGGGAACCGGGATCCCCGGGGCATCCGGAACGTCCCGATAGCCCGGTCCCGCCGCTGAGCTAGGGACAGAGGCTGGGGGGGTCGGGGGAGGCGAGGGTCCCGGGGCGCTGCGGGGGGGGGGGGGATGCGCGGAGATCCGGGATGGTGCGGGGAGAGCGGTTGGGGGGGGGCGAGGGTCCCGGGGGAGCGAGGGTCCCGGGGCGCTGCAGGGGGGCGGGGGATCCCGGGGGGGCGAGGGTCCCGGGGCGCTGCAGGGGGGCGGGGAATCCCGGGGGGGGCGAGGGTCCCGGGGAGGGCGAGTTGTTCCCGGGGCGCTGCAGGGGGGCGGGGAATCCCGGGGGGGGGGGCGAGGGTCCCGGGGCGCTGCAGGGGGCGAGGAATCCCGGGGGGGGCGAGGGTCCCGGGGCGCTGCAGGGGGGCGGGGGATCCCGAGGCGCTGCAGGGGGGCGGGGAATCCCGGGGGGGCGAGGGTCCCGGGGCGCTGCAGGGGGGCGGGGAATCCCGGGGGGGGCGAGGGTCCCGGGGCGCTGCAGGGGGGCGGGGGATCCCGAGGCGCTGCAGGGGGGCGGGGTATCCCGGGGGGGGGCGAGGGGTTCCCGGGGCGCTGCAGGGGGCGGGGGATCCCGGGGGGGGCGAGGGGTTCCCGGGGCGCTGCAGGGGGCGGGGGATCCCGGGGGGGCGAGGGGGTCCCGGGGCGCTGCAGGGGGCGGGGGATCCCGGGGGGGGCGAGGGGGTCCCGGGGCGCTGCAGGGGGCGGGGGATCCCGGGGGGGCGAGGGGGTCCCGGGGCGCTGCAGGGGAGCGGGGGGTTCCGGGGGGTCCCGGCGCTCTCGGGGTCCAGCGAAGGGAGATTTGCAGGAGCCGGGCCCGGGGCAGGGGGAGTCCCGCGGCCCCCCAGGGACCAACATCCCCGCCCGCCGAGGACCCCTCCGCTGAGTGCGCCTCGCTCTCCTGTTGCAGCCCCCGGAGCCGGGTGTCCCGCCGCCCGGCGCCCCGCCCGCCCGGCCCGGCATGGGAGCCCTGCTGCCGGCCGCGCTGGGTTGCATCAGCCTGGGTCTGTGTCTGCTGCAGCTGCCGGGCTGCCGGCCCCTGCCCGTGGGGCGCCCCCTGCTGCTGCCCAGAGACAGGTGAGCGCCCCCCGCCGCTGCCCCGCCGCTCCAGACACCCCCCGTCCCGTCCCCTGCAGCCCGGGGTCTGTGGCGCCCAGACACAGAGGCTGCGCAGGGCTAGTGGCCGCGGATGCAGGTTGCCCCACACGGCCTGTGCTCCCAGCCTGGGCCTCTGCCTCCCCCGGGCCCTGGGTGTTAAATTCCTGGGCTGGGGTCCAACTGGTGCCTCCTTGTTGGAGAAAGTGACCCCCCCATTGGCTGCTGGCCCCGCCTGCTGCGGGTTCCCCATGGGAGTGGGACACGGAAGCTGGGGGCTGGAAAGGGAAGTGGGGCCCTTCCCCAGGGCCTGGGTGCTAGCGAGAAGCCCCAGAGATGCCCACCCACTTCCTCAGGTAGGTCCGGGCACCCTCTCTCCCTGGTGGCCGGCCCGGGGGGCTCCCCTTGGGGGCAGAGCTCAGCACGCCCACCGCGCCCAGGACGCGCTCTGTAACCTGCGGCCAGCGCGTCCTGATTTCCCCGGGTGCTGGGTCCCCGGGACAGAGGGGCCTTTGTGTGGGCAGCAGGTTGGCTCCATGGCCGGGGAATCTCGGAGACACTGCAGCCTTGTCATGCGGCTCCGGCGCGGAGTCCGTGCTCTGGGGGAGGGGTGCTGGTGGGGGCAGGGCCTGGGACGGGGACGCTGTGTGAATCCAGTAGGGACAGGGCGGGCGGTGCTAACTGCCTGGCTGGGTGCAGCAGCGCCTGTGGGCACTGGCAGGTTCTCGTCGCTCTGCCCAGCCCTGCTGGGGAGCCAGGCCAGGAGGATGGCCTAGTGGTTAGATCCTGGGAGTCAGGACTCTCCCGCTCCCTGGCTGTGTGACCTGGGTACTGAGTACGCTCCCCTGGCGAGCTGAGGGGTCAGGTGACGGATGGATGTTGAGGACGGAGCCGGGAGCAGCTGGTGCTCTGGCAGTGCTGTGCCCGGGGAGCTCTCCAAGCCCTGCGTGCGCAGACAAGGCCAGGGATGGCGAGCGTGACGATCAGCTGGTGTGTGCCCGCCCCTGGGAGAATCAGGATGTACTGAGCGGCTCAGCCTGGGGCGTTGGGGGCCGGGGCAGCGCCCGTCTGAGCCCAGCGCCATGCTCCGAGCGGTCCCTGGCCCCCAGCTTCACCCTCAGCCCCGTTCTGTTCCCGGCTCGGCGGGCGTGGCTGTAACGGGTCTGGGGAGGGGCCCCCGCCTCCCACGTTGGGGCAGCGGCGTTGGGGTTGCCTCCGCGCCGGGCTCCCAGGGAATACAGAGGTGCGCTGACGTGACTGGCCACGGGGCGGCGTGGTGCTGGGGTGCCCCGTGGCCCGTGTGTGGGCATGTGGACAGTCACGCTGGGCCAGGCCCTGTGCTCACATACCCGGCAGGACACTCATGCCCCTCCGCTTTGTGACCCCCCCCGCCCTTCTGGTTGTCCCCTGGACTGGGGTCATCCTGGCCAGTGGCGCTGGGGGGAGCCCCGAGGGAGGGGCGGCAGGGCAGAGGGGCTGGGGCGTGATGGAGTCCTTGGCTTGGCTCACCTGCAGCTGCCTCAGCATGAGCCTGTTTCTCACGGGACGGCGCTCCCGTTGGGGGCCACAGCTGAGCCAGCGTTGAGCGTCCCGGGAGGGGAGCGGGGGCAGATGACCCACGGAAGGGGCCGGCCGGAGCGTGGCGCTGACTGTGCTAGGAGAGGTGCAGGCAGGCGTGGGGCGGCGCAGGGACAGAGGGGAACGCCGCGGCCGGTATGGATCGGTCGGAAATCCGGTGGCGGGGCTTTTCACTCTGAAATGAATCGCGCGGTGGCCAGAGCAGCCCTGGGGCTGCCCAGCAGGGGGTGCTGTGCCAGACCGGGGGGGGGGGGGGGCACCCGGCCAGTGCCCCGGGGTGTCTGCCCATCACGGGGCACCGGGCAGCGTACAGGGCCCTGGCCCAGGGTGGCAGTTTCTATCTCCCGGGCGGTAGGAATTTGGCTGTTCCTTGTGCCGGGGCCGGCTGGTGGGGAAGGCCCGTCCGACCTCCTCGTCTGGACACTGTCAGCCTGCACCGTCATGGGCCTGGCATTCCAGAGCGAGGACTCTGCTCCCCGCTCCCCGCCTCCCATCCCGGCCTTTGCCTCGGGACTGGGCCCTCCCTTCTCTCCGCCAAAGGGCCCTGCGTGGGGTGGGGGGCGCCTGGAGAGCTCTGTGTGCACGGCCCCGACCCGACACTGTGTGCCGCACCTGGCCCAGCAGCATGCCCCGAGGGCTGTGCGAGTCGGCCCCCCCTCCCGAAGCGCTCCTCCCCAGAGGCAGAGTGCCCCGGCAGAGGCGAGGTGCGGCCGGGCGTCCAGAGGAGGGAGCAGCCCTGCTGGGTGGGCAGGAGTGTTTGGGTGCACACAGGCAGGGGGTGAATTGCCAGGGGTGTCTGCCCACCTGGGGGCGATGGCGGTGGGAGGGGTGGGCAGAGGGGGATGGGGCGGGTGGAGGTGTGGGGATGTGAATGGAGCATGGGTGCCGGTGGGCGGGCATGTGGGCACACGCAGGTTGGCATGAGAGATGTGTGCTGGGATAGGGGCATGTGGGTGGGGGCCTTGGAGAACGCACATGGCATGGTGATTGCATGGAAATTGGATGCATGTGGTTGGGTGTGCATGCAAGGGGGCATGCAGGGACGGCTGCAGGCAGGTGAATGCATGCAGGACCGGGTGTGGGTGCATGCAGGCGTGGATGCAGGTGCGTGAGTACGTGCATGGGTGGATGCACGCAGGGCTGGGTGTGGGTGCATGCAGGTGTGGGTGCAGGCGGGTGGATGTATGCAGGGCCAGGCATGGGTGCAGGTACATGGGCACATGCAGGGCCAAATGCGAATGCATGCATGCATAGGTGCAGATGAGTGGATGCATGGAGGGCTGGGCGTGGGTACATGCAGGTGTGAGTGCAGGTGTGTAGGAGCATGCAGGGCCGTGTGTAGGTGCAGGGCCGTGCATGGGTGCATGCCGGCGTGGGTGCATGCGGGGCTGGGTGTGGGTGCATGCAGGCATGAGTGCAGGTGTCTGGGGGCATGCAGGGCCGTGTGTGGGTGCATGCAGGCGTGAGTGCACGTGTGTAGGTGCATGCAGGGCCGTATGTGGGTGCAGGGCCAGGCGTGGGTGCATGCATGTGTGGGTGCAGGGCCGTATGTGGGTGCAGGGCCAGGCGTGGGTGCATGCATGTGTGGGTGCAGGGCCGTATGTGGGTGCAGGGCCGGGCGTGGGTGCATGCATGTGTGGGTGCAGGGCCGTATGTGGGTGCAGGGCCGTATGTGGGTGCAGGGCCGGGCGTGGGTGCATGCATGTGTGGGTGCAGGGCCATATGTGGGTGCAGGGCCAGGCGTGGGTGCATGCATGTGTGGGTGCAGGGCCGTATGTGGGTGCAGGGCCGTATGTGGGTGCAGGGCCGGGCGTGGGTGCATGCATGTGTGGGTGCAGGGCCGTATGTGGGTGCAGGGCCGGGCGTGGGTGCATGCATGTGTGGGTGCAGGGCCGTATGTGGGTGCAGGGCCGGGCGTGGGTGCATGCATGTGCGTGTGGCTGCACATGACCCCCAGGCCATTATGGAAAAGGCAGAACTGCCAGAACCCCGAGTCAGCGCCCGCTGGCAGGCTCCCTGGGGACGTGACTGGGGCCGGGGGTGGTGGCCAGGGGTGACTCAGGATCTTCCCTGACCCTGTCTGCAGTGGCTGGGACGGGGGCACCTGCATCAGCGTGGGAGCCAGCAGCTCCCTGCAGGCTGGTCCCGTGGCCGAGGGCTGAGGGGGCCCCACCAGGGCGCTGTACGGCCACACGGGATGCAGTTTGCGGGCGCCGCTCTGGGTCCTGCTGAGCGGGGGAGCTGCCCAGACCTCGGCCCGGGGTTGGGGGGGCTGGGAGTCCCCCCATTTTGCAGAGGGAGGGGGGCGCTCAGGGCAGAGGCACGGACCTGCCTGTTCCTGGCGCTCGCCCCGTGTGGCTGCAGAGCCAGGAGCGGGAGCCGGAGGCTCGTGGGGCTCGGGGTGGGCTAGTCCAGCGGGCTCCGGGGTCTGTCCCGCTCGTGCCCGCTGGCCTCCTGGGCGTGGGAGATCCCCGACCCTTTGCATAAAGCTCAGGGCTGGTCCAGGGCCGGCTCGCCCGGCTCCCATGGTGGTGGGGCCCTGCCCACGGGACATAGAGGAGGCAGCTGCTGGCAGGCCCTTCTCCGGGGACCCCTCGGTTTGGGGCTCTCCCGTGTGGGGCGGGCGGGGGAGCTGGTGCAGGGGGGCTGGGTTTTGGGGCGATTGGGGGTTGCAGGAGCAGGCGGGGAAGCTGGAGGTTTGGGGTCTCCCGGGCCCGGGGAGGCGGGCGAGTTTCCATGGGGCTAAAGGCTGGGAGGAACCCTGTGAGCGCGCCCGGCTCCCTGCTGCGGTGGCACGTAGCCGGGCTCCCCGCGGGGCAGGGCCGGGGCGCAGGCGGCAGGCGGCGGCCCCGCTGCGGGTGGGGGCGGCAGAGGCAGGGCGGGCGCCCGGCCCTGTGGCTGCGGCGCAGTCGTGCCGGTTCGGGGGCGAGGCCCTGGCGCGGCAGCTTCGCAGGGGCCAGAACCGGCACGTCCCAGGGATAATGATGCGGCGGCGCGTACGTGTGCTGCGGCAGGTACGGCGGCGGCTTGGCCTGGCTCCCGCCCGGCGCAGCCTCACGTGCCTGCTCCCCAGGGCATCCCTGCCCTCCCGCCGCTCCCTGCTGCGCTGGATTGCTTGTTCCCCTCCCTCGCCCAGCTCCTGCGCCCTGACGCCTCTCTGCCCGTCGCTGGTGCTGTGAGCTTCCCTCCTGCAGTGCCCTGCTGCTTCTCTGCCCATTGGCACTGCTGTGAGCTTCCCTCCAGCAGTGCCCTGCCACCTCTCTGCCCATTGCCAGGGCTGTGAGCTTCCCTCCTGCAGTGCCCTGCCACCTCTCTGCCCATTGCCGGTGCTGTGAGCTTCCCTCCTGCAGTGCCCTGCTGCTTCTCTGCCCATTGCCGGTGCTGTGAGCTTCCCTCCTGCAGTGCCCTGCTGCTTCTTTGCCTGTCACCAGTGTTGTGAGCTTCTCCAGCAGTGCCCTGCCGTTTCTCTGCCTGTCGCCAGTGCTGTGAGCTTCCCTCCAGCAGTGCCCTGCCGTTTCTCTGCCTGTCGCCAGTGCTGTGAGCTTCCCTCCAGCAGTGCCCTGCTGCTTCTCTGCCCGTTGCTGGTGCTGTGAGCTTCCCTTCTGCAGTGCCCTGCTGCTTCTCTGCCCGTTGCTGGTGCTGTGAGCTTCCCTCCAGCAGTGCCCTGCCACCTCTCTGCCCATTGCCAGGGCTGTGAGCTTCCCTCCTGCAGTGCCCTGCTGCTTCTTTGCCTGTCACCAGTGTTGTGAGCTTCTCCAGCAGTGCCCTGCCGTTTCTCTGCCTGTCGCCAGTGCTGTGAGCTTCCTTCCAGCAGTGCCCTGCTGTTTCTCTGCCTGTCGCCAGTGCTGTGAGCTTCCTTCCAGCAGTGCCCTGCCATTTCTCTGCCTGTCGCCAGTGCTGTGAGCTTCCTTCCAGCAGTGCCGTGCCACTTCTCTGCCCATTGCTGGTGCTGTGAGCTTCCCTGTAGCAGTGCCCTGCTGCTTCTCTGCCTGTCACTAATGCTGTGAGCTTCCTTCCAGCAGTGCCCTGCCACTTCTGTGCCTGTCACCGGTGCTGTGAGCTTCCCTCCAGCAGTGCCCTCATAGTTCTGGTCCCAGTGCTGTGAGCTTCCTGGCAGCAGTGCCCTGCTAGCTCGGTGCCTGTTGCCAGTGCTGTGAGCTTCCTGGCACAGTGCCCCCACAGTTCTCTCTCTAATTTCACAACCTGCATTTTCTCTAATTTCTCCCTCTCCCCTGGCATCCCACCTCCCTCCCCTGCTGGAGGTCCCTGTGGAGGGCTGTAGAGCTGCTGCCGGGTGCGGGTTCCCGCGGGCGCTGGCTGTGTCACACTGTCGGGCAGGTTCTGCGGCGGGAGAGACTGGGGGGGGGCCCTGCGGCGTGGGCAAAGGCAGAACATCTCAGCGCGGCTATGCCGGGGATTTGCCCTCTGGCCGGGCCTCTGGGCCCAGCGGGGAGCGAAAGGCACCAGGGAGGCTCCAGCCAGGGCCCGGCTAGTCTCCAGGACTCAGTCCGGTCTGATCCAAACGGCTCGGCTCGCCGGCCTCTCTGCCCCGCTGGGTTTGCAGGCTGTTAGCACCCCAGGGCGCTGCCTCGCCACGCCACAAACATTCCCGGACTGAGTCATCCTGGGCCGGGGGAGAGGCCTTTTCCAGGGGCTGCCGCTCTGAGTTTCTGAAGGCCAGTCCTGCCAGACTCCCTGGCTTGGCTGAGGCAGCAGCTGTGCGCAGTCGCAAGGCGCTGCTGGCTTACGGGCCTAAATACAGACGCTGCCGCCTCATTTTAGACACCCCGGTCTGAACACGGTGGGTTAAGTGATGCCCCCAAGGCCACGGTGCCCGTCAGTGGCACAGCTGAGATTTGACCGCAGTGGGCTTCAGGCAGGCAGGCCCAGCAGAGCAGCCCAGGAACGGCTGTTGAACCGGGGTCTGCAGAGTTTCTCAGCCCGTTGGAGTGGCTGTCCCGCTCTGGGGCCCGGCCCCGTGGTCAGCGTGGTACCAGGAGAGAGGGGCTGTAGGGCAGCCCTGTGGGCGTGGCTGTTCCGCCGGAGCAGTGGGGGACAGACCCTCAGCTGGGATGGGCCCCCCACGCGGCCTCTGTCTAGCCCTGTCTGCCTGGCCTTTCGGCAGGGCGGGAGGAGGCCTTTCTGGAAGGATGCCAGGGCACTCCCAGGCTGGGAAAGTCAGCCCAGCGTGGCTGCTCTCAGGGGGCCGTGAGTGGTGGCTGCAGCAGCCGACTGCACTTGGAGCAGGGGAAAAGCCTGAGGATGGAGCGGTTGCAGGAGGGTGGGGGGACATGACAAAGGCCGTTGTGCTGGCCAGGACCATGTGCCCAGCCAGGAACCTAGGACCTGGGATGGGGCTGGAGCCATCCCCACACGGCCACAAGGGCCCTTCCCCCGTGAGTGGTCCTTTGCACGGTCACTATCAAACTCCCAGTGCACGTGGCACAGGCCGCACCAGCGTGGCACGGGGCACGGCCCAGCTCCCCCCCAGCCATGCCCGCTCTCAGGGCCCACGCCCAGCCTCGCCCCGGCCCTCTTGTGCCCCGTCGGGATAGGGCCAGGCCTGCGTCCTGACCTTTGTGCTCTTGTGGTGCAGGGAGCCCCCGGACAGGAGACCCGCCGCGCCGCTGGGGAGTCGGCCCCCGCAGAGGAGGACCATGGAGCTGCTCCGGCTTGGCACCGCGAGAGCACAGCTGGACTGGGAACGGCTCGGGGAGACGCCGGCCGCCCTGCTGTGGCCCCTCCCTGGCCCCCGAAGCCGAGCGGGGCCCCCTCGCCTCCCACGGACTGGCCCCGGGCGTGCCAAGCGCCACGCGGCCCCCCGCCGCCACCACGCCCAGCTGATGCGCGTGGGCTGCGTCTTGGGCACCTGCCAGGTGCAGAACCTCGGGCACCGGCTCTGGCAGCTCATGGGCCAGTCGGGCCGCCAGGACTCGTCGCCCATGAACCCCAGCAGCCCCCACAGCTACGGGTGAAGGAGGGAGCCGCCGGGGGGCGGGGCCGGGTTGCTTTGGGCTGAGCCCCCCCCGCCTGCCTCCACGGGGCAGCCACGCCCCCCGTACCTGGTGTAGGAGCCTTTACTAAAGCGCTTCCTTGCAGAGTCCAGAGCCCCATGTGCCGTGTCTTCGGGGGCCGGGCAGTGGCGGCTGGGACCGAGGACAAGGGGGCAGCGGCCCCGCGCTGCAGCTGGCGCGTGGGCAGAGAGGCTGAGCCCCAGAGGAGAGGGGGCAGCGGGGGAGGAGCAGACTCCTCCTGCTGCGTTTCGGGAGAAGGGGGAGTGAAGTGGAGGGGGGGGAGATGTGACTGTTTCTGCCTGTGCAGCCCCATTCTAGGTGGGGGGGGGGTCTGTTTCCCAGGGGTCCCGCCGTCCACGCCAGCAGCCCGCATGGGGAGAGATGAAGGGACGGCCTGACCCCCAGGAAGAGCCCGGCCCCTTCCCGTCCCGGCCTGGGTGTCCTGGGGAATTGTGTTTCGCCTCCCCAGGTTCCCTCGTGCGGCCTGGCCTGAGCGCCCCTGTAGCACGGCTGCAGGCGCTCAGCTGCTGGGCTGCCCCTCGGAGGTGGCTGCATGTCCGTGCTGGGGGGTGGGGCGTGTGAGCCCAGGGCGTCACCAAGGGCAGGACTGGGCCTGCAGCATCTGGCGGGCTCTGGGGCTGGCTGGCTGGCGGGAGCGTGCAGGCGGCAGGGGCCTGGCTCTGGCTTCCCCGCGCCCCCACGTGGCCTGGAACTCGGGGAGCCAGGAGCCCCTGGGCAGCGCCATGGTGGGTACCACTGGGAGCACAAGAGGGGCCCGGGCACAAAGCGGCCACGCAGGCCCCCAGCCTGTACAGGCTGCAGCACAAGCGTCAGCCCCCGAGAGGGAGTCACTGCTGGGGGGGATCCGGGCTCCCCACAGCCAATGCAAGGGGGTGGGGCTGGGGGGCTGTGTCCCTGCTGCCGAGTCCCGGCGGGTCTGTGCCCCGTGCTGGCAGGTGGCAGAGGGCGGGATGTGGCCCGGGGTGCGATAGTGCGGCCGATTAACCCCTAAGCAAAAGCTTCTAGGTTAATACTCTAGACGACCCGCATTCCCCCGGCCCCCCCTCCCTGGCAGTTCTTTTAGCAGGCTGGCCAGCCCGGCTCAGTCCTGGCTCCGGGTCCGGGCCCTACCCCCGCTGCGGCTCTGCATTTCAGGTGTATTAGGAGCTGGCCGGCAGCCCGGCTCAGTCCTGGCGCCGGGTCCGGGCCCTACCCCCGCTGCGGCTCTGCATTTCAGGTGTATTAGGAGCTGGCCAGCCCGGCTCAGTCCTGGCGCCGGGTCCGGGCCCTACCCCCGCTGCGGCTCTGCATTTCAGGTGTATTAGGAGCTGGCCAGCAGCCCGGCTCAGTCCTGGCTCCGGGTCCGGGCCCTACCCCCGCTGCGGCTCTGCATTTCAGGTGTATTAGGAGCTGGCCAGCAGCCCGGCTCAGTCCTGGCTCCGGGTCCGGGCCCTACCCCCGCTGCGGCTCTGCATTTCAGGTGTATTAGGAGCTGGCCAGCAGCCCGGCTCAGTCCTGGCTCCGGGTCCGGGCCCTACCCCCGCTACGGCTCTGCATTTCAGGTGTATTAGGAGCTGGCCAGCAGCCCGGCTCAGTCCTGGCTCCGGGTCCGGGCGCTACCCCCGCTGCGGCTCTGCATTTCAGGTGTATTAGGAGCTGGGCGGGCAGCCCGGCTCAGTCCTGGCTCCGGGTCCGGGCCCTACCCCCGCTGCGGCTCTGCATTTCAGGTGTATTAGGAGCTGGGTGGGCAGCCCGGCTCAGTCCCAGCTTGCACACGGTCCAGGAGCTCCGATCCGCCCCCAGACGGGCTGCTGCCACCCCTGGATCGGAGGCAGCAGCGCGGGGCGACAGGCAGCCGGGCTGCGACGGGAGCTGGTTTTAGAACTGGCTCCCCTAGCAGAGCAGCTCCCGCCTGGCGCCCCGCGCTGCTTCCTCGGATCCAGCGGCCGCAGCGCGGAGCGGCGGGGGCTCCTCGGGAGTGGGGCCGGAGCCCGCTGGCTGCCACCCCGCCCCCGGGACCATCGAATAGTCGAGTCACCGATAAGAATTTGCGAGGTTACTCGACTAGTCAATTCGCGAGATTTAACATCCCTGGGCCCCAGGGCACCCGGGCCGTGACTCAGCCGGGCTGAGCCGAGCAGCCGCCAGGACTTGTGCAAGGGCTGGCCAAGCCCCGGGCCGTACCCGGCGTCTGAGTCAGCGGCTTCCTCGCACGGTGGGCGGTGGCAAGTGGGCTTGCCAGGCCCACGGTCCCAGCGCCAACAGGGCTAACAGTGCCCGTCCCCACCCCCATGCTGCCCCCCGGCACGGGGCAGAGCGCCAGGGGCATCTCTCCATGACCACTGGGCGTGGGGACCCGGGGGACGTGGCAGGCTGCTTGGAGCACGGTGGCGGGTGCTGCTGGCCAGGACGGTCCCAGCTCCACCTCCCCCCACGTGCCCTGCCGTGGGCACCGCTGGGGCTGAGCTGAGCGGGGGTCGTGGCAGGTGGGCAGTACCGAGGGGCGGTGCGGAAGCCAGGCTGGCGGGTGTCCTCCGAGGACACGGGTCCATTGCTGCTCCTGGGAGCCAGGTCTCCCCTCGGGGGTTAGCTGGGGGGTCGGGTCTCCCCGCTAGTTCCAGGCCCTTGCGGGATTGCTGTGCAGACCTGTGGGGCGCTGGGCTGGGGGGACGCGGCCCCTGCTCGCTGCTGCTTTGTTTGCCTGTCCTCTTGCTCCGGCCCCGGCCCGGCTCAGGCTACGCCGGGCACTGCCTCCTGGCCCTGCCTCGCTTCAGCGTCCTTCCCTGGGGAGCTGCCCCAAATGTGTGGGGAGCCCGGACCTCCCTGCTGAGCTGCCCAGCCGGCAGTGGTGAGAAGCGATGGACGGCCCATCGAGCCCCCGCCCTGCCCTGCCGGCTGCTAACGGCTGCTGCAGAGGGAGGCCGGTAACCGGCTTGGTTCTGCCATTGCCGGGCCCAAACTGGAACAATTTCTGCTGCTCCCAGTGGGGACCAGCTCACACCCTGAAGGCCTGTGGAACGTCCACTCCTGCGGGTTTCACTGTGCACAAGTCAAAGGGGCGACTGTTGGTGCTTTCCGCCCCATCTCCTGCACCAGTGAGTTCCACAGGTGAATTGGATTCTGCTAAGCGCATTTTCTCTACCGTGTGGTGTGTGTTGCTTAGCACAGCCTGGCTCACACCCGCTGGGGCAGGCGTCACGACTGCCCTTCTCTGTATCAGGCTCTGCTCACCCCTCCCCTCCTTTTCACACCCCACTGTCCATCTCTCCCCTCCCTCGCAGGGCTTGAGCACTATGCTGCATTTCCTGCAGGCTGCAGGCTGGTCTGCACAACATGGCTCCCGCCGCACGGCTATGGGGCTGCAGCTGCAGGCTCTGGAGCGCAGACCCATCCCACAAGTGGGGGGCAGGGGTATTTCCAGCCCCGTAGTTAATCCACCCACTGAGGTGGCTGAATTCTGCTGCTAGCGCAGCCAGGTCTACAGCGGGGGTTAGATCGGACAGGCCTGGGTGTGGAACAGGGCTCAGAACCCCCCCTTCCCCCCCCCCCCGGTGATGTGCGCTAAAGGGGGGGGCTCTTTCTCACATTGGATCGGGAGGGGGTGGACGACAGAAACCCACTAGCACATTGGCCTCCCCTCCCCCCGTTTTCACTGGCCTGGGGGCAGCCGCCCGGGGTGGAGGGGCGAGGGGGGGGCCCTGTCAGTCAGTCTGCACTGAAAGCAGGTTGCATTCAAAGCACTTTATGGACCAGGGACCTGCCCTTGTGTGGCTGGAGACACACACACGCTCCAGGGATGCCCGGAGACGGGGTAGGCATCCCCGGTACCCACGTGATGGCCAGGCTGCACTCCCTGGGCTCAGGCGTTCCCGTGGGGCTGGGTTGGGGGGCAGACCCATGGCGTGGGGTGGGGCTAAGGTGTCTGGGAGGGGTTACTGGGCTCTCTTTGCGGCCGGGGTCCATGCAGGGTCCACGCTGGCTGTGTGTAGGGGCACCCGCTACTCCAGACCAGCCCCTCCACTCTGGAAGCCCCCAGACAGTCCCCGGCACCCACGCGCCCCCGGAGGGCACAGCCCTGTCTGTTATGGGCTGGCCCCACCTCACACGCACTGACCGGGCCTGGCAGCCCCCTGCCAGTGGCTCCTTTAGCGAACTGTAAGTCTCATGATTAAACACTGTGGGAAAAGCCACCAGCCTGGTCTGCTTCATGCCAAAGGCGCCACGGTTAAAGGTCTCGCATGTTGGAAAAATAATCCCAACTCTACGCACAATATGATGGGGACTAGTTTGGCTACCACGACTCGAGAGAGAGACCTTGGAGTCACTGTGGAGCGTTCTCTGAAAACACCCAATGTAAGGAGTCATTAAAGAAGGGGTAGAGAATAAGAAAACAGCTGATTGCCTCTGGATAAAGCCATGGCATGCCCACATCTGGAATACTGCGTACAGATGTGGTTGCCTCATCTCGAAAAAGATCTCTTGGAATTGGAAAAGGGCAACAAAACCGATTCGGGGTTGGGAACAGGCGCCATATGAAGACAGATCAAAAAGACTTGAGACTTTTCAGCTTAGAAAAGAGGAGATGAAGGCGGGATGTGACAGAGGCCTATACAATCACGACTGGTGTGGAAAACGTGAATAAGGAAAAGTTATTTACTTAGTCCCACAAGATAAGAACTAGGGGTCACCCAATGAAATGAATAGGCAGCAGGTTGAAAACAAACCAAAGGAAGTTTTCCTTCACTCAGCGCACAGTCAACCTGTGGAACTCCTTGCCACAGGATGTGGTGAAGGCCAGGACTTTAACAGGGTTCAAAAAAGAGCTAGATAGATTTGTGGAGGCTAGGTCTCTCAATGGCTATACCCCCACGCCCCAGGACAGGCTGTAGGGCTGGGTGGCCTTGTCACAGCTCACAGGTCGTGTCCACGCTTGGCCCCTCGGCTCCTGGGCAGATCCCCCCCTCTCCAGTGCGGCAGCCCCTTCTCGGGGAGTCCACTCCAGTGCGGTGACCCTCTCTTGGGGGGCCCACTCTTACCTGGGGGGTCCGCCCCTCCGCCTCCGGGACCGTGCCTCTCAGGGCCTCCAGTCGCCTGCCTCCGCTGTGAGCCCCCTCGGGGGGTCCCCTCCCTCTGGACCCCGGGGCCTCCTCCCCCAGAAGGCACGGTGCCCCCCTGTTCTCTAGACCAGAGCCACTATCAGCCAGCACCCAACAGGAGGGTCTATGGAGCTTTGACAGCAATGGGTCCCTCAGGCCGGTCGGCCTGGGCCCTCAGCCCCACGTCAGCCTCCCCTGCAGCCGGCTGAGTCCTGCCTGCTCTGCCCTCAGTCCCCCAAAACCAGCCCCCGTCTCCCAGCAGAGCCTCCGATACCCCAGCCACAGCCCCTCCCCCGGCCCTCTCCCCAGGTAAGTCGCCTGGCCCCTCTTCTCCCCCCGCCCCGTCTACCGTTCTCCCCTCCCTGGGACCAGCTGGGCCGGTTGCTGGGGTCCCCTCTGCCGCCCATCCGGGGTCACCCGGTCCCAGACCCCGTGGCTCCAACTCTGGGCTGGTCTCTGCAATAACCAACTCCCCCCTTTGTCACATTAACCTCCAGGCCCTGCGTGCCCCCCGTGTGCAACACCCCCCCGGAGCCCCCAGACTCCCCACTGCCTCACAGGGCCTGGCCAGACGGCTACAGGGAGTCCTGGCTCACCGTGCCTGCACCCCTCCCACCTGCTCAGGTGAGCCACAGAAAGGACCCACCCATCCCTGAACGGTCCCACCCCGAACCTCCGTGTTCCTGGTTCTGGGCCCCCCCCAGGGGGAGAGGAGGGGCTGGGTGGAGAGGCCCTGAGTGTCTGTGTGGGGCCCATCAGCGTGTGCCTAGACAGAGCTGCCCAGGGCCCACGCCGGGGGGGGGGGGGGAGGGATCCCTGGACTCCCCGTTGCAGGAACGAGGCCACGGGCTTGGCCACGGAGACTCTCCCGGCTCTGAGCCTCAGGCCACGGGAGGCAAATGTATGTGGGGGGGCCAGGTCACACCAAGGCCCATGGGTGATTCTCCCCCCCCCCCCGCCCTGGCTGCAGCCGATTGAGATGGGCCCCTGCACCCTGAGCTGTGGGGCGGGGCGGGCGGATCCCGGAGACAAGGAGCCGGGCTCAGAGAGGGCGTCTGTGCCCCGGGCCCCTCGGCTAGCCCCGAAATGCGCCGCACCTTTCGGCATCACGAAACCGATAAGGAAACGCTGAATCCGGACGGAGCAATGCAAAGGGAATTCCGTACCACGACTGCTGGAGGGTGGCTGATCCTGGACCCCCCCACACTCAAGGCTGGGGGAGGGGGGCCGTTTGCAGCAGCCCTGCCTCAGTTTCCCACCGGGGTTCGGAAAGGCTCTCTCATGGCCAGTACCACCCTTCTGGGGGCAGGTTTGAGGGAAACAATTCACAGCACCCCGGGGCGTCCCCAGAGAGAGCCCGCCCCCTGCCCAAAAGTTTTACTCACGCTGGCCTCTTCTGCCAGGCCTGAGGCAACTCCTCCAGGCCAGTCTGTTCCTCATCCCGCAGCCGCCTCTGGGCCTTCCTCCCTGGAGCCCCCCTCACCCCCTGCCGAAGGACCCAAAACGCTGCCTCGGGCGGCTTCCCTCTGGCTCAGAGACTCCAGCAGGGAACCCCTCAGCTGCTGCCCCGGCCCCGGCCTGGCCTCTCAGCGGCCCCAGGCCTTGCCGGAGGCTCTGTCCACCCACCCAGGCCCGTCCTGTATTTCTCTGAGGGGCCTGGTGCAACCCCCTCCCCTCCCTTTTCCCCACCTGCGGCGAGTTCTCAGCATCCCAGGCCAAGGGGAGATGTGAGACTGGCCACGGGCAGGGCGCGAGGAGAAGGCCTGGGGGGAGGCAAGTGCCGGGCACATTTCCACAACGCTCCTTGGGGCAAATCCGCGCAGTTTCGTGGCTCACTAAATCCAGCTGCGCTCCCTGGGGGAAGCCCGGGGGCGAAGGGGAACGGCTGGAGGACAGAGGAGCAGCAATTGGGGCCTTGTGCCACTCTCGGGGCGAGGCCCTGGCCCGCCCGGCAGCCGAACAGCATGTAAATAATGGGACAAAACCGTAAAAGCGCCCGGACGCTGCCAGCCCCGCCGCAGACAGAGCGAGGTGCAGAGACGCCCCGCAGGCCAGGGTGGAACGTGGCAATTGGCAGCGACTGGGCCTGGCCGGTGTCCCGGTACGGCAGCCACGAGCAGGAAGATAAGGGGGAAACAGTGACGCCTGGCCAGCGTGATGGATGCTTCTTTGTACAGCCCAGCTGCAGGCGGAGCCGGCCACGACCGGCCAGGGGCGGTGTCCAGGGATCCTTTCCAGCGATCCAGCACGGCGCCGGCGCCCACCCCACCCAGAGCCTGGGAACATGTCACCCCAGCCCGGGCGCCTCTGCGCGGCGGCGTTTCCCGGCAGGCCTGGCGGCGGCGTGCAGGAGGGAAGCCACCCAGCCTCAGTGAAGGGAAACGCTGCAAGAAGGATTCACAATCATAAAACCGGGGGCAGCGCCCTCAGCACAGGCGGCACCCTAGTGCAATGGTCCCCAATGTGGTGCCCGCGCGCCATTTATGTGCGCCCGCGGAGCAATCTGGGCTGGCCCCGCCCCCGGGCGTGTGGCAGGGGCCAGCCCCAGACGCATGGGCAGCCCCTGCTCCTGCCCCAGCGTCGCGGCACATGCTGGTGCCGGTCCTGGCCCCACGTGCCAGTGCCGGCCCCGGGCATGCGACGCATGTTTGGCCCTGTTCCCAGGCACATGGCCCGTGAGTGGCCCCGCCCCCAGGCGCCCGGCAGCCCCAAAACGTTGGGGACCACGGCCCTAATGTCTCAAAAGAAAAAAGCGTCTTTGCGTTTTAAATGAAGAGCAGGATTCGCTCTTTTACGTAAAGTGTAATTGTTAATTTTAAAAAATGAAGTTTAGTGAAGTTTTAGTTTCTTTAGTTTGTTTGATGAATACAAATCGCGTCCTTTATGGCTGCGTATTCAATAAATGTTCGCCTTTAAAAAAAATAAAAACTAAAATTCCCTGGGTGCACACCCGAATGAAATGTGCTGCGCACACCTATGACCCCCCCAGCCCGTGTGCGGGGCAGGGCCTGCCGCCGCCTGCTCCCCAGTTCTACCCCAAACGTGCCTTCTCTGTGCCCTTCTGCTCCCTCCCCACACCCCACTCACAGGGGCTGGCCTGGGTCGGGGGGGGGGGGGGGCGCAGGGTTCAGAGGAGCCTCTGTGTGCATTCCCCTCCCTGCCTGGGAAGCAGGCACCTGGAAGTAGGGACGTCAGCGTGGAGTCGACTGTCTGATTAACCAATGAGCCTGGACGTATCCGTTAATCCTGTCAACTCCGCGCCTCCCCCGCCCCCGCTTGCTGCCTCTGTAGCCGAGGCAGCGGAGGGGTGGGGGGGGAGGAGCCAGTGAGGAACTGGCTTTAAGCAGGCTCCCCAAGAGCACTGATCCACCTGCCCCGCCTCCCCCCCGGTGCTGCTGCCTTGGCTAGAGAGGCAGCAGCGCAGCGGATGAAGGGGGCAGGTGGGTGCGACACAACTGGGGAGCCAACTTTCAAGCCGGCTCCCTGTGCGAAGGCCTGCCACAGAGTCCAGTGGAGCTGGTGGCAGGGCGGCTGGCAAGCTGGTGGGGCAGCGGTGGGGCCAGAGCCCTGGCAGCAGACTGTGGGGCCGGCGGAGCCAGGAGTCCCAGCCATGGGGCCGGCGCTGCCCTGGTAGAGCTGGCAGGGTCGGGAACCCCAGCAGCTGAGCAGCAGTCTGCAGAGGGGCGAGGTCCCAGTGGCGGGGCTGTGGGCTGCCATGACGGGCGTGGGGAGCCCGCCGGGAGGCCAGGCCAGGAGTGGATCCAGGCTGGGGGACCAGTGATGGGGGGCAGAAATGACCTCCCCGGGGCTGGGTCTGTCTGGTCCAGCCCCTCCCTGCTGGCCCTAACATGGAGTGGGGGTGAGGGGCAGCTCCGTGCTGGGGCCTTTGAATTCTCTCCAGGATTACATAAGAACTAAGGGTCACCCAATGAAATGAATAGGCAGCAGGGTTAAAACAAACCAAAGGAAGTTTTTCTTCATGCAGCATTGCAGGCAACCTGTGGAACTCCTCGCCGGAGGATGCTGTGAAGGCCCAGGCTATAACAGGGTCCAAAAAAGAACTAGATAAGTTCATGGGGGGGAGGTCCATCAATACTTATTAGTAACCAAACTGGGCAGGGATGGGGTCCCGAGCCTCTGTTTGTCTGCAGGTGGGTGACAGGGGAGGGGTCACGGGATGATTCCCAGTTCCGTTCACTCCCTCTGGGGCACCTGGCATTGGCCACTGTGGGCAGCCAGGACACGGGGCTGGATGGACCTTTGGTCTGACCCAGCCTGGCCGCTCCTACGTTCTTATGTAATTCCTTGAAGTGAGGACTGCAGAGCTTTTAAACCGAGCAGGAAAACGTCCGGAGCTCGCTCTTCAGCATCTCCTCCTCCCCGAATTCAGCTGCTCAGCGAGCGTCAATCTGGCCGTGCTGAACCTCCCACGGCCGCCTTTGTGCAGAGAGCACGAAAGGACCGTTCGGTCCCTGGGGCCCGGTTCCTTTCTGGGGGGAAGGCCTGACCCCGGGGCCCGGCGTTATCTGCGCAGCATTTGTGGCTTCGAAAGCTGCGCTACCTGGGTCAGGCGGTTTGCAGATGCAACCGCATTTCGCAACTCACAGTCCTGTCCCCCGCTCGGTGCCTGTCTCCACCAGTGCCAGGCAGGGCACTCGGCCAGGGCCATGCCCGGCAGAGGGAGGTTCCCAATCACGGTGTGTGGGGCCCAGCTGCCTTTGGGGTGTTTCTCAGAGCCAGGGCAGGAATCCTGTGAGCGTTTCCCCTCCCTCCCCCGCGCTGGCAGAATCCAGCCTGGCCTGGGGAACTCCCCTCCCCAAGGAAACTCAGGCATTCCCTGGGGGAGGGACAGGAATGGAGCCTGGCATTAAAAGGCACCAGAAATAAACCTCCTGGAAAGACGTCGATGGCCCAGCACCCGCTGTGGTGCACCAGGAACACTCTAGCCCTGGGGTGGGCAAGAATTTTTGATGGGGGGGGTGGGTGCCGGCACATCGGGTACCCCCCCGATCCTGCACCCCAACTGCAGCAAGAACAGACTCCTCCGGCCAGAGAACAGGGGGGTTATTGCTCCTCCGGGATCCAGCCCAGCACAGACGTGATGGGGCTACGGGAGTCAGGGCCAGGATGCCCTTGGATTAATGAAACAGGCAGTTCCCATTGGCCAATTTCTGGCCAGAAGCCAGCCAATGGGATTGTGCTGGGGTGGGAGCAGCTCCTAAAGCTTCCCCCCTCCCCTTGGGGCTCAGTTTTTAAAGGGAAACTGCCCCACAGACGTGTTGCTGAGGGGTGTGCAGGTGGGGCGAGAAAAGCGGGGAGGCCTGCCTGGGGCGCCCCGCAGCGTCTGTGGGCCAGATTCCGTGGCTTGTCTGGTTGGATCCAGCCCACGGGCCGTATCTTGCCCAGGCCTGCCCTAGCGCAGGGGCTGGATGGATGCAGCCTTCGGGAAAAATAACCCCAACTATACGTACAGTATGATGGGGGCTAATTTGGCTACGACAAATCAGGAAAGATCTTGGAGTTATCGTGGACAGTTCTCTGAAAACTTCCACGCAGTGTGCAGTGGCGGTCAAAAAGGCAAATAGGATGCTAGGAATTATTAGGAAAGGGATAGAAAATAAGACCCAGAATATCTTACTGCCCCTGTATAAAACTATGGTACGCCCACATCTGGAATACTGTGTACAGATGTGGTCTCCTCACCTCAAAAAAGATATTTTGGCCTTGGAAAGGGTTCAGAAAAGGGCAACTAAAATGTTTAGGGGTTTGGAACGGGTCCCATATGAGGAGAGGTTAAAGCGACTGGGACTTTTCAGTTTAGAAAAGAGGAGACTGAGGGGGGATATGATAGAGGTCTATAAAAGCATGAGTGGTGTGGAGAGGGCTGATAAAGAAAAGTTCTTTATTAGTTCCCATAATAGAAGAACTAGAGGACACCAAATGAAATTAATGGGTAGCAGGTTTAAAACTAATAAAAGAAAGTTCTTCTTCACACAGCGCGTAGTCAACCTGTGGAACTCCTTGCCAGAGGAGGCGGTGAAGGCTAGGACTAGAACAGAGTTTAAAGAGAAGCTAGATAATTTCATGGAGGTTAGGTCCATAAAAGGCTATTAGCCAGGGGATAAAATGGTGTCCTTGGCCTCTGTCTGTCAGAGGCTGGAGAGGGATGGCAGGAGACAAATCGCTTGATCATTGTCTTCGGTCCACCCTCTCTGGGGCACCTAGTGCTGGCCACTGTGGGCAGACAGGATACTGGGCTAGATGGACCTTTGGTCTGACCCAGTACGGCCGTTCTTATGTTCTTCGGTTTGCCTGGATCCAGCCCCGAACAGGGCTGGCCCGAGCCATTTTGGCCCCCCAGGCCTGGGCGCACAGCGCCACCCCCGGGCGCACGCGCTGCCCAGCCCGGCCCGGTTACCACTGCTGGCGCGTGCGCCAGGCCGTGCGGGGAAGGGCGCTGCTGGCCGGTGCCGCGGGGATCGGGGGGTGCGGTGCTGCGGGAGCTGGGCCCGCGGCGCCTGATGGCAGCTATAAGGGACGCCGCACACCCCTTCCAGCTGCCATCAGGCGCCCCCCATCGGTTGGTGTCCTGGGCAGCTGTCCGGCTCGCCCACCACTTAGTCCGGTCCTGGCCCCTAAGGCTCGGGGCTCTCCCCCTCCAGCTTTGGGGAGCCCATGCTGGCTCCCCCCTCCACTGGCTGTAACAATCTGGCCTTTCTGTAGCCATGGTGGAAGGCCTGTGCTAGGCCTGACCCAAAGCCGCCTGCTGCAGCCGGACTGAAGAGCAGCCGCCGTTCCTGTAAGGCCTGGAGCCACATCCTCACATTCCAGATAAATTGTATTCCAGAGTGTCACCAGGCTGGGAGGAGGGGACTTTGCCCTGACGGCCCCCCACTGCCACCAGATACAGAAACAGATCTCAAGATGGGTACAGAAAACTGAAGTCGCCCCATTCTGTCTGGCCAGAAACTGCTTCTCCATAGAGGATGTCGTGGAATCCTCATTCTACGAGCAGTGTCACGACACGGGCCTATTGTTTGACGGGGTGATCTCTGGCTGGTTTGTGACTGTTCCTGTCTGCTGGATAATTAATGTTGCTGGGAGTAAATCAATGAAGGTGGTGGGGTAGGATTGGTTAGGTCATTGTGTTATGATTGGTTAGTAGAAATATACTAAACTAATTGGTTACGGTCTAGCTAAGCAAGACTCAGGTTTCATTATATAAACTGGGGTCCAAGGAGGAGAGCAGGAAGAAGATGGGACGTAACAGAAGCAGAAGGAAGGAAGCAAAAGTTTGGAAGAAACCAAAGGGAGACAAGGAACCCCAAGAAGAACTCACCTCCAAGACCCAGCCTAAGATAAGAGCGGCCAGGACCCTCCTGCACAGCTGTGACGGGCAGCAGCTAAGATCCAGAGAGACTGATTTTGCCTGGCCCACAGGGGCAGTCTGCCTGCCTGGATCAGGATTGGTGAGCATGACCCTGTGTGCTCAGCATGTGCATTCTTGCTTGTTTATTTATTGTCAATCAATAGAGGAGAAGGATACTTCTGGGTGAGGCTCTTTCAGTGGCTAAAGATCCTGCAAAACCTGCAGGAAGCTGCGCCCTGAGCCCTAGGAACTGGGTACGGGTGGGTGTGTAAATTCACAGGGTTGCGCCCTGAGCCCTAGGAACTGGGTACGGGTGAGTGTGTAAATTCACAGGGGTGCACCGTGAGCCCTAGGAACTGGGTACAGGTGGGTGTCCCTACAGTGTGGAAGGGAGAGAGACATTTGTGCGGGTAACACCGCCCCCCACTACATGGCTGGAGCACACAACATCTCCTAGCCTGCCCCCCCAGGCTCTGCTATGGGAGGGGAATGAATCATAGAACACTAGGACTGGAAGGGACCTCGAGAGTCATCAAGTCCAGTCCCCTGCCCCCATGGCAGGACCAAATACTGTCTAGACCATCCCTGATAGACATTTCTCTAACCTGCTCTTAAATATCTCCAGAGATGGGGATTCCACAACCTCCCTGGGCAATTTATTCCAGTGTTTGACCACCCTGGCAGGTAGGAACTTTTTCCTAATGTCCAACCTAAACCTCCCTTGCTGCAGTTTAAGTCCATTGCTACTTGTTCTGTCCTCAGAAGCCAAGATGAACAAGTTTTCTCCCTCCTCCTTATGACACCCTTTTAGATACCTGGAAACGGCTCTCATGTCCCCCCTCAATCTTCTCTTTTCTAAACTAAACAAACCCAATTCCTTCAGCCTTCCCTCATAGGTCATGTTCTCTAGACCTTTCATCATTCTCGTTGCTCTTCTCTGGACCCGCTCCAGTTTCTCCACATCTTTCTTGAAATGCGGTGCCCAGAACTGGACACAATACTCCAATTGAGGCCTAACCAGCGCAGAGCAGAGCGGAAGAATGACTTCTCGTGTCTTGCTCACAACACACCTGTTAATGCATCCCAGAATCACGTTTGCTTTCTTTGCAACAGCATCACACTGCTGACTCGCATTCAGCTTGTGGTCCACTATAACCCCTAGATCCCTTTCTGCTGTAGTCCTTCCCAGACCGTCGCTTCCCATTCTGTATGTGAAACTGATTGTTCCTCCCTAAGTGGAGCACTTTGCATTTGTCTTTATTAAACCTCATCCTGTTTACCTCTGACCATTTCTCCAGTTTGTCCAGCGCAACACCCTGAGCGGAGGACCGAGCTGGGGGCGACTAACACCCCAACAAGGAAATATTGGGGGACCCCTCCCCATGGAAACTCACAGCCACGTGGGGGGAGGCAGAGGCGAGAGTGGGACCCGGCAGGGCTGCAGTAGAGATAGCATCATCTGGGATCAGGCCTTGGAATGGGCAGGAACTACTGGGACCCCCCCACCCTTGCCAGCCTGGGGCCACCTCCCCCCCCACATCCCTCCAGCCCCCCATTCAACCTTCCTCCTGCTTCTCCAGCCTCATCCGCTCATTTGAGCCATGCCAGGCCCGCCGGGGCCCCGCCACCAGGGCACTGCTTGAGGAAGAGCGCAGCCTTCTCCGGTCCTGTAGCTTTGTGCTTAGGCACCGTGTGACTGGTCTCCCCGGAGAGAGCTGGAGAAGGGGTCGTTTCCCGCCGACGCCAGCCAGCCGCACCCGGCGCCGAGTCTAGCTCGGAGAGAGAACCAGTGAAACAAGAGGGCACGGAAGCAGCCACGCCACGAGCCAGGCCAGGCTGGCGCTCGGGCAGAGCAGCGTGACCTGCTAGCCCATGCAGAACGCAGCCGAGAGCTCCCAACTGCGGTGCCACGTTCCGGCCAGCACAACTGGGCTCTTCTTAGAGGCCAGGCCGGCTCCGTAGAGCCGCGTGTCAGATCTCAATTAGCCTCGGGGGAATTAGCTAAGCCCTTAATCCAGACCGGAGTGGCTGGTTTTGTGGAAAGGCTGCTCATTAGCAGGAAAACAAAACACATGCCCCTTTTCATTCCCGTTTCAGCCCCTGCTAACTCCCTGCCCTCAGCCATACATGGAGAACTCCGGCTAATCCAATCTGCAGGCAGGATTACGATGGCCTGCTCCTTGCTGCCCTGGCTGGAGTGCCTGGCTGGAATGACAGGAGGGCAATAAACAGGCCGAGACAGAGGCTGCACAAAAGTATTTGCAAACATTTGCCTGAAGTAAGACAGCCCATTCGCTGGCTGCCTGCTTTGATTCCCCTCGAAAGGGCGCTGTGGGTTTGGGAGCCGCCCAACGGAGGAGCAAACCCGACAGCCCGAGGCCTGGCTGGCCGACCCCAGCGCGTGCGGTGTGCTACCTATTTCGCAAGAGCAAATCGTGTGATTAAATTCTTTCCCCCAACCGCGCACTGGCGTAGGCTGAGCCCATCTGGGAAAATCAAAGTCTGCTCCGTAGATTATCCACGAGCAAAGGGCTACAATCATCTACGAACCTGTTCCCCATGAATAGCCCAGACACAGCTGATGTTTGCCTTTCTCGCTGGTTCCCACTTGCACCTCCATGTAAGTGCATTGTAAATATTAACACAAAGCCATTCCTTATGGCAACAATTCAACACCAGCGGAACCGTTCCAGCCAGAGTCTAAGGCAGCAAACACCCTTAACTGCTGACGGCTCCGTTTCTAAGAACGACACCACAACTAGCCCCCCGCATACAAGAACACAAGAGCAGCCAGACCGGGTCAGACCAAAGGTCCATCTAGCCCAGTGTCCTGTATCCCAACAGTGGCCAGCGCCAGGTGCCCCAGAGGGAGGGAACAAAACACGGAATCATCATGTGATCCCCCCATTGCCCATTCCCTGCTTCTGACAGAGGCTAGGGACCCCATTCCTACTCATCCTGGCTACTAAGTATTGATGGACCTAACCTCCATGAATCTATCTAGTTCTTTTTTGAAACTTGTTATAGCCTTGGCCTTCACCACATCCTCTGGCGAGGAGTTCCACAGGTTGACTATGCACTGTGTGAAGAAAAACTTCCTTTTGTTTGTTTCAAACCTGCTGCCTATTCATTTCATTTGGTGACCCCTAGTACTTATGTTATGGGAACAGGTAAATAGCTTTTCCTTATTCACTGTCTCCACACCAGTCATGATTTTATAGCCCGCTAGCCTATCCTCCCTTAGTCTCCTCTTTTCTAAGTCCCCATCTTGTTAATCTCTCTTCACATGGCTCCCGTTCCAAACCCCGAATCATTTTTTGCCCTTTTCTGCACCTTTTCCTTTCTCCAAGATCTAACTGCCTATACGATCACTTAAGAACATGTAACCGAATCCGCAACAGCGCCCTTTGGTGGTTCCCAATAACACGACAGAAGGTCTCTTTTCTCTTTCCTTTGGCCTGCCAAGGAATTTTCCAGCACCCATGACTCCACAGCGAAAGCCTGTGTCCTCCTCTCAGCATGGTGCGTGCCATCTTCAGTCAACTCTAGTGAGTCCCAAACAAACTCCTCTGAGTCAATCTGTGGAACTCCTTGCCTGAGGAGGCTGTGAAGGCTAGGACTATAGCAGGGTTTAAAAGAGAACTAGATAAATTTATGGAGGGTAGGTCCATCAATGGCTATTAGCCAGGATGGGTAGGAATGGTGTTCCTAGCGACTGTTTGTCAGAGGGTGGAGATGGATCCCAGGCCAGCCCAGTGGGTTGGAGACCGCGTGCTGCATTGATTGGCCCTGGGAGCCTTGCGAATGGACACGCCTTTCCCAAAGGGCCTGTCAGAGCTAGGGTTGCCAGGTGTCCGGTATTCACCCGCACAGTCTGGTATTTTCGCCTCCCATCCAGTAAAAACATTCAGAAAATACCGGACACCTGAGATGTCCAGTATTTTCTGATTTTTTATCCCGGCCAGGAGGCAAAAATGCCAGGCACCTGGCAACCCTACAAACACTCAGCGCCCAGCCTCCCCACCCCCAAGCCCCACCTCTGGCCCCCAACACCCCCAGCCCTCCGACCCCATGCTTACCTGGTTCCGCAAGCTTGCTGGCACAAAATGGCTGCTGGCAAAAAGACCAAGGGGGAGCAATGCTTCCCCTGGGTCTTAGTGCTCAACCTCTCCCCTGTTCCTATCCCTACACTGACTCTTAAAGGGCACATGCTGTTATACTGTTTTAATATTTACTTTTTTTTTTTTTGCTTAAGTCTTGGAGTCTCTCGGTGTTTTTGGTTTTTTTGGGGGGAGGGTTTTCAGTATTTTTGGTTCAACCATCTGGCAACCCTAGTCAGAGCTGGCGGCCCAGCAATGGGGGGAGGGCTGGGGGGCAGCCCCAGGATTGGCTTTGGAGACCAGTGCCTCCAGATGGGCCTGAGCAGCTGGAGAAGCTAATAGCATCCCCCTTCCTCGCCACGCAGACCCCACACCGCCACCCAGGCAGCTCCCTTCTCTGCCGGCTTCCCTGCTCGCTCGCCACCCCCCACGGCTTGGTGGCCTGGCTGGGCTCAGCAAGGAACTTTCCCAGGCTCTTTAAGAGCCTGTCAGCCAAGCGCACGGCCACCCCGCCCGACCTGTGGGGTGCGATGCAGGGGGCAGCCTGAACTGCCAGCGAGGGCAGGAGGGGGAGGAGGTGGGCAGAGGTCTGTGGTCCCCCCTTCCAGCCACCCAGGAGCTCCTTGTAACTGACCGAGCTGGGTCTGGGCACGGCTGAGGGCATCCGCTCGGGGTGAATTGCTCAAACTCGGGGCTCCTTACTGCCCCTGACTGGAGACCTTCCCAAATCGACCACACACCAGTCCCACCGAGCGCTCAGCTGCCTGCCTGGCCAGCCAGAAGCCTCACGAGCAAAACCCCCCTGACACCCCAGCGCTCTCCGTGCCTCAAACAGCCCTGGGCCTAACACACAGGTGAGGGGTTATAGGACCAATGTCACCTACCCCGAACAACTTCTCCGGTCCCAAGAAACCAGCCACAGATCCCTGGTCAATTTATACTCTGGATCTTACCCACAAGACCATGCTGAGCCAATCCTTTAGCCTCTCACATCTAAAGGTTTACTGTATTGTTGAAAAAAGAAAAGCATGAGAGTGAGGTTGTTAAAGGAGAATACGTTACATGCACCGAATCTCCCAGTTCTCGATGCAGGTTCGTAGCAGAGATGTTATAACTGCTGGCTTAAAAGTCTATGGTGAACATCCTATGTCAGGACGGGTCCACAGTTCTTTCCGGCTCGTGGTTCCCTGCAAGGCTGCCTCTGGGATCAAGAGCTGAGCTGAAGACCAAAATGGAGGCTGCCACATGGCATTTTATACCCATCCCTGGTCCCTTCCAAGCTGGAGGGGTCACATGGTCAGTGGCCAGGTGTGTCTTTGGCATTTAGCGATCCATTGTCCCTGGAGCCTCGCTCGTTAGCATATCGATGGGCTGAGCATTCCTCGCCCATTGCTCCACCACAGACAGAGAAGTTTCCAGCGTCCGTACAGAGTCCATGTTCCTAACTCCACACACAGACATTACACAATCACATGAATAGCGGATACAGAATCGGTAGGAGGTGAGCTTTTGTTTGACACCTCACATGGCCCCCTTTGGACCAACTTTTGGGGCACCCCCCATGGGTGCAGCTGGGACCTTGGCTGCTCCCCTTAAAATCCAGTAGCGTGACACTCATGCTGGCTCCTGGCCAGAGCTCCAGGGCTTTGAGGTCCACCCGAGGCTAGTGCCACGGAACCAGGGACTGGGGGCAGCTCTGTGAGGGGGGCAGGGCAGAAGACACCGGGGAAGAAGGGAGTTTAGAAACAGCCTCAATGTGATTTGGGTCAAGGGCCAGCTGGGGGGCAGTGACAGGGTCCTGGGGCCAGCCTCTGCCCCAGCTCTCCCCTGAGGTCGCAGTGCCCTCTGCTGATACGTCCCGTCCTCTGCACACGCTCCCCGGGGGAAAGGGAATGCTTCCCGTCTCTGGCCACCAGCTGCGCCAGCCCCGGCTTGGAGCCTTCACCGGCAAGTACATTGATTGCCCCCCCCCAGGCAGCATTGAAACATGAGCTCAGTTTTACACGAGGGGAAACTGAGGCACGCCAGCCCTCAGTCGCT
This sequence comes from Pelodiscus sinensis, assembly GCF_049634645.1. Classification (NCBI taxonomy): domain Eukaryota; kingdom Metazoa; phylum Chordata; order Testudines; family Trionychidae; genus Pelodiscus; species Pelodiscus sinensis. Next base: position 1,019,541 of record NC_134711.1, read on the forward strand.
GCTCGAGGTCACCCCGTGTCAGCGCTGGAACACAGGGCTCCGCGCCGCACCCCTAAACCTCGCAGGCGACCCCTGACAAGGCAAAGCAAACCAAGAGCTGACACCAGGAGTCACTGTCATTAGCCCCGCCCTGGGCCGTGCGGCGGGAGGGGAAGGATTTTTGGCGGAGGGGCGCTGATCGGTGCCCCTCCTGACCCCCGTCCGTGCTCCTTAGAGCTGGCGCCGGCAGCTGGGCCCCTGCATGTGGGACCTGGCGATGGGGCCGGTAGCCGAGCGGGATCTGGGGCCAGAAGCGGAGCCCCCAGGCTGGAAATGGGGCCAGTGCCTGAGCCACAGCAGCTGAAGGGGACCCGGGACAGGGAGCAGAGCCCCCGGGGAACAGCTTGCCCAGTGGCTAGCCCCCTGGGCAGCCGGGGCATTTACCTCCCTGCATCCCACGCCTCTGGCTCTGCCCCACAGCCTCTTCCCAGGCCCATCAGTGCCTCTCTCTCAGCCTTGTCTGCTGTGGAGTTTCTTCACTCTTGGCCCCCCTCGGGTTTCCTCTCCACCCTGGCCAGGCCAGTTCCTACAGCCCCCTCCGCCCAGGCATGGAATGGCTCCTCCCGCTCCCCTTGCTGATGGCCTGGGGGGCCCAAAAGTGGGTCCCGAGTCCTTCAGGAGGGTCTGTCAGCTGACAGGGACTGAGCTCCTGGTGGTGGCCACGGGGCTTGCTGCGCTAGTGGCCAGTGCGGGAGGCAGGAGAACCCCCTGGACAAATACATTTAAAAACAGCCTTGAAAGACGGTTCCGGCTGCAGCGCCAAACGCTCAGGAGTGAGGGAATGCCAGCGTTAAGGACGCCTCCGCAACCTTAACACAGCCCCTCACGTGCATCCCTTGCACCACAGCTTTTAATGACATGATCACCCGGGGCGCTTACCTCAGGACCCCGCCTCAGTCAGATATTCGCTATCGCTAGATCTCCGCTGCCCGTCATGGGGAGCCCAAGACCTGAAACCCAAGCCAGCCACGCCTACCCCGAACACCACATGATGGTGCATCCACGGGGCTCTCAGCACATTAGCCTCATACCAGGTAACGTAGCTGTCTTTGCGACACCCTTGTGAGCGGAGGGGTAACTGAAGGGTGCCCGGGGCTCCCGTATCACCTAGCTTTAGAGGGCTCGACTTCGCAACTTTACCCTTTGCTAGAGCACAGAATTCTTTGGACGTAATTTCCTACATTTAAAACAAGTGAAAGAGGAGAAATGCCAGGCTGTGGGCCCATACGCCCCCCTCCCCCCCAAGCCGGCATAGGACAGTTAATTAATTGCCACGGCCGTCCACCCCTCGGCATGCCCCCTTGCTCCTGTGGCAACCGCAGGGTCACGGGGCACACAGGGGACACAGCCACCCGGCTCTTGGTTCTGCCTGGCCCCTTCCCTCCCCCCGGGGATCCTGTGACAATTACAAGGGAAAGTTCTGCCCAGCATCTGTAGCCCTGGCATGGGGCTTAGTCAGTTGCTTTGGGAGATGGCCCGTGAGAGACGCAGCCACATGCAGGAGCTGAGCGGAGATGGACCAAGCTCGCTGGAGCTGGACCCTCGGGAGAATTTAGGTACCGACCAGTCGACATTTTTCAGAGGCATCACGCTTGGCAAAATGTGTGAAGAGCGTCCCGGGGGCAGCCAAGGGCACCTCGCTGGCTCTAGAGCAACATCCCACGGCCTGGGGGGTGCTCGGGCTTCTCAACCAACTGGCTGTTAAAAGTTAACGTAAGAATGGCCAGGCTGGGTCAGACCAAAGGTCCATCTAGCACAGTACCCTGTCTGCCGACAGCGGCCAATGCCAGGTGCCCCAGAGGCAGGGAACAGAACAGGGTATCTCCAAGCAATCCCTCTCCCATCTCTCATTCCCAGCTCTGACAAACAGAGACTGGGGACCCCATTCCTACCCATCCTGGCTAATAGCCATTGATGGACCTACCCTCCATGAATTTAGCTAGCTCTTTTTTGAACCCTGTTAAAACCTGGTCTTTACAACATCCACTGGCAAGGAGTTCCACAGGTGAACGGCGCACTATGCGACGAAAAACTTCCTTTTTTTGGTTTTGTTTTAAACCCGCTGCCTATTCATTTTATTTGGTGACCCCTGGTTCTTATGTTATGGAAACCAGAAAATAAATTTTTCTTCTTCACTTTTTCCACTCCAGCCATGACTTTTTAGGCCTCTATCTAATTCCCCTTTAATCTCTTCTTTTCTAAGCTGAGAAATCCCCGTCTTTTTAATCTCTCTTCCTATGGCACCCGTTCCAAACCCCGAATCATTGTTTTCCCCTTTTCTAACCTTTTCCAAGGCCAAGAGATCTTTCTGGAGAGCAGGCGGCCACATCTGCAGGCAGGATTCAAGCTGTGGGCGTCCCGCGGTTTTAACCGAACCCTAATTCTTTCCCCCTCATCCCGGTCGCAGAAATGCCGGAACCAATTCCTAACCCCCCTTCTGCAGATGCTTTGCGGGGGAATTTCAGCCCCAGCCCTGGCAAGGCGACGAGCGACTCCAAAGGGAGCATTGCACTGGGAAACGCCAGGCACCCTCATCTAGATCGGCACGCGGCTGCGGCGGCCAGCGACAGAGCAGGATGGGACAGACGGGGAGTCCAGCCAGGAGAGGGCGCTGCTCTCCGGCCCAGATCCCTGTAGTATTTTCGGGCATGACAGACAATCCGTAACCCATGGTAGAAATAATCGCTGGAGACAAGAAGTGGGCAACTCGGCCCCCCCCCCGGACACCTGCCCCTCTCGTCCATCCGCTTGGATGGGGAGCTCTCCTGTGTCGGATTTCTCACCTCCGAATCCGTCTGGGTTTCCTCCCTGCCCCGCTGCCCTTTGGCTGGGCTGGGCCGGCTGCCATGTGGAAGGGGAAGTCTCTAGCATCAAACATCCCAAACATCCCAGCTATCCCCCTCTGGGGAGGCAGGGAGCCCGGGACACACGAACCCACCGGCCGTGGCTTGCGCTCCTGACGGGACGTTTCCAATGCTGCATAAAGGCGGATCAACAACACGGACCGGTCAAGTCCCGGAGCGCGGGGTCACGGCTCGCTGCCAGGCCGGGGCCGGGAGCCAACGCCCCCGAGGACGAAATCTCGGAACAAGGCGTCTCCAGCCAGCTCCACTGAAAAACAAAACCGCTGCCTGGTCTCTGGTCACAGATAACCAGCTGGAGGTCACACACACACACTCTCGGGGCGGGGGTCACACACACTCCGGGCTGGGGGTCACACACACTCCGGGCTGGGGTCACACAAACACTCGGGGCACAGGTCACACACACACCCCAAGCAGGGGTCACACACACTCGGGGCGGAGGTCACACACACACACTCTCGGGGCAGGAGGTCACACACACACTGGGCGCATGTGGGTCACACACACTCCAGGTGGGGGTCACACACACTCGGGGCACAGGTCACACACACACCCCAGGCAGGGGTCACACACCCTCCGGGCGGGGGGTCACACACACACACTGGGCGCATGTGGGTCGCACACACTCTGGGCAGAGGTCACACACACTCAGGGCGAGGGTCATACACCCCCCCAGGCGGGGGTCACACACACTCCGGGCGAGGGGTCACACACACACTGGGCGCATGGGGGTCACACACATTCTGGGTGGGGGTCACACACACACACACCCCAGGCGGGGGTCACACACACTCCGGGCGAGGGGTCACACACACACTGGGCGCATGGGGGTCACACACATTCTGGGTGGGGGTCACACACACACACACCCCAGGCGGGGGTCACACACACTCCGGGCAGGGGGTCACACACACACTGGGCGCATGGGGGTCACACACACACCTGGCGGGGGTCACACACACACTCTGGGTGGGGGGTCACACACACACTCGGCGGGGGTCACTGCCCCACGGAGTGGCACTCCAAGCACTTGCAGGGGGCGCCTGTGTTTGCTCTCCAGCCGGGTCGGTGACCTGTCGGAGGGGCCAGACTCAGCGGATTCGCTGCTGTCTACAAAGCTGCGAGTCCCCGGGGGCGCCTAGCCCCGACGGGCCCCGAGCCCCCACCTGTGTGTGCGGGGTCCTCAGCCCCAGCGCTGCCTCGTCCCACCGCCGCTGGGCTAACGTGCTGGGCTCCGTGGCCCACGCCGGGTGGGGGAGGGGAGTTTGCTTTGTTCGCCTCCCCACCTGCCCCCAGAGCTGGTGCTGCAGCCGCGCAGCTGCCTGCCGGCCGCAAGCCTCCAGTGGCAAGAGGGGCTCCATGTGTGCCACACACATGCATCTTGCGTGCCACTATTGGCATGTGCCGTAGAGTGCCGACCCTTGCTCCGCCGCCTGAGCTGAGAGCCAGTTGGCTTCAGATCCTGCAGCAGAGAGTTCCAAAGGTCCTGGGTTCAGGGCTGCCTGTCGGGGTCAAGAAGGGGCCGTGTAGACCCTCCTTCTGGCGCAAGAGCCTCTTCTGCAAAAATGGCGGCTCATTAGGTATGCAAATGAGGCTCGGCGATATTCTACGCCTAGCCTCATTTGCATATTTCTGGCGTAAGAAGCCGCCAGTGTAGACATGGTCCTGGGTTCGGTTCCACCTGCCAGAGTTGCTTTAGCAAAGGACAGGGCTGGGCGAGGTGGAGTCCAGATCCAGCCTGTGGAGGACACCTGGCTGTCTCCTATTTACACCCTGCTGCCCGGGCCACCGGATTCCCGGGCGGTGGCTCAGGCAGCAGGATCCTAGTGAACTGGCTCCCGGTCACGGCGCTACCTGGCAGGGGCCGGAACCGCAAGCCCTTTAAATAGCGACAGCCGCGCCAAGTGGCTGCCGGGCGCCGCGGAGCTGGGAGCCCTTTGCTGTTTTTTCATTCAGAGCCGCCAACCCCAGACAACTCTTGGGGAGTGGCTAGTCCCCGGCCCCGCCCCTTCTGCCCTAGACCCCGCCCCTTCTGCCCTAGACCCCGCCCCTTCCGGGGGTGGAGCTGGCCCGACTATGTACCAAAATTCATTAAGTGGCCCCCCTGTGAAAATGGTTGCCCACCCGTGGCCTAGGCCCCACCCAGTGCTGGGTTGGAAGCCCGTGGCCCCTGTGCGAGGGTTCGTGGCCACCCAAAGCCAGCGCGCTGCTGTTATTGGCCGTGTGGCGGCCTCGCTCTGACCCGAGGGGCCAGTGAAAACGTTTGGGGGGTGCTACCGCGGGGAGCGGGGGGTCTTTCCTGTGAAGTGGCTTTCTCTGTTAGCAGAGACGGTGCACAGGAGGAAACAGGCCACATGCACACCCATCGCAGTCCAGGGCTCCCCCTCGCTGCCGGCCCTGGGTTTTTCTCCTCTGCCTTCCCACAGGCCTGCCGGGCTGTGCCCCAAAGAGCCGGGCATCCGTAGCCCCGTCTCAGCGGCAGAGAGCCGCAGCGCGGGCGCGGAAAGGGGCCGACGGAGTGGCTTGGGGGCGGGGCTTACAGGGAGCCCCACCCACCCACGCAGGGCAGCGGGTGGCGGGGGGGGGGGGGGGGGGAGAAGCCCAGCAGTGTCCGTGGGCGACGGTCCCCATGGGCGAGGGAGGCCCAGGCAGTCAGTCCGGTGGAACCGGCGTGGTAGGGGTGTGGCTGGGTTTATCCACTGGCGTGACACCCGTAGTGTGGGCCCAGTGATGCCAGCAGAAAGGGGCCCAGTACTGGGGGGCCTGCAGGCCATGGGGCTGTGGGACAAACTTCCCTTCCTCCTGCCCTAGCAGCTGGCTTCTTGCCCTAGGGGTGTGGCTCTCGCTTTGGGTGTGGACGGGCCTGGGTTCAAATCCTGCACAAGCCCATTCCTGAGACTAGGAGGAGGCAGGGTCCCTCTCCTCTTCCCCCTTGTGCATCCCAGGTCTGCTCTGCCTCCCCCTGCCAGGCGCTTCCCCTCCCTCCTGCACACGGGGAGGGAGGCTGGATGCTAGGACGGGTGGCCTCCGGCGGGGCGGGGCAGGGGACTAGGGCTGAACTCAGGGAGAAGGCGTTGGGGCTGCAAGAGGGCAGGGGTGGCGGTAGGGGAGGGAGGAGTTTCCTGGGACCTTCCCTTGCCCCCAGTGCCATTGCCTGGGGAGGGTGTGGAATCGCCACCGTGGGAGCCAGTTAGACAGACGCCGGGCAGGGATGGCCCAGATGGGGCTGGGTCCTGCCACGAGGGTCGGGGACTGGACTCGAAGCCTCTGCAGGTCCCTTCCAGTCCTGTCATGCGATGGTTCCCCCCCCCCCCCGGGGCTTCGTTGCACCCGGAGCGTTAAAGTGCTGGAACGTCCTGGCGCATGCAGACGAGCCGCGCGAGGGAGAGGGCAGCCGGGGGAGAGGCGCCCGCCGAGGGGGACACGGCCACAAAGCAAAGGGCTTTTCAGCGCACTGTTGGGCGCGGGCTGGCGGGGTGGCTGGCCGGACGGGGGGCGGCTGGCTGGACGGGGGGTGGCTGGGGGGGCGGCTGGCCAGACAGGCCGGTCTCAGAGCGGCTGTGCAGAAGGCCGTGGCGAGGTTCAGCGGGCGCGGGGCGGAGGGCGCAGAGCAAGGGGGTGCCCAGGGCAGGGGGCTGGGGGGGCGGCTGGCCGGACGGGGGGCGGCTGGGGGGGGTGGCTGGCCAGACGGGGGGCGGCTGGCCAGACAGGCCGGTCTCAGAGCGGCTGTGCAGAAGGCCGTGGCGAGGTTCAGCGGGCGTGGGGCGGAGGGCACAGAGCAAGGGGGTGCCCAGGGCAGGGGGCTGGGGGGGCGGCTGGCCGGATTGGGGGCAGCTGGCCAGACAGGCCGGTCTCAGAGCGGCTGTGCAGAAGGCCGTGGCGAGGTTCAGCGGGCGCGGGGCGGAGGGCGCAGAGCAAGGGGGTGCCCAGGGCAGGGGGATGGGGGGGCGGCTGGCCGGACGGGGGGCGGCTGGGGGGGGTGGCTGGCCAGACGGGGGGCGGCTGGCCAGACAGGCCGGTCTCAGAGCGGCTGTGCAGAAGGCCGTGGCGAGGTTCAGCGGGCGCGGGGCGGGGGGGCGCAGAGCAAGGGGGTGCCCTGGGCAGGGGGCTGGTGCTGAGCAGAGCGAATTATAAGGGGGGGAAGGGGAGAAAGGTTACGCGCTCTGCCCTGCCCCCTCCCCCAGCGGTCAAAGGCTCCCGCGTGAGTCCCTCCCCCAGCAAGGCGAGTTTGGCCCCGGGCTAGTTAACCGGTGACTCATTGCGCCGGGGGCAGCCCGGGCAGGTTCCAGCCAGTCCTTGGCCCCCTTGCGTAACTGGGGGCTATAAACCCAGAGAAAGGCCCTGCCCCCGCCCACAGCCTGCCCAGCGGCCCTGAGTCCTCCTCATCCAGCAGCCGGGATGAAGGTCGTTCGCATGGTGAGTCGGGGGGGGGGGGGGGAGGCTGGCCTGGGACCTGACTCCTGGAGGAGAAGCCCCCCCCGCGTCTCCCCATCCTGCCCAGCTGGTCCCTCCCCGGCTGCCAGGCCTGGACTGGGCCCTGGGTCTCTTCACCAGGGCTCCCCCGGGCGACTGCTCAGGGTCCCAAGGGACAAAGCCCCTGCTCAGCCCGTGGGCAGGGCTCCTCAGCCTGTCACACTTTCCCTGGGGGTCCCCTGAGCTTTTCCTCTGCTGGGCTGGATCCTACGGTTCCCTCTGGGTCCTCTGGGTGCACCCCCCGCCCCCCGTCTGCCTCCCGGAGCTGGCTTCTTCCCCCAGAGCCCCCACCCCCGCAAGGCCCCTGGGTCCTCTGTGTTTGGACCCCACTGGACCCTGCCCCTCCCGGCCCCCCTCGAGATTCTGCTGCGCCTCACCTGATCCCCCCCCACGGACCTCCCCTGCCCGGCAGGCGTCCCTGCAGGATGGCTGGAGGGTGTGTGTGTGTGTGTGGGGGGGGTGATTAGTCCTAGGCATTTAGATCCTGCCTCCCCCCAGCTCCCGCAGGCACAGCTGGGCCGGATCTGCTATGGACACCCAGGCCCATTCCTCCTTGATCTCACGGCGGTGCCAGGCACATTTCCCCACCCCACGCCTGGGCCCTCCAGCGGTTTGCTAGCAGATAGGGGGATACAGGAGCCCACACTCCTCCCCCCAGTAGATCAGGGCAACATCAGCCTGGAATAAAAGGGTGAGCCCTGTAGGACACAGGCAGCGGGGCAGACGGATGGCCAGGGGCCGTCAGGCAACGGCTCGCAGGTAAGGCAGGGAATAACCTGGTACCCCCATGGGCTGCCCACTCCTTGCACAGTGCCGGCAGCTCTGGGCTCCAGGTGGCAAAGCCAGGGAAAGGCAACAAGCCGCTGTCTGAGGAGGGACTGAACGGACGGGGGGAAAGAGACGACTACGGAGGGACGTGAGACAGGACTGTAAAATCACGATGGGTGTGTAAATCAGGAGCATTTTTACCTGTTCACCTCACACAGGAGCCACCTGAAGATATTAACAGGCGGCAGGTTTAAAACAAAAGGAAGAACCATGCTTCTTCACCCCCCATTAACCTGTGGAACTCCTTGCTGGGGGATGTTTCCTCTGCCTGCCAGGAGCTGGGACCAGGCGATGGGATGGGTTGCTCAGTAATTGCCCTGTACTGGTCATGCCCCCTGAAACATCTTGCACTGGTCCCTGTTGGAAGACAGGGTAGATTCCCCATCGGTCTGACCCAGCCTGGCCAGTCTTATGTGCCTATGACATTCGTAGTGACCTCTCTGGACCTTTCCTCACCATGTATGTCTGCCAGATTTCCAGCTCCCCATTGTCCAGACTAGACCCAAGCATTAGACTGCAAGCCCCTGCGTTTGGCCCAATGAATTGGTCATTCGGTTCTGGATGTCCCTTTTGGGTCACTTCTGGCCTCGGGTGCACTGTAGGGGCCATGCACCCTTTGGGAAAAAATGAGTTTGGGAAGAAGTGAGTTCATTTTCCTTCCGGAATCGTGAAAGGGAACTGTCCAGATATAGATGTCGTGCCCTGCACTCACTGTTAGAAGGAAACAGGCTTGTTATGCCAGTCCTACTATTCTAAACAATGTGCATTCACCAAATATACCGCAGCCGGAACAGCATTCTCAATAAGTACAGTAAAACTCCAATAGTACGGCATCCACTTGTACGGCACGCCCGATAGCCCGCATCAAAATGGCAAGAGCCTAGTGAGTGAGCGTCGGCAAAAAACGAGTCACAAGGCAGCAGCGGCAGCAGCTGAACTGAGCGAAACCTTACGGGACTGAGTCAGTCTGCCACTGGCATTGTGTGATGCTGGACAGTGCTTGTGCTACAATAAAAAGGGTTAAAAACACTTTATCTATCTATCTATCTATCTATCTATCTATCTATCTATCTATCTATCTATCTATCTATCTATCTATCTATCTATCTATCTATCCCCATACACCCCCCTCTATCTATCTATCTATCTATCTATCTATCTATCTATCTATCTATCCCCATACACCCCCTCTATCTATCTATCTATCTATCTATCTATCTATCTATCTATCTATCTATCTATCTATCTATCTATCTATCTATCCCCATACACCCCCCCTCTATCTATCTATCTATCTATCTATCTATCTATCTATCTATCTATCTATACGCTTGCCGAGAGGGCTAGTAAGAGAGGAACACGGAAGCGTTGCGCTATATCCGTCACGCCTCATGAATTCTCCTTGTTTTTAGAGAAAATGATTCTTTGAAGCAGTTAATACAATTCTAAGTAAATGAACGACCTGCACAGACACAAATTCGCGTTCCCTCCCCCCCCCCCCCCCCCCCCACCGCCTTGTGGTGTATTAGATGTAATACTGTTTGTAATGATTAGAACGGAGAGCATTGGCGCCTGTTGGAAGTCTGGAAGCACTGGAAAAAGGGAGGAGGGGAGAGAAGATTAGGCGTGGGGAGCGTGGGGGGGCTAAGTGCTACTGAGGGGTGCAGCAGCTTTGTAAAGAGGTTTCACCTTTGTTAAATAAAGTCGCGGTGAAGTTTGTTACTCCCTTGCTTGCATGATACAACAGTTTGGCGATGAGGATGGATCTTTTGCCTCTAAACCCACCTGCACCCTTTCTGCAAAGCCCAGGTGAGCCTCCAGTTGCTTTTACTGCCTGGATCCATGTGTTTGAGACTTATCTGCTTGCAATCAGTGCGACAGAGATTTCTGAAGTAAGAAAGCGTGCTCTGCTAATCACTGCCTTGGAGCAGAAGGGCAGCGTGTATTTTAAGCTTTTCTCCTTGTAGGTGATAAATATGAGACTGCACTCACTGCATTAAAGAACTTTTTGGTGCCAAAAGTGAATGTAATAGCTAATCACTACAGATTTTGCCAGCGTGAGCAGAAACCAGGGGAGACTATAATGCAGTCTGATGCTTCTCTGAGGAGTCTGATTGTAACTTGTGACTTTGGGAACATAGCAGATGAGATGATTAGAGACCAGCTCACTGAGAAAACAACCATGCTTTGTGTAAGAGAACGCTTGCTTCTAGAACCACAACTTACACTGGAAAAAGCAATAACCATTGCCACCAAATTGAGTCAGTTATAGCAGAAGCCAAAATAATGAGCATGGATATAGGAGGCCCAGTTCAGGCTGTGACTCCTTTGCAGAAAAGTCCACTATCACTGCAGACAAACAATGACAAGGAGAAAGCGAATGGAAAACCACAGAATCAGCAAATTCAAAGCACAGCAAAGGCATGCTTTCACTGTGGATCCTCACAACACCTCGCAAGCTACACAAGTTGTCCTGCAAAAGTAGCTCAGTGCAAAAAGATTGAGCATTTAGCTAAGGTATGCCGCAGTAGCCAGTCCAATCAACAGGTGCATGCAGTTACAATACCAGATGTTACTGTGCTGAGTGTGGACAAAATCACTCCTGCACATATTCCAGAACAGATAAGGTGCACTGTAAATGTTTCTGTCACATCTTCAGGTAAATCACATCCTATTCAGCTAATGTTGGACGCTGGCTCAGCAGTATCTATACTACCTGATTCCATCTATTTGCATTACTTTAAAGATCTGCCTCTTACTGAACCCAAACTTCACTTGACCTATGTCTACACTGAGCATTGTTGTGCAATAAGATATGGAAATGAGGCACCGCGATGAATATCACTGTATCTCATTTGCATGCCTAATGAGCCTCCATTTTTGCAGCCTGGGCTACACTGCTCCTTCTTGTGCGAAAAAGCCCCTCTTGTGCAGAGCCATTCTTCCTGAAAATAAGCGGCGGAACGGCTCTGCGTAAGAGGGGCTTTTGGGCACAAGAAGGAGCAGTGTAGACAGCTCCTTGTGCAAAAGCCCGTGCCGCAAAAATGGAGGCTCATTAGGTATGCAAATCCCCATCCCTCATTTGCATATCTTATTGTGCAACAATGCACAGTGTAGACATAGAGTCAGTATGCTATTTGAAAAACCAAATTCCAGTACGTGGCTGCCTGCCAGCAACGGTGACTTTTGGTGATTGCTGTGTAACTGCAGAGTTCTACATTGTCCACAGAGGCAGCCTATTCTTGGCAGAGATTTATTGGCTGCTTTAAACCTCAGGGTAGTCAATGGACGAATTGACCTTCCTCAGCAAACCACTCTTGGGCTACGTCTAGACTGGCATGATTTTCCGGAAATGCTTTTAACGGAAAAGTTTTCTGTTAAAAGCATTTCCGGAAAAGAGCGTCTAGATTGGCAGGACGCTTTTCCGCAAAAGCACTTTTTGCAGAAAAGCGTCCGTGGCCAATCTAGACACGCTTTTGCGCAAAAAAGCCCCGATCGCAAAAATGGCGATCGGGGCTTTTTTGCGCAAAACAAATCTCTGCTGTCTACACTGGCCCTTTTGCGCAAAAGTTTTGTGCAACAGGGACTTTTGCCCGAACGGGAGCAGCATAGTATTTCCGCAAGAAGCACTGATTTCTTACAGTAGGAAGTCAGTGCTTTTGCGGAAAGTCAAGTGGTCAGTGTAGACAGCTGGCAAGTTTTTCTGGAAAAGCGGCTGATTTTCCGGAAAAACTGGCCAGTCTAGACATAGCCTTGGAGTATACACACCAGTTTCAGCTGGACCCCAGACCAAGCTGAGGAGCAACTTGGCCATGCTTATGGGTTTGTGCACAAAGTTAAAATGCAACATACTATGATGCCTGTAGGACAGAAGTTACGGCGTTTACCATTTTCAGTCAGGGAAGCTGTGTCAGAGGAACTTTAAAAACTTGTACAAAAGGACGTTATTGAAGAGATTGACTCATGGGAAGAAGGATGGAGGCATTCGCCTTTGTGTGGACTTAAGGGAGCCAAATAAAGCTATTGTGACTGACAGCCACCCACTGCCTCACACAGGAGAAGTATTTGCAGAACTCCGTGGAGCAAAGATGTTTTCTGCTCTTGATTTGCAGAGCGCGTACCACCAAGTTATGCTGCATGAAGACAGCAGAGACCTCACAGCATTTATTACATGAGAGACTATTTTGTTTTAAACGTGTTCCATACGGTCCCGCATCTGCCCCAAGTGCCTTCCAAAAATGATGTCATTGATTCTGAAGAATCACCATGGAGTTCAGTGCTAGCGGGATGAGATTATTGTGTTTGGAAAGACTTCTGAGGAGCATGACAATAACCTGCAGTCTGCACTAAACTGCATCAGCACAGCCGGCTTCAAACTCAACTTGTCTGAATGCAAATGTAGACAAACAGAACTCTCCTTTCCGGGGCAGACAGTGTCACCGGCTGGACTGAAACCTGAGCCAGATCATATCCTAGCAATTTCAAAGGCTCCTCCTCCAACAGATTTGCAAACCTTACGTTCCTTCTTGGGTCTTACCTCCTGGAATGCAAAATTTATTCCCAATTATGCTTCTGTCATTGAACCGTTACGAGAATTACTACGGAGAAGTTCAACCTTGGTGTGGACAACGGATTCACAAGCTAGTTTGGAAACTGTGAAAGACTTGATTGTACACAGTCCAGTACTTGCACTATTCAGTCCTGCACTGCCCACAATTGTGACTACTGATGCTTCTGATTATGGATTTGGGGCTGTCCTCACACAACTTCATGAGGACAACACAGAGAGGACTGTTGCATTTGCTTCAAGGACACTGAGTGATGCTGAGAGAAAATATTCTACAGTTGAAAAAGACGCACTTGTTTGTGTCTGGGCTACAGAAAAATGGAGAACTTACCTGTGGGGCCGCATGTTCAAGTTGCGCACAAAGCACAGCCCTTTGACAACACTGCTAACCACAAAAGGACTAGGAAGAGCAAGAAATCGTATTGCTAGATGGTCTGCAAGACTACTCTCTTTCAATTATGAACTGGAATCAGGGCTGACCCGAGGTATTCCAGTGCCCTGGGCACAGCGCACGGCACCGCCCCCGGGCGCACGCGCGGCCCGGCTACAGCTGCTGGCATGCAAGCCAGGCCTGCCCCCAGGGTGCACGGCACATGTGCGGCCTGGCTACGCCCGCTGGCATGCAGCTCGGGGCCCGCCCCTAGGGCGCATGGTGCTAGCGCAGCCCAGTCTGGCGTAGCTGTCGCGCGCGCCGAGCCGTGTAGAGCCCCGCGGCCGTGGGGGAAAGGGCGCTGCTGGCCGGCGCTGCGAGGATGCAGGCAGGCCGGCGCTGTGGAGGCCGGGCATGCGGCTCCTGATGGCAGCTGTAAGAGACACCGTGCACCCCTTACAGCTGCCATCAGGCGCCCCCCAGCAGTTGGCACCCTGGGCAGCTGCCCGGCTTGCCCATGCCTCCGTCCGGCCCTGACTGGAATATAAGCCTGGAACCCAACATGTGATAGCTGATTGCCTTTGTCTTCCCCAGATGGTTCACTGGAGGATGAGGATGAAGTAGTTGCGCTTATGTGACATAGTGGGGGTACCTGGCTGGTTTCTATGCTGCTCGCTCTGGGGTAACCCCCACTGGCTGCCGTGGGTACCACGACCCAGCAAAACAGGATGAGTCACTATGCAAACCAGTGGCCAGACACCCCCCATGGAGAGGAACAAAGGAAGATGGACTGCTGCCCTGGCTGGGGGGCAGGGCTGGAAGAGAGTTCGTTAGTTCCTGTCTGGAAAGCAGGGGAGAAGGAGCTGGGGAGGGGGGCTGGGACTCCCCTATCTCAAGGGGGGCACTGAGGCCTCTTAGCCCCAGTTCCTGTAACCAGATTACATCTGTGCTATGCTGTATCTTGGCGGAGCAATAAACCACCCTCAATTCCACGGGCTGGTGGAGTCTGTTTGTGCCATTTCGGGGTGCAGGAGACGCGCCGTCACAGCTTATTACAAGCACTCTTACTGCAGTAACAAGAGAGCAATTCCGAGCTGCCTCCCATGCTGTCTGTTGTGGCTGCTCCCTAACAAACATCTGCCAAGGAAGGATTTGCAGATTTGACCCTGGAAGCGAATGCTTTCTGCACCACCTGCAAACGATGAAGGTACCGTTATAGGTGTGCTCTTTGTCACACACATGCCAAGACGTTCGTATGTGGCTGCATTCCCACATGCCATGCACTTTACTGAAATTCACTAAAATCGAGACGCTTCTCTTGTCGTGGGCTAATGCAGATGTTGTTCTGGGCTGCAAAAGCTACTCAGGCTTTAGCCTTGGAATTTAAGGTGATTAAACAGCTCCCTGGTCTGGGCAATTCTTTAGGTTGTAATTTCCCTTCCTTGCGTAGGGCGTCCACAGATCAAACACAGCCAGGAGTCCAGTGGCACCTTAAAGACATTGATTATGGCATACGCTGTCATGCGCTGCAGCTCACTTCCTCGGACGCAGGCAGTGAAAAGATCTGAGGGCAGGGATATAGGTCTATGTCCAGAGACAGGCATGTTACATCAGGGTGAATGAGGCTAATTCAGTCAGGGTGGGTGTGGATAAGCAGGTGAGAATACCTACGGGGCAACATTACTTATTGTGAAGAGAGAGCCATTCCCAGTCTCTGTTCAGACCCAGTCTGATGGTGTCGAATTTGCATATGAATCCCAACTCCGCAGTTTTGCGTGTCAGTCTGGTTTGGAAGTTTTTTTGCATCATGGCCTCCTCCATGATGTTGTGAGCACCATCCATGTCACCGTTTGAATTTGGGTTTCAGAGGGGGAGCCGTGTTAGTCTGAATCTGCAAAAGCGGCAAGGAGTCCTGTGGCACCTTAACCGAAGTGTTGGAGCATACTCTTTCGTGGGCAAAGACCCACTTGGTCAGATGCATTTGAATTTGGGACACTGTGCTATGCCGTGTGTTCTCACCGCGAGGTGAGGGGAGGGGGGGCTGGCGGTTAGGGATGTAAAGGCTTTACCTGGTGATGGTTACTGGGTCAGCAGTTAACCAGCAGCACGGCTGGGCTGGAGCAGCACCCGTACCAGATCCCAGTTAGCTGGTTAAACTTAACATTTAACCAGTTAACTTTTTAAAGGGGATTTTACATCCCTACCGGGGGTTACAGATGAAATAAAAGGCACTTTAAAAAGGAACGTCTTATGTAAGTGCCAGCAAATTAATTATTTGGCGACACTTCAAAGTGATGATAAATCAAATGGAAAATTAATTCTTTTGCAGACAGCTCCATAATATAGTGCTACAAATCGGGCAGTCCTAGACGAGCTGCCAGCAACTGGTGCCCTAGTAGAACCATGCAATTGGCACCCCCACCTCCAAACCCCTCAATGATATTGTACCACCATTGGGTGCCCCATTTAACTTGGCGCCCTAGGCAGGGCCTGCTACAAATTAGGGCTGTAAAATCCTATTTAATTACTTAACTGGTTATAGTTAACGACAGGCAGGGGCTGCTGCAGCCTCGCTGCTTCCAGCCCTCTGCAAAGCTGCCAACTCCCAGCCTGCACATGCGGGGGGTCGGCAGCCCCCTGGGGCTGGTGAACCATTATCTGGTAAGCCTCATCCATGAAGGGTGATGCTTACCGGGTAACCAGTTAACTGTTCACATCCCTACTACAAATGTAAAGGTGCAGATGCATTTTGATTTCTCACAGGGCTTTTTACATGGAGCACGGCCACACGGCTCATCGATTTGCGCATCCTCTTGCTTTGAGGTTTCTGTTCAGTCGTTGCTGTTCTTGCCGGGTCCAATATGCCGCTCGGAGTACAGCTAGAAAATATCCTTACACTTAGAACAAGAAGGGGTTTCGTTATGGTGCAGCGCTTTGCACCAGAGGTGGCGCGAGCTGAAGTCCCAGGGTGTCATGGCACCCACAGCTATCGGGTGCCACGTTGTAGTGCCACATTGGTTGGGCCTAGCTGCCCCCACGTGACAGGGCCAAATCTGAGTGAGTGGTATCGGGACCTGGCCCACAAGGCTCCATCACCCCGGTAACCATCAGCAATGGAGTCTGACAGAAAACTGTACACAAGAAACCTGCCGATCAGTTCTCCTCCCTCCACGGCTCCAGCCACGGCCCCCCAACCCAGAAACACCAAGGGATCTGTTAGCTACAGCCAGGCCCTCAGGCACCACGGAACACGTGCTGAGGAGAAAGTCGAGGATACGCAGCTTAACATACTTAAAATGGTCTCCACCAGGCAAGGCCGCTCCACCGGAGGAGTCGAGGGCGTCACCGGCCTCTCAGATACCTCAGAGAAACTGCGTCAATATGGAAGGAAAATAACCGCTGACGCACTCGCCTCTAGT
Source organism: Pelodiscus sinensis (assembly GCF_049634645.1). Taxonomy (NCBI): domain Eukaryota; kingdom Metazoa; phylum Chordata; order Testudines; family Trionychidae; genus Pelodiscus; species Pelodiscus sinensis. Next base: position 1,036,101 of record NC_134711.1, read on the forward strand.
CGTCACCAACCGCCCCACGCTGGAACCCACACCGGGTATCACCAAACAATTACAGCCCCTGCCTGGAAATACATCTCTCCAGAACGCCTCTTCTGGCCTTCAAACCTCCCCCCGCCTGGCCAAGCCATCGTCAGAAACCAGCTCCCCACGGACCAGCACTCACCCACTCCAAATGGCACTGGAAACCTGCAGGCAAATGACAGATGCAAAACGACCAACCTGACGTCTCAGTCCTCGGCCTCAAAGGCTGTGTCTAAACTGCAGGGTTTTTTCGAAAAAAAGTAGCCTTTTTTCGAAAAAAGTCACCTGCGTCTAGACTACAACCGCGTTCTTTCGAAATGAAATCGAAAGAACGCGGCTTTTCTTTCGGTGGCAGTACTCCTCATTTCACGAGGAATAACATCTTTTTTTAAGAGTGCTCTTTCGAAAAAAGGCGCTATGTAATGCAAACCGTGCTTTTTCGAAAGAGAGCATCCAGACTGCCTGGGTGCTCTCTTTCGAAAAAGCAGCTTGCTTTTCCGAAAGTACTGGTTGTAGTCTAGATGCTCTTTTTCAAAAGAAGTTTTCGAAAGAGGCTTGCAGTCTAGACGTAGCCAAAGGGAACGTGCACAAGACCTTCTAAAGGGAGCTTCCATTCCAAACTCGGCTGGACGCTGAAAATCAGGCAACAGAGACACAGGTTTGATGTCTCATGGCAGTGGACTGTAACCCACCAACCCTTTTTAGTCTCTAAGGCGATGTCTACACTGCACAAAAACGTCTTGCACAGGAGCACATCCACACCTCAAGGTGCATCGCAAAAGCCATGTGCTTTTGCACAAGGGTCCACACTGCATAGATGCTCTTGTGCAAGAAAGCTCTGATGGCCATCAGAGGCACCTGTGCTTTTTCCCATAGGCGCGTCCACACTTGCCTTTTTGCACAATAGCTGTAGCGCAAAAGGGAGTTGTGCCCCGCAGAAGGAGGTTTACCTACACCAGCAAAAGCCCTCTGTTCTGCCATTTTACTGCTGATTTACTTGTGCAAAAGCGTATTGGAGGTGTGGACGCTCTGCAGTTTTTGTGCAAAACCTGCCATTTTTGCACAAAACCCTTGCAGTGTAGATGCAGTGTAAGGTGCCACAAGACTCTTCTTTTGCCCTGGGACTGCTGAAATGTTAATTGTTGTCTTGAAAGCAAAAATGATTCTGGGAGGCATGAACAGGAGTGTTGTGAGCAAGACACGAGACGTCCTTCTCCCATTCTGCTCTGTGCGGATTAGGCCTCAATTGGAGTATGGTGTGCAATTCTGGGCCCCACATTTCAGGAAAGATGTGGAGAAATTGGAGAAGGTCCAGAGAAGAGCAACACAGATGATGAAAGGTCTAGAGAACATGAGCTAGGAGGCAAGGCTGAAAGAATTGGGTTTTAGTTTGGAAAAGAGAAGACAGAGGGGGGATATGAGAGCAGTTTTCAAGTTCCTAAAAGGGTGTCACAAGGAGGAGGGAGAAAAATTGTTCCCCTTGGCATGTGAGAACAGGACAAGAAGCAAGGGGCTTAAACTGCAGCAAGGGAGGTTTAGGTTGGACATCAGGAAAAACTTCCTGCCTGTCAGGGTGGTCAAATATTGGAATAAATTGCCTGGGGGGTTGTGGAATCTCCATCTCTGGAGATATTTAAGAGCGGGATGGACAGACACCTGTCAGGGATGATCTAGATCAGGGGTGGCTAACCCGAGGCTTGCAAGCCACGTGGCTCCTCTCCCCCAAAAGTGCAGCTCGTGAAGCCGCTCCTGCTCCCCCCCAAATGGCCCCCACTTCCGGTTCCCCTGTGATCACGGGTGGCGATTCAAAATGGCGCCCAAGATGGCAGCCATCGACGGGAAGCTGATATGGCCCAAAAGCCTACGCTTGTTTCTTAAAGGGGCAGCCTCCTATTTTTTTTTTTTTTTTTTTTTTTGCTTGACAATTTTGTGCGGTTCTTTGCATTTTTTCCGCCACTGTTTCAGCTCTCTTTGTTAAATGGGTTGGCCACCTCGATCTAGATGGTGGTTGGTCCTGCTGTGAGACTAGGGATTGGGACTTGATGACTTCCCAAAGTCCCTTCCAGTTCTAGTGTTCTATGACACTATGAATAGTCTCTTGCAATCCATGTGAACTCCTTACGCTTAATAATTGGTTCCACCTCGTATTTAGCTGTGATGCTCTTGTTACCTTTCCCAGATCTGAGGCAGAGCTCTGTGGAGCTTGAAAGCTTGTGTTCCCCAACAGAAATTTGTCCAGTAAAAGATATTACCCCCCTTGGCTTGTCTCGCTCATACTTAGGGGCCAACAGGGCTGCAACCCCCCTGCCAACGGAGATATGTTACATTTTAAAGAGAACATTTTGTTCATCTCATTAGTCTCCTAAATGCTAAAACATGGGTTTCCCTAATACTCCATCGTTGTTTTTAATTCCATGTACGAAATCCAAGAGTAACCATGTTTGCAAATCTACATTTCATACTGGCACCTTATGTTCCGAACAAGTTACACATTTAACATAACTGAATGGGGGCCTCAGTCGGGGAAAGAGAAGTAAAACCACGTTGGCCGTTCTTTTATCCGGAATCGTTTAAATGAGGGGAGAGCTTGCTCCTTTCACACATATATTCAGGACTTAGGGACAGTTAGATTTGTTAAGTCATGGGTGTTTTGTATGAACCTGTGCTGGAAAAACTGTGTGTGTGTGTGAGATCTAAACCCACAAGCTCACACAGGTAGCTGAGCATGGATCCTGTGTAACAGCCAACTGGTAGATTTGAACCCAGGACCTCTGCAGCTTGAGCTATGAAGCCAGCTGGCTCTCAATGTGAGCTGTAGAGCACCTTTGTTTTTAGCTCAGGCTATACGTGGTCTAAGTGTCACTCCATGGAACAGTGACCCACATTTAGGGTTGCCAGATAGTTTCACAAAGGCCACGCCCCCCCAGCATACCCACTGCCCCTGGAGGGTACCAGGGCAGTCTTAGGGGATATGGTGTCCTGGGTGATCTTGTATTTTGGCCTCCAGCCCCGACTGGCTCCCTGGGCTCCCCTCCCACTCCTGGGCCTATGCTGCAGATGCCCCCCTGGCTGGTCCCTCATGCCTTCCTTTGCCCCAGGACGCAGACCCCTCTGAAGTTTACCGGCCGGACGCAGGGGCTGAGCGTGGCAAGCCGAAAACAGACTACAGGAACTACACGGTGAGGGCCCATCGCCCAGCGCGCGCTGTCTGGGACCTGCCCTGCATGGGGCATTAGCCCCCATCTCGGCAGGCTGGCCCCGGTGCGAGGAGCGTAGGCTGGATTCAAGCCTCGGTGGGGGGGGGACGCTGTGGAACCATGCTCAGGGAGTGACCAGGGCTAGCGTAGACTGGGGGCCCCTATGGCCAGCGCTCCTGCCCCATGCCTCACAGCACCCCCTGCTGGGGAAAACCAGGACTGGAATAGCCCGGAGCTCCTCCCCCAGCCAGTGCTCCCACCGCCCCACCACACAGCGCCCCCTGCTGGGAGAGGCTGGGACTGAAATAGCTGGGAGCCCCTCCCAAGCCAGTGCTCCCAGACCACAGCGCCCCCTGCTGGGAGAGGCTGGGACTAATATAGCTGGGAGCCCCTCCCAAGCCAGTGCTCCCAGACCACAGCGCCCCCTGCTGGGAGAGGCTGGGACTGAAATAGCTGGGAGCTCCCCCCCGAAGCCAGTGCTCCCAGCCCACAGCGCCCCCTACTGGGAGAGGCTGGGACTGAAATGGCTGAGAGCTCCCTATGGCCCGCACTCCTGCCCTATGCCCTAAAGTGGCCCCTGGTGGGCGAGGCTGGAACTGGAAAAGCTGGGAGCGCTTCCCACCACCAACACTTCTACCACCATCCCACAGTGCCCCCTGCTGGGAGAGGCTGGGCCTGGAGTAGCTGGGAGCTGCCCCCACTGCCAGCACTTTGCCTTGCTCCCGGGGCCAGAGCCCCATAGCTAGCCCGTTGGAGAGGCTGGCCCTGCAGTGGCAGGCCTGGGCTCTTGTCTGATTCAGGGGTGTGTTGTTCCAGACTGGGCCACTGCTGGAGCGCGTGTACAACACCTACCTGCTCATGCACACGCACCAGACCGTGGACTTTGTCCGGAGGAAGGTTCGTCCCCTGGCGTCTCACTGATCTGCCCCTGGGCCCCCCAGCACTGCAGATCCTGCCCTCCGAGACTCTGTAGGCACCCCTTCCTATGAATCCCAGCAGCTGGGTGTCTAGGAAAGAGCTAGCTACAGCCTGGCTCCCCGGGACCCCCAGCCCACGGGAGCCCCCTCGCGCCCCACCCCAGCGGAGACGCCCTTTGGGAATGCTGCTCCCGGACCGTCCCCGGGACCCCCAGCCCACGGGAGCGCCCTCGCGCCCCACCCCAGCAGAGACGCCCTTTGGGAATGCTGCTCCCGGACCGTCCCCGGGACCCCCAGCCCACGGGAGCCCCCTCGTGCCCACCCCAGCAGAGACGCCCTTTGGGAATGCTGCTCCCGGACCGTCCCCGGGACCCCCAGCCCACGGGAGCCCCCTCGCGCCCCACCCCAGCAGAGACGCCCTTTGGGAATGCTGCTCCCGGACCGTCCCCGGGATCCCCAGCCCACGGGAGCCCCCTCGCGCCCCACCCCAGCAGAGACACCCTTTGGGAATGCTGCTCCCGGACCGCCCCCGGGACCCCCAGCCCACGGGAGCGCCCTCGCGCCCCACCCCAGCAGAGACACCCTTTGGGAATGCTGCTCCCGGACCGTCCCCGGGACCCCCAGCCCACGGGAGCCCCCTCGTGCCCACCCCAGCGGAGACGCCCTTCTAGAACACTGCTCCCCGGACCGTCCCCGGGACCCCCAGCCCACGGGAGCCCCCTCATGCCCCATCCCAGGGGAGATGCCCTTTGGGAACACTGCTCCCCAGACAGTCCCTGGGAACGCCAGCCAAGGGAGTGGAGCTGTTGCAGCCAATTCCCCACCCTGATTCTGGCCCTGGGAGCTGGCAGCGACCCCTGTGCCCAGTGACGGCTCACCGGCCCCCCTCTTCCCAGAGCGCAGAGTACGGGGCCTGTGCCCAGCGCAGACTGAGCATCATGGAGGCCTTGGATTTACTGGATAACGTGGTGGATGAATCAGACCCGGACGTGGACTTTCCCAACTCCTACCACGCGTACCAGACCGCCGAGGGCATCCGGCAAGCCCACCCGGACAAAGGTAAGGCCAGCCTCACGTAGGCAGGGGCTGGGTGCAGGATCCCAAGCAAGGGTCCCTCTAATTTTTCCTGTGTACAGAATACATTTTGTTCTGTGCACCTGACCTGGGCAGATGTGCACCACCACTAGGAACACATGCTGCCGGTGGGGGGCGCTCTGCAAAGGGAGGCCCCCGAATCTCTCACGCGCTCAGCTGGCAGGGAACTCTGAGCCCAGGTGGGTCTCCGCAGAGCCGGGTGGGTAGGGACCGACCCCCTTCCTGCTCCGGGATGGGAGGCTTGTTGTGGGCGCAGCCAAGAAACCAGTGTGGGGTTTTTCTGTTGCCGAATGCCCCCCCCCGCATGCTGCCCCCCGCCCAGGCCAGGCTGACCCCCTCCCTGCTCTCTCCGTCACAGACTGGTTCCAGCTAGTCGGGCTGCTGCACGACATGGGCAAAATCCTGGCTCTGGCAGGGGAGCCGCAGGTGAGCAGCTGCGGATGCAGCGTGTGCATGTGCCAGGCAGGGGCGGGGCAAGCGCTGGGTGAGTGGGCAGGTCGGGGGCACCCAGCACTGGTGACCTGCGGGGGGACCCGCGGGCATCAGCCAGGAAGGGGGGCGCCAGGGCAGGGCCGTGCCCAAAAAGGCTGCTTGCTCGCAGGCCCCATGCCGGACACAGCCCTTCGTCCTCGTCCCCAGCCGTGTTTGCGGGAAGGCGGGTGCCCCGCGGAGAGGCCAAGCACCGACTCAGGGCGTGTCTGTGAGACCCAGGCAAGCCGGAGCTGGTGCCGCTAGCGCCCACAGGCCTCTGGCAACGCGAGGCGACGGGTGGCCTCACGCTGATCTCGCGCTACCCCTGGGGGGGGCAGATCACGCCCCCCAGCTGCCAGCTGGGCAAAGCCAGGGCAGCAGGTCAGGGTCAGGGGCCTCAACCCCCTTTGCTCCCGGGTTCTCTCTGCAGTGGGCCGTGGTGGGCGACACCTTCCCCGTGGGCTGCAGGGTCCAGGACTCGGTCGTCTTCAGCGCCTCCACCTTCCACGACAACCCCGACACCAACAACCCCCTGTACAAGTGAGTGCCCCACCCCCGCCAGTGCCCCCGCCCAGCCACCTCTAGGCACACCGCACCCTACAGGGCAGCCTCCCACCAGGACACCTCTGGCCCCGGCTGATGCGCTGAGAGCTGGGTCTGGAGTGGGTGAAATCATCCCCCCCCAGGAGCGCTACACTCCTAAGACCCCACAGAGCCCCTCGAGGGCGGGTCTGGGTCCTGCCCCCCAGAGCTGCGGCTCCCCAACACTATCACGGGCTGAGTCGGCCGTGGGGTACACAGCCCGTCTGCACCCGCCTGTGGGTACCTCCCCTGCTCGCCCCGAGCCAGCGCTAGTGCTCCCCCAGCGAGGGGAGGGGGGCAGGAGGGCTGGGGCCCAGCCAGAGCCCCACTGACCGGCTGTCTCTTGTGCAGTACACAGTACGGGATCTACCAGCCTCGCTGCGGCCTGGCCAACGTGCTCATGTCCTGGGGCCATGACGGTAAGGGTGTGCCGGGGGGGGGGGGGTGCCGGCGGTGTGCTCGGGGGTGGGTGTGCTGGCGGTGTGTGTCCATGGGGGCGGGGTGCCGGCGGTGTGCTCGGGGGTGGGTGTGCCGGCGGTGTGTGTCCATGGGGGGGGTGTGCCGGCGGTGTGCCCAGGGGTGTGTGTCCATGGGGGGTGTGTGCTGGTGGTGTGCCCGGGGGTGTGTGTCCGTGGGGGGTGTGTGCCGGCGGTGTGCCCAGGGGTGTGTGTCCGTGGGGGGTGTGTGCTGGCGGTGTGCCCAGGGGGGTGTGTCCGTGGGGGGGGTGTGCTGGCGGTGTGCCCGGGGGTGTGTGCCCAGGGGTGTGTGTGCTGGCGGTGTGTGCCCAGGGCTGTGTGTCCATGGGGGGGGGGGTGCTGGCGGTGTGCCTGGAGTTGTGTGCCCAGGGGTGTGTGTGCTGACGGTGTGCGTCCATGGAGGGGGGGTGCTGGCGGTGTGCCTGGAGTTGTGTGCCCAGGGGTGTGTGTGCTGACGGTGTGCGTCCATGGAGGGGGGGTGCTGGCGGTGTGCCTGGAGTTGTGTGCCCAGGGGTGTGTGTCCGTGGGGGGTGTGTGCCCAGGGGGGTGTGTGCCTGGGGGTGTGTGCCTGGGCGTGTGCCACTGAGATCTGGGATTTGCTTCTAGGGCCCTTCCAGGTGCGGGTCAGTGCTCCAGTGGGAGACCCCTGCTCTTGGTGCTCTCAGCCCCCCCCGCCCCCCGGCTCTCTGCCTTTGTCCTTGGGGGCCCTCCCCTGCCCCCCGTGCACAGTCCCCTTCGCCCCCCAGAGCCAGAGCTGCATCCCCCCTTCCCGCTGGCAGCTCCCAACCCCACCACTCTCCCCTGCCCCATCGCCCCCTCCCTGCTTCCTGCACATGGGGCACTGCCGCCCCTCCCCCAGCAGCCTGTGCCAGAGAGCTATCGGAACAAAACACGGTGCCGAGGACGCTGGCTCCCTGCCTCAGACAGGATCCTCCTCTGCAGTGGCCCTTCCTGGCCCACAGGGGCTCGGGGCACGGTGCCGCAGCCCCCTTGCAGCGCCTCCCTCCTGTTGCCTGCCAGCAGCCGGGCCAGAGGAGAACAGCCTACTGCTGCCGCCAGCCAGCCGGGGTGCTCCAGTGGGCAGTGCGGGGCTCGTGTGTCCCCTGCTCACAGTTGGGGAAACAGAGGCACAGACTTGCCCAAGGGCCCATTGCAAATCACTGTGGGAGCCAGCTCCGGCCACGGCTACTCCCGTGCCTGGGCTCATGTTGCCAGTGGTCTCGGAGCCCAGCAAGAGGCACCGGGGGGGGCCTGGCCTTCAGCTGCAGGGCCGGCTGCGGGTAAAGGGGAGATGCTTCGCTGCAGGCTCAGTTGTGGCCGGCGGCTGCCCCCGTTCCCCCAGCTCCCCGCTCCCAGAGGGGCAGGAGCACGTGGTGACGGAGGGGCCGGGGCAGGGCCTGGCGCCAGGCTGGTGCCCGGGGCCGTGGGGGTAACATTCTGGTCTCTCTCCCCAGAGTACATGTACAAAGTCATGAAATTCAACAACTTCGCTCTCCCCCCGGAGGTAAGTGCTCGTGCGGGGGGGGGGGGGGGGGGGAGATCTGGCTTTTAAGGGCAGTGGGGGTGAAACGGGGGCCGGGTTGTGAGAACGGATCCATGCCAGTCCCCCCCGAGCTGCTCCCACGGGACTGTCCCCTGCCCCCTCCCCGGGGCATCTGGCCCTGCCCTTCCCCCTGCTGGCTGGCTGGCACTGCCCCCTGCTGGAGCAGGAAGCCTTCACCGGCTCGTCCCTCTGGCTCCAGCGATTCCCAGCTGCTCCCTTGGCACAGGGCCGATACCACCCCCCACAGACACGGCCCCCAAAGGGCCACAAATGGGAGATTGGGCTCCGGGGACCGGAAAGGAGCCGGTGGCACAGGGGAGCTCGGGCCACGGCTGCCCCTCTCCCTCTCTCTCCTCTCGCAGGCTTTCTACATGATTCGCTTCCACTCCTTCTACCCCTGGCACACGGGCGGGGATTACATGCACCTGTGCAGCGAGGAGGACCTGCGCATGCTGCCCTGGGTCAGGGAGTTCAAGTGCGTGCCCCAGCCTTGGGGGAGGGGGGAAGAAGGGCCGGGGGCTGTTACAGCAGACACTGGGCCTTGCAGTCAAAGGCAGCAAAGTGGAACTGATAAGAGGAGAATCATTGTTTTCAGAAAGCCAGTAACCAGGGGAACTCACTGCCCCATGATCACTGAGGCCAAACATTTCAGATCACGCAGGCCATGGGCATTTCCCAGGACATTTAACAGCAACCCCCAGTTATTAACACTCATGTACAGTGGCACCACAATTAAGCCTCAGGGCCTGAGCTGGGCTCCAATTATTGGCGAGTAGGAGGGGCCCTCTGGCGGGAGCCTCCCCACCCCCACACCTGCTTGCACTTGCCTCTCAGCTGTTTGCATCCCCCTCAGACGCAGGGTCTGGAGCTGGCAGCATGAGGGGGGGGGCAGGAGGGGAGAGCCCAGGGCTGATCCAGTCTGGCAAGTGCAGCATTTCAGATCAGAGCAAAGCACGAGAGGCCAGAGTCAGCAAGGGCTGGAGGGTAGCGGCAGCAGGCTCCCTGGCTGAGTCTGGTTTCTGAGGGGCAGCACTGGGGGCTGGCGCGGGGCATGGAATGAGTTGTTGCACCTGCACAGAGCCCTAGCGCCGGCAGAGCCACCGGGCAGAATGGCCGAGCCCTGGCTCCAGCCGTGGGTTAGTGCTGGCCAATGTCCACTGGGGAGGGTGCTCGGCTTGAGAGGAGCAGCTGAGCGGGGCCCCCAGGTGTAGGGGGAGGGGGCCGGGACGAGGGGCGCAGGCAGCAGCAGGGGAGCAGCTGAGCGGGGCCCCCAGGCGTAGGGGGAGGGGGCCGGGACGAGGGGCGCAGGCAGCAGCAGGGGAGCAGCTGAGCGGGGCCCCCAGGTGTAGGGGGAGGGGGCTGGGATGAGGGGCGCAGGCAGCAGCAGGGGAGCAGCTGAGCAGGACCCCCAGGTGTAGGGGGAGGGGGCCGGGACAGGGGGCGCAGGCAGCAGCAGGGGAGCAGCTGAGCGGGGCCCCCAGGTGTAGGGGGAGGGGGCCGGGACGAGGGGCGCAGGCAGCAGCAGGGGAGCAGCTGAGCGGGGCCCCCAGGTGTAGCGGGAGGGGGCCGGGACGAGGGGCGCAGGCAGCAGCAGGGGAGCAGCTGAGCGGGACCCCCAGGTGTAGGGGGAGGGGGCCGGGACGAGGGGCACAGGCAGCAGCAGGGGAGCAGCTGAACAGGGCCCCCAGGTGTAGCGGGAGGGGGCCGGGACGAGGGGCACAGGCAGCAGCAGGGGAGCAGCTGAGCGGGGCCCCCAGGTGTAGCGGGAGGGGGCCGGGACGAGGGGCACAGGCAGCAGCAGGGGAGCAGCTGAGCGGGGCCCCCAGGTGTAGGGGGAGGGGGCCGGGACAGGGGGCGCAGGCAGCAGCAGGGAAGCAGCTGAGCGGGGCCCCCAGGTGTAGGGGGAGGGGGCCGGGACGAGGGGCGCAGGCAGCAGCAGGGGAGCAGCTGAGCGGGGCCCCCAGGTGTAGGGGGAGGGGGCCGGGACGAGGGGCGCAGGCAGCAGCAGGGGAGCAGCTGAGCAGGACCCCCAGGTGTAGGGGGAGGGGGCCAGGACGAGGGGCGCAGGAAGCAGCAGGGGAGCAGCTGAGCAGGGCCCCCAGGTGTAGGGGGAGGGGGCCGGGACGAGGGGCGCAGGCAGCAGCAGGGGAGCAGCTGAGCAGGACCCCCAGGTGTAGGGGGAGGGGGCCAGGACGAGGGGCGCAGGAAGCAGCAGGGGAGCAGCTGAGCAGGACCCCCAGGTGTAGCGGGAGGGGGCCGGGACGGGGGGCGCAGGCAGCAGCAGGGGAGCAGCTGAGCGGGACCCCCAGGCGTAGGGGGAGGGGGCCGGGACGAGGGGCGCAGGCAGCAGCAGGGGAGCAGCTGAGCAGGACCCCCAGGTGTAGCGGGAGGGGGCCGGGACAGGGGGCGCAGGCAGCAGCAGGGGAGCAGCTGAGCGGGGCCCCCAGGCGTAGGGCGAGGGGGCCGGGACGAGGGGCGCAGGCAGCAGCAGGGGAGCAGCTGAGCGGGGCCCCCAGGTGTAGGGCGAGGGGGCCGGGACGAGGGGCGCAGGCAGCAGCAGGGGAGCAGCTGAGCGGGGCCCCCAGGTGTAGGGGGAGGGGGCCGGGACAGGGGGCGCAGGCAGCAGCAGGGGAGCAGCTGAGCGGGGCCCCCAGGTGTAGGGGGAGGGGGCCGGGACAGGGGGCGCAGGCAGCAGCAGGGGAGCAGCTGAGCGGGGCCCCCAGGTGTAGGGGGAGGGGGCCGGGACAGGGGGCGCAGGCAGCAGCAGGGGAGCAGCTGAGCGGGGCCCCCAGGTGTAGCGGGAGGGGGCCGGGACAGGGGGCGCAGGCAGCAGCAGGGGAGCAGCTGAGCGGGGCCCCCAGGTGTAGCGGGAGGGGGCCGGGACGAGGGGCGCAGGCAGCAGCAGGGGAGCAGCTGAGCGGGGCCCCCAGGTGTAGGGGGAGGGGGCCGGGACAGGGGGCGCAGGCAGCAGCAGGGGAGCAGCTGAGCGGGGCCCCCAGGCGTAGGGGGAGGGGGCCGGGACAGGGGGCGCAGGCAGCAGCAGGGGAGCAGCTGAGCGGGGCCCCCAGGTGTAGGGGGAGGGGGCCGGGACAGGGGGCGCAGGCAGCAGCAGGGGAGCAGCTGAGCAGGACCCCCAGGTGTAGCGGGAGGGGGCCGGGACAGGGGGCGCAGGCAGCAGCAGGGGAGCAGCTGAGCGGGGCCCCCAGGTGTAGGGGGAGGGGGCCGGGACAGGGGGCGCAGGCAGCAGCAGGGGAGCAGCTGAGCGGGGCCCCCAGGTGTAGCGGGAGGGGGCCGGGACAGGGGGCGCAGGCAGCAGCAGGGGAGCAGCTGAGCGGGGCCCCCAGGTGTAGCGGGAGGGGGCCGGGACGAGGGGCGCAGGCAGCAGCAGGGGAGCAGCTGAGCGGGGCCCCCAGGCGTAGGGGGAGGGGGCCGGGACAGGGGGCGCAGGCAGCAGCAGGGGAGCAGCTGAGCGGGGCCCCCAGGTGTAGGGGGAGGGGGCCGGGACAGGGGGCGCAGGCAGCAGCAGGGGAGCAGCTGAGCGGGGCCCCCAGGTGTAGCGGGAGGGGGCCGGGACAGGGGGCGCAGGCAGCAGCAGGGGAGCAGCTGAGCGGGGCCCCCAGGTGTAGGGGGAGGGGGCCGGGACGGGGGGCGCAGGCAGCAGCAGGGGAGCAGCTGAGCGGGGCCCCCAGGTGTAGGGGGAGGGGGCCGGGACGAGGGGCGCAGGCAGCAGCAGGGGAGCAGCTGAGCAGGGCCCCCAGGTGTAGGGGGAGGGGGCCGGGACGGGGGGCACAGGCAGCAGCAGGGGAGCAGCTGAGCGGGGCCCCCAGGTGTAGGGGGAGGGGGCCGGGACGGGGGGCACAGGCAGCAGCAGGGGAGCAGCTGGTTGAGCCTTTGCTCTCTGCCCCTCCAGCAAGTTCGACCTCTACTCCAAGCGCGAGGACTTGCCGGCCGTGGCGCAGCTGAAGCCCTACTACCAGGCCCTGGTGGACAAGTACTGCCCGGGCCCGCTGTGCTGGTGACGGCCTGCGCCAGCCCTGCCTGCTGGGAGGCAGCAGCCCCGTGCCCGCCATCTTCTAGCTGGAGGCCGAAGCAGAACAGCAGCCGGGCCTGGCCCTGCCCCACAGAGCAACCCCCACAGGACTCCAGAGCTGCTGCAGCCCGTGCCAGCCAAGCACCTTCGAGTTTGCTCCTACACCTCCCCCCCGCACCACCCGGCTGCTGCAGGCCTGGGGCCCAGCTCCGACCCCTAGTGCCCCGCTCAAAGGAGCAGCGTCCAGAGCTCAATAAACCGGCTGTTAACAGGCGGGGCTGGTCTGTCACCCGCATGCTGCAGGGCCCCAGGCCTAGCGCCACAACAGGGCTGGGCAGGCTACGAGGGGAGGGCAGGAGGGGGCTACTTCACCCAGCCCTGCCAGTCACTCCACCCCTACTGCCCTCACCACCAGCTGCCTACCACCCTGCCAGGGCCAGGCTGAGCTGGAAAACAGGCCCCCAGCTGCTAGCCCTGCCCCATGTCCCTCCTGCACCCCTTTGCCTGGGCTTCACTGCTCCCCCCAGCAGTGCACAAGCACCTGCCCTCTACCCCCCATGTCCTCCTTCCCCCCCTTGCCCCTCTAGGCTGAGGCAGGGCCTCATGCAGCTTGCCCCCCCCCCCTTGCCACACGACCGCCATCAGCTCTGGGGACGGAAGGGGCCATGGGTCCAGTGCCCAAGCCAGGCCCACGCATCATGCTGGTGGCTAGAGCTGCAGGGGAAGGCAGCCCGGCAGACGGGAACAGGACCCAGAGGCCGTGCCCTGAGGGGTGGGGTTCAGCCTTGGGGCTGGCAGGGGAAAGCATGAGCACCTGGCCCTGGTAGAGTCATGGGCAGGTAGCTGTATGGCTGGGGGGCACTGGCCCTGAGACATTCTGGAGCCAGGCTGGTGCCAGGGCCACACGTACTCCCAGCCCTGCTGGGGGGTAGAGCACACACAGGTCAGCCTGAGCCTGCCACCCTCCCCCCAGCCCCATGGCCAGGGCCCTAGCCTAGGCTCTTGGCCTCAGGCGAGAGGGGAAGGGCAGGCGTGCACACCACCCATGGGGCCCTGGGGGTGGTTACAATCCAGCACAGGTACCATGAACCAGCCCTGCCGGGGGAGGGGGGGGGGGGGGCAGGCTGACCTCTCTCTCTCCCCCCCCCTCCCCCCCCAGGAAGGGAGGCTGGGCTGGAATGTCGAAGGCTTTTATTTAGAAAGGTGCAGGAAAGGGCTCCGCTCTGCTTGCGGCTGCCGGGAAGCGAGTTCCAGCCGGGCCCAGGGCCCAAGGGGGCTGGGGAGAGTGGCCCCTAGCCTGAACGCGCTGAGCCCGGCCCTGGAATCCCCGGCAGCCCAGCGCAAGCACAGCAGCCCCCCGGCCCTGTGGGCGGGGAGGCAGCAGGGGGAGGGGACAGGGTGGCATGACTGCCACACCGGGACCCCACTGCTGCCCCTCACCCCAAGGGGAAAGGCTGGGTGGAGCCAGAGCCTGCAGCTCATTCCAGCTGGACCCGGCTCCTTGCCTACAGGCATCAGCCGGAGCCCCAGACTTCTCACCTCACCCCATTTACTGCCCCCCAAGGGGCTGGAGCTGGGTCAGCTCAGCAGAGCCCCAGGCCCAGGGAGAGAGGGCGAGGAGCCGCAGGGGGCAACGCCAGCTCCTGACTCAGCAGCAGAGCTGCTGGCTCCCAGCAAGGCGCTTGCCCAGTGGCAGGGACCGGCCGAATGAGCCGAGGGCTTGGGGGCAGCAGATGCCACAGCTGGGCCAGGCTGCAGGAAAAGGAGGGGACTGAGCGCATGGGAGAAGCCCAGCCCAGCATGGGGCTGAAGGCTGCTAGGCCTGTGGCCGCAGCCACCACCCTCCATTTGCCATCTGGCTACGGGGAGGGGAGCGCCGGGAGGAGCCAGGCAGGGCGAGAGCAGCAAGGCCAGAGCCAGGAGTCCAGAGCGGAGCCATTGCCGTCAGTGCCTGGAAGACAGGGGGGCTACTTCTTCTTCCTGGTGCTCCGCAGGCTGTCAGAAGTGGTGTCTCCAGCCCCTCGGGCTCTGCCCTCAGCCTTCTCCTCCGCCTCCTTCTTCCGCACCTGCCCGTTCTTCTCGCCCGCATGGTCCCCGTCCCCCTCGGCTGCGTCCGGCCGCTTGGAGCCCTTGTGCCGGCTGCTGGGGGCACCGCCCAGGGTCCTGCTGCCCAGTGCGCGCAGGAGGCAGATGGTGGCAGCCGTGAGGTAGAGCGACCACACCACGGCAGGGCCCGAGTAGGGGCGGCTCACCTCCCGGATGAGCTGCAGGGCCCTGGGCAGGAAGGTGTCCGGAGGGCGCTTCAGGGGAGTCTTGTCCTGCACAGGAAGAGAGGGGAGTGCAGAAGCAGCCCCACAGCCAGGCTGCTGGAGAAGCCCCCGCCCTCCCCTCTGGTCCCTGCCCTGGGCAGACAAGCCTCTCTAGAGCCAGCCCCACGAAGGGCTCCATTCCCCCATCACCTTTCACTGAAGCGCAGGGCGGAGCACCTGGTCTTAGCGCAGGGCAGGAAATGCCCCGGCCCCACTGCCATGGGCCCGGAGGACGCGCTGCTCAGAGCGGCTTCCGCAGCAGCCAGGCGGTGCACGTGGGCGGCCCAGGCGTGCAGGCAGCAGTACACCACACTCCACCCCCCGCCGGCAGCCTGCCCTGCTCCCAGGAGGCCCCGGGCACGGCCCAGTCTGCCACTCCTACCTTCAGCCCGTACTGACTGAGCATGGCCTCCAGGTTGGGGTCTCCCAGGAACACGGTGGGGTAGAACTCCTCCACGTGCCGCCGCCGCCACCACCACTGGCGGGGGAAGGCCCTGCCGAGAAGGGAGAGGGGCAGCTGTGCTGAGCCGTCCCGGGAGAACCCAGCCCTGAGCGGAAGGGTTCCTGCAGCTTCCGTGCTCCGGAGGGCTAGGACCGCTGCAGCCATCATCTCCCACCCATAGGTGGGACGGGCACCAGCACCCGGCCCGCTCCAGTTACATTATTCCCCACATCTCCTGCCTGCAGCAGGGCCAGCCCCAGCCCCCCAGCGCTCTCATCCAGTCTGCACACGGCACCTGGCCGCCTCCGCTTTCTACCCTGCTGCCGAATTTCCAGGCAGTGGCTCAGGCAGCAGGATGCTATTGAAATGGCTCCCGGTCACGGTGCTACCCCGGCAGGGGCTGGAGCCACAAGCCCTTTAAAGAGCCAAAGAAATGCCAAGCAACAGCCAAGCTGCGAGCCCCTGTGTGTGTGTTTCATTCCAAAAGCCTCTGGCCCCAGACAGCTCTGGGGGGAGCTAGTCCACCCCAGAAGGGCAGGGCTGGGAGGCCAGCTTGTACCAAAATTCGTTAAGTGGCCCCGTGACAGTTACTGCCCACTCTTGGGCTAGACAGGCTGTGGCCCTGTGCCGCCCCAGGGCTGACCGTTCACGTAATGCCCTGCCCAGGCACGTGGCTACAGGTTCCCTCCAGCACATAAGAACGGCCGTACTGGGTCAGACCAAAGGTCCATCTAGCCCAGTAGCCTGTCTGCCGACAGTGGCCAGCACCGGGTGCCCCGGAGGGGGTGGACCGAAGACAATGATCAAGCGATTTGTCTCCTGCCATCCTTCTCCGGCCTCTGACAAACAGAGGCCAAGGACACCATTTTATCCCCTGGCTAATAGCCTTTTATGGACCTAACCTCCATGAAATTATCCAGCTTCTCTTTAAACTCTGTTCTAGTCCCAGCCTTCACAGCCTCCTCTGGCAAGGAGTTCCACAGGTTGACTACACGCTGTGTGAAGAAGAACTTCCTTTTATTAGTTTTAAACCTGCTCCCCATTAATTTCATTTGGTGTCCTCTAGTTCTTCTATTTAGGGAACTAATAAATAACTTTTCTTTATCGGCCCTCTCCACACCACTCATGATTACGTTGCACTGAAGCCGGACTTCCATTTGCTTGCATCTTGCCCATTTTCCTGGCTTGCCCGGGTCTCTGGAATGCCTCCGTACCCGCCTGCCCCAAAGAACAGCACCCTTCGCAAATTTAGCTTCCTTGCTGCTCACCCCCCTTCCGGCTGGTTTAGGCATTACAAGCCATGGGCATGAGGAGCGTGCTGGGGACAGCGAGCTGTGCCTGGGCCAAGCCAGCTCCTCCTCCCTCCCCGAGAGCCCTGGCGTCGCTCACCCGTCCTTGGTGCTCTCGGTGAACCAGTACTTGTAGAGCTGGGCTCGGATGTAGGCAGGCGGCTGCGCGCTGAATGGGTATTTCGTTTCGTCGATCTGTACCAGGTGGATCACTGCCAGGACAGAGGAGTTAGCACAGGGCCCCAGCACCCCTGGGTCCAGGCTGCTCACCCTGCCCAGGCGCACTAACGCCAGGCACCCCGCCGCTGGAGCCTGGTGATCTCACATTAGGGTTTCTAGCCCTCAGCGCTGCACAGGGAAGCTTGAAGACCACGGCTCCCGAGCAGCCAATGCAGCAGCCTTGAGCGGAGCCTGGGCCGAACGCGCCAAAGCGAGTCAACTCCAATGACAAGGCAGTTAACCCCCCGCCCCGCTGCTGGGGGAGCCTAGCAGAAGGGGCATGCGCTACCCCTGCCAGCCACAGGGCTCACCCCAGGAGGCCCCTTGCTGCCATCCAAGGGAGCCTGGCTTCCCAGGTTTGGGACTGCCTTAGCACAGGCACGCTCTGGCAGCCCTGCCCGACACGGGGGAGGCAGGGCAGGAAAGCAGCAAGACACAGAGCTAGCCAAGGCGGCTAAGAGGTAAGCAGGGACTGGCAAATAAGACAGACTGCCCATGTCAGCCCCGACCCACAGCCCCGGCCTGCCCTCAACCCGCAGCGACTAGCCTGTCGCAAGGCAGAGTGATGCCTGGGCGGACGGCATCAGGCGAGTTAACCGGGTGAGCGGCTGAGTGCAAGGTGAGAGCACCGCCCCAGCCCAACCCAGGACACGGGGCAGCTGGGCGAGCACAGCCCCACGGCCTCACCGTCTTTCTTGCCCTGCAGCAGACGATAGACGAAGCTGGTGAACCAGGGGCTCTGACTGTGGTGCCCCAGGGCCGCAAACCACATCTGCCAGTCGAGGCGGGGCTGGTGCGGGATCACCACAGGAGGGGCGGCGCTGACGTTCCCCGGCTTGTACATGAACTCGATCTCCTGCAGGGACAGAGGGGAAATGGGGAAACCGGTCTCACCCCATGGGGCTTGCGCACTCTGGACCAACCAGACAGCAGCACTGACTTGTCCCTAAATGCAGCTCCCTCTGGGGTGGGACGCAGCAGCTGCACCTCCAGAGCACGTCACTCCGGTTAAAGCCCCTCAGACCTGGGATCCCAGGAGGGTACTACTACTGCAGGGAACAAAGTCAGCCAGCTCTGCCAGGCACCAGTGGGGCGAACGAGGTCTGTCAGCGGCTGGGAGAAGGGGTAACCTCCCCCTCTTCCAGCACCTCCCCCACATATTCCCCCCCTTTGGGGAGAAGCTACAGCAAATGCGCGAGATGGGGGTGTTACCGTCCATTTCTCCTTGTCGTAACTTCCTTCCACCACCACCTCCGGCCGGCCCCCGACCCCCGTCATCCGGCGGAAGAGCCCGTACGAGTTCACCAGCTGGTAGCGGTCAACAGCCCCGAACATCTGGTGGATGCCGGGCCACAGCTTTCCGTTCGACTCGTACTCAATGTAGGTAAAGGGGACCTGGGAGGCAGCAGAGAACGGGCCGGCTCAGTCACCCCGTGCAACTGGTACAGGGCGGGGAACGCAGCAGCAGGCTGCCTGGCCCTGCCCAACCCAGGCCACAACACAACCCTGGCTGGCGTCCGCAGCAGTCAATCCCCAGGACTTCCCACCCCGAGCCCCGTGGGGCCAGCACTGCACAGGGCAGAGTGCCAGGCAGTGCTGGGAAGATGGAGCTCTGCCGTCACCTTGGGGCATCACCGAATCACTCCTAATCTGCCCAGCCACAGTCTGACTCCCTGCTCAGGGCGGGCCACATGCTGGGCCACATGGCTTTTCCCAGACTCCAGTCAACCCTCCTGCACCAATGGCCCTTCCAGAATTGAGGCTGCCTTAGAGACAAGCCTGACCAGGGCGGCGCTCCCCCCGGCAGCATTCACAGGTGGTTCTGCCCTGCTGCACTGGCATGGCCCTCTGCTGCGCCTCAGCGTGTGGGCCTGGATCCAGGAGCCCGAGCTGGAGGCTGCAAGGGGTAGGCAGCATGACCCAGTCCCCAGGGGGTCCTATTCCGCCCCCTCCCACATACCCAGGGACTCTCCTGCCTCAAGGCACAGCCTCAGCCTGTATTGCAGCTGCTGCTGCTTTCCCCTGGAGTGCCCAGCCCCCTGCCAGCTCGGGCTTCGGAGAGGGTGGTGCGGGAACCGTATTAGCCAGCCTCCACAAGACAATAGACTCTCACCATCCTGCCCACTCACCAGGCTGACAGTAAACATTCCCACTGCGGCGGCAGCAAAGACAGCCCATTGCAAAGTAGCCCAGAGCTTCCAGGGAAAGCCCCGGACGCAGGCACACCTGTGGGCGAGGGAGGAGAGGGAGGTCAGCGGACGAGGCCCATCCCCCATACTGAAGGGCAGAGCTGGGGAAGGGCTGCAGACCCTGTTCACCCATCCGTTGCCAGCACAGCCATTGTGTAGCATGCAGCAGGCGAGCTCTCTGGAGTGCAGGAGCTCACC
This sequence comes from Pelodiscus sinensis, assembly GCF_049634645.1. Lineage (NCBI taxonomy): Eukaryota > Metazoa > Chordata > Testudines > Trionychidae > Pelodiscus > Pelodiscus sinensis. The sequence goes on from NC_134711.1 coordinate 1,055,079, forward strand.
AGGGCCTCTCCCCGGCCCCAGGAGGGGCAGAGGCCGATGGGCTCTCCCACAACACCCTGCAAGTGAACGCAGAGCGGCAGAGATTCCTGCAGCCCAGCGAAGTGCCACAGAGATCTGCACCCACGTGCTGTGCCATGCCAGTGCCGACAGCGGCGCAGCCGCCCCGAGCCAGCCTAACCGCAGGGAGAGTGCAGACAACCGGAGCTACCTCGGCTGGGGAAAGACCCTGCATGGCCTGAGGCGGTGGGCAAAGGGGTCAGCACACCTGTGCCGCATTAGCCCTTGAGCCTCCCTGGCAGGACTCACCCAGGGCAGCCGGCAGCCACAGCACTGACTCGGGGCCTGACTGCAGATGGTGTGGACCACGCCAACAAGTGGGGATGTTGCTAGTTAACCGGTGAGACTCACCCGTAACAGGCAAGGCTTTTAACCAGTGCGGCCCCCTGCCAGCCGCGTCATCTGTTAGCCGGTTCAACTGAAAGCTTAATTAAACCGGATTTTACATCCCTACCAACAACCAGGCTCCTGTCCTCAGAGCCGGAGCCGTGGGGATCCCAGAATTGCCCCAGGCAGACAGCCTGGCCCCCTGAGCAAAGGGGTGCCAGCTCCCTCCATGTGCCAGCTCCAAGTCATGTGCCATCAGCTGTGCATGGATTGGTGCCCTGTTCTGCCCCTCCCTACGGCAGGGAGGGACAGCTTCCTCCAGCATCAGAAGGGGAGGAGACAGCAGAGGACTACCCCTCAGGTTCGGAGGCACAGAGCCTGCCCCAGCTAGTGACCCTGGCTGTCCCGGGAACGGGACTCACCTGTACAGGGCATAGATGATTTCCCAGGCCAGGGAGAGGAGGCTCAGTCCCACAATAGGGAGAGTCACCGTCTTCAGCCACTGGATGAAGTCATGGTAAGTGAAAGCTGGAGGAGGTAAGAGTACAGGAGTCAGCGCCTGGGCAGGGAAGTAGGGGACCCACACATCAGCCCTTCCTCCAGGAAGGAGTGCAGGTCAGACGACCCAGAGGCACTAAGGAGTCCATAGGCAACAAGGGTCGCTAAGCCGAAGGCATCAGGCTCTCCAGGACACATGCCAGCCTTTGCCATCGACTAGAGGGAGAGGGTCTGGCAGCCAAGTGGCTACGCCCCCCTCAGTGAAGCGCTGAGAGCCTGCCTGGATGGTAGCTGGGCCAGGCGCTGCTCAAGATTACGTCTTGCCAGCGTTTCTCCTGGCAGCTGCAGACACCAGAGGGGAATCACAGAAGACCTAGGATAGCAGCTAGAGGGCACATTCAGCACCCGCCTGTGGGCAGTGCGCGCCACCCCACCCTGCAGTAAGGGGAGGAAGCACCGCACCTGTTTTGGATTCAATCAGCTGCTTCTCCCAGTTGAACTGCAGGCCGAAGTCCTGGATGCTCCAGTAGATGAGTAGCCCATAGACCATCAACTCCAGCAGCGTGGAGAGGACAGACACCAGGCTGGGAGGCCAGGCTGCAGGGCAGGGGAGGAAGGAAGAGGAGTTACAAGGGCTGAGTGGAACGATTACACGGTGCTGTTTGCTGCAGTCGGATACAGCAGCTCCAGCAGAAGCAGAGTTGTGCCATGGGAACCCTGTTCAGCTGTTGGCTTTGACACCCAATGGTGGCTGTTTGGCTACCAGAGTTAATGCTCCTTCCATCCTTCAACAGGCATCTCCACAGACCCAGCCGATACCCCAGACAGCAAGGAACTTGCTACCTAGAGCAGGCACTCAGCTGCCCCAGAGAGCCTGGGATCTAGAAACACCACACACTTAACAGCGCTCACATCAAGCAAGGCCTCTCCACCGGAGGAGGATGTTGCATTATGGAACAAGCCACACTAGTAACCTGAGAGAACTTTCTTCAATCCAGAAAAAGCCCTGAGCACACCCCTCTCGGGGTCTTCCCTCACCCACCCGGATAGCAATCACTACCCTGACCCCCATGGGGACCCCCATTCCCAAAGGAAGTTTCCATCCTTATTCTCCCCCTTTCAAACACGCTTCTGGTGACAAGGTTAGGGGCAAGTTCCCTGAACGCCAAGGGCACCAGGACAACCCATGCAAAACCTGCAGCCATAGCTGCACTGCTACAATCAGCACCTCCCTCCCATCACACCACACAGTGTACCTCATCCAGTGCATCACATGCCACAGCAGCTATCATCATACTCCAGTGAGCTCACGGAGAAAAATAAGACAAGACCTCCTGTCACGCACACGGAACATTTCCAAAGCGATCCCTGCGTATCTGCCCTCACAGGAAGCCCGCACAGCCTCTCCCGACGAGGAGCCTGGGCGTTCACACTCAGAACGCTGCGCGACACTAACGAATCCTGAAGTCAGACATGCGAGCGCTGAACCTCATGCCGACAACTGGCGACCTGCTACCTAACTGCAGAGGTGCTGGGCAGGTCTACGCAGAAACCCTGCTGGAGCAGCTGTGGCGTGGACGCCACCAGGCCAACACGAGCCATCAGCATGGGCCATCCACCTCCCTGAGAGGTGGTGCTAGCCCAAGGGAAGAGCTCTCCCATTGGCCAAGCGCTGACTGCCCTGGAGTTAGGCAGGCATTGCTATGTATCTCCATGCTCCCGAGACGTAGCTACGCCAGGTGAAGTTCCCACTGTGGACCAAGCCTGAGCAGCTCAAAGGCATCTCTTGGGCTGAATCACCTGCGAGCGACAGACCATCTCACCCAGCTTCTCGCCATCCTTTTAGCAGACATGCTGCCAACGTGCTTCTCACACGCTAGTCTGTGCTCTGGAGAGACGGAGCCCCCCGAAAGATAACGGGGAGGCAATTTATAAACATCCCAGGCGAGTCTGCTACAGGATCTCCTGTCTGCACAGGGCAGCGCCCCCTTGCCACAGGACAAGCTCTTTGCACAGCACTTGAAAATGCTGCCAAGGGGTCCCTCCCCCCCACAGCCCCGGAACGGCATGGCCGATATCTGCCCCCACGGACTCACCGCTGGCAGGCCGCTTCTTGCTGCGCCCCAACCACAGCCCCACATGCTCGTCATCCAGCAGCGAGAAGCAGAGGACGATGGTGAGCAGGTTGAAGAAGTTGTAGTTGCCTGTGATGATGATCAGCAGCTGGAGCAGGACCTGCAGCGGAGGGCGGGAACTCAGAGCCACAGCTAGAGTCCCACAGGGGCATCCCGTGCAGGCCTGGCATCCCCAGCACCCCCTTCCCTGAGCCCGGAGGGGAGGGGAAGTGCCAAGAGAACCCCCCCCCCCCCCATGGAAGAGTCTTGCTCCTGCAGGGCAGCAGCCCTACACTAGCTCAGCCTGCGGAGGGTTAACAGAGACCCACACGGCAGCACAGCCACCCCCGTGGCTGGCACCAGCAGCGGAAGGGGCAGGGTTGCGGTGTGAGGCATAGGAGGGGCAATGGAGCCCCACTTTGCCAGGAGAAGGAACCATCTTGCTTGTAAGCGGCACCCTTCAGTCTGAGGTGGTGCACTGGCATTTGACTAGCATGAGCCTGCAATGCAGGATGGGAACAGGAGTCCCGTGGCACCCTCTTGGGTGTGCGACAGGAGACCAAGAGCATGCTCTGAACTCGTGGCTCTCACGGGGCAACATGCAGGACAAGCACCGGGCCCGAGGCCTCTTGCCTGTTCCCGCCCAGGGGTGCGGCACGTACCTGGCAGTAGAAGGCGAAGAGGCGGAGGCGGCGGATGGGGGAGAAGAAGAGCAGGGGGACAGCGATCTCGATGACGTACGTAGCCACCACACTGAGCTTCTGGAACCACACGGGGAGCTGGTGGGCAAACCACGCAGCCGGCGTGGGGATGCACTGGGTCTCGTAGTGATAGGTCAGGGCTGGGGGAGAGTGGGAACAGGGCCACAAGGAAATACATTAGGCACAGGCAGGGAAGCAGCCAGGCCAGGCCTATGTGGGGACAGAGGCCAGGCAGGGCCAGCTGACCCACAAGCGGCACACAATGCTTAGTGCTGCCCTACACAGGCCACAGGGATTGCACGGCAGTGTGTCTGCTGGGAGGCCTGGGGCAGGAACCCCTGCCAGTGTCTGGTAACGGCAGCATAGCTCAATGGGCTGAGCACAGGGCTGGGAGCCAGGAACCCTTCCCTCATCCAGGCTCTGTGGCCCACCCATCCTGTAGAAGGGGGCAGTGACAGACCCAGCCCCAGAATTCTGGGGAGGAGTATTTGCAAGGGCCGAGAGAGCAGCCGCAGTGACGCCCTCCCCTTGCCGTGGCCACACCGGGCTCACCTGTGAGCCCCCACCACGTGGGGCAGCGGCTGGTCAGCTTTACCACACCCGAGGCGAACATGAGGCGGAAGAGCAGCCAGCGCATCAGCCAGAAGGTGATGCTGTCGTGTGGCCGCCAGGCAGTGGAGCGCCACTTCAGCAGGTGCAGCGGGGCCACCAGCACGGCCAGGAAGCCTGTCTCCAGCAGGAGGCTGTCCCTGCAGAACACACAGCACCCCGAGCATCAGATTGGAGGGCCAGAGGCTCCCTGTCTGCTGGGGCCAACTGCTCCCCTCAACTGCCCTCGCCCCACGCTCAGCAAGGGCCACAGCGAGGGGACAGCCAGACACCGGACCAAGCAGGATTCCTGCGTTGGATAGTTCCCAGAAACTCCCAGGAGAGGAGGCCTCCCTGACGGCACTGAGCCAGGACAGCAGTGCCTGGGCAGCAGGGATCTCTGCTTCAGTGTGGCTTCCCTGGACTGCGTCAGCACCAGGCCTGCCCTTCTGAACCCCTGCAGAGCGACGGTGCAGCCACACGAGGGGTCACGTCAACGCCTGCAGGATATGGCGGGGGCCCATCCTGCCAGGGACACGAGCTGTACTCGGAAGGGGGAGCAGCCATGAGTAGCTCTGGGGAGACAATCACTTACCACTGGAAGTACAGGAACACCTGCCCCACCTGTGGAGAGAGGGAGCACAGGGGTGTCAATGGGGGACCGGCAGGGCATCGCAAAGTGACAGGCACAGAGAAGTTTGATCACATGACTGCCTCATTCTGGTCCTCTCCTTCCTATCCAGGTGGGAGGGCAGAAGACACCACCTTCTCTTGGGTACATTCCAGGTAGCAATGCCAGTTCCCTTGAGGCAACAGGCCCTGATCCAACTCCTGGGAGCCATGACTAGGCAGTCACTCAGCCAAGAGCTGTGTGGCATAAGGCCCCAGCACAATGCCTGGGCACCTGGGGGTAAAAGCAGAGGGAGCAAGGGATAGGACATACCTAGGTCAAAGCACACCCACAAGAATGAGGGGAGTTAGTGCACCAGCCTGGCTTGTTCCAGGGGGACGGGCTGTCTGGGTTAAGCCTGGCAACCAGGAAGATTATTCAAGGAAGACTCAGGAGGACTAGGGGACTGTGCTGGGATTGAGAGGTTGCGTCAGAACGGAGGGAACCCAGGGCTGGGATAGCAGGGGGCTGAGTCGGGTCTCATGGGCATTTGCAGGTGAATCTTGCTCCACGCCAGCCTGCCCGGTGGCTGCCTCTAGCGCCAGTGCTCTTAGCCTCTCCTGCCCCGTCGCTGTCAGCGTGCTCAAGGCAGGAAGATCAATACTGACAGTGTAATAAGCAGATGCCAGAGACCAGCTCCTGACTCCACCACAGTTGTGGACCTGCCAAGGCTCCACTAGAAGTGCGGGGGATGCAATTGCTGCCACGTTCTGAGTCAGTGCTGCTCACAGGGAGGAGCCCTGCAGGCTCCAATTAGAGGAACAAGGTTTCTCTCCAGTGCCACCTTAAAAGGAAGAGGCAGCAAGTGGAACATCCCCAAAGCCGGGAGGGGAGAGCTGTGGACTGCGTTGCACTCTGGAGAGCAGCACACCACGCACAAGGGGCTAGCTTAGCTCCAAGGCAGGTGGAGGCAAGACGCCCTAAAGAGGCAGAAAATGCCCCCTCCCCCAGCCTTGGCTTGGAGGTCGCTGCCCTGGGGACACAGAGGGTCTCAGAGATGCTGCACCTAGCGGATGAAACCATCAGTTCTGCAGGCAGAGAGCACCTCCCCCTAGGCCCGGCTTCCAGGGAGCATCTGCTGGCCCAGTGCCGGAGGTGGGCCATTCCTTTGCTGGGACAGTTGTCATTTCCCTTTCCTTTTCCTGGCTACACAAGCTGCAGCCAGGGTACTTCACCGCCTCTGCACAGCTGGGGCCAGCAGACTCTGCTCCCTGCTGCAACAAGCGGCAGGGCTCTGTGAGCAGTGCGGGGCTGCGAGCTGAACTGGAGCTGGCTGGCATCGGGCAGAGCCCTAGACGTCAGCACAGAGTTTGGGATGGAGCAAGCCAGCTGCACTGGCTACCTGCCGTGTGCAGGGATACCGGACTCCTAAGAGTGCACGGATCTGGGGAGAGCACCCAGGAGGCAGCGATTTCAACTGATTGGTCTGCCTAGGACCCCAAAGCAACCAGCATCGCTCTTCCCCACCCCACTCTGCAGGAATCACTTCTGCCCGAGAGCCGAGGAGACGCGACTCCTGTCTCTGCAACCGGGAGAAGCTCCATTGTGACTGGAGAGCAGAGCCTGCGATGAATGCAGCCTCAAGGCCAAACAGCCAACACTCACTAGCCAGGCGGCTCTGAAAGATAGCTGCGCTGGCAGGGTTAACTCCGCCATGCTGTCTGCATGGGGATTCAAGGTATACAATACAGCAAGAGTGATCTTTGGCATTTAATTCCCCTGCTGTGAGAAGAGCAGCCATTTACAGGCTGCCAGGATCCCTGGGTCACACCACAAGTTCCTCTATATGGGCACAGGCAGCCCGCAAGCTCTGCAGCAGATTAAGACCCCTACCATGTGCTAGAAAGGTTAGGCAGCAGTCCATACTAGTGTGCCACACCCTGGCCTTAGCAGTGGTGCATTAGCAAAGCTACTCTCAGCTCTCCAAAGCAAGCCAGGTTTGCAAAGAGCTTTGGGGTTTTGCTTTACATCAAGTATATTTGAGGTTTCTAGCTTAAGTAACACTCCTGCTCAGCGCAGGTGAGAATGTGACACAGCCACTGCCCAAGAGGCCACCTCAAGGCCCCCCCCCCCCCCCCCCCAATCACTGGTCCCAGATCAAAGAAGGAGAATTTCAACCCCAAAAGGAGCCGGGGGACATTATGGAGCCACCAGAACTAGGGAAAGGGACGGAGGACTGAATCTGGCCAGAGAGCGCAAGCCAATCCTCATGTCCTGGGCAGAGGGGAGGGAAGAAGACTGGAAAGAGAGCTGGGCTGCTTTAAAAAGAGAGGCGCTAAGTAAGAACGGCCAGGAATGGAGGGAAGAGGCCTGGCTGAGCCAACCCTGCCTCAAGCAAGGACTTTGCTAACCCCCTGCTCTATTAGGATCCAAGGTGCAGAGCAGCAAGGAGCACGCTGCTCCCATGCACCAGTCAGAGCTTCCTGCCCCCATACCTGGAGGACCTGCCTTACTCCCAACTAGGGATGTCAGTTACTAACCTGTGGTCCGCTCCTTACCAGGTGATAGTTACTGGTTACCAGTTAGCCTGCAGCCTGGCTGGGCTCAGGCATCCCCCCCCGCTTAACCCTGTTTGAGCAGTTAGCCGGTTCAACAGGATTTTACATCCCTACTCCCACCCATGCACTGCTCCCATCCTGCCCCCCGCAGTGTTCACACACCTGATAGAGTGAGAGGTAGAGTGCCCAGAGCAGCAGGAAGACGAGGCTGTCCCGCAGGGGCTCAAACACCAGGGTGCCGAAGGAAGTCAGCACACCCAGCAGGCACAGTAGCTCCATGCCCAGTTCCGTGTCCAGCCCCAGGCGTGGGCCAAACCACAGCAGTGTTGGGGAATCCCGCAGCTGCTCCCATAAGCCCTTCCCAGAGACACGCAGCATCTTACGGGCTGGCAGGATGCCATCTTTCCCATAGAGCCCTAGGGAGAGGGGAACAAGAAAGGAAGTTACAACACCTAGCAACCCCTTTGCCTGGTAACTATCTGTCCACTAGACACACGCAGTCCTCCCTCCCAAAGGGGCACCCAATCTGCCTGGGGAGCTAGTCTATCTTGGGGGGAGGTCCCACTGAATTCCACCCTCCCCAGGATCAGAGGAGCACAGTTAGGTCCTGAAGCCCAGCAACAACAGTCAATCTCCCGACTGCAGGCCCTGAGCCTGGAAGAGTGGGATAAAAATACCATGGGAAACATCCATCTGGAGCTCCCAGGGTGAACAGCTGCTTAACGATCCATGTCCACAGCCTCAGGGCTGCCAGATTAAGCCTGCCCACGTGTTAGGAGGACTCTGCTCAGCAAGCAAACCAGGCCTCTGCACAGCCAAGAAGGGGAGCAACGGCAGAAAACAACACGGTGCATATGCCATCCAGGCAGAACCAGCAACATGCAGGGGGATAGCAGCTGGGATTATCCACAACTACCGTAAAGCCCCAAGCACACTGTACTCAGCGTGGCCTGGACCCCAATGTGCTCAAGGCCTTAAAGAGACTTGAAGCCTTTTAGTCTTTGCAGAGCGAGGTCTCTCTTCTCTCAGCCTGCAGGGGACTCTCTTCAACAGGATGTGAGTGACCATTTCAAGGGCGGGGGCCCAAACGCTGCCACAAATATCCTTCAATCTCTAGAGCTGCTCAGGAATCACAGCATGGCGTGGGGGGGGGGGGGGGGGGAGGGAGGAGAGTCTACTCTCCTGGTGGATTTCAGGGGCCACCCTAGATTTAGAGATGCCAACTTCAGAGACCCGCCTGTTACGCCCCAGCACAGACTGGAGTTCAGGAGATTAAAAGCCCTGCTTGCAGTGGCTGAGCGGTTGGTTGGCCGCCCGCCCAGCTCCTGGCCAGCAGTTGGCAGGAAACAGAAAACAGAAGGAAACGGAGAAAAGGCTCTCAAATAAAGTGGTTAAGCAGAGGCCTGACGAATTGGGCAAAGGGAGAGCCCCGCTGAGCAGAACAGTAGCCACTTCCTCTGAGCTCCCATGAAGAGGGCGACGGGAGGAGGGTCTGGAAGAAGGGCTTCCCACAGGAGTGACACAGAAGGTCACCCCTGGGGCCAAGCGCAGCCTGCGTACACAGGTGCAGCTCCCAGGGAGAGTCGCAGCAGCAGCAGGCACGGTGGGGTAAGCAGGGCATGGGTAACACAGCAAGGGGCAGAAGGGTAAAGAAGGTAAAGGCGGCCTGGGAGGGCCCAGGCTGAGGACTCAGTAGATCCTAGGCACTGCTAAACTCAGCTTGCCCCCCCGTGCAATGCAGTCTGTGCCTTGGAAGGGGAGAACAGCATCCTATTCAGCGAGTCTGGATTAGACACTAGGGCATGGGGGGTACTGGCAGAGCAGGGCGACGGGGTCCCTATGAGCACGTAGGCAGCAATCCCCACAGTCGTCACTCGGTCTCTCACACACCGTCCCCACCCCTTTCAGATACCAACCAGATTTGGCCCAAGTGAGACCAACTCCCATTGGGCTTCAGGGGAGCTGCACCTGACCGCATCGGGGAGAGGGGACAGGATTTTATCTGCACTGAACACCGGATCAAGGCAAGTTTCATAGAGTGGCCACGGAGCCATCGCTGCTGAACGAGGCCTCCAGCTGGGGCCCGATTACCCTGCTCCCCTCCCTGCCCCAAAACAGCAGAGTCAATGAAGCGCAAGAGAGGTTTCCCCTTTCCCCACAAGAGCCTTCCTGGTCCCTCCTTATGTCTTGGGCCAGGGGCCTCACGGACCTAAGCCAAGCCTTCCCAAGGAGTTACCAACACCCTCCCATTTGGGATCTCAGGGTCGCAGCCGAGCCCACTGCAGGCACGGCACCCGCACAGCTTGTCTCTCCAGCAGCTCATCTTCTGCTCCCTCATTCCCCACCTCACCTGGAGCAAGCACCACCCTTCCCTTACGCCCCTCCCCCCTCGTACATCTTTCCTCCCCTTTGCCCCAATACCACCAGGTCCTGACACGCAGCCTAAGGGCAACCGCTGAGGCCAGGAGCTCTGCTGCTCAGCAGGAGCTGCTCATCGTGTGTACCCCAGATGAGTGGGCTGAGGGGTGTACAGCAAATCATTACTGGGTGCACGGCCCTCCTCTCCAGGCCAGACGCCAGGGTGAGGAGTCAGGAGAGCCCCGCAGTCTATTGGAAGTGACACCTTGTCAGCTAACCTACCCACAGCATCCCCTGTGCTCCTGGGCGCGGGGCGCCACACCCAGCCCCAGGGCACCCCCCACGTGGGGGAGACCCCCAGCGCTCACCCAAACAGCACAGGCTGGCCCCAGGGATAACCCTGAACAGCCCCCCCAGGAGCCCCTCCCAGGGCCCTGCACCCCCCAGAGCAAGTGACAGACCCCACGGCCCTGCCTGTGCAGCGCTCGTAGCCCCCCCGCACCTCACAGCCCCCCCAGGCCCTGCCGAGCCCCCCACCCCTAGCGCCAGCAGCTCCCTATGGGGGCAGCCCCCCCGCACCTCACAGCCCCCCAGGCCCTGCCGAGCCCCCCACCCCTAGCGCCAGCAGCTCCCTATGGGGGCAGCCCCCCCGCACCTCACAGCCCCCCAGGCCCTGCCGAGCCCCCCACCCCTAGCGCCGGCAGCGCCCTATGGGGGCAGCCCCCCCGCACCTCACAGCCCCCCAGGCCCTGCCGAGCCCCCCACCCCTAGCGCCGGCAGCTCCCTATGGGGGCAGCCCCCCGCACCTCACAGCCCCCCCAGGCCCTGCCGAGCCCCCCACCCCTAGCGCTGGCAGCTCCCTATGGGGGCAGCCCCCCCGCACCTCACAACCCCCCCAGGCCCTGCCGAGCCCCCCACAGCCCCGGGGGGGCCCCCCAGGACCCCCCCACAGCCTCCCCCGCGGCGCTGAGCGTTCAAGGTTCACAGCACTGAGCCCCACAGCGCCCCCCCCCGAGCCTCCCCCGCCCCGTGCCAGGCCCCCCCCCGCGAGCCCCCCCCGCCCCGCGCCAGGCCCCCCCCCCCGCGAGCCCCCCCGCCCCGTGCCAGGCCCCCCCCGCGAGCCCCCCCGGCCCGTGCCAGGCCCCCCCCCCGGCCCGTGCCAGGCCCCCCCCCCGGCCCGTGCCAGGCCCCTACCCGGGAGCTGCAGGTAGAGCGAGGCGAAGGCGGCGAGGTAGGCGGCCCCCAGCCCCCCGAGCAGCAGCGGCCGGGCCAGGCGCGGCTCCCCCATAGCTCGAGCGCCCGACACCGCCCGGCCCGCGCGCACAAGTAGCCGGGGGCGGGGCCTGGGCGGGGCCTGAGCGCCCCCCCCCCGCCGCCACGTCACCGCGCCGCCCACGTCGGCTCGAGCGGGAAAATCAAAATGGCGGCCGGCGGCGGGGGCTGATCCCCCCGGTGAGTGTGGGGCGGGCCGGCCCCCCCCGGGTCTGCGGCCTGCGCGGGGGGGCTAGAGGGCGGTACTGGGGGGGGGTCTGTGGGGAGGGGGGGTGAGAGCTGGGGGGGTCTGTGGGGGGGGTCTGAGGAGCGGGGGTGAGAGCTGGGGGGGTCTGAGGAGGGGGGGTGAGAGCTGGGGGGGTCTGTGGGGAGCGGGGGGTGGGAGCTGGGGGGGTCTGTGGGGAGGGGGGGTGAGAGCTGTGGGGCAGACCCCAGGCTGCTCTCAGGGATGCAATGAATGGCAGCTCCTGCTCTCTGCAGTGCACGCAGACCCCGTGTGCGAAGTGATGCAAGTTCAGAGCCGTCTGGCCGTGGGTGAGCCTGTGCTATGCCGGTACCAGACTGGGCCCTGAGACCCCGGAGTGAGATCGCGTGTGCGTAGCTGCTGGCTGAACTGGTGCTCCAGTGTACAAAGGAACCACCCCGACAAGGCCCCCCAGGTGCTGAGACTGCTTAAATAATAGGATGAGTAACTGAGGCTGCCTGCCTCGCTTTACTTCTCTTGGCTCGGTCAGTGTCTGTGGGATTTCTAGCCAGTTTCATGCTTGGGTTTGTTTATGTACAGACAGGGTTCAAATTGGAGCAGCATTCCTTATTTGTCACATTGCGTGTTCCTTATTGTGCACCCTGGGTTGTGACACAAACATTCCCCTGTGTTGTCATAACAAAGCTCTGGGTTTTGTTTGAATTCAAACCTTGCTCTTGGTGTCCAGTTTTACAAAAGCTGGCTTTGGATGAAAACAAAACTGCAGCCGGCTTTGAGCTGACTGCATCCCATGAAATGCCTGCAGGCTGCAAAGGACAGCAAGTCCTGCCAGAGGACGTTGTGCAGCGCTGGATAGATTCACGGAGGACAGGCCATCAATGGCTATTAGCCAGGGGGCAGGAATGGGGTCCCTGGCCTCTGTTTGTCAGAAGCTGGAAATGGGTGACAGGAGAGTGGTCACGTGATGATCCCCTGTTCTCTTCCCTCTCTCTGGGGGCACCTGGCATTGGCCACTGTCGGCAGACAGGATACTGGGCTGGATGGGCCTTTGGTCTGACCCAGTCTGGCCGTTCTTATGTTTTTATTAAGTGGGTAGACCTGTGTCCTTGTTCTGTCCCCTCCTCTCTGTGGCCTTGTCTGCCCAGCTCCTGTAACTTGCCGCGCTTGTAGGGATCTGTTATGATGGAGGATGTGGAGTCGCGTTTCCTGCACCTTCTGCAGCCCATCCGGGATCTTACGAAGAACTGGGAGGTGGATGTGGCAGCCCAGCTGGGGGAGTATCTGGAGGAGGTAAGGCGCGTTCTCTCCATGCATGTAGACAGGAGTGGGGGCGGGGAGGAATGTCTGTATCCAAGCACCCCGGTGTGACTTGCAGCCAGGCAGCTGGAATTCCTCGTGAGTGGTGCTCACTTCAGCCCCTAATGCTCCCGTCCCTCGGGCCAGCATTGCTGTGTTGTCACTCACTCCTGGGCCTCAGACCTGTGTTCCTTTTGCTCCTGCAGCATAGACCTTTTAGAAATGATACTTGTTACACTACAGACCTGTTCCTTGAAGAACTATTTGCCACCAAGATTAGAGCTCTAGCCGCAAGCTGGGAGGGGTTGCAAGTGCTTTGGGGAATAGGGTTGTAATTCAAAATGATCTGGACACACTGGAGATGTTGTGCTTAAAAGAAGCACCTGGGATCTTTTTCTGGGGGATAAGGCAACACACCACGTTTATTGAACATACATAGATCAATCAATACTTTATCATACGCATATGATGCATTACACTCATGCACTCTCACACACACATTCACACTCCGTCTTGTTGTTACTAATAGTTGCTCCCCCTAACTACACTGGCCAGATGAGTTAGATGTGGAAGGGGTGGAGCCGGGCTTCTGCCGATCCAGATCAATGCTCCCATGTTGACAAGACGAAAACCTGGGGTCCCTCTGCAAGATGCTTCCTATTTATCCCTCTCATGCAGCCAATTAGTCATCACCTCGCCTTTCCTAATGCTGCTTCAAAGAGGGTCCTTTCAAGGGCAAGTATCAGAGGAGTAGCCGTGTTAGTCTGAATCTGCAAAAGCTGCAAGGAGTCCTGTGGCACCTTAGAGACTAACTGAAGTGTTGAAGCATAAGCTATGCTCCAACACTTCAGTTAGTCTAAGAGGGTATGTCTACACTACAAAGTTAATTCGAACAAACGGACGTTAGTTCGAATTAACTTTGATAGGCACTACACTAGCGCTCCGCTAGCTCGAACTTAATTCGAACTAGCGGAGCGCTTAGTTCGAACTAGGAAAACCTCATTCTACGAGGACTAAGCCTAGTTCGAACTTACTAGTTCGAATTAAGGGGTGTGTAGCCCCTTAATTCGAACTAGTGGGAGGCTAGCCCTCCCCAGCTTTCCCTGGTGGCCACTCTGGCCAACACCAGGGAGACTCTATTGCTCCCCTCCCGGCCCCGGAGCCCTTAAAGGGGCACGGGCTGGCTACGATGCCCGTGCCAGGTGCAAGCCTGCCAGCACCCAGCTAGCAGACCCTGCACCTGGCACGGCTCAAGCCAGCCACCCGATGCCCCCAGCCCTCCCCCTCTTCCCGGGACCAGGCTGGCGGCTCCCGGGAGCTTGCCCGGGACCGCACGAGGCGGGCACCCGCCTGGTCTAGTGCAGACATCGTGGACCTCGTCCACGACCTCCTCACTAGGCACAGGAAAGTGGCCGTCTAGGGCAGGAGAGCTGCCAGCCTGGCCACCCAGGAGCAGGTGTGCATGAAAATCAAGGGGGTCCACTGAGACCTCCAACCCTGAGCCCTGAGCTTACAATGGCTGTACTGGGTCAGACCAAAGGTCCATCTAGTCCAGTAGCCTGTCTGCTGACAGCGGCCAACCCTAGGAACCCTGGAGGGGATGGACCGAAGACAGTGACCAAGCCATTTGTCTCGTGCCATCCCTCTCCAGCCTTCCACAAACTTTGGGCAGGGACACCACTCCTACCCCCTGGCTAATACCACTCCATGGACCCAACCTCCATCACTTTATCTCACTTCTCTTTAAACTCTGTTCTAGTTGTAGCCTTCACAGCCTCCTGCAGCAAGGAGTTCCACAGGTTGACTCTTTGCTTTGTGAAGAACAACTTTCTGTTACTAGTTTGAAGCCTGCTACCCATTCCTTTCCTTTGGTGTCCTCTAGTCCTTCTATTATGGGAACTAATGAAGAACTTTTCTTGATGCACCCTCTCCACACCACTCATGCTTTTATAGACCTCTATCCTATCCCCCCTCCGTCTCCTCTTTTCTAAACTGAAAAGTCCCAGTCTCTTTAGCCTCTCTTCATATGGGACCCGTTCCAAACCCCTAATCATTTTAGTTGCCCTCCCCTCTCCCACCCTCTCTCTTCCCCTCTCCCACCTCCTTTTCCCAGTGACCCCGAGTTTTGTTCAATAAAGAGAGATTCTATTTTTGACCACACATTTTCTTTATTTTGTACATCAGGAAGGGGGGCTAGGGAAGGGTAAGTGGGAGGAGGTGAGGGAGGAATGGGGTACGAGCCCCCGATGGGGAGGACTGGGCTGGCTCTGCGGGCTTCTGGGGGTGGAAGCTCTCCTGCAGCCCCCCAATTGCCCCCTCACCCCAGATGGCAGCCTGCGGCAAGTGCAGCCGGTCTGATGTGTGGGCACTCAGTGTGGGTACTCAGGGCACTCCAAGCCAGGACTGCTTTGCAAGCGGGGCACCCCTGAGAATCATAGAATAATAGGACAGGAAGGGACCTCGAGAGGTCATCGAGTCCAGCCCCCCGCCCTCAAGGCAGGACCAAGCTCCGTCTACACCATCCCTGACAGATGTCTATCTAACCTGTTCTTAAATATCTCCAGAGAGGGAGATTCCACCACCTCCCTTGTAATTTATTCCAATATTTGACCACCCTGACAGTTAGGAATTTTTTCCTAATGTCCAATCTAAACCTCCCCTGTTGCACTTTAAGCCCATTATTCCTTGTCCTGTCCTCAGAAACCAAGAGGAACAAATTTTCTCCTTCCTCTTTGTGACACCCTTTTAGATATTTGAAAACCGCTCTCATGTCTCCCCTTAATCTTCTTTTTTCCAAACTAAACAAGCCCAGTTCATGAAGCCTGGCTTCATAGGTCATGTTCTCTAGACCTTTAATCATTCTTGTCGCTCTTCTCTGTACCCTTTCCAATTTCTCCACATCTTTCTTGAAATGTGGCGCCCAGAACTGGACACAGTACTCCAGCTGAGGCCCAACTAGTGCAGAGTAGAGCGGCAGAATGACTTCACGAGTTTTGCTTACAACACACCTGTTGATACAACCTAGAACCACATTTGCTTTTTTTGCAACAGCATCACACTGTTGACTCATATTCAACTTGTGGTCCACTATGACCCCTAGATCCCTTTCTGCCATGCTCCTTCCTAGACAGTCGCTTCCCATCTTGTATGTATGGAACTGATTGTTCCTTCCTAAGTGGAGCACTTTGCATTTCTCCTTATTAAACCTCATCCTGTTTACCTCTGACCATTTCTCTAACTTGCTAAGGTCGTTTTGAATTATGTCCCTATCCTCCAAAGAAGTCGCAACCCCACCCAGTTTGGTATCATCTGCAAACTTAATAAGCGTACTCTCTATCCCAGTGGTCCCCAACCTTTTCAGGTTGTCGGGCGCCAGGGGGCGTGGCCGTTCGCCCGCCCGGGGGCGGCCCCCCCATAGCCGCATGCCTGGGGGCGGGGCCCCCTCCAAGCGCCGCGCGCCCAGGGCCGGCGCCGGCGCCTCCCCTCCCCCCGCAAGCGCCGCGCGCCATGTGCCCGGGGCCAGGTCAGCCCCGAGCACCTGGCGGGCGCATGCAAATGCCCCCGCGATCGCCATGGCGCCCGCAGGCACCGTGTTGGGGACCACAGCTCTATCCCAATATCTACATCATTGATGAAGATATTGAACAGTACGGGTCCCAAAACAGACCCTTGCGGAACTCCACTTGTTATCCCTTTCCAGCAGGATTTAGAACCGTTAACAACAACTCTCCGACTACGGTTATCCAGCCAATTATGCACCCACCTTATCGTGGCCCTATCTAAGTTATATTTGCCTAGTTTATCAATAAGAATATCATGCGAGACCGTATCAAATGCCTTACTAAAGTCTAGGTATATGACATCCACCGCTTCTCCCTTATCCACAAGGCTCGTTATCCTATCAAAGAAAGCTATCAGATTAGTTTGGCATGACTTGTTCTTCACAAACCCATGCTGGCTATTCCCTATCACTTTATTACCTTCCAAGTGTTTGCATAGGATTTCCTTAATTACCTGCTCCATTATCTTCTCTGGGAAAGACGTTAAACTGACCGGTCTGTAGTTTCCTGGGTTGTTCTTATTCCCCTTTTTATAGATGGGCACAATATTTGCCCTTTTCCAGTCCTCTGGAATCTCCCCTGTCTGCCATGATTTTTCAAAAATCATAGCTAAAGGCTCAGATAGCTCCTCTATCAGCTCCTTGAGTATCCTGGGATGCATTTCATCAGGACCTGGTGACTTGCTGACATCTAACTTTCCTAAGTGATTTTTAACTTGTTCTTTGTGTATCCTATCTTCTAAACTTACCCTCTCTCTGCTTGTATTCACTACGTTAGGCACACCTCCAGACTTCTCGGTGAAGACCGAAACAAAGAAGTCATTGAGCATCTCTGCCATTTCTTCCAAGTTTCCTGTTACTGCTTCTCCCTCCTCACTAAGCAGTGGGCCTACCCTGTCCTTGGGGTAGACAGAACTGTCTGTCCGGGGTGGGGGTCGGGTCCCTTTAAGCACAGCCCTCGGCTAGCCACCCCCGGGGACTATAGATTAGTCGACTAACCGATAAGAATTTGTGAGGTTACCTGACTATTCAATGAACCGATATTTAACATCCCTAATCTGTGTGTCCTGTAGCTGGACCAGATCTGCATTTCCTTCGATGGCGGCAAAACCACCATGAACTTCATAGAGGCAGCTCTCCTGATCCAGGGTTCAGCCTGCATCTATAGCAAGAAGGTGGGGGAGCCAAGGAGGCCTGTCGTGACTCACGTCTGCTGCCCCTGCAAAGCCGGGACCAGAGCTTGCATGGCCTTGGCCAGCTGCAGGCGTGTGCAGTGGGTGCTTTGGGGAGGCTCACTTAACACTGAAAGTGTCAGGCCATCTGCATGTGTGCTATTGACCAAAGGTAGCCCTGAAACAATCGGCCTCACAGGTTGCCAGATCCAGCCCCTACTGTGGCTCCCTCGTCTCTCTTGGGATACGGACGTGCAGCCTGCAGAGTCTCTCCAGAAAGTACTTTGTTCCTCAGGCGAAATGCTCCCTGCACCTGGAGTTAAGGCGAGAACGCAGAAGTTATTGAAAACAAACATTGAGGCCTCTTTAGGGTCCCCTGTCCCCCTCAGCCCCTAATGAAGCAGCTTCCTGGAGACCCTTACAATTCAGCCTCTAACCCTCTTGCCCTGTTTTGGCAGGTGGAATATCTCTACTCTCTCGTTTACCAGGCCCTCGACTTCATCTCCAACAAAAAGTAAGTCCATTTTCCTTCTCTGGGAAGTTGCCCCTTTTGAAATCTGCCTGGGCTCAGTGCTGGGGGCTCTCAGCATGGCTCCCCGCAGGGTAGCTCAGCAGGCAAGTTCGTAGCTTTCTGTTCTGCCCCTCCTGTCCTTATTCTCACTCTCACGCTTCTTTGCCCCTCCCTCATCTCTTCTAGTCAAGCGTCTGGTTGTACTTTGCAAACACTACTCCTCCCTTAGATCAGGGATGTAATAATGTAGTCGATTAAACCAGTGTTTCCCAACCAGTGGTACGAGTACCCGTAGGGGCACTCGAGAGAAGTCTGGGGGAGACGTCAACACAGCTGAAATTTGGAGAAAACTGAATGTTTGTTTTAAGTTTTACCGCGTTTTATTATTTTTGTACTTTTTACACCCAAAAACATCATCGCCCGCCCGGCTACGTTTAAGTTGTTTAAACAAATGTGTTGCAATGGTAGAAAAAGGTTTTGTGTGTCTGAAAACTTGTAACAAAAGACAGGACTATGCAGCACTTTAAAGACTAACAAGATGGTTTATTAGGTGATGAGCTTTCGTGGGCCAGACCCACTTCAGTTACTGGGGGTACTTACCCCCCCTTAAAAAAGGGGGGGGTACTTCATAAAAAAAAAGGTTGAGAAACACTGGATTGAATGATTAACCAAGATGCCAAAGCTTATCAGTTAATTCCTTCGAGGAGATGCATTACTCCCCCACCAGTACACTTTTTTAGGGGGCTGGCCAGCAGCCTGGCTCAGTCCCGGCTGGTGCTGGCTCCTGGGAGCTACGCCCGTTGTGAACAGATTTTTTTCAGGACTGGAGCCTAGCATTAAACCCGCCAAACACCACGGAGCCAGTCCTGGACGACTGGTTTAACACCAGATGAAGGACGAGCCTGCCCAGTGATCTGAGCAGGGAGTCGTTCTTATGGGTTTTTATTCCCTTTTCTCCCACTGACTTACTGTGCAGACTTGGGCAAGGCCCTTTGCTTCCCACCCGCGCAAACAGCAATCGTTTCCCTATGTCTAAAGCAGGGATGTGAAGAAGCGTGTAATTGGTTAATCGTGAAGAAGTGTGTAATTCGTTAATCGTGTAACCGACACCTTTTTTGTCCACTACACGATTACTCTAGAAGAGTTGGCACTGCAAGACTCAGTCCCGGCTTGTGCCGGGTCCCGGGAGCGACCCCTGCTTTGTTATGCTACATGGGAGTCTGCTGTCCTGTGGTAGCCTTATGTGTGTGCCTCGGTTTCCCTGGGCACTGCATCAGTAGCGAGGCGAGGGTGGGAATTTGGGTGTGACTGCCTCCCCCACGTGCACAATGGCTGATGCCTCCTGCAACCTGAGCCTGGGAGGGGGGTGTGACCAGGGGATACCTTTTGCCCGGGAAACTGGACAAACGCTGCGGGTGGGGCTGGCTGCTGGGGGAGATGGGCTGCTGGGTGTGTGAGTGAGTCTTGCCAGCTGGGGGTGCAGGGAGAGGGCCCCTCTGTGGCCAGGGTGGATGGTGCTGGCTGCTCCAGGTTCCCTTGCTGACCAGTCTGTTCTACGCCGTGTCCCTGTTGACTGATAAGCCCTCTGCTCTCCCTGCCAGCCGAGAGTCGCATCTGGCTGCAGCTGGGGGTGCAGGGCCCGGGGACTCCCCGCCCCTTGGAGACAGGCCCCTTCTCTAGCACTGTACCGGGTCCTCTCTTGTCCTTGTGGCTTTATCTGCTGCCCACTTCTGGCCTGGAGCAGACACACGAGGTCCCCGTGTCTTTAGTCAGAGATCCGGGAAAGGCCCTGTCCCCGGGAACGTCCCGGCTGCCAGCAATGGTTTTCCTAGCGCTCTCTTGTGGCTTTTCCCCTCTAACCCAGGCGGGACAGGCAGCCGACCTCGGTGGGGGAGGATGGGACGGACGCTGACGTGAGCACTGGCCCCAGGAGGGAGGAGGAAGAGGTAAGATGCTGGGCGGGGGGGTGCCGTTCCTGTGTGTGCCAGCAGGGGGAGTGTGGGCAGTGTTCCAGCTGTCTGCACCCCTGGCAGAACTGGGGATCTGCTTGGGAGGGTGACCCTGGGCTGCAGCTTCCGGTGCCAGGTCTAACTGTGCCCAGGCTGGTTGGCTGCTCTGATCCCTCGCCGCCAGACCCCTCCCAAGCTGCTCTTCTCTGGCTCTGGGGTATTTAGCATCCACTGCTCCCTCCCCCCTGCTCCCAGACCTCCTGGCCTTCCAGCCCTTCACCGCCTGGGACAGAGCCCTCTGCCCCGCCCCAGGGACTGGCCGCTCGACCGCCACGGCTCTGTCTGCCGGGACAGAGGGCTGACGGCTGCGGGAGGCGTCAGCCGGTGACCAGTACAGCTGGCATGGCTAACCAGCCGCGCTGCTTGGGGAAGCCTGGTGTGCTGGCTTTGGGGAGCAGGGCCTGCCCGGGGCGTCCATCTGGTGACGAAAGGTCCCAGCTCCGAAGCCCCTGAGGGTAGGGATGTTTCCCTGGCCACCGTGTGCAGCGTTCCCATTGGCTCTGCCCCCTCGTCGGCCCTGGGTGCAGAGGCAGCTCTGCAGAGCCCTGGTTTGGGTCGGGGGCAGCGGGCTGTGCCTGGGGCAAGGAGTCAGGATTCCTTCCGCCACTGGACACGTCGCTTGACCTGCCTTCGGGGCGCAGCGCGACGTGTCCGTGCAGCCCGTCCAAGAGAGACAGCTGTGTGGGCGAAGGGCTCAGCCGCACCCCGCTCTCCTTGCAGTTCCTCTCGCTGGACGACATCAGGGACACCGCTGTGGTGAGCGTGGACATGAGGAAGGACCACCAGCCTCCCGTGAGTCACGGTCCCCAGTAGGGAGGGAAGAGTTTAACCGGTTAACTGATGAGCATTAGCTTAGTGATTGCACCTCCTGGTTAAACTTCCAGGAGCCCCCAGGGCCGGCAGCCCGTGGAGCATTTAACCGTGTGACTTGGGGCGAGGAACCTTTTTTGGGTCAGGGCCACAGAAAAATCAGTCGGGGGCTGCACATGAGCAAGAAGCAAAAAACCAAACCAAGCCTCCTTCCCTGATGGGGCCGCTGACTGAGGAGAAAGACACGGCCCCCAGAGCCTCGCGGGGCCAGGCTAATAGATTTTGTGTGCTCCAGTCCCGTGGGGGACTGGTGGGGGGGGACTGGAGTGCTGGGTGGGCTCAGCCTTGGGGGAGAGCCCTGAGCCTCGGGGGCTGGATCCAGGCAAGCAGCCCCCGGGCCTTAGGCTCTCTGGCCCTGCTGTAAGCGATTGTATTTCAACCGGTTACGTGGTTAGTTTTTAAAATGTTTGCATCCCTAGTCCCTATCTGATGTGCCTGCCACGCTCCTGTCCCTTCTGCCCCTGCATCACGGGGCTTCTGAGGCTAGAGTCTGCCAGCTTCCCCTGCCCCCCGGGTCTCCTCTAACTGAGCCGCGCTGCTAGCAGAAACCCCTGCCAGCAAGGGAGAATTTCCAGCCATTCCTGCAGCCAGGACCCTCCTCAGCAGCAGCAAAAGTGGCACGCTGTGGGTACCAGCAGCTGTCCTGTGGCTGGCGAGAGCCAGTGTTTGTCCCCTGGCAGGTCGGTGCCCAGCCTGCCCCGACAGCCCTGAGAGCAGAGGGCAAAAGCTCTCCGGGTGTGTGATCACTTCTTCCCGGCTGCAAGGCCCCTGTCTCTGGAGAGCAGCCGGGTCCCCTCCTCCCGCAATGGGCAGCTGGGATCATGCGGTCCTCCCTTTGCAGACGGTGAACATCGTTCCCTTGACTCCCATGGCCCTGGTACCGCCGGAGGAGATGGAGAAGAGAGACAACCCCCTGCTCAGGTAAAGGCTCCCCGCCACGTCACTCCTTTCCTCGCGGCTGCCTGCTGTCTCTCTTGGGTTGTCTCACCGGCGGCGTTAGGGTCGGGCCCTACTCGGCATCTTCATTAACGAGCCAGAGGAGGGAGGGGAGGAGGCCGGGGGCTCCGTGGACTGCAGAGATGTGGGCAGGACATGGCAGGAGATTCCTTGAGGGAAACACAACTGGGGAGCAGGCAGAGACTGGCAGGAAGGGGGGGTAGCAGCCAGTCTGACGTGAGGTGGGTCACCATGAGCCTGGACGGATGGAGGCCTTGTGTCCCGAAGCAGGGAGGGAACAGCCTCCCTCTCTGGCCGGCTGCAGGGAGCCCTCGCTGGGATTCTGCCCACAGCTCTGGCACCATCGGATCAGAGAGTGGGGCTATGTAGGGGGCGTTCAGAGCACAATGACGTAGCATGTGACCTCTGAGGAGAGGCTGAGGGATTTGGCCTACAGAAGAGGGGGGATTTGGTAGCAGCCTGCAGCTCCCTGGAGGGGGTTCCAAAGAGGCTGGCGAGAGGCTGGTCCCAGTGGGGGCAGAACGAGGAGCAATGGGCTCAAGTTGCAGTGGGGGAGGTCTAGGTTGGAGACTGGGACAAACTGTTTCCCTAGGTGGGGGGGAAGCGCAGGGCTGGGTTCCCTAGGGCAGGGGTGGAATCTCCATCCCTAGGGGTGTTTAAGTCCCAGCTCAACTAAGCCCTGGCTGGGCTGATTGAGTGGGGGTTGGCCCTGCTTGGGCAGGGGGCTGGACTCGGTGCCTCGTGAGGTCTCTGCCGGCCCCAGGATTCTGTGGCTCTACCAAAGTGTTCGGGGCCCAGAGCGAGACGTGAGCTGAGCTGAACCAGTCCTGTCTGGCTAAGCGACGGGGACGGGCTGCTGGCCTGAGCCGCATGGGAGGGTGGGGCCAGGTCTCCCCAACGCAGCCCCCTCAGTCGTATCCGAGCCAACAGAGGTCCCGTTCTGTGCTGGCTTGGGGGGTGACTGGGCTGATGGACCCAGCGTCTCGCCCTTCTTCCTGGCGCCCTGCGCAGCCCAATATGAAACCTTGCGCTGGCTGCGCCCGGGGCCGGGTCAGAGCCGTTCTGATGCCGTTTTCTCCTCGCAGCCGGAAGGGGGAGATCCTGGCCAGCCGGAAGGATTTCCGCATGAACACGTGCACCCCTCACGCCAACGGAGCCTTCATGCTGGAGCTGGCCGGCCTCTCGCCCACGCAGTGCCCCCAAGCACGACCCCCGGCCAGGGAGCCCGGCAGCGCCACAGGTGCGGGGTTGGGCTGGGGGGGTTTCCCGTGGCCACTCCAGAGAGCACTGGGGGGATGTGGGCCTATTCACTGATACCCCCACATCTGGGGAGAGGCTCTTTGTTCCTGCCCTTTCAGCGTCCCCTGGCTCAGGCTGGGTGAGCTGCGTCCTGCTGTCGGCTGGGCCTGCCTCCAGCGACGATGCTGAGGGGACCGTGACCGGCCCACTGCAGCACGGCCTGGGTGGGGGAGAGACGAGGGGACTGGCTGGGCCAGCAGTTGCCCTCCTAGGGGCTCCTGCCCTGGGCCAGGCGCTGCTCCACAGGAGAGGCCGAGCTGAGGGGAGCTGGCTACTCAAGTCGGCCTGGTTTGTGGCTGGCTGGAGGGAGCCTTGGTCACCAAACCAGGAGCTATTTGAGGGGGTTCCTCGGGGGCCGAGCGCCGTGTGGGGGGCTCAATAACAAATCTCCCCCGCCCCCAGGAGAGCAGATCGGCCCGCAGCCTGGAAACGTGCCCACGGAGCACAGTGTCTGCAGAACGCCTGTCCCGGTCCTGAACTTCTCTGACCATGAAGGTGAGCGACGCGGCCGGCTCGCTGTGTGAGGCCGGGGCGCTGGCGGCGCTCTGACCCCGGTTCCCTGCCACAGGGGGCCATGGGGATGCTCCCGTTCTCCCTGGCAGCCCTGTGGCTTGGGGGTGGGTCGGAGCAGGTCTCGGTCACTCGAGACCCTTCAAAGGGGCAGGTGGGGGGCTGGCTGTTCAGAGCTGCCTGAGCGGTCCCTCTTGGGAGTGGGGCAGGGGGAGGATGGGTGGCTTTCCAGGGGCTCTCCCTAGGCCGGGCTGGGAAGGGACCCGTCTCTCCAGGTGACTGTGCCCCTCTCTGGCAGGCGCCGTGGCACCAGAGTGTGGCGGAGGTGACGACGATGACGCAGGAGGCGGGGGCGATTTCTGGCCCGATGCCCCAGCAGGAGGCGTGGAGGCCAGTCCTGCTGTGGAGCACATGCAGCAGCAGAAGGTAGGAGGTGGGGCTGTTGCCGGGGGGCGGATGGGAGGGCTGCCGCACTGGCTCCCATCCAGCAGCCTGGGTCCTGCTCCCTCCCCTCTGTATGCTGCCTCGGAAGCTGACTGCCTTGTCCTCTGCCTGCAGAGCGCGCCCGAGGGCAGGGGGTACATGCTGCGGGAGAGGGCCCCCGCCGTGGACCCCAACGCCCACATAAAGGTGAGAGTCCCTGGAACGCCTCCGGAGGGGCAGCAGCGTCCCTGTGGGGTGGAGCGAGTCCCCGCTGAGGCAGGTGATCTAGGGGCTGCCCTGTGCAGGGGGCGTTGCCAGGGGGCAGAGCCCTAGAGCCAATCGCAGCGGCCCCTGGCTAGTGCCTGGGTGCTCCTGGCCGGCTCAAGGAGGGGGCTGTGCCAGGTGGGAACCCGCAGCCTGGCCGGCGAGCGGTGACATTCACCAGTCCCTTGCGTTCTGGGGCAGGAGATGCTGGATCCCTGGCGGAGCCTCGACCCCTTTGACGACTCCGAGGACAAGCCCTTCAAGAAAGGTACCGAGGGGCCAGGTGGCTTGGCCCGGCTGCTCCCTGGGGTTTAGCCGCTGGCCCGGGATGGGCTCCTAGGCTGGGCGTTCGGCTCCGGGGATTGCCCGCTTGCTGGGGGCAGGGAAGCCCGTGTCTGAGAGCTCCTGCTGTCCATGGGGCAAATGTCACTGCCCCCATCTGGAGTTGAGCCCTGCGGCCTGCGGAGAGCGGGTGTCCCAGCCTGCGGGGCCCAGGGGCCCCTTGGGAAGGGCCCCTACACTGACAGCGAGAACAGCGGGACCCCAACCTGCCTCCCACGGCGCTCGCGGGATTGCTGGGTGCTGAGAAGTGGTGTCAGGCCCTGGCCTCAGAGCCCCAAGGAGCGCAGGCGCCTCTGCTGGGGAAGGGAACCTGGCGAGGCTACGTTCCTGGGTCTTAGTCCCGGGGCAGGCGCTGGCTGTCAGTGGCTAAGGAGCCAGAGACTGGCAGGGCCCCTCGCCGCCCACCGATGCCAGCTCACTCCCTTGTCTGCCCTGGTTCCAGGCAGGCCCTTCACGGTGCCGCGGGGCCTGGCCGAGGTGCCCGGCAGCAAGCGGAAGAGGAGGGCCCCCTGTAAGCTGCAGGACTTCATGAAGTGGTTCTCTGCCACCCGTGAGTATCTGCGCTCCGGTGCCGCTCCTCTGCCCGGCCTCCGCTCCCTTGTGCTATGGCGACGGTGTCTGGGCTCTGCCCTGGGACTTGCGGCCTGCAGAGAGCGGGTGTCCCAGCCTGCGGGGCCCAGGGGCCTCTTGGGAAGGGTCCGCTGGGCAGTGCTCCCAGACAGAGGCCAGTGGGGGTCACCCACAGCAACCAGTGACTGCCCAGGGCCACGAGAGGGGACAGCCCCCCCACGTCACACCCTCCCTAACCCGCTTGGCTGCGTCCCGCTATCCCAGGGGGTCTCCAAGTCCTCTCACCGCGACCCCCCTTCTGACAACAAAAGTGACAGCACCACCCCGGGGGGGCAGAACCTGAGCCCCACCCTCCCAGGATGGGGTCAGCCCCAGGCAGAGGGCCTGTAACCTGAACCCTGCTGCCCTGGGCTCAGCAAGTCTGACACCAGCCCTGGTGGCCCCATTAAAACGGGGTTGCCACCCACTTTGGGATCCCGACCCCCAGCTGGAGAACCACTGCTCTGTCGGGTCCTCTCGCTACTTCTCCCAACCCCCAGGCGTGGCCTGGAGCCGCCAGGGGGTCCCGGGGCTGGGCGAGCAGCTGTGCCTGGCCACAGGGCTGTTTGAGGCGCTGGCATCCGTGCGTGTGTCCATCTTCTCCGGGCCCCAGAGCTGTAGCATCGCAGCCTTGCCCCCTGTAATTAATCGCTCCTCCTCCGAGGGGTCTGGCGGGGGGTCCTCCCGGCGGGGAATTGAGACCCAGAGACTAGGAGACTCACCCCAAGAGATGCAGGTAGCCGGGCAGAGCAGGGACTTGGACACGGGTCTCCTGCACCCGCGGCTGGTGCCCGCAGCGCCGGGCCAGCCTCGCGTCTGTGCCTAATCCCACTCCTGGCCCCAATAAGCTGCTGGCTGGTGCCCAACCGACAGGGCTGAACCCGCCGGTCTCACGTCTCCCGGCTCCGGTCTCTCCCCAGAGCACGACAGAGCTGACACCAGACGAGCCAAGAGGAAAGGACCCACGTTCGCTGGTGAGTGAGCCGGGGCTGGCGGTGTCTGTGCAATAACCCCCTTCCCCGCCCCCCTTAAGTCAGCTTTGCTGTCTCGGCATGTGGATTTGCACACCCCTACGGGACGTGGCTCGGTCCGTGTGCCTTTCTAGTAGCTCAGCCTGTGGTCCCCCCGGGCAGTGAGGCGGAGGGTTGGAGCAGGAATGTACTTTCACCCTCCCTCTCCCATCAGCACACCCCTCCTCCCCACCCTGGGGGGAGGGGGCTGGCCTGCACTGGATGGGGTAGGATGCCCAGCTGGCTGTCCCACTGCAGAGCAATGGGAGCTGCATGCCCAGCTGGCTGGAGCAGGCCTCTCCCACCCCCTGCTGCGCTTTGGTAGGGTGTCTGTCCTGGAACGAGGGGGGACCCCAGCCTGTCTGCAGCCAAGCCAGGACCGGGCCAGGCGCCCTGGCGGGCAGTCCCCAAGCTCCCACTGTCTTGGCAGATCTGGAGGTTCTGTACTGGAAGCAGGTGAAGGAGCGGATGGCCGTGCAGAGGAAGCTGCACAGGAGAATGGTGAGAGCTGCGGCGGTGGGCCGGGGGGGAGTGCGACGGTGCCTTCGGCCTGCCTGTAGGAGGGGACAGGCTCCTGGGAGCACCCTCCGGATGTGAAGGACTAGTCGACTAGCAAATGTTTATC
Source organism: Pelodiscus sinensis (assembly GCF_049634645.1). Taxonomy (NCBI): domain Eukaryota; kingdom Metazoa; phylum Chordata; order Testudines; family Trionychidae; genus Pelodiscus; species Pelodiscus sinensis. The sequence goes on from NC_134711.1 coordinate 1,081,823, forward strand.
GGATGCTCTGCTCAGTAGTTCGCTAGTTGCTTCCCCCCCCGGAGGGGGCACTTCAAAGCGGCAGTGCTGTGTGGAGCCTGAGGCCAGACCCCGGCTCCATGCGGTGTTGCTGCTTTGAAACGCTGCCATGGGAGCCCAGCGTTAGGCTCCTCCCGGCATTTCAAAGCGGCAGTGCCGTGTGGAGCCTGAGGCCAGACCCCGGCTCCATGCGGTGTTGCTGCTTTGAAATGCTGCCATGGGAGCCCAGCGTTAGGCTCCTCCTGGCATTTCAAAGCGGCAGAGCCGCATGGAGCCTGGGCTGATCCCGCAACGCCACACGGAGCCCCAGGATCCACAGGGAGTCCCCAGTGGACCCCGGGCTCCACATGGCGCTTTCACCTTTAAAGTGTAGCAACAGCCCTAGGGGGGTGCCCATCGACTAGTCGATGCAAATTGCATCAACTATTCGATTAGTCCATTACCCGCAATTTAACATCCCTCGAGCACACATGGGAGCCACAGGGATTGGCCGGTGGCTAGGGCATCTTTCCCAGGCCTGCCCCGCACAGGGCAGGGACCACCTGGGCTGCAGTGTTGCCCCTTGTGTTTTCCATCCTGATGCGGAATAACTTTTACATGCACTGAGGTGCATGTGGATGTGCACCACCCGTGGAAACTGGGCGCTCTGCTAATCAGCTGGGCAGCACCCAAGCGCTCGGCTGCCCGGGAGCACAGGGGGCAGCCCTGCCCGGCATATACTGCTCAGGGCCCTTGGGTGCTGCAAATCCCGAGGGCGCCCGACGCAGCGAGGCCAACGGTGACAGCCGGGCCTGTTCCCTCTGCCAGGGGCTGCTGCTGGGGAAGCATCTGCAGGAGGAGCTGCCGGAGGAGGCCGAGGAGGAGGAGCGAATGGACGACTACCTGGACCACGACGGGGGGGCAGGTACTCCTGAAAGCCGGGGGCGGCCGTTGCCTCCCTGGGCATGGGATCCTGCCCGCTGGGCTTCGCTCCTGCCCTGGAGGGCAGGGCCAGGAAGCGCCCCTCAGAGGGGAGGCATTTGCTATGGGGGACCCAACCTGCTGAAACTGGAGTGAGAATTCAGGCTGGGGCGCTTTGTGCCGAGCTGGACAGGCAGGCTCCGCACCCCCGGCACACCCAGGGCATCGGCCGTGTGACGCCTTTGTCCTCTCTTGCGGGGGTGAAGCATCCAGCAGGCTGCAGGGATCCCCTGTTCCCGCTCCCCTTGGTTTGGAGACTCCATGCTCGGCCTTCTGGGCAGGAACTCCTCCCCCCCGCCCCCCCTCCAGCCCTGACCAAAACCCTTTCTCTGCAGATGACTTCCTGGAGCAGGAGGACATTCAGCCGGAAGCCCCGGAGCAGCTGCCCGAGGGCGACCTGGGTAACGTAGTCCCAACAGATCCCCACCGTGCAGCCTCGTTCACCCCGAGGGCCTGGGCTGGCAGCAGGCCCCAGCCGGGGAGCTACAGCAAGGACGTGCAACTCAGAGCGGCTGGGCGTAGCTGGACATGGGTGGTATCCCAGCATGCATTGCTCCATTGTAAGATGCACTTCATGCTGGGACCTGTAGTCTCCAGGGCTTGCAGTTTGGTTAGCGGTGAGCACGGCCCTACCAGATTCACCGTCCATCTTAACGTCAGGGACGGGGTTTTAAAATCGGTCACTCGCACGGTGTCCGATGATTCCATCTAAGGCTTCAGGGTGTTGGAACCCTGGGTTCCTGCCCCAGAAGGGGTCTCAGAGTTGCCCCCCCCACCCTACTTCTGTGCTGCCGTCGGAGATGGGTTTGGTCTCTGGTTCGGGCCCATCTGTTCTGTGGGTGCCCCCTAACTGATGGTAGGAGTGTGGTGCGTGTTCCCAGCCTGGCGCGCACGCCCAGCGCTCAGGCAGCAAGCTCCATGCCCTTCCCGTGGGGCAGGGGGAGCCACGTCCCCGTTCGTGGGTCGGCAGGGCGGCCGTGTGGAACAGCAGCCCTGGGGGCACTCAGCTACAGCTTCCCCTTCACTTCCAGGCCCCTGCGCGATCCCCGACTCCCTGAGCTATGAGGAGCTGGTGAGGAGAAACGTGGTATGTACCCCTCCCGGGGGGCGTGGGGCAGAGTGCAGGGCCTCCCTGCCCAAGCCTGGCTCTGTGGTGCCGCTTGCCCATTGGCCTTTCCCTGCCCAGGCATCCATGCCCGCCCTCCCCCCCCGACGCCGTGGCTCATGGCATCTGGGAAGCCACGGCCATGAGTGTCTGTTCCCTCCAGCCCAGGCACGAGTGGGCTGCTGGGGGGCTCACTGGACTGGTTCTGAGGTTCAAGGGACAGCCTGGGAGTCTCTCAGCCCCTTGGCTGTCTGAACCCCCGCTCCCGCTCCAGTTCAGGGCTGTGCAATTAAAAGCCCATGAGGGCCAGGCCAGAACTTTTCAGCAGAGAGGGGGAGCTGCTGGCTGCTCCATGGGGCAGGCCCTCCGCCGGAGGAGTGAGCCCCCTGCCACTCTCGAAACACTGGCAGGAGCCATCTCTGCCCACGGCTGTTTGACTGGCCCCAAGCTGGGGGGCTGGGGGTGGGGAAGGTCCCCCTCCTCCCCCCTCATGCTCTCTCCTGTGCCCAGGAGCTGTTCATCGCCAACTCCCAGAAGTACGCCCGTGAGACGGTGCTGTCCCAGCGCATCCGCGACTGGGAGGACAAGATGGGACCCAAGCTGCAGGAGCAGGTGCGGCCGGAGCGTGGCTGGGGGGCGGGGAGGCAGGGCAGAGCGCGGGCTGGGCTCTCTGCAGGCCTGGGAGAGGTGGGCGCTGCTGGCAAGGCCCCGGGGTGGCTGGTGTGGGCTGGGAGTAAGGGTGGCGGGTGTGTTGCGAGAATCACCCCGCCACTGCTCCGGGGCATGTTCCCATCTGCCCAGCCCTGTGCAGCTTTGGCCAGGGCTCCCTGTCTGGCCTGGGCCCCTCCCACCGTCAGCTCCTGCCCCATTAGGTAAACTGGAGTGAGAGCTGCCCAACCCACTGCCCCCCGCAGTGCAGCCTGTGTCCTGGGGCAGCCAGCGACAGCTGCAGAACGGGGTTGGGGGGGCGACTGCCAGGCCAGTCATTGCCCTCCTGTGAGGAGGCAGCCCCCACTTGCTAGTGGCTGTGGGTGAGCGGGCTGGCCCCAGCCCCTCAGCGTCTGACACCCCCCCCTCCCCATATCGGCGCAGGAGGAGCGAGCCGCCTTCGACATCCACAGCTATGGGGACCAGCTGGCGGGGAGCTGCGGGCGCCTGGGCGAGTGGCGCTCCTTCGCCAGCCTGGTGGCAGGGAAGCCGGCCTTCGAGGTGTGTCGCTACATGCTGGCCTCGCTGCAGCTGGTGAGTGGCTGGGCTCAGGCTGCCCTGGGGGTACCCTGCTCTCCAGGGCGAGCAGCCAGCCCCTCCCTGCCCCTTGCTGTGGGCCAGGCTGCCTGTCTGCCTGCCCGCCCCAGAGCTACCCACAGCTGGAAGTCAGTCCCCCGGCTGTCGCCCCTACAGGCCAACGACTACACGGTGGAGATCGGCCAGCAGCCGGGCCTGGAGGAGGGGGTGGACACCATGCGGCTGCGCCTCATGACCCAAGAGCGAGCGCACGAGCGATTCCGCACCTACATGGCCCCCTCTGTGTCGAACTGACAGCACCTGCGGCTTGCTGGGACACACGGTGCCGGCCGGGGGCTGCTGTGCCGAGAGCCCTGCCCTGTGTATATACTGCCCTCCTGCAGCAAACTCTGTACAGCCTCTGCCTGTCTCTGCTGTCTTCTTCCGGCCGCCTCTGGCCGGGTCCTTCTGCCTTCCTCTTTGCTCTGGCTCTTTCCACCTGCATGCCAATAAACCCTGGATACGGCGCTGGGCCGAGCTTCCCCTCTGACTGGGGGTGAGGGGTCAGGCTCCATGGCGTGTGCTTTAGCGGAGCCCGGGGCTGGCGGGTAGGTGGAAACGCTCGTGGGCCAGGCAGGCTCCTGTCCCGCTCCTCTCCCACCTGGCACTGCTAAAGACAGACATGGCCCTTCCCCCAGGCTCCTGCCCCTAATGACCCACGGGGTCAGGCCCAGGGCTCTGCGGGCACACCTGGCCCTCGGGTACCCGTCGGCTTCTGGCCGTGAGGTTCAGTGCATGAGGCTGCAGCCTGGGCCAATCACGCTGCTGGCACTTCTCTCGTTCCCTTTGGAACGGGGCCTGCGCTTGGCCTCACAACCTCCCCTGGGCCTGTGGCCCTGTGTGTTCAGCCTGCCCTGAGTGACCTTGTTCCTGTTACAGGCTGGGCAACAGCCCTTCCCGGCTCCCTGGCCCCCCAGCAGGCAGCGTCCTACAGCCTCTGTTCCACCCTCGCTGGGCTCTTGTCCAAGCTGACCCATTCCAGTCTTGTTACTCTCCTCCGGCAGCCCTTCGACCCCGTGTCACCTCTGTGGCTGTCACTCCCTCTGGCTGTTGCGCAGGGGTGACCCAATCCACCTGCACTATGGGCCATGCTGCTCTGCCTCTCCTCTCCCCCAGAGCAGCGCTGGCTCATACACAGCCTGAGCCTGGCCTGTGCACTTGTGCTGGGGAGGGGCTCAGAGCAGGGATGGGAAAGGTGCAGCCCACGGGCCCCAGCAAGGCCGGGGCGCCCGAGAAGTCATTCGCTGTTCAAGGGGTGCACAGCGCCTGGGGGGAGCCCCCAGCCCTTTTGATCAGTGAATGACTTTGTACTGGCTCCTGCCCTGCCCTGGGTGTGGGGAGAGCATGCAGTGTCCAGAGGGATCCGCCAGCTGTTCCAAATGGTTGGCGGTGCCCTCTAGGTGCTGTGCCCTCTGGCGAGGCAGGGGAGCACATGAAGTCTCTGTCCCCCACTAGCATTTAGAGGGGCCCCTTGTGGGGGTGGAGCTGCCTGCACCGCTAGCTACAATTTGTGGAGTTACCTGTCCCCCTGCAAAACGTATTGCCCACCCCAGAGGAGCCGAGACCTTTACTCAGTGTCAGTAGAGGCCCAGGCTGCAGGGCGGGAGGGCCTCCCCCCCCCGTATTAGTGTCCTGCTCCCAGGGCTGGGCTGAGCCCCTCAGACCCACCAGCTCAGAGACTTGTTGGGAAATACCCGCCCCACCCAGCGCAGAGAATTATCCAGGCTGGCTGTGAGTAATCTTAGGTACGCGGCAGCCTCCACCTCTCCTCCTGCCCCCTGGCAGCTCCCAGCTAGGCCAGGTCAACTCAACGTACCAGCAGCCCCAGCCACTCACTATGCTGCCAGGGCAGGCCCAGCCTTTGGTAGGGGCAAGGCCAGCACCGCAAGCAGGCTGGGAGTTGCAAAGCAGCAGCAGTGTTTGGTGCTGGCAGGCCTAGGTAGAGAACAGCACTGACTGCAGCAGAGGGAGGATCGGCCTGCCCTCAGGGCCCCGGGGGAGGGGACCCACTGGCTGCCCAGGGGCAGGGGGCTGCCTGCTTTGCCAGGTCCGGCCCAGCAGTGGAAAGGAGATCAGGCCCATGGGTCTGCCCTAGCAGTGAGCAGGGCGTTTATTGCTGGTGCTCAGCTGCCGAGCCGCCGGTAGGTCTCCATGTGGCCCTTGATGCTCTGGACGATCTGTACCTCGCTCTTGCCCCGGTTGTAGTAGTCCAGGAAGAGCCCGTCGGGGCTGAGCAGGTAGATGATCACCGTGTGGTCGACGATGTAGTCGTTGTCCTCGTCCCGGGGCCCGGCACTGTAATACACCCGGTAGGCCCGGCCTGCCTTCCGCACGTTCTCCGGGCTCCCGGTCAGCCCCAGCAGGCGCGGGTGGAACTCCTTCACGTACTTGGCCACGGCGGCCACGTCGTCCCGCTCGGGGTCCACGGTGATGAAGACGGGCTGCACCCGGGGCAGCTGTGGCTCCTGGTCCAGCAGCCGCACCACCTGGCTCATCTTCTCCAGCTCCTCCGGGCAGATGTCGGGGCAGTGAGTGAAACCGAAGTAGAGCAGCACCCACTGGCCCAGGAAGTTGGCCTTGGAGCGGGGCTGCCCGGTGTGGTCCACCAGCTGGAAGTCCCCCTGGCCGAGGGACAGCTTCTTCAGCTCCTGGATGCGCTGCAGCTTCTGCTGCTGCTCCTTTTCCCTGCGGAAGTAGAGCCAGACCCCCAGGAAGGCCCCCCCAAACAGGCAGGTGATGAGCAGCCGAGTCCTCAGCTGCACCTGGGCCGTGCCCGATGGGTCCCCCTGGGAGAATGGTCGCCTTGTGACCCTGTTCCAAGAAGGGGGCTGTGCTGCCCACCGTGGCTGCAGGCTCCCTGCTGCAGCAGCTGGGAACCACCTTGTGGGCGTGGAGAATCCGCCGCTGTCCCACGCTTTCGAGTGTGGTGACAGCTGGACTCTTTTACTGGCTGTCGACAGGATGTGCCTTGCACTGCCAGGGGGAGAGGGGCTGTGGGCACGTCCCCAGAGAGCCCAGCATCTCCCCCCAAGGCCGCACTGCTGGGGACCGCACTGAGCCCCGGGCCAGCAGCTCCGCAGGGGGAGGGTTGGAAACATCCTGGGCAAAGCTGAAAGGGCAAAAAAGAGCCTCCAGTAACTTGGTGTCTTGGGCTGCACCGTTCTGCAAGGCAGGAAGTGCGGGCCAGGCAGGAAACCAGAGCATGGAGCAGATGGGTCGGTCCCCCAGGCTGGGAATGCAGGAGCCCTGGCTCATGGCTCCCAGAGCACGGGCTGATCCTCACCAACCTGGCGCTGCAGCTGCAGCTGCACCTGCACCTGCCTTCCAGCCTCCTGCAGCCCAGCCCTGCCCTGCCCCGCCCCAGCTCTTCCAGTGCCCTGTGGCCCCCCCCAGCCCTTCCGGTGCCCTGTGCCCCCCCCCAGCCCTGCAGCCTCCTGGCCCCCCAACCCTGCCCCCCCTGCCCTGCAGCCTCCTGCCCCCCCCACCCCCAGGCTCCCCCCAACCCTGCTCCCCCAGCCCTGCAGCCTCCTGCCCCCCCACCCCCAGGCTCCCCCCAACCCTGCTCCCCCAGCCCTGCAGCCTCCTGCCCCCCGCCCCCCCTGCCCTGCAGCCTCCTGCCCCCCCCACCCCCAGGCTCCCCCCAACCCTGCTCCCCCAGCCCTGCAGCCTCCTGCCCCCCCCCACCCCCAGGCTCCCCCCAACCCTGCTCCCCCAGCCCTGCAGCCTCCTGCCCCCCGCCCCCCCAGCCCTGCAGCCTCCTGCCCCCCCCACCCCCAGGCTCCCCCCAACCCTGCTCCCCCAGCCCTGCAGCCTCCTGCCCCCCCCCACCCCCAGGCTCCCCCCAACCCTGCTCCCCCAGCCCTGCAGCCTCCTTCTCCCCAGCCCCCCCCGCCCTGCAGCCTCCTGCCCCCCCCCAGGCTCCCCCCAACCCTGCTCCCCCAGCCCTGCAGCCTCCTGCCCCCCTGCCCCCCCCACCCCCAGGCTCCCCCCAACCCTGCTCCCCCTGCCCTGCAGCCTCCTGCCCCCCCCCCCAGGCTCCCCCCAACCCTGCTCCCCCAGCCCTGCAGCCTCCTTCTCCCCAGCCCCCCCCCAACCCTGCAGCCTCCTGCCCCCCCCAGCCCTGCCCACCTGGCCGGCGCCCGGGCTCTGCCCATCAGCACATTCGCTCCGGCCGCGCTGAACACGCGGAAGTCCGTGACGAATCCGCCCACACGGCATCCGCCCGGCGCATGCGCAGCCTCCCATCTCGGCGCTGTTCCGCCCCCCCTGGCGTTGCGCCTGCGCCTTGGTCCCCGCGGCTGACGCGCGATTCCCGGCTGCCGGCAGCAGGGGGCGCCGGGCGCACAGCGCTGGGCCCGCCGGGCTGCCACCTGGCGGCGCGGCGCGGGCCCGCGTTAAAGTGCAGCGCGCCCCTCCCCTCCGCCCCCAATGGGGCCGCCCCTCCCCCACAGGACCCCTTCTTTTGCAGAGCCCCCATAATGCCCCATAGCCCCCCAGCGGGGGGTGCCCCCTGAGCCCTCCTGCCGGGGATGCTCCCCCCTCCCAACCCCCAGCGCACCTTGGCCCTCCAACTGGGGGGTGCCCCCCGAGATCCCCAGTGGGGGGGTTCGTCCCCTCCAGCGGGAGATGACCATGCAGGCGGGCCAGGCGGGCCGTGGGTTGCATGTGACCCTCGGGGGGGGGGGCAGTGGGGCTGGCGGGTGCACCAGGCGAGCCCGCTGGACATGCCAGCGCGGGGCGGAGGAGGCGTCGAACAGAGCAAGGCAGGCGGCGCGGCCCGAGCGGAGCGGCAGCGAGGAGCAGCCCGGCCGCAAGGCGCCCGCCCGGGGCAGCAGCCGCAGGGGACGGGCAGGCCGGGTGTGGTTCTAGGGGGCAGCACCTTTGGGCCAAGCACCTGGCCTGGTCCAGCCACAGCAGCCAGCTCGCGTGCAGCAGAGAGCGAGGAGTTACCCCAACCCACCGCCAGGGTAGCAGAGCAAGACACTTTATTGCCCAGTCGTTCGTGCTGGTGGTGGGGCTGAAAAGGGTTGGCAATGGGGCTGGTAGGCGCTGGCGTTGGGGCTGGAGGGGGCTGACAGTAGGGCTGGAGGAGAGGGGCAGTGGGGCTGGCAGTGAGGCTGGTGGGTGCTGGCAGGGGGGTTGGTTGTGGGGCTGGCACTGGGGCTGGCAGTGAAGCTGGATAGGGTTGGCAATGGGGCTGGAGGGGACGAGCAGTGGGGCTGGCAGTGACACTGGCAGTGCGGCTGGAGGGGACAGGCAGTGGGGCTGGCAGTGCGGCTGGAGGGGACAGGCAGTGGGGCTGGCAGTGACGCTGGCAGTGCGGCTGGAGGGGACAGGCAGTGGGGCTGGCAGTGGGGCTGGAGGGGACGGGCAGTGGGGCTGGCAGTGACGCTGGCAGTGCAGCTGGAGGGGACAGGCAGTGGGGCTGGCAGTGCGGCTGGAGGGGACAGGCAGTGGGGCTGGTAGTGGGGCTGGAGGGGATGGGCAGTGGGGCTGGAGGGGCTGGACAGTGGGGCTGGCAGTGGGGCTGGAGGGGGCAGGCAGTGGGGCTGGAGGGGACAGGCAGTGGGGCTGGAAGTGGGGCTGGCAGTGGGGCTGGAGGGAATAGGCAGTGGGGCTGGAAGTGGGGCTGGCAGTGGGGCTGGAGGGGGCTGGCGGGCGCTGGCAAGTTGCCCCGTCCAGGAGGCAGAGGCTTGAGGGGCAGCGCCTGCAGGGGGCAGTGAAGAGCCGGGGGGCAGCGCCCCCCTTAGGCGGGGCTGAGCAGCGCCTGGCCGCTCCCGCAGGCCTGCTCCCCGCTCAGCTCCTCCAGGGTCCGGCTGCCCTGGGGCAGGAGGATCTCGGCCACCTTGCCGCTGGGCGTGAAGGGCTCCGAGCCTGCCAGGACCAGCGCCCCCTGCAGGGCGCGGCGCTGCTCGGCGCTCAGCTCCGGCCTGTCGTAGTGAATCCGGATCCAGGGCGAACCTACGGAGACGGGGGCAGCGGCTGAGCCCCCTGTTCCCCGGCTCCCACCCTCCTCCCGCGCCCCTCCCCTCGCCCCACTTTTTCTAATCCAGCCCGGTGCCCAGTTTGCGGGGGGGTTATATCCGGTGTCTCCCCCGTCCAGGCCGGCGCCAGCCTCCCGCCCAGGCTCTGCCATCGTCTCTGTGCCACGGTCTGGCGGTGCCGGGTCACGCGGGCAGAGCTGGGGCCGGGTGCCCAGAGCAGGCGGATACGCCGGGGAACCCTGAGCGGGTCTGGGGGCCTGGCCGGACTCTGCCCCCGCCCGGCTCTCACCTTTCGCCACGCGCTGCCCCTCGGCCACCAGCAGCTCGGCCCCCACGCGGTGGTTGATCGGCTGCCCCTTCTGGGTGCGGCCGGCTCCCAGCTCATGCAGCACCCGGGCGATGGGCAGAGCCTCCACTCTCTGCACCGTGCCTGGGGAGAAGGGGGGGACTGGCAGTGAGGGAGGCACCAGCCCAGCCCGAGGGCGTTCCTATGGGATGGGGGGGGTCAGCTGGTGCCCCCTCCCCAGGGGTTCTCCGTGGCGGGGGGCAGGGAGCAGCTCCCCATGGGGCCCGGCAGGGGAGCTACCGACCGGGGCTGCCCCGCCCTTGTTCCCCGCCCTGCCTTACCGTCCTGGGCAGCGGGCAGCTCCTCCTGGGCCCGAGCCCGGCCCAGCACCTGGTAGCGCTGCTCCTCGGTTCCCGCGCACAGGGCCCTGGCGAGGCCGGCCTCCACCCCCTGGGCCTGCAGCATGGCCTGAAACCGCCCCAGGGCCGAGCCATCGTCCAGCGTGGCCGCGATGCGGGCAGCTCCCTGCCCCACGGAGCCGGCCTGCCCACACTGCCAGAGCAGAGAGCCCCCTGCATGGGGGAGACAGGTGGGGGTCTCACTCCTGCCAACAGAGTCTCCCCCACCCCCCATGCAGCCCCCTCAAGGTGGCCTCCTCCTCCCTCCAATGCCCCCAACACGGCCCCACCGAGCGAGCCCCCAGCTGGCCAGGCCCTGCCCCTAGCTTTGTCCCTGGGCCCTGTTCCAGCCAGTAGGGTTACCAGGTGATTTCAAAGAAATGCCGGATACACTTGATCTCAGATGCGAGGGAGGCCAGCCGGGAGGGGAGCGAGGCTGGCCAGGTGGAGGTCGGGGGGAGCAGGGCTGGCCAGAGGAGATGGGGGGGAGGGCTGGCGGGAAGCAGGGCTGGCTGGGAGGAGATTGGGGGGAGTGGGGCTGGCTGGGGGGAACTGGCTGGCGGGGAGTGGGGCTGGTTGGGAGGAGGTTGGGGGGAGCGGGACTGGCATGGGGAGATCAGGGCGGGGGGGGGATGGACGGCTGACAGGAAGCAGGGCTGGCTGGGAGAAGATTGGGGGGAGTGGGGCTGGCCGGGGGAACCAGCTGGCAGGGAGCGGGGCTGGCCTGGGGGCATGCAGATCCCGGGGTGCTGCCCGTCCCGCACACGGTCCTGGCAGGGCGAGTCTGGCCCCGGGATTCCATCCTGCCCCGCCCCCACGTCCATGCCCCTCCTCTCTACGGCGTCGTTGCGTACTGCCTGGCTGGTAGACACGCTCACGCCGTGTGCAACTACGCACTGATACTCACGATCGGGGCTCGACAATTAGTGTGATCTACTTGCCCGTGGCGAGTCTACTCTGCACTAGTTAGGCCTCAGCTGGAGTACTGTGTCCAGTTCTGGGCGCCACATTTCAAGAAAGATGTGGAGAAATTGGAAAGGGTACAGAGAAGAGCGACAAGAATGATTAAAGGTCTAGAGAACATGACCTATGAAGCCAGGCTTCATGAACTGGGCTTGTTTAGTTTGGAAAAAAGAAGATTAAGGGGGGACATGATAGCGGTTTTCAAATATCTAAAAAGGTGTCACAAGGAGGAAGGAGAAAATTTGTTCCTCTTGGTTACTGAGGACAGGACAAGGAGTAATGGGCTTAAAGTGCAGCAGGGGAGGTTTAGATTGGACATTAGGAAAAAATTCCTAACTGTCAGGGTGGTCAAATATTGGAATAAATTGCCAAGGGAGGTGGTGGAATCTCCCTCTCTGGAGATATTTAAGAACAGGTTAGATAGACATCTGTCAGGGATGGTGTAGACGGAGCTTGGTCCTGCCTTGAGGGCAGGGGGCTGGACTCGATGACCTCTCGAGGTCCCTTCCAGTCCTATTATTCTATGATTCTATGATTCTGAGTTGATTACAAGCCGGCACAGCTGCGCAGTGCAGTGTGCGCAGTGCGGTGTGCGCAGTGTGGTGTATGCAGAGCGGTGTGCGCAGTGTGGTGTGCGCAGTGTGGTGTATGCAGAGCGGTGTGCGCGCAGTGCAGTGTGCGCAGAGCGGTGTGCGCAGTGTGGTGTGCGCAGAGCGGTGTGCGCAGAGCGGTGTGCGCAGTGTGGTGTGCGCAGAGCGGTGTGCGCAGAGCGGTGTGCGCAGAGCGGTGTGTGCGCAGTGCGGTGTGCGCAGTGCGGTGTGCGCAGAGCGGTGTGTGCGCAGTGCGGTGTATGCAGAGCGGTGTGTGCGCAGTGCGGTGTGTGCCGGACTGTGTGGCTTGCCACTGCTTGGCGAGCCCTGCTCATGATAACAATCCAACTGACTTAATTAGAAAATACCCGACATTTCTACGTCCGGTATTTTCTCCATTTGTTTCCCGTCCAGAAAGCTCAAATACCAGTCCGTCCGGTTCAAAACTGGACACCTGGCGACCCTACCAGCCCGTCACCCAGAGACCCCTGGCCCATAGCCGCACTCAGCTCCTGCCCCCCCCCAGGAACAACTTCTCAGCCCGGCCGGGGGGAACGTGTCCACAGCCCGGCCAGGCAGGGGGAACAGGGCTGGAGCCAAGGATGTTCCTTGCTCTCCAGGGACGGCATTAAGCCTTGGCCATGGGCAAACCTGGCATGCGCCGCCCCCCCCACACCAGCGCCCCCCTGCCCTCCAGGGCTGCAGTGCCTGAGCTCCCCACACCTAGCATGGTGACCAGCTGCCGCAGATCCGCCGGCCCTTGGCCCCCCAGGCACTGCAGGGCCTCCAGCACCTCCAGGGAGTTGCCCACGCGCCGTCCCAGGGGCCCGTCCATCCTGCTGAGCACGGCCACGGTGCAGATGCCCAGCCGGCTGCCCACCGACACCTGCAGGGCAGTGAGCACGGGGGGGGGGGTAGCGCCCCCCCGGCCCCAGGTGGAGGAGGGGCAGCTTCCACCCAGCGTCCCCCTCTCGCGGCCTCGTGATTCCAGCACCCGCCCCCCGGCTCTAGCGTCCCCCTGGGCACGGCAGGCTCGGACAGGCCTTGCTCGGGCGGCTGTTGTGGAGTCGGGAACCCGGTTCCCCTCGGGCCAGGGCTTGGGCTGCCCGGCCCCGGTGTCGGGGCCCACAGGAGACCTCTGGCCCCCTGGGAGGCCAGTCAGCACAGGGAGGGGGGTGCGGAGGCCCCGGCAGGCAGAGGGGGGATGGGGCAGGCCATTCGGGGCTCCGGGGGGGGGGGGATGGCGATGCCGCCTCCCCCAGGGTGGGCAGGCCTGGCCCACTCACCAGGCTCTGGGCCAGGGTCCGGGCGCTCTCCAGGCTGGCGTACAGGGCGGCGCTGCCAAATTTCACATCCAGCACCAGGGCCGAGACCTTTTCCGCGGCCTTCTTGCTCAGAATGGAAGCTGCAGAGCCGCGAGGGGGAGGGGGGAGCTCAGACCTGGCCCCCGGGACTGCGGCAAAATCCTGCCTTGATGTCTGACGCCCGGCTCCCAGGGACAGTGCCCTCCCCTGGGGCTTCTGGCGCCCGCCACGGCCGGTCAGAGACGCCTGGCACGGCCCCAGGGGCTGGCTCTGGGCTCCGGTCAGCCCAAGGGGCAGGGGGCTGGACTTCGGGGTGAGGGGCAGGTCCCCCAGCCCAGACTGCAGGGTTTCCTGGGGCCTCGGCATTCCCACACCCCCCAGCTCTCAGGTAGGCCTGACGGGCGCTCCACCGCACCCCCCAGGGGGCCGCCCGACGGGAGCCCTGCCACGTTCCCTCACCCCGGCCAAGGCGCTGGTACCTGTGATGAGGGGCAGGCTGTCCACCGTGGCCGTGACATCTCGCAGGCTGTAGAGCACCTTGTCTGCCGGGACCAGCTCCTCACTTTGCCCCACGATGCAGCAGCCCACCTGCTCCAGGATGTGCCTCATCTGCAGCACCAGGGAGGGGCCATCAGCGTGGGGGGGGGCTAGTTACCCCAGCAGGGCAACAGCCAAGTGGGAAGCAGCTGGCCACTGCCAGCAGGCACCGTGAGCGGGATGCCCAGCTGTCTGAGGGCCTCGGGGCGGGAAGAGACAAGGGCCGGGCCAAGGCGCTGACTGGCTTCCCCCCAGCTCTGGTCTCTTCCCGCAGCCCCTTTCCCGAGAGGCCAGACCAAAGGTCCAACTAGCCCAGTTTCCTGTCTCCCAATGGCAGGTGCCCCAGAGGGAGCAAACAGATCAAGGAATCACCAAATGATTCCTCCTGTCACCCATTTCCAGCCCCCGACAAACAGAGGCCACGGACACCACCCTACCCATTCTGGTGAATAGCCATGACTTTATGTAGTTCTTATTTGAACCCTGTTAAAGTCCTGGCCATCACCACATCCTCTGGCGAGGAGTTCCACAGGTTGACTGTGCGTTGTGTGAAGAAAACCTTCCCTTTCTAAAAAACCTGCTGCCTATTAATGCCATTTGGTGACCCCCTCGTTCATGTGTGATGGGAACAAGTAAATCACTTTTCCTTTTCACCCTTTCCACGCCAGTCATGCTTGCGTAGATCTCTAACCCCCCTTTAAGCTGAAAAGTCCCTGTCTTGTTAATCTCTCTTCCTATGGGACCCATTCCCAATCCTGGATCATTTTCGTTGCCCTTTTCTGAACTTTTTCCAGGGCCAAGAAATCTTTCTGGAAGTGAGGCAGTGGCGGCTCGTCGGGGTTCCTCCGACTCCTGCACCCCCGTAGTGGCACGGACAGACTCCCCCAGCCAGTAGAACAGAGGGAGTTTATTGCTTCTCCAGGATACAGCACAGCACAGATGGAATCTGGTTCCAGGGCGGGACTAGGATGCTTCAGCCCCCCTTGAGATGGGGAGACTGGGCCCCTAAATCCCAGCCCCTTGCCTAGGCTGCTTCCTCCATGATACCAGCCAGAAACAAAAACCTCTTTTCCAGGCCCTGCCCCCAGCCAGGTGCTGGGTCCCCCCCCCCCCCTTTGTCTCTCCCTAAGCGGCTGAGCCTGGGTGTCTGGGTTAATCCACATTGGGTGAGTCAGTGGGAATCTCCCATCCCAGCGCAGGGGGACCCCGGGCACAGAGCAGGCAGCCCCCCCACTCCGCCACAGAGGCGACTACGTCTGTGCACAGGGTTCGAGCCGTGGGCATCCCATGGAGCTAGAGAGGCAGTAAGATCTCTGTCTTACTCTCTCCCCCTTTGGATAGCGAATTCTCTAGCCCCTATGGACACTTGTATGCTGTGCCCCCCCCTTTGTCCCAGAGATGGGGGGCTGGCCCCAGATGGGGCCCCCCCATACCAGGCAGACCCTCGGAGCTCCCTCCCCTGGCACCGCCCCAGCCCCTGCAGCGGCCCCCTTACCTGCTCGGGGCTCTGAGAGATGTTGAACCCCGGCACAGACTCCAACTTGTCCAGCGTGCCCCCGGTGTGGCCCAGCCCCCGCCCGCTGATCATGGGCACCTGGCGGGGGGAGAGAAGGCCCCAGGGGCTGGTGAGAGGCAGCCGGGCAGGCCGGCGATGGCGGGATGAGCCCCTTGGTGCCGAAGGGAATCCACACGGGGCAGAGACTCCGGCCAGGTGCCACGTCGGCTGGCAGCCACGCAATGGCAGGGCCACGCCCGGAGCAGGGCACCCGGGCGCACCCACGACCACGCTGCCCGCCTGGCCCACAGGGAGACACCGACCTCGCCTGCTCCCCAGCCCAGCTGCCGTGAGCACCCCTCGGTCTCTGCCCAGGCGCTGGAGCTCACCTTACAGCCGCAGACAGCCAGGGCCGGGGCCAGCGCCAGGCTGACCTTGTCCCCCACGCCCCCCGTGGAGTGTTTGTCCACCAGGAGCCTCTGCCAGCTGTCGGGCCACTCCAGGACCCTGCCCGACACCATCATCTCCCGGGTCAGCGCCAGCGTCTCGTCCGGATCCATGCCCCGCAGCCGGATGGCCATCAGCATGGCCCCTGGGGGCCAGAGCCACGGCTCAGCGGCAGAGCTCCGGGGGCTGGGCAGGACCAGGCTGGAGCCGGCACCCAGGGGGGCTGGGTGATGGGGCCGGAGGCCTGGCAGCTGGTGAGCATTGGGAGGAGGGGACAGGCAGGAGCCGCACCCTGGGGGGGGCTCTCC
This sequence comes from Pelodiscus sinensis, assembly GCF_049634645.1. Classification (NCBI taxonomy): domain Eukaryota; kingdom Metazoa; phylum Chordata; order Testudines; family Trionychidae; genus Pelodiscus; species Pelodiscus sinensis. Next base: position 1,097,502 of record NC_134711.1, read on the forward strand.
CACCCCCACCCAAGCGAGAAATTAACCTGGGCACTTGGGGCCCGCCCTGGGCAGAGCGAGCCCAGCGCTGAGCCAGGCCAAAGCAGAGGGGGCTCCTGGATCCGCACCCGGCTCAGAGCAGAGATCCCCCGAGGACCTCGCCTCCCAGGGAACGTGCAGGGGGCCGGCCTCTGGGACCCCCATGCCCTGGAGCTCAGCCTGTCCCCTGCCAGGGACCCGCCTGCCCCGGGGCCCCCAGCCCCCCAGGGACTCACACCTGCCCCCCCCGCCAGGGACCCACCTGCCCCAGGGCCCCCAGCCCCCCAGGATCTCACAACTGCCCCCCCCGCCAGGGACCCGCCTGCCCCGGGGCCCCCAGCCCCCCAGGATCTCACACCTGCCCCCCCCCGCCAGGGACCCGCCTGCCCCGGGGCCCCCAGCCCCCCCAGCCCCCCAGGATCTCACACCTGCCCCCCCCCGCCAGGGACCCGCCTGCCCCGGGGCCCCCAGCCCCCCAGGGACTCTCACCTGCCCCCCCCCGCCAGGGACCCGCCTGCCCCGGGGCCCCCAGCCCCCCAGGATCTCACACCTGCCCCCCCCGCCAGGGACCCGCCTGCCCCGGGGCCCCCAGCCCCCCAGGAACTCACAACTGCCCCCCCACCAGGGACCCGCCTGCCCCGGGGCCCCCAGCCCCGCAGGATCTCACAACTGCCCCCTCCCCAGGGACCCGCCTGCCCCGGGGCCCCCAGCCCCCCAGGAACTCACAACTGCCCCCCCGCCAGGGACCCGCCTGCCCCGGGGCCCCCAGCCTCCCAGGAACTCACAACTGCCCCCCCGCCAGGGACCCGCCTGCCCCGGGGCCCCCAGCCCCCCAGGAACTCACAACTGCCCCCTCCCCAGGGACCCGCCTGCCCCGGGGCCCCCAGCCCCCCAGGAACTCACAACTGCCCCCTCCCCAGGGACCCGCCTGCCCCGGGGCCCCCAGCCCCCCAGGAACTCACAACTGCCCCCCCGCCAGGGACCCGCCTGCCCCGGGGCCCCCAGCCCCCCAGGAACTCACAACTGCCCCCCCCCAGGGACCCGCCTGCCCCGGGGCCCCCAGCCCCCCAGGATCTCACAACTGCCCCCCCGCCAGGGACCCGCCTGCCCCGGGGCCCCCAGCCCCCCAGGAACTCACAACTGCCCCCCCGCCAGGGACCCGCCTGCCCCGGGGCCCCCAGCCCCCCAGGAACTCACAACTGCCCCCCCCCCGCCAGGGACCCGCCTGCCCCGGGGCCCCCAGCCCCCCAGGAACTCACAACTGCCCCCTCCCCAGGGACCCGCCTGCCCCGGGGCCCCCAGCCCCCCAGGAACTCACAACTGCCCCCCCCCCAGGGACCCGCCTGCCCCAGGGCCCCCAGCCCCCCAGGATCTCACAACTGCCCCCCCCGCCAGGGACCCGCCTGCCCCGGGGCCCCCAGCCCCCCAGGAACTCACAACTGCCCCCCCCCCAGGGACCCGCCTGCCCCAGGGCCCCCAGCCCCCCAGGAACTCACAACTGCCCCCCCGCCAGGGACCCGCCTGCCCCGGGGCCCCCAGCCCCCCAGGAACTCACAACTGCCCCCCCACCAGGGACCCGCCTGCCCCGGGGCCCCCAGCCCCCCAGGAACTCACAACTGCCCCCCCCCAGGGACCCGCCTGCCCCAGGGCCCCCAGCCCCCCAGGAACTCACAACTGCCCCCCCGCCAGGGACCCGCCTGCCCCGGGGCCCCCAGCCCCCCAGGAACTCACAACTGCCCCCCCCCCCAGGGACCCGCCTGCCCCCAGCCTCCCAGGAACTCACAACTGCCCCCCGCTGCCCCGGGCTCACCCGTCTGTCCCTCCTGGAGCGCCCCGCGGGTCACGGCGCGCACGAAGAGCCGGATCTCGGAGTCCCGCAGCCGCTCCCCGTCCCGCTTCTTGCGGATCAGCTCCGGGAGGCTGGGGCCCGAGTCGGGGCCGGGGCCCGTCGGGTCCATGGGGCCGGGCAGAGCCCCGGGGACCCCGGAGCCAGAGGGGCGCAGACGCCGGCGGGTCCCGCTCCTGGCGCCCCGGCTCGCTAGGGACTGGGGCTGCTCCCCGCTCCCAGCGGCCCCGGGCTCCGGAGAGGCGTGGTGGGCGCTGCCCCGTGGCGCGGCCAATCGGGGCTGGGATCCAGCCTTCGGGAGGGTTTCCCCGGCAGCCAGGAACCAGCGGGCCGCGGGCACCTGCCCCTGCCCTGCAGCCCGGGCCCGGCCCCTCCCTGGGGGGGAGCTGGCCCAGACCCTGGCCTCTCCCCGCTGGCCTGCCTGGGAAATGCCGGCTCCTGGCTCCCTTCCCGGGAGGGCGCTGCCCTTGGTCCCGGCCCCGGTGGGTCTGAAGTCCGAGGCTGCTGTGGAAGAGACTCGCTCCGGCCCCGGCTCCTGCCTGGTGCAGCCGGGTCCTGGCTCCATGGGGGGCGGGCAGAGCTGAGTGCCCACAGCGGGGCTGGAACGGGCCAGCCTGGGGCTCTGGGCAGGCAGCTGGGGGCCTCCACCCAGGGGTGACAGGAAGGTGCCTTTCTTACAGCTTCTGCCCTGTGGCCCCCGGGCCCTGCCAGCTCTTCAGACAGCCCCGCTGGCTTTTGCCGGCTCAGCCTGCTCTTGCCGGAGCTGGGTACCGGGGCGCCCCCGCTGGCTTTTGCCGGCTCAGCCTGCTCTTGCCGGAGCTGGGTACCGGGGCGCCCCCGCTGGCTTTTGCCGGCTCAGCCTGCTCTTGCCGGAGCTGGGTACCGGGGCGCCCCCGCTGGCTTTTGCGGGCTCAGCCTGCTCTTGCCGGAGCTGGGTACCGGGGCGCCCCCGCTGGCTTTTGCCGGCTCAGCCTGCTCTTGCCGGAGCTGGGTACCGGGGCGCCCCCGCTGGCTTTTGCCGGCTCAGCCTGCTCTTGCCGGAGCTGGGTACCGGGGCGCCCCCGCTGGCTTTTGCCGGCTCAGCCTGCTCTTGCCGGAGCTGGGTACCGGGCGCCCCCGCTGGCTTTTGCCGGCTCAGCCTGCTCTTGCCGGAGCTGGGTACCGGGGCGCCCCCGCTGGCTTTTGCCGGCTCAGCCTGCTCTTGCCGGAGCTGGGTACCGGGGCGCCCCCGCTGGCTTTTGCCTGCTCAGCCTGCTCTTGCCGGAGCTGGGTACCGGGGCGCCCCCGCTGGCTTTTGCCGGCTCAGCCTGCTCTTGCCGGAGCTGGGTACCGGGGCGCCCCCGCTGGCTTTTGTCGGCTCAGCCTGCTCTTGCCGGAGCTGGGTACCGGGGTGCCCCCGCTGGCTTTTGTCGGCTCAGCCTGCTCTTGCCGGAGCTGGGTACCGGGGCGCCCCGCTGGCTTTTGCCGGCTCAGCCTGCTCTTGCCGGAGCTGGGTACCGGGGCGCCCCCGCTGGCTTTTGCCGGCTCAGCCTGCTCTTGCCGGAGCTGGGTACCGGGGCGCCCCCGCTGGCTTTTGCCGGCTCAGCCTGCTCTTGCCGGAGCTGGGTACCGGGGCGCCCCCGCTGGCTTTTGCCGGCTCAGCCTGCTCTTGCCGGAGCTGGGTACCGGGGCGCCCCCGCTGGCTTTTGCCGGCTCAGCCTGCTCTTGCCGGAGCTGGGTACCGGGGCGCCCCCGCTGGCTTTTGCCGGCTCAGCCTGCTCTTGCCGGAGCTGGGTACCGGGGCGCCCCCGCTGGCTTTTGTCGGCTCAGCCTGCTCTTGCCGGAGCTGGGTACCGGGGCGCCCCCGCTGGCTTTTGCCGGCTCAGCCTGCTCTTGCCGGAGCTGGGTACCGGGGCGCCCCCGCTGGCTTTTGCCGGCTCAGCCTGCTCTTGCCGGAGCTGGGTACCGGGGCGCCCCCGCTGGCTTTTGCCGGCTCAGCCTCCTCTTGCCGGAGCTGGGTACCGGGGCGCCCCCGCTGGCTTTTGCCGGCTCAGCCTGCTCTTGCCGGAGCTGGGTACCGGGGCGCCCCCGCTGGCTTTTGCCGGCTCAGCCTGCTCTTGCCGGAGCTGGGTACCGGGGCGCCCCCGCTGGCTTTTGTCGGCTCAGCCTGCTCTTGCCGGAGCTGGGTACCGGGGCGCCCCCGCTGGCTTTTGCCGGCTCAGCCTGCTCTTGCCGGAGCTGGGTACCGGGGCGCCCCCGTTGGCTTTTGCCGGCTCAGCCTGCTCTTGCCGGAGCTGGGTACCGGGGTGCCCCCGCTGGCTTTTGCCGGCTCAGCCTGCTCTTGCCGGAGCTGGGTACCGGGGCGCCCCCGTTGGCTTTTGCCGGCTCAGCCTGCTCTTGCCGGAGCTGGGTACCGGGGCGCCCCCGCTGGCTTTTGCCGGCTCAGCCTGCTCTTGCCGGAGCTGGGTACGGGGCGCCCCCGCTGGCTTTTGCCGGCTCAGCCTGCTCTTGCCGGAGCTGGGTACCGGGGCGCCCCCGTTGGCTTTTGCCGGCTCAGCCTGCTCTTGCCGGAGCTGGGTACCGGGGCGCCCCCGCTGGCTTTTGCCGGCTCAGCCTGCTCTTGCCGGAGCTGGGTACCGGGGCGCCCCCGCTGGCTTTTGCCGGCTCAGCCTGCTCTTGCCGGAGCTGGGTACCGGGGCGCCCCCGCTGGCTTTTGCCGGCTCAGCCTGCTCTTGCCGGAGCTGGGTACCGGGGCGCCCCGCTGGCTTTTTCCACCTCTCCGGGTACGTCCGTGACCCTGCGGCCGTAGCCTCCGACCGCCGCACTCTCCGTGCCAGGCCTCCACTCCTGCAAGGGAAAGCAGCGTGCCGGCTCCATGTCTAGGGGAACCCTATTTCCCTGTGCCGAATACGGGGCACCAAGGGGGGGGCTTGCTGGCGCTCGAGGCTTTACCCCAAAAGGGCGGGGGGCTGCCGTCACTCTGGGCTCCGGTGGCTGACGCTCCAAGCGCCGGCAGCTCCCCGCCCGCAATGCCCCGCTGCAGGGGAAATACAGGATAGAGCGCCCGATTTTTTTTTAATTCGGGAGGCCAGGAGGAGGTCTCAGATGAGGGACTGTCTCTGTAAAAATGGGACCTCCGGCGACCCTACCCATGTCACGGGGGAACTGAAGTACCAGGAGCCAAAGGGACATGGCCAGGGTCACACAGGAAGTCAGTGTCGCTCTTCGGAGTCCCTGCTCGGTGCCTTCCCAAGGAACCCGTCCCTCCTGGCTGCGAATATGTGGAAGTGCCAATAGCGATTCTGCAGATGGTGAAGGTCTCCTGGATGTTCGTAGATGTACTGGGCTCATTTTCGGTGGCTTTAAAAAAACAATAGTTCAAACCACTGTTGCAGACTGTGCGGAGACGCTCTATGTTCAGTTATAACCAGGCTCCCGCTGGCGCTACCAGGCAGAAGGGTGACGCTAAGGACAGAGCCTGGACGGGCCTGTGGACCCACCCTCACAGGGGACGTAGCCAGAGACTTCCCAGTGTGTTAGCTCTCGGCTGCATCGCCAGCCTGGCGCTTGGGGTATGGAGCACTGGGGTGTCTGAGGGGAGGTGGGGGATGGGTGATAACCTCTCCCCTGTGTGAGGGGGGCTGGGGGGCACAGGGAGCACTGGGGTGTCTGAGGGGAGGAGGGGGATGGGTTATAACCTCTCCCCTGTGTGAGGGGGGCTGGGGGGCACAGGGAGCACTGGGGTGTCTGAGGGGAGGTGGGGGATGGGTTATAACCTCTCCTCTGTGTAAGGGGGGCTGGAGGGGGGTACAGGGAGCACTGGGGTGTCTGAGGGGAGGTGGGGGGATGGGTTATAACCTCTCCCCTGTGTAAGGGGGACTGGGGGGGCACAGGGAGCACTGGGGTGTCTGAGGGGAGGTGGGGGGATGGGTTATAACCTCTCCCCTGTGTAAGAGGGACTGGGGGGGGGGCACAGGGAGCACTGGGGTGTCTGAGGGGAGGTGGGGGATGGGTTATAACCTCTCCCCTGTGTGAGGGGGCTGGGGGGGCACAGGGAGCACTGGGGTGTCTGAGGGGAGGCGGGGGATGGGTTATAACCTCTCCCCTGTGTGAGGGGGGCTGGGGGGCACAGGGAGCACTGGGGTGTGTGAGGGGAGGTGGGGGATGGGTTATAACCTCTCCCCTGTGTAAGGGGGGCTGGGGGGCACAGGGAGCACTGGGGTGTGTGAGGGGAGGTGGGGGATGGGTTATAACCTCTCCCCTGTGTAAGGGGGGCTGGGGGGCACAGGGAGCACTTGGGTGTGTGAGGGGAGGGGGGGATGGGTTATAACCTCTCCCCTGTGTAAGGGGGGCTGAGGGGCACAGGGAGCACTGGGGTGTCTGAGGGGAGGTGGGGGATGGGTTATAACCTCTCCCCTGTGTGAGGTGGGGCTGGGGGGGGAGTCAGCACCCATGTTTCCAACAGGGGCGAGCCTGGCCGGGGTGAGATGGGTCGCTGTCGCCACGGCAGCCACTGATGCCAATTCTCCACCCAGGCAAAGCCGCCGGAGCCATGGGCGCGGTTGGTTCAGGGGGCGCGGGCTCGGCCTCGTCCCCCAGGGAGGGAGCCAATTGTCGGGGGCTCCAGCGTGCCTGCCCCTGGAGCTAACGACGGCACCAGGAGAGCAGCAGGTCGGGCTGAGGGGGCCCCAGAAGTGGGGAGGGCTGGTCCTGGCGTTGCCGGGCTGGGGGAACCGGCCCCGTTCTGCCTGGCCGCTGTCTCTGCTGGCCTTGCCCGTCACTTGGGGGAGTGGAGGGTGGGGGAGTTGCGGTTACTGCACGTCTGGCGCCTCCTTCTGGACATACTGGGGATGAGCGCCGAGGCTGATGCCCCTGCCTGGGCCCGCCTGCCCGCTCAGCGCCTGCCCTCTGCTCTGGGTCCTCACGCCTGCAGTTCTGGGCATCACTGCTGCTTCCTACCGCCCTGGCATCCTCCCCTTGCCCTGGGCAAACCAGCTTCCTCCCTCTTCCCTGGCAGCGACTGCCCTTTCCAGCAGCCGGGGGGTGACAGGCGTTCTGGGGGCGAAGGGGTATCTCTGTGCTCCCAGAAGGGACGGGGCTGTGGGTGGGAGAGGCAGGGCTGGGGTGGACAGGGGCTGGTGACAGCCAGGGGACACTGGCCCTTTTTCTCGCCAGGCCGTGGGGCACTCAGCAGGCCTGCCAGCAGCCCTCCCTGTCTGTGGCTGCCTCGCTCTGCTCAGCTGAGCCTGCTTGAAATCAATTCCCTGCTCTCCTGCTTTTGTTCCAGGTGCAGCCAGTGGAGTTAATAGACCTGCCTGGCCTCCTTAACCCCTTCCAGTCCTGTGTGGCTTGGACACTCCAGCACATCGACCCCGGACACGACCGGGGAGGATCCATAGTTCTGGGTAAACTATAGTTTAACTGCCAAGCAACTGTCCAGAGATATTAAAGAAAGTTACAGGAACTGCAATAGGAAAAGAGAAAGAGTAGGATTAGTAAATTTGGTAATCGGAACTGCAAAAGCTCGGGTAAACCACAAGTTGCACAAGCTTTTTTGCAAGTTGGTAAATACGCAGGACTGTAGTAATGTACAGGAATAATTATGATACGGGGGTAAGTTACTTAACAAACAAACCCACCGTAATCAGAATGCAGCATGGATAGCTGCCAGCGTGCGGTGGCTAAAATGTTTTTGAATGTAGAGCAAGAACTAGAGGACACCAAATGAAATGAATGGGTAGCAGGTTTAAAACTAATAAAAGAAAGTTCTTCTTCACACAGCGTGTAGTCAACCTGTGGAACTCCTTGCCAGAGGAGGCTGTGAAGGCTAGGACTATAACACAGTTTAAAGAGAAGCAAGATGATTTCATGGAGGTTAGGTCCATAAAAGGCTATTAGCCAGGGGATAAAATGGTGTCCCTGGCCTCTGTCAGAGGCTGGAGAGGGATGGCAGGAGACAAATCGCTTGATCATTGTCTTCGGTCCACCCCCTCTGGGGCACCTGGCGCTGGCCACTGTTGGCAGACAGGAGACTGGGCTAGATGGACCTTCGGTCTGACCCATGGACCTTTGGTCTGACCCAGTACGGCCGTTCTTATGTTTGGTTTTCTGTGTTATAAATGGTCAGATCTAATCCATTTTCTGTGAAGATCAGGTCTCAGTGGAATCACATGGTGCTAGGATCACTATTCCATCGGTCCAGAGCAGACTGACTCTGCTCTGGAGAGAGCTGCCTTCCGATAAACCGGTGGTCGATAAGCTGAGGCAGTTGGGTGGGTTGATGAGAGTGGAGTCGGCCGCTGGGAATTAAAGGTGTTGCGAGAAGGCCACGTTCTGCCCCCATGTTCTGAGTGTGGCCCACAATGATTTTGGAGGGCACCTGGAAGGACCATCTGAATTGTGCTCTTTTTCGGTTCCACTTGGGTCAGCTCCATTTTTAATAATGGACATTGCCTATCTCCTAGAACTGGAAGGGACCTTGAAAGGTCATTGAGTCCAGTCCCCTGCCTTCTCAGCAGGACCAAGTACCATCCCTGATGAATTTTTGTCCCAAATCCCTAAACAGCCTCCACAAGGATTGAACTCACAACCCTGGGTTTAGCAGGCCAATGCTCAAACTACTGAGCTATCCCTCCCTTCTGATATCTTTGAGGGTACACCTGGTTGTCAGCTGAGGGCCTGAAACACAAGCGTATGTAGCACAGGCCCGGTGGAAGGCCTGACGCCTAGCTAACAATGGTCGAGACTTTGCTAATATAAAGCGGTGCTAAGGTGTGGGGAAGAGGCAGGGCCCGGCTCAGAGAACATGGCACGAACAGGGCTGAGAGTGTAAAACAGGAACTGGTTATAGGCCATTTCCTGCAATACAAGAACTAGGGGTCACCAAATGAAATGAATAGGCAGCAGGTATAAAACAAACCAAAGGAAGTCAAGTATCAGAGGGGCAGCCGTGTGAGTCTGGATCTGCAAAAGCAACAAGGAGTCCTGTGGCACCTTAGAGACTAACAGATGTATTGGGGCATAAGCTTTTGTGGGCAAAGACCCACTTCATCAGATGCATGAAGTGGAAATTTCCAGAGGCAGGTATAAATATGCAGGCCAGAATAAGGCTAGAGATAACGAGGTTAATTCAGCTAAGGAGGGCGAGGCCCACTTCTAGTAGCTGATGTGGAGGTGTGAACACCAAGGGTGTGTCTAGACTACAGGGCTTTGTCCACAAAAGTGGACTTTTGTTGGCAAAACTATACCTGCGTCTACACTGCTGCTGAGTTCTGTCGACATGACGTCAACAGAACTCAGCAGTTTTGTCGACGGCTGTAAACCTCATTCCACAAGGAATAACGCCTTTTGTTGACAGAGTTCTGTCGACAGCAGGCGTTATTGCATCTACACTGTCCTTTTTGTCTACACTGCTTGCTTTGTCGACAGAACTGGATGTCGTCTAGACGCTCTTTGTCGACAGTATCTGTCAACAAAACTTCTGTCGACAAAAGCCTGTAGTCTAGACGTTCCCCAAGAGAGGAGAAACTGCTTTTGTACTTGGTTAGCCATTCACAGTCTTTGTTTAATCCTAAACTGATGGTGTCAAATTTGCAGATGAACTGTAGCTCAGCAGTTTCTCTTTGAAGTCTGGTCTTGAAATTTTTTTGCTGCAGGATGGCTACCTTTAGATCTGCAATTGTGTGTCCAGGGAGAATGAAGTGTTCCCCTACAGGTTTTTGTATACTGCCATTCCTAATATCTGATTTGAGTCCATTTATTCTTTTGCGTAGGGACTGTCCAGTTCACACCTCCACATCGGCTGCCAGAAATGGGCTTCACCCTCCTTGACCGAATTAACCTCGTTATCTCTAGCCTTATTCTGGTCTGCATATTTATACCTGCCTCTGGAAATTTCCACTACATGTATCTGATGAAGTGGGTCTTTGCCCACGAAAGCTTACGCTCCAATGCATCTGTTAAACCAAAGGAAGTTTTTATTCACTCAGCACACAGTCAACCTGTGGAACTCCTTGCCGGAGGATGTGGTGGAGACTAGGACTTTAACAGGGTTCAAAAAAGAACTAGAGTGATTCATGGAGGATAGGTCTATGACTGGCTATTAGCCAGGATGGGTAGGAATGGGGTCCCTAGCCCCTGTTTGTCTGGAGGTGGGTGACGGGAGGGATCATGTGAGGATTCCCCGTTCTGTTTCCTCCCTCTGGGGCATCTGGCACTGGCCACTGTCTGCAGACAGGACACTGGGCTGGATCGACCATCGGTCTGACCCAGTCTGGCTGTTCTTGTGTTCTGAAAAGGCCAATCTGAATGCTCAGGTAACTTACTGAAAATGTGACAGTGGCTGGGGAAACTAGCTGTGCTCCAGAGCTGTGTTTTATATCATTGTTAAAAGCTATGAGAGACCCACTGCCATTATTTCGGTGCTGTTTCTTTGGGAGCACCCCAGGAAAAAGAAGATCAGAACACGGCCACATTAGTCTAGTTATTGTCAGGAAAATCAACCCAACAATGGGGCGTCCGTTGGCTCCTTACCGGACGGTGGAAGGTCTGTAGTTGGGGGAAAAATGTAATTGATCAGCAAAGCGTGCTTCTAGAATTAATCCTGAACGTCACCGAGGCTGTGATAGGAAGCAGGAAAATATAGAAGTGGGTTATTGGGGCTTGTGATTGTGAACGGGCTGTTTTATTAATGAGCAGTCCTTAGGGGACGTCTATATAGCGGCGCTATTTCGGGATAACGTCCGTGCGACCGGACATCTGCCCTGCACTGGCCCTTTAAGGCCAAAACCCAGCCCTGAGTAGGGCCCAGCTGGGGGCGATGTAAAGAAGGGTTCCTGGATGGGGAGGGGACTTGCTTTGGCTGGGGGGCAGAGGCACCGGGCTGCTTGGGAGCCAGGAGGTTTCCTGGAGGCATTGCAGTGCTGGGGAAGGCAGGCGGAGCAGGGGACGCTGTGGTCAGGGGAGCTTCCAGGCTGCAGGGCCTGAGGCCAGACCCGAATGCAGGAGGGCTGCAGAGGGGCAGGCAGGATAGGCCAAGGCAGCAGGTCCACACCCCCCTGCCAATGCTGAGTGGCCACGTCAGGCTGCAGTCTGGCCCTGAGGCAGGGGTGAGATGAAGACTGGCTGTGGGACACTGAGGCAAGGAGGGAGCAGGGGAACTGGGGGTTTCCTGGGAGGGGAGGACCCTGGAGTGCAGAGACTGATAAGTACTCCCGGAAGGGGCCTGAGAGACATGGGAGCAGGCACGGCCAGAGGGCCGTATCCTGAAGAGGACACCGCAGTCCAAGAGCGACGCGGGTCCGGATTGGGGAATGAAGCGAGGACACAGGAAGACCCCACCCAGAGGGAGGCGTCCAGAGAGCAGACAGAAGCGAATCCCCAGGGCTACCAGCTGGAGGCGCCGTGTCAGTGAGTCTGCCCCGTGTGTGACGGCGCGTTGGGGTTTTCCCGTCTCCTGCACCCCCGTAATGGCATGAACAGACTCCACCAGCCAGTAGAACAGAGGGAGTTTATTGCTTCTCCAGGATACAGCACAGAAATCATCTGTTACAGGGCAGGCCTAGGATGCCTCAGCCCCCCTTGAGATGGGGAGACTGGGCCCCTAAATCCCAGCCCCTTTCCCTAGGCTGTCTCCTCCATGATACCAGACAGAAACTAACTCCCTCACTTCCAGCCCTGCCCCCCAGCCAGGGCTCCACTCCCCTTCTTCCCATTGTTCCACTCCCTGAGAGATAACTGGTCGGACAGGTTTGAAGCCCCCTTGTATAATGACTCATCCCCTGCCCTGCTGGGCCGTGCTGCTGCCAGCAGCCAGTGGAGGTCACTCACAACCCAAGCCTAGCAACCAGCAAGGTACCCCCACTACATCACACTGTGACAGCCCTTTATCCCGAAATAGCATTGTGCGCTACTTTACAACATGCCTGTTATTTCGAAATAATGGGCGGCTTATTCCGGCTTCCTGTAAACCTCGTTGCGTGAGGAATAAGGAAGATGCCGGAATAGTGCTCTCTTTCGAAAGTTGTGTGGACAGTGTTGTGTAGACAGCGCCAAATTTCGAATGAGGCTATCTTGAAATAGGTTACACAGTTTGCATAGCATAGTGACGAAGGGTGTGCCTACACAGCAACGCTCTTTCGGAATAACGGCCGTTTTTCTGAAATAACGATGCAAGCGTCTATGCAGCAATTCCGCTATTTCAAAATTATTTCAAAATAATGGACGGCTTAGTCCAGTTTCTGTAAACCTCATTCTACAAAGAATAACTCCTATTCCAAAATAGCTATTTCTGAATAAGGCGTGTAGATGCTCCACTTCTGCTATTTTGAAATAGCCCCTCGCAAGGGCCATTCTAAGTTATTCCTCCTGGGACTCTAAATCGAAATAGCATGTCTACATTAAGGAAGCCTCCCTCGGACTAATTTTGGGGCTTTCCTGCTGTGTAGATGTGCTATTTTGAAATAAGCTATTTCTGAAGAACTATTCTAGAATAACTTATTCTAAAATAACTGTGCAGTGTACTCATACCCCAAAAATATACAGAGTATCATGAGATTGTGTGGACAAAACCCACTTCTTCAGATGAACTGGACAGGAGTAACAGAAACCCAGAATTTTATAACGGAAAAAGGTGAGAGAAACAAAGTACTCGTTGAATGTAGGACAAAGCTCATGCGACTGTATATAGATTTTTTAGTCTCTACGGTGCCACAGAACGACTCGTTGTTTCTAAAGTGTCAGACGAACACGGCTACGCCCAGAGACTGTTTTATTAACGTGAGGCCTTGTCTGACCATCTTATTAGGGTGTTTGGCTGAAATGCTGCATAACCCCAGGTTACAAATTGTGTCTTCTCATTGTGTGCACGTAAACAAATAACCACAGGAGAATAATTACACCACAGGTTGCATAAATGAGACGGGGCTTTGAGGTTTGTTTGTCGCCATTCGGTAGCCAGGCAGTCAGATCGCAATGATGCACAGGAATGTTGAAAGAATGCTTGGCCGTGTATTAATATGATTAAAGTTCCTAACTGTTAGGGGGTATGTCTACCCTAGCCCTCTAGTTCGAACTAGGGAGGCTAAAGAGGGCGACCGAAATTGCAAATGAAGCACGGGATTTAAACATCCCGCGCTTCATTAGCATGTTCCCGGGCAGTCGCCATTTTGGAAATTGATTAGCCCGGAATAACTGCCATCATCTACACGCGGCAGAGAAGGGCGATTCCGAAATAAACCCCTTACTTCGAATTACCAGTGAAGGTTTAACTGGTCATTTGAAATAAGGGGTTTATTTTGGAATCGCCCTTCTCTGCCGCGTGTAGACATAAGAACATAAGAACATAAGAACGGCCGTACTGGGTCAGACCAAAGGTCCATCTAGCCCAGTAGCCTGTCTGCTGACAGTGGCCAGCACTAGGTGCCCCAGAGAGGGTGGAACGAAGACAATGATCAAGCGATTTGTCTCCTGCCATCTCTCTCAAGCCTCTGACAAACAGAGGCCAAGGACACCATTTTATCCCCTGGCTAATAGCCTTTTATGGGCCTAACCTCCATGAAATTATCTAGCTTCTCTTTAAACTGTGTTATAGTCCTAGCCTTCACAGCCTCCTCTGGCAAGGAGTTCCACAGGTTGACTACACGCTGTGTGAAGAAGAACTTTCTTTTATTAGTTTTAAACCTGCTACCCATTAATTTCATTTGGTGACCTCTAGTTCTTCTATTTAGGGAACTAATAAATAACTTTTCTTTATTGGCCCTCTCCACACCACTCATGATTTTATAGACCTCTATCATATCCCCCCTCAGTCTCCTCTTTTCTAAACTGAAAAGTCCCAGTCGCTTTAACCTCTCCTCATATGGAACCCGTTCCAAACCCCTAAACATTTTAGTAGCCCTTTTCTGAACCCTTTCCAAGGCCAAACTATCTTTTTTGAGGTGAGGAGACCACATCTGTACACAGTATTCAAGATGTGGGCGTACCATAGTTTTATACAGGGGCAGTAAGATGTTCTGGGTCTTATTTTCTATCCCTTTCTTAATAATTCCTAGCATCCTATTTGCCTTTTTGACCGCCGCTGCACACTGTGTGGAAGTTCTCAGAGAACTGTCCACGATAACTCCAAGATCTCTTTCCTGATTTGTCAAAGCCAAAGTAGTCCCCATCACACTGTACGTATAGTTGGGGTTATTTTTCCCGATGTGCATTACTTTAAACTAAACTTGCCAGTCTAGACGCAGCCATGGTGTGTCCCGAAATCACGACCCGATGGAGGGAAGGACTCCGGAGACCTTGGCCTCCATGTCGGTCTAAGTGACTTTGACTCAGAGCAGAGGCCTCCAAGCCCAGCAACTCTCAATTAATATTTTAACGAGACAGTTCTCTGCATGGGTCAAAAACCCAATGTAATCTCCTTACTCTCCACGTTTAGGAATCCTTGAAAAAGAGGCATGTTGAGGTGAAGCTCGCAGGGGGGTCAGTTGCAGGCAAGGAATAGCCACCCTTGTACTTCTGAGACCTCCTCCCTCAGGCGTGGCTCCGGGTCGATCACTGTTCCACTGTGCTATAAGAGACAGCGAGCAGGAGTGTAATAATGGCTCAGAGGGACAGCAAGCCTGTACCTGGGGTGCGTAGGAATAAAAGCCTCAGTTACGATTCTAAGCGGGAAGCATTTTGGTACAAGAAAACGTAATGCTACTGAAACGGGAATACCCACGAGTCAGACTGTGCAGAAAGGGTGTTAGACTGTATCGCAAGACTCTCGAGGGCTGACAACTGTTCACGTTAGATGTGAAACTTTTCACCCAAATATTCCCCCCGAAATCATGAATATAAAAATTTTAACAATTCCAGAATGAGCCTCTTTCAGAGCTACGCTCAGGTCAGTGATATACCTGGAAGCACCAGGTGGGTTCAGGAGATACAGGGTAGTGTTTGGCATGAGTAATCCGAAATACTGGGGCTTATTTCTGACTCTGCCAATTACCCTCTGTCCGACCTTCATCTGAATGTGCCTCCGGGCACCTCTCTGGCAAACAGGTACAATTGTAACTTTCAGGGCGGATTGTCTGAGACTTCCTCTGAGCTAAGTATTTCAAAGCACGTCGCAAACACTCCCCAAGTTTTATAGAGCCAGAGAGATGAATAATAAAGTAGCAACAACTTTTTACTCGGGCAAGTTATTATAATACTTAAGATTTAGACTCACTTGGAAAACACCTGGCGAGGTCTCATCTGTCAATCCAGTGCTCAGTTTGCAAGTCCTAGCCTTTGAAATTGGGATGATTGAGTTGGGGTTGGTCCTGCTTTGGGCAGGGGGTTGGACTCGATGACTCCTGAGGGCTCTTCCAGCCTTGGGATTCCATGTCTGTTTGATTAGGATTCAATGGGAAGAGTGAGGGGGGATTTGAGAGCAGCCTTCAACTTCCTGAAGGGAGGTCCCAAAGAGGCTGGAGAGAGGCTGTTCTCAGTAGTGACAGATGGCAGAACAAGGAGCAATGGGCTCAAGTTGTGGTGGGAGAGGTCTAGGTTGGATATTAGGAAAAACTATTTCACTAGGAGGGTGGGGAAGTGCTGGGATGGGTTCCCTAGGGAAGTAGTGGAGTCTCCATCCCTAGAGGTGTTTATGTCTCGGCTTGACAGAGCCCTGGCCAGGTTGATTTAGTTGGGGTCAGTCCTGCCTAGAGCAGGGGGCTGGACTTGACCTTCTGAGGTCTCTTCCAGTTCGATGGCTCTATGATTCTACAAATGCATTTCCCATTTCTGTCTATTTTAATGTGTAAGGGGAGACGCTGAGCCGTGGGGAAGGAACAGTTCTATGAACTCCAGGCTGAAGGAAGACGCTTTCACTACGCCTGGTTAGAGAAACCTGGGGGGGAGTGCGTCTTTCTCTGCATGCGCTGCGCCTCCGCCCCCTGCTGCTCCGAGCCACCATACCGGGAACTCAACAGGAATCACGAGGCCCTGGATCTCCACCCACAGAGAACTGGGCCTCGTGAGAGACGTCAGCTAATCAAGGAAAGGAAGATGCACAAGAGAGACAGGGTTATGCAAAGGGCACGTTGCTGTAGGAGGAGACTGGGCCAATCGCACTTCTGACCCACCCAGGGCCTCCTGCAAGTCCCGTCTCCCACAGAGAGCTTTTCAGCCAGAATCAGAATGAGATTGGAAGTGGATAATGCCCCCTCCCCCCAATCAGGGCAGCATGAAATGCCTCCCAAGGCGTGAGGCACAGAGCGACCCTGAAGTCCATGGGGCTGCGCTGGTGCCCACTGGCTCAGCCTCTGCCCTTGGGCAGCACCAAGGAACGCTGGCCAAGGAGAGGGGAATGCAAAGTGTTATTGGCTGGAAATCAAGCAGCCCCAGTTCCGGAGGCTGGGCAGCACCCCCTGGCCGTGATCACGGCACCAAAACCTCAACGTGCCTCTGGGAAGTTCCTCTAGCGCAGCGGTTCTCAAGCGGGGCCACTCGCGGGTCTCTCTGCAGCCTCCAGAGTGGCGGAGCAGATTGTGGGAGCCAAGTAGCCACCCCCTCTGGCAGCTGCACTGTTCCCCGCCGGGCAGCTGTTCCCAGAGGCAGCGGGATGCGTCGTGCTGGTGTATGCCGTGACATCCCCAGCTGGGTCGGCATCCTCCACCATGCAGCGTTCACAGGGCTCTGGGCAGTACCACCTGAGAGGAGCCATGGGGGTCGGTGTGTGCAGTACCTGAGGCAGCTCTTGCCAGGGGAGGCTGCTGCAGCAGTTGGTCACCGGACCTCTCCCCTGCTCCCGCCTGGCTGGGATGTAGGGAGCTTGGGACTCAGCAGCAAGCCGGTGAGGTCTCACCCCCTGCCCAGAGCAGACTCTGGGAGGCAGGGACGGAGGCAGGTTTGTCAAAGGCCTGATGGTTCCCATGTCTCCCTCGGTGGATTTCCTCTAATGCAAAAAAGACGTAACGGAGCTGTGTGCGAAACACGCCACTTTGGAGCTGGGACAGGGCACAGCCCTGCCTGGAAATGCAGCCGTGCTCCTCCGCTCGCTCGCTTTAGTTGGACAGTTTTCAACTCCCCTTTATTTCAAACTCAGATGTGTGCGATCTCATACTTATTGCTCCTCTGGTTTCATTGCTTTTTTTTTTTTTTCATTTTTTTTCATTTAATAGCACAAAAGGCTGCTAGATCTCTGATCCAAAACTGTCCTCTAGTTGTGGATATCCCCAGTGGTGGTGCACAACTAGTTTTGTTGCTGTACAAATCAGAAAACCTTCCACCGGTTCCCCAAAACATGGAGCTGGATCGGCTCCCATTAAGTACAAGAGGAGTTTTGAGAACTCAGCACTTCAGAGAAAAGGACCCAGAATCTCTCTAGTCAGACCCCTACAATCCAAGGCACCTTTGCAGGCAGTTTGGCTCAGCTGTGTCCAGGCATAAGATCTGTGTCATAGTGACACACAGAGCATAGTCAGCATGTGGAACTCCTCGCCAGAGGAGGCTGTGAAGGCTAGGACTATAAAGAGTTTAAAGAGAAGCTAGATAATTGCATGGAGGGTGGGACCATAAAAGGCTATTAGCTAGGGGATAAAATGGTGTCCTTGGCCTCTGTTTGTCAGAGGCTGGAGAGGGATGGCAGGAGACAAATTGCTTGATCATTGTCTTCGGTCCACCCTCTCTGGGGCACCTGGTGCTGGCCACTGTCGGCAGACAGGCTACTGGGCTAGATGGACCTTTGATCTGAGTCAGTACGGCCGTTCTTATGTTCTTATGTGACCCATTCAGCCCACGCCCAGTTCTGCTAGGTCTGGAGTCTTCTCTGAAGGGCTCTCACTTGAATTCAAAGGACCCGAATTCCCAGCCCTTCCAAAGTCATAGGACGGGGAAGGGAGGGAGCCCGCAGGAAAGCCAAAAGGACGAAGCAGGCATGTCAGACAGGGACCTTGGCGATAGTTGGGCATTTGCTCTCAGTGCAGCCTGTGATCTGACGGCAAAAGGTTTGTGGCTTAACGGCAACAGGCTCATGTCTCAGTCATTCAGCTCGTTCATGCTGCAGCTCTAAATCCGTTACTCACCCTGGCGTGTCTCAGGCGAGCGCCGGGGGGAGACAAGTCCCTTCAGGACTGGGACAGGGGTAAAAAATCGTATTATTGTGCCACAATGGACACAGCTCCGATTGGCGGGGGGTGGTGAAAACATTCCCATCTGGGCCGCTGTCCCCAGGCCTGGATCTGTTGGGTTTCTTGCTCCCCCCGTGAAGCCTCTGGTACTGAGCCGAGCGGGAGAAAGGCCTGATCTCCTGTAGCAATGCCCGTGTCCTTCGGTTCCCAGGTGGGATCCGTCGCGTGGTCTGACATAGCCTAGAGCTGGGTGGCCCTGACACAGAACCCGTGGCCAAGTGGTTATAGGTCCCCTCTCCTCGTGCGTGGTGTGTCCTGGCCGTGCGCAGGCAGGAGGGTCTGGATACATTTTTACGTTTGTGTTGTCCCATAAAACAATTGACCAGCGGAGCCTGTTTGAGGACTGAGGGCCATCAAGAGGTGGAACCAAAGTGGAACGGGAACCGGAATCTCTGTGTCTGCGACTCCGGCGCTATCTCGCCACGGCACACGCAGCGAATTGCTGCAAGACACAGCATGTGGAGAGCCGTGAGTCATGGATTCCCAGACCCATGAGATTCCTGTACTCAAGGGCTGGTCTGGGCATGAATCTCGTCACGCCCCATGGGAGATTCCAGATTCCGGCAGGTGTTGGTGCTGCCGGGGAATTTGTCTAGATGGGCGGAACGGACCCATTCAGCTGGGTTTGCAGCATCCGTGCGCCACCAACGTCCGATCATGTCATGGGATCGAGGAGCGGCTATTGCTGCTGACTGGTTGATACCGGCTTGAGGGCAAAGAACGAGAAAAGCAATTTCACTGAGTTTCAAGTCTTTCTGCCCCGCGGCCCGAGCCCTTGTCGGCTCACCCCCAGCCCTGCACTGTCAGGGAGAAGCTGGTGTCAAGGGGCAGTCCTGGCTGAATTTACACCCCCAGTTTCATCGTACCAGGCGGCTTTCTAGAATACTGCAGGTGCCGGGTGTCCCTGGAGGCCTCCAGCAACGGAGAAGAGTGTCCTGGAGAAAGGGGGATTATTCCGAGAGGAGGCTGCTGACACCATAGATAAGTTTCGACTGAGTCTCTGTTGGACTTTTTCTTACTCAAAATGCTGAACAAAAGGATGTGCCGGGGACACGTGGATCTGAACATTCGCCTTAGCGCCGGGAGCAGAGATAGCGACGGAAACGGGACTGGCGTGGGCTGAGGGATCCTGACCGACACCAAACCAAACAGCCAGCTTGGAACAACTTCCAGCTGCTTTTCTGGCTGACTAACCCCTGCGGAGACACTCAGCCCCGGGGAGGACCAGCTCCGTCGCACAAAGAGCAGGGCAGCGGCGGGCAGGTGGAGAAGAGCTTTCTGGTTTCCGGAGTTGGGTCCAGGTTCCCAGGTGCAATGGGACAGGGAGGGGCAAAGGGCCATGGCCTCTCGCTTTGCAAAGTGGGTGCTCCTGCCCCACACCCCAGTGTTTAGGCCTCTATCCTCCTCTTCCCCCCAAAGTACTTTCCTTAGGCCAGGCCTGGCTGCTCTCCCCCTTCCCCCCAGCATAGCAGATTGGGTGGCCCTGGCTCCCTGGCCTCCTCCAGCTTTTGGTTTCCGTGGGGGGCGGAGCTTGGGTGAAGGGGAGGGGCAGGGGCGGGGCTACGGAAGAGGTGCACCTCGCGGTCCCCTGACAGATCCAGTGCCCTGGTCTAGCGTTAACCTCGCATTAACCATACGATTTGGTGCCACTTTTTCTGTCCTTATGAAAACCTGGTTGCTGCCCTGCAAGAACTCACCAGACTCTTCGTGGGCAAAGACCCACTTCGTCAGATGCATGAGATTTGCAGATTCAGACTAACACGGCTACCCCTCTGATACTTGTCAGCCAGGAGGGAGGAACAAACACAATCGGAAGACGAAAACAAAGATGCAGCAGAGTTTTAATGTGAATGGCATTGGCAGTGCAGTGACAGAAAGCGACTCGACAGAGCGGAGAGAATGTCGGTCCCGAGTTCCAAGGTGCTTTGCAACCCATCTCCTGCCTTCCACGTTTTCCCCCGATTGATGGGAAACGGTCTGTGTGACACTCAGGAGGTGCCCACAGGCCAGGAGGAGACTCAGCGCGGGGCTGGCAAAGCAGGAGCAGAAGGAGCCATGAAGCGTGAGGGGAGCAATGCAGCCTGGCTCCCAGACCCAGGGCTGAGCACACACAGCTCCCACTGAGCTCAGCTGGAGCCGGGTTTGCCCAGCACGTCTGAAAGCCAAGCCCCAAAGCTCAGGGGGGAATCTGTATCCGGCCGTTCATTGCCTGGGTCTGCCACAGATGGTCCTGCTGGGTTTAGCAAGGTGCACAGTTTCCACTGCGGTACCTGTGGCACGACACCCCGGAACCGACTACTCCCCCGTAGCCATAAAAGCCTGGGTAGCCGCAGTATCCCCCATTCCCATAATAGCCTGGGTAGCCACAGTATCCCCCATGAGCATAACGTCCTGGGTAGCCCCAGAACCCTCCGTTACCATAAAAGCCTGGGTAGCCGCAGTATCCCCCATAACCGTAACCTGGGTATCCCCCAAAACCGTAACGGCCTCCATAACCATAACCCCCATAACCGAACAACCCTCCGTAACGGCCTCCATAGCCGTACAATCCCCCGTTAGCGAAGGAGCCCCCGTAGCCGGCTCCCACCACAGGTTCTCCTACGGCTGCCACTTCGCTCTGCTGAGGGAAGGTGCTGAGAACTGGTCCGGGGAGGGTCACCGCAACCGGGGAGGGTCTGATCACCACTTCGGAGTCAGGGCACTGCTGAACGCACGGCTCGTTGCAGGTACCAGAGACGGGGCTGGGCCGGGCCACCCCGCATTCTGGATAGCACAGGCTGGAGAAAGCCATCTCGGTGGGATGCAGGTAAACCTGGAACACACAGCAGGGGGGAGAGTGAAGGGAAGGGACACGTGCCAGTGGAAAAGAGGTTCCGAAGCTGGGTTACTATTGCAGTGAGGTCTGCATGCAGCCCAAGAGAGAGTGGAGGAGGGTACTCTGTCCCTATGGCCATTTCTTTGCTCCTATCTCCTCTGTCTACCCCTCTTGTTCACTAGGACTGAACTTCCGTCTCATCCGGCACCCACCTTCCAGTAGCCCTCACTTCAATGCCCGTGTTCTATTCCCAGTGAATAGGAAATAAGTTTCCCACTTGCATCTGTTGTGGTAACGTTCCCCCTTTCGTTTCCCGTTGTGAATCCACCCGCAGCCGCCTGAGCCCCCCAGAGACTTATGGACGAGCCCCCTGGTCCCTATCACTGCCAGCACAGGTACGAGTGAGTCTGCAATGAAAACAGCCTCTCCTGGGAGATGTGGAGGGTTAGACAGAGACTGAGCGGAGCTGGACTTACCTGGGTCAGGGAGGAGATGGAGTCCAGAGAAGTGTTTAGAAGAGTCCATGGTCGGGAGCTCTTTTATACCGTTCCTAGGACAGCCTGGGGGAGCCGGGACGCTTTGTGGAGGAGTCCTAATTAGCTCCCAAGCAAACTCGATTGCCTTCCTAAGTCCTCCTTTGGCCGGAGCTGTTTGCCTCAGCGTTGGGGATTATTGGGCTAATCTCAGCCTCAGCGGGCGGGACACGCACGTTGCATCTCCAGCCTCCTTTCATCTTCAATTGTACAGGCCCGAGGCATTGCCTGTGTCCTTGCGCCAAATGTCAAGGTGATTGTGAGCAGCAGGAGCACCACAAAAGGGTGTCGTGAAGGAATCCAGCAGGGCCCTGTCAGCTCACGCTGGTCAAGGCTTGGGGCATCAGGCTGCTCATTGTGAAGCCACGAGGAAGGAGGGAGCCATTTTCCGGCTTTCCCACCCCTCCGATTCCCAAAGGGCCATAGCCACGGCCCTGGGAAACCCCTGGGAATTGTTCCATTGCCCCAGAGCGTTCCCTGCCAGGACCTTAATGCTGAAATTCGCACTTTGGCAGGGCAATGCCTGTGGAGAACTTTAGTCCAGTGGGTCTCAGCAGGACCTTACATGGGGCCCAGGCCTTTGAGATGGGCCCGTGCCCAGGGCGGAATCCGACCACACCCTGTGGGAAGCCGGGCGTGACACCACACCGTGACGTGGGTCACCAAAGGTGTCTCGAAGGGCTGCCTAGAGCGGACTAGCTCCTGGGCCAAGGGGGGAGGGGATGGCAGGGCGGGGAAGGGAGCCGAGCTCTTTTACAGAAAGGCTTTGAGTGACGTCTCGGAACCTCTTCTCTGTCAGAAACCGTCTCTCCAGCCACGAGCTGCCAGGCCACCGAGGTCTCGGAGGACAAAGCAGCTGAGTGAGCCCAGCAAGAGACTGAGGAGAGATGAAAGAGACACGTTGTGGGGGAGAGGGGATGCCGTGGATGGGATCTGACATAAAGTCTGACCAGCCACAGGGCCGCTGCAGGAACCATTCCTGCCTGGGCCAGATCGCTGACGGACGGCTACGAGCGGTGCCCAGCCGTGGGGCCCTCATCCAGGGACGGGGCGGACGTGTCTTGCTTCGAGTTAACGACCCCCAGCCTCTGTGAAGGCGAATGAGGCCTGTTAATTCTCGCCTAGAAAGAACCTTCATCTCCACCCCCCAAACAGACAGAGCCCCGGTCGCCGGGCCTGGCCGCAAGGTCTCCTAAGGCTCCGGCTCTGCTGAGGGGAATTGCTGCGAATGGGTCTGGGGGGGGTCACTGCGACCAGGGAGGGTCAGTGCGCTGGGTCCCTCCCAGCTCCCGGGAGCTGAGGGGAACCGGCCTGGGCCGTACCATCCCGCACGGTGTTGAAAAAACACCCAATTCCAAGCTGCATTGGAATGAACAAGAAATATCCCCACATGGTGTGTCCTGAAATCACGACCCGATGAAGGGAACGACCCCGGAGACCTTGGCCTCCATGTCGGTCCAAGTGACTCTGACTCAGAGCAGAGGCCTCCAAGCCCAGCAACTCTCAATTAATAGTCCAAGAAGACGACCTCGTGCACATGTGAAACAGCAGGGGTTGGGTGCGATGCTTTGAAATCTTGAGTCCTGAGGACGCTGCAGAAATTTGAGGTTCAACATCCTTGCTGTCTATGTTTATGAAGCTGAGAAAAAGAGGGGTCTTGAGTGAGGGTCTCATGGGGTGAGTTGGAGCAAGAGAAATGCAACCCTTCTCTTCTTACTCTTCGTCCCAGGAGTGCAGCTCCAAGTTGATGCCTGTTACACTGTGTGAGAAGACCAGGCTGGGTATCCCCCACAACCGTAACGGGTGAATATAATGAAATCACAAGTGTGGATGTTTCAAGCTTGTTCCTGTGCCGGGTAGGAATAAAAAGCTCAGTTAGAATTCTAAGGGAGGACACTTTGGACTACAGGCTTTTGTCGACAGAAGTTTTGTCAATAGATAGCGTGGGTCTAGACTAAAGGGTTTTGTCAACAAAACTCTACCCGCGTGTACACTGTGGCTGAGTTCTGTCGACATAATTTTGACAGAACTCAGCAGTTTTGTCAACGGCTGTAAGCCTCATTCTAGGAGGAATGATGCCTTTTGTCGACAGAGTTCTGTCGACAGAAGGCGTTATTGCATCTACACTGTCCTTTGTGTCTACACTGCCATGTCGACAAAGTGGCTTGCTTTGTCGACAGAACTGGATGTAGTTTAGACGCTCTTTGTCGACAGAAGTTTTGTTGACAGTATCTGTCGACAAAACTTCTGTCGACAAAAGCCTGTAGTCTAGACGTACCATGCTGTCGACAAAGCTTCTGTCGACAAAGAGCATCTAGACTACATCCAGTTCTGTTGACAAAGCAAGCCACTTTGTCGACATGACAGTGTAGACGCAAAGGACAGTGTAGATGCAATAACGCCTTCTGTCGACAGAACTCTGTTGATAAAAGGCGTTATTCCTTGTAGAATGAGGTTTACAGCCATTGAGAAAACTGCTGAGTTCTGTCGACAGAACTCAGCGGCAGAGTAGATGCAGGTATAGTTTTGTCGACAAAAGTCCACTTTTACCGACAAAACCCTGGGCTGTGTCTACACTGGGCCACTTATTCCGGAAAATCAGCCGCTTTTCCGGAATAAGCTGCGAGCTGTCTACACTGGCCCATGAATTTCCGGAAAAGCAACGACGCTCTACTGTACAAAATCAGCCGCTATTCCGGAAAAGCTACGCTGCACCCGCTCGGGCATAAGTCCTTATTCCAGAACACTGTTCCAGAAAAGGGTCAGCGTAGACAGCCCAGTAGTCTTTTCTGGAAAAAAGCCCCGATCGCAAAAATGACGATCGGGGCTCTTTTCCGGAAAAGCGCGTCTACATTGGCCACAGATGCTTTTCCGGAAAAAGGGCTTTTCTGGAAAAGCATCTGTGGCCAATGTACATGCTCTTTTCTGGAAATACTTATAACGAAAAGTATTCTGTTTTAAGCATTTCCAGAAATTCATGCCAGTGTAGACACAGCCTTAGAGTCACTCTGAGGTCAGGGATGGGTCTGGAAGCCCCAGTCGGGTTCAGGAGATACAGGTTAGTGTTTGCCCCGAGTCATCCCAAGTCCGGGGGTTTATGCTGCCAGTCACCCCCTCTGACCTTCACCTGAATGAGCCTCCATGCACCTCTCTGGAAAACAGGTACAATTGTAACTTTCAAGGCAGATTGTCTGAGGCTTCTTCTGAGCCGAGTATTTCACAGCACGTTGCAAACGCCACCCAAGCTTTATACAGCCAGAGAGGTGGATAACTTTCTACAGTTATGTTCCAATACTGAAGATTTTGAGTAACTTGTGATGGTCACACGTCAATCCAGTGCTCAGCTCGTGATCCCTGGCCTTCAAAATCGGGCCTGTTTGATTTGCATCCAACGCACCTTTGCTCTTCCCTTTTATGTCTATTTTACAGTGTAAGGGCAGACGCTGAACTGTGAGGAAGGAACAGTTCTGTGAACTCCAGGCTGAAGGAAGGCGCTTTCCCTACGCCTGGATAGAGAAACCTGGGGGGGGGGGGGGAAGTGAATCTTTCTCTGCATGCTCTGCTCCTCCACCCCCTGCTGCTCCGAGCCAACATTTCGGGAAATCAACGGGAATCCTGAGGCCCAGGATCTCCACCCATGAACGGAGAACTGGGCCTTGTGAGCGACTCAGCTAATAAAGGCAAGAAAGACAGAGTTAAGGACAAGGCCTTCCCAAACTGCCCTGCTCACACTGCCCTCCACTCATCAGCATGGCTCCCTCCGTCTCCTGGGGCTGCCTGGCCTTCAGCCCCCCTCCCTAAGGCTGTGTTTGTGCCACCAGACCTCCCGGACTCTGATGGCGGAAGGTGGGGGAAGGTGGCTGCCCCTTCTGGGCGGGATGGGGTGGCTTAGTTCCTACAGAAGCCCTCAGCAGCAGGAGCGGGCCTCATTCAGAAGGGGCGGGGTTGGGGGCTTGCCTCCCCGAGTCCTGTATTCCCCCACCGCCCATGCTCTCTTCCGCTCTTTATCTGTTCATAGCACCAAAGGTTTCTTGGCCACAAATCTCCTCCGGTTTTGGATACAGAGCTCAGGAAAGTGCGTGGCCTATAATCACGAAATGTTGAGTATGGAAAGTTCCTGGTAGCTTCACAGGGGGTGCTGAGTGTTCAGCCCTGCAGAAATATGGGCCTAAAACCTCTTCAGTCAGGCCTTTAAAATCAATGGTTCTGCCCTTGCCCAAGCATGAAATGTGCACCCTTGTACTTCCTTTGGCCCATGAGGATGCCTGTGTGTCAAGAAGGCGATGAGGAGAGGTATGGTCCTCTGTACCTCATGGCACAAACCTGAAGGAATTCATTTACTGTAACCCGTTAGAGAGAGGTGAGTCGAAGGAAAGAAAAAGTAGCACACAGAGTGCCCGGGGGAATCTCGTTGCTGTTGGCGTTATGACAGAACAAGATTTTAAGCTTGAACTCCATCTTGGAGTGCGACCGTGCGACCGTGTCTTGTACGACAGTGGAACAGGGATCAACCTAGACCAGCGTTTCTCAACCTTTTTTTATAAAGTACACCCTTTAAAAAAAATTTATAAATACCCCGTTTAAAAAAAAAGTACCCCCAGTACCTACAGTTTTCAGACACGCTAAAATTTTTTCTACCATTGCAACACATTTGTTTAAACAACTTAATCGTAGCCAGGCAGGCGATGAAATTTTTGGGTGTCAAAAGTACAAAAATAACAAAGCGCTGTAAAACGTAACACAAAAATTCCGTTTTCTCCAAATGTCAGTTGTGTTGACATACCCCTCCAGACTTCTCTCAAGTACCCTAAGGTACTTAAGGGTGCCCATACCATTGGTCGAGAAACACTGACCTAGACCCACACCTGCCACAGGAAGACTCAGAACTATTGGGTTGTATTTCTGTTTCTGCAACAGATTCCCCAGGTGACCTTTGCCTCAATGTGCCTCTATTTCTCAGCCTCTGATACATCGATAGTGAGGATGTTAAAGCAGGACGTTCTTTAGAGCCCTTAGAACGGCAGAGTTCAAAGTCTCACACACACTGGGGTGTCCCATGTACGAAGGGTTGTATAATTAGAAGCTGCAGTTGGCATTAGAGGCCTCTGCACTGAGTCATAGAGTCACTTTACCCAAAATGGAGGCCAAGGTCTTTGGTGTCATTCCCTTAATCGGGTCATGATTTAAGGCCATGCAACGTGGGGCTATTTCATTGTCATTCACATGTTGTTTGAATTTAGTATTTTTGAAAAGCCATGAGGGGTAGAACAGCCCCGTCCAGTTGCTGTGGGCTGGAACGAGCCGTTGGTTAGGCAGTTCCCTGATTCTGATGCGTTAATCAAACTCCTACCTGTTCATGACCCTCTCTGGTCCAATTCTCAGCAATTTCCCTCAACAGAGCCAGGTGGGACCATAGCAACACCTGTGGCCAGAGCCTGTTTTGGGGGCTCATCCGCTTGTGGAGGGATTATTTTTGAATGAAGGAACGCTTGCTCCACATTCCATGAGGCTGGGGCCCTTAAAATGAAAGCAAGACACTTCTGCCTCCTTCCCTAGATAGGAAACCCACCCCTCAGATGTTATGTGTAACCCTTCTGCCGGGTAGGCCTGGCAGTAACCAGGGCGGGGTTCAATATCTTGGGGCCATCACACATAGAACCGGCTCGAGCCCCCACCCAGTAATCTGGGAAATTCATGCAGCCCTGGGCGTCTCTGAGAGGCAATGCTTCCCCACTCGCAAGCACTGAGTCTGAGTGTAGGAAAGAAACATTTAATGAAACAGAAAGAGAAGTCATACGGCATTAACTTGGGGAAAACACCACAAACAGAGTTCATAACCCCAAACATGAGCCAAGCTCCCACCCCAGCCAAGAATCGCCCGAAGTCCAAAAAGTCCGACACCCCAAAGGTCTCTGTCCCTGGTCCGTGCCACCCAGAGTCCCAAAGTTCACCCGCAGGGTTTCACCTCCCAACCTGGGTAGAAATGGGGGTTGGGGGATAGATAGGGGGCACTTTATACGAAACTCTGCCACACTCCACCAGCTGTCTCGTTCCACGCCTCTGGACACTCCGCTGGTCACCTGCCACCGCTCCACACCACGCCACTGATGGCCGCTCCTTGCCTGCCGCCGCTCCACGCCACGCCGCCGATGGCCGCTCCTCGCCTGCCACCGCTCCACGCCGCCGATGGCCGCTCCTCGCCTGCCGCCGCTCCACGCCGCCGATGGCTGCTCCTCGCCTGCCGCCACTCCACGCCACACCACCGGTCGCCCCGCCACTCCACGCCACACCACCGGTCGTCGCTCCTCGCCTGCTGCCGCTCCATGCCATGCCGCTGGTCACTGCTACGTCACTGGTGCAACAGGTCTGGTACTCAGCCAAACCAGTGATTTCAGCTCTCAGTGATTTCAACTCTTTAGCCACCAGCTGGACTGGCAAATGAATCCAGCTTCCACTGGACTAGCAAAAGAAAAGACTCCTCAGGGAGTCTGCTTGAGGTCTGTCCTTGAAACAAAGGGGGAAAGGTGCAGGCTGGGCCAGGCTTATAGCTCACACCTGGCAGGTGTGAAGCAGGCTGACTCAAACCTTTTAACCCTTTCCCCCAGTTCTGTTCACTCAACTCTGGAAGGGGGGAGGCTTGTTCTTCCGAGACCTCTTACCACGATGGTGGTGTCTCTCCTGCAAGCCTTGGTGGCATATTTTACAGTTCCCACATTTAGGGGTAGCATGATTAGTGACCCCCACAACAGTCCCAAATTATATACAATTCTCCACATTCCATTCCAACACTGACCCTCCATCAGCCCTGGCTGAATGGGATTTCCATAGCCACACCTTGGATTCCCTCCTGAGCAGTATTTACATGTCAACAGTTAACACTTAATTACCTTGCAGAGCTAAACAACTGTAGTGGGCACACCCACCCCTCCTTCAGCTGGCTGACAGCAAGCAGCAGTTCAACCCCTGCTTACATATGTCAAATCCTTCACCAAGACTGTGTCGTTTTCATTTCTCCTGGGCTGCATGGTGGACTCACTCAGCTGCGTTGTCTCACAAGACCTCTTGGCGGCTCATGCATGAAGAGATGGTTTCTGGTTGAGTAGAGGTTCCAAGTCTTAACTCAAACCCTTCCTGTAAACAAAAGACAGGACTATGCAGCACTTTAAAGACTAACAAGATGGTTTATTAGGTGATGAGCTTTCGTGGGCCAGACCCACTTCCTCAGATCAAATAGTGGAAGAAAATTGGCAGGACCATATATACTAAAGGGATACAATCAAAAAAAGTGAACGCAGATACCAGGGAATCTGCTTCAAGCAGTGCTTTGGGACAGTGTTGGTGACCCACGTGAAGGTCCTATGTTAGGTCAAATTCTACTTGTGATAGGGTAAGATTCACCCCTGGGCAGAGGGCTGCAAAGGACCATGTTCTTAAGGCATGTTCTTTAAGCATCGTACCTTCCCCCTGCCAAAGGGGGAAAGGACCGTCCTGGATTCCTTTCTGGACAGCCAGGGGAGCTACTCCTGCCGCTCAGAATCACCTTGACCTTCGTCCTCATTGCAGCCCCAATAAAGTCGGTGCAAGGACAGGAGAAATGCAGCTGGCCCGTACAATTTGAAGATGAAAGGAAGCTGAAAAGTATAATGTGCGTGTCACACCCGTGGAGGCTGAGATTAGCCCAGTAATCACCAACGCTGGAGAAAAAAGCTCCATCTAAAGGAGGACTTATGGAGGTAATCATATTTGTTTGGTAACTAATTAGGACCTCCTTCATAAACCATCCCAGAGCCTCCAGGCAGTCCTAGGAACTGTATAAAAGAGCTCTCGTCTCACAGCTCCTCTACACGCTTCTCTGGACTTCGTCTCCTTGAACCAGGTAAGACCCATTTCACTCATAGAATGGTAGAACACTAGGACTGGAAGGGACCTCGAGAGTCATCGAATCCAGTCCCCTGCCCTCACGGCAGGACCAAATACTGTCTAGACCACATTAATCTCTTTCTAGCCTCAGGGATACTATAGGGGGGTCTCTTTTCATTTAAGATGGAATCTTCCATGTACTCGCTGTGATTCTTTTCAGGGATCAGAGTGTTCTTCCGTAATTTCCGTGTGTATTTCTTCCGTTGCTGCCACTGAGGAATTCATGATCTGAGGCTCAGGAAGGGACTTTGAAAGCAAAACATGAAATTCTGAAACATATTTCCTATAAAGTGGAAATAGAATTAGGGCATTTAAAAACATTTTCAGTCACTTTAGAAAGTCCCGTCATGATTTTTCCCTTTCCTAGATTAGGAAATTTTTTCTCCAGGTTAGTCCAGAAAGGGCCAATTCGGGGTCTTCTATCTTTTTCTAAAGCGACTGCTACTCCTTACTGTTGGGGACAGGACAACAGAGCTGCGTCTAGACTGGCATGATTTTCCAGAAATGCTTTTAACGGAAAAGTTTTCCGTTAAAAGCATTTTTGGAGCAGAGCGTCTAGATTGGCACGGACAATTTTCCGCAAAAGCACTTTTTGCGGAAAAGCGTCCGTGGCCAATCTAGACGCGCTTTTCCACAAAAAAGCCCCGGTCGCCATTTTTGCGATCGGGGCTTTTTTGCGGAAAACAAATCTGAGCTGTCTACACTGGCCCTTTTGCGCAAAAGGGACTTTTGCCCGAACAGGAGCAGCATAGTATTTCCGCAAGAAGCACTGATTTCTTACAGTAGGAAGTCAGTGCTTTTGCGGAAATTCAAGCGGCCAGTGTAGACAGCTGGCAAGTTTTTCCGGAAAAGCGGCTGATTTTCCGGAAAAACTGGCCAGTCTAGACACAGCCTAGGTGAAGCTGACAAAAGGTGTGACCCAGTCAAACAATTCCCATGTTCTCCTGAGCAAATATACCACTGAGGGTGCTTCTCCTCAGGCAATGGGACTTAGTGTGGCTCCCTGGGAATTTGGGGACCCATTTTGTCCGAGCTGAGGAGGCTGTCCTTAGTGATTTGTTAGGAGAAAGGCAAAGTTTCTGAATACTCATCAGCAACTATTGGGGACTCCCCAAGTTTGGAAACCCACCATAGAAATAGTTACATGTAATCCAGTGAGCAGGATTTTTAGAGAGAGTCATTGAGAGGCACTGAAAGGGGCCTGTTGGGAGGGTGAGTTGCTGCAATTGGACAAGAAGCAGAGAGAGAGAAAGTAGGAATAAATGCGCAGCATCGAACATAGGGACTAAGACCACGGATCCTCTCGTCTCACCCCCACGTAGACCTCACTACAATAGTAACAGCTGTGAAACGTTTCCTCCATTGGCTCTTGTAACTTCCCTTCACTCTGCCCCCTGCTGTGTGTTCCAGGTTTACCTGCATCCCACCGAGATGGCTTTCTCCAGCCTGTGCTATCCAGAATGCGGGGTGGCCCGGCCCAGCCCCGTCTCTGGTACCTGCAACGAGCCGTGCGTTCGGCAGTGCCCTGACTCCGAAGTGGTGATCAGACCCTCCCCGGTTGTGGTGACCCTCCCCGGACCAGTTCTCAGCACCTTCCCTCAGCAGAGCGAAGTGGCAGCCGTAGGAGAACCTGTGGTGGGAGCCGGCTACGGGGGCTCCTTCGCTAACGGGGGATTGTACGGCTATGGAGGCCGTTACGGAGGGTTGTTCGGTTATGGGGGTTATGGTTATGGAGGCCGTTATGGTTACGGGGGATACCCAGGCTTTTATGGTTATGGGGGATACTGCGGCTACCCAGGCTTTTATGGGAATGGGGGATACTGTGGCTACCCAGGCTATTATGGGAATGGGGGATACTGCGGCTACCCAGGTTATTATGGGAATGGGGGAGTAGTCGGTTCCGGGGTGTCGTGCCACAGGTACCGCAGTGGAAGCTGTGCGCCTTGCTAAACCCAGCAGGACCATCCGTGGCAGACCCAGGCAATGAACGGCCGGATACAGATTCCCCCCTGAGCTTTGGGGCTTGGCTTTCAGACGTGCTGGGCAAACCCGGCTCCAGCTGAGCTCAGTGGGAGCTGTGTGTGCTCAGCCCTGGGTCTGGGAGCCAGGCTGCATTGCTCCCCTCACGCTTCATGGCTCCTTCTGCTCCTGCTTTGCCAGCCCCGCGCTGAGTCTCCTCCTGGCCTGTGGGCTCCTTCTGAGTGACACGCAGGCTGCTCCCACCGACCCCGCTGTGTGACAGAAAAGGGGGCCTGAGAAAAGCCTCAGTGACACCAATTGTCATTGTAAGTCCCTCTGTTCAAGGGAAAAGACCTTTCTGCCTTGGCCAATCAGGCCCTACTTGTTCTATCCTTTCCACCACTATGTACCCTCAGCGCCTGCTCTTTCCCCTTGCTCTGGTAGATGTATAGTGGAGACGCCCTGTAGCCACGTACTTGTATTTTGATTTCTGGCACACACCGCTGAGTGGGGTAAAAGAAGGAACTGAAAACGGTTACACCCTTTGCAGCTGCAGCAAAGCACAACAAACAGCTTGTCTGAAATGTGCCCCTGAGGTGTGCGATCCGTCGAACGCTGGAAACACATCTGTGGGGCTCGCTGACGTTTCTTCCTGTCACTGTATCGCTAGCTTCATTTGCATTAAATCTCTACGGCACATAACATGGCTCCTGTGGTTTTCCTCGTTCTCCCTCCTTGCTGAAACTCCCCTGAGGCAAAATGGCTCCCTGGGAGCCGGCAGCACCGGGCACTTTGAAGGTTGCCATTTTCAAAGCCCTGGCGTGGGGGAAAGTCCGGCCCTTGGCGTGGCTGAGAGGTTTCTGCAGGCGCTGGGCGCCGGGCTGGAGTTCCTCCGGGCACTGCCTGGCTTAGCAACGAGTCTTTCCCTGCGACGACTTGGACGGGTTTTCCCTGTCGGAATGTGTTTCCCCGATTCCCAGGGGAAGGGGAATGACGTGGTTCGCAGTGAGGGTCCGAGTGAGTCTTCGCACGGCCGCCACCCCTGTTGTCGTGAGGTAAAGAAAAGTGGCACCAAAACACGTGGGCAAAGGAGGTGTAGACCCCTCCCCCACCTTGTTCGCTGGCCCAGGCTGAGGCGGTTCAAGACAGGGGAAGCCGCAGCCTTGGGACTTGCTGCACAACTTTGGCCTGAGGCGCCTTTGTGCATTGTGTGTTAGTGCCTTCCTTTGTGGGCCGCTGTGTTCCTTCATATGCTCTGTGATGTGTGTCAGTGTGTACCTTTGTGTGCTCTGCGTTGTGTGCCTCTGTGCTCCTTTGTGTGCTCTACATTGTGTGTTAGTGGGTTCCTTTGTGTGCTCTGCGTTGTGTGTCAGTGGGTTCCTTTGTGTACTCTGCGTTGTGTGTCAGTGGGTTCCTTTGTGTGCTCTGCGTTGTGTGCCTCTGTGCTCCTTTGTGTGCTCTACATTGTGTGTTAGTGGGTTCCTTTGTGTGCTCTGCGTTGTGTGTCAGTGGGTTCCTTTGTGTGCCGCTGTGTTCCTTTGTGTGCTCTGCATTGTGTGCCGCTGTGTTCCTTTGTGTGCTGTGTTGTGTGTCAGTGGGTTCCTTTGTGTGCTCTGTGTTGTGTGTCAGTGGGTTCCTTTGTGTGCTCTGTGTTGTGTGTCAGTGGGTTCCTTTGTGTGCTCTGTGTTGTGTGTCAGTGGGTTCCTTTGTGTGCCCTGCATTGGGTGTGTGCACCTCAGACCAGACCCATTGGGACAGCGGGAATCAGGAGGCCCTGCATCTCCACCCCTGAACAGCCAGGAGCACTGGGCCTTGTGGGAGCCGACAGCTAACCAAGGGAGGGCAGACGCCGAGACAGACGAGTGAGGAAGAACTTCGCCAAAGGGCACGTTGCTGTGGAGGGCGACTGGGTCAGTCGCTGTCCTGACCGACCCCGGGCCTCCTGCTGGTCCCGTCTCCCCCAGAAAGCGTTTCCGACAGAATCAGAATGAGATTGGAAGTGGATATTGTGCCCTTCCCCGCCCCGTAACCAGGGTCTCTTCTAACTGGAGCAGCATGACACGCGTCCCGAGGCGCCAGGCACAGGGCGACCCTGAGGTCCGTGGGGCTGCGCTGGTGCCCACTGGCTCAGCCTCTGCCCTTGGCTTTACTGAATGAAAATCAAGCAGCCCAGATCCAGAGGCAGTCAGGGCATCAGACACCTCGGCCTGCCTCTGTGCGGGTCGGCTGATGGAAACGTGGCCAGCCGTGGGGTTTTGTGCCGCTCCCGCAGCCTGGCACGCTTGGGTGGTGATGGGGGGCGGGGTAGACAGCCCCAGCGGACGGGATTCAGCTGCTGCAGCTCCCCCCCCACTCCTGCTGGGATGGGACGCGGGGAGCCTGAGACTCGGCAGGGAGCCGGTGAGGTCCCACCCCCTCTCCCCGGAGCAGGCTCTGGGTGAAGGGCTCTGGGAGGCCTGGACAGAGAGACGGGTTTGTCAAAAGCCATTGTGGTGAGAACCATTGTATCCGACGCTGTAATCTGGGCACCCGATCCCGGGAACTCCCCCCCCCCCCGTTAAGGACATAATACAACCCTGGGCGCGCACACAACTGCCATGAGCCTGCCGTGATCTGACGTCCCTTGTGGGGAGGCAGCCGGTGAATGTGGAGCACAATGTCAGCGTGAGATCGGGTTTCCCTGGCGGGGAACAAGCCCAGTGAGGTGAAGGCTACAGAGGGAGCAAGTTGCAGAGTCAGCAATAAACCCAGCCCTGGTGAGGACTCACCCCCATGCTGGACGGCATGGGGCAGGTTCCATGCCCGGCTCCCGAGTATCCCCCTGCAGCCTCTGAACAGCCAGCAGAAGGCTCCGGAATGTCACTGGCCCATGTTGGGTTCAGAGGACAGAGAGAGCTGAAGGGGCAAATAGGCAACTCACCCTGTGGGCAGTTAGGAAGTAACTAACTTAGGAAAATACAACTTGGACGGGGCTACTGTAAGGTGGGTGCATAACTGGCTGGAGAACCGTTCTCAGAGAGTAGTTCTCAGCCATGCTGAAAGGGCATAACAAGTGGGATTCCACAGGGGTCTGTTTTGGGTTTGGTTCTGTTCAATATCTTCATCAGTGAATAAGGAAAGGTATGTCTACACTTGCACCCTAGGTCGAACTGGGGATGCAAATGCAGGCATTGAAATAGTCAATGAAGTGGGGATTTAAATATCACGCGCTTCATTAGCATGATCTCACCGGCATGTTACTCCGAATGCCGGCTGTTTCGAAAGTGAAAGTGCGCGCCAGGATGTGTTAGTTTGAACCAAACACCTTGGTTACTCCTCATTTGGAGTAACGCGCCGGCGAGATCATGCTAACGAAGTACGGGATATTTAAATCCCCGCTTCATTGACTATTTCGAATGCCTGCATTTGCATCCCTACTTCGAACGAGGGTGCAAGTGTAGACATACCCTTAGATCAGTGTTTCCCAATTGGTGCTCTGCAGAACCCCGGGGTTCCGCAAGCGAAAGTAAGGGTTCCACGAGAACTCGGCACGCCCCCACCTCCTCTTAAAGAGACAGAGCCTTTTTGCGGTGGGACTCGGTGAGTCTTTTTTTTTTTTCCTCAACAAATTTTACCCTGGCAACCGTAGGGGTTCCTTGAAATTCTTTTCAAGCTGAAAAGGGTTCCTTGGCCAAATAACATTGGGAAAAACTGCCTTAGATACTGGCATAGAGAGGACAATTATTAAGTTTGCAGATGATCCCAAGCTGGGAGGGGTTGCGAGTGCTTTGGAGGAGAGGGTGATAATTCAAAATGATCTGGACAAACTGGAGAAATGGGCTGAGGCAAATAGGACAAAGTTGAATAAGGACAAATGCAAAGTGCTCCGCTTAGAAAGGAACAATCTGTTTCACACATGCAGAACGGGAAGCAACTGTCTAGGAAGGAGACCTGCAGAAAGGGATCTAGGGGTTATAGTGGACCACAAGCTGAATACGACTCAGTAGTGTGATGCTGTTGCAAAAAAAGCAAACATGATTCTGGGCTGCATGAACAGGAGTGTTGTGAGCAAGACACGAGACGTCATTCTTCCACTCTACTCTGCGCTGGTTAGGTCTCAGTTGGAGTATTGTGTCCAGTTCTGGGCACGGCATTTTAAGAAGGATGTGAAGAAATTGGAGAAGATCCAGAGAAGAGCAACGAGAATGATTAAAGATCCAGAAAGCATGAGTTATGAGTTATGAGGGAGGCTGAAGGAATTGGGCTTGTTTAGTTTGGAAAAGAGAAGACTGAGAAGGGACATGCTAGTGGTCTTCAGGTATCTAAAAGGGTGTCACGGGGGAAGGAGGGAATTGTTCCCCTTGGCAGCAAGGGAGGTTTAAGTTGGACATTAGGAAACATTTCCTAACTGCCAGGGTGGTCAAACACTGGAATAAATTGCCTGGGGAGGTTGTGGAATCTCCATCCCTGGAGATATCTAAGAGCAGGGTGGACAGACACCTGTCAGAGATGATCTAGACCCGTGGTCACCAACCAGTAGATCGTGATCTACCGGTAGATCTCAGGGGCTCCAAGAGTAGCTCTTGAGCCCTCTCTGAACTGCGCACCTGCGCAGTACATTTACATTAGATTTCCTCATGTAATGTAAGCGGGGCTTCAAGGAAGGAGCGGGGCAGTAGATCTTCGCCTGTTCTAAGACGTAAAAAGTGATCTTGGGTGTAAAAAGGTTGGAGACCACTGATCTAGACGGTGCTTGGTCCTGCCGTGAGAGCAGGGGACTGGACTTGATGACCTCTCAAGGTCCCTTCCAGTTCTCGTGTTCTAAGATTCTATGATTCTACAATGATCAAAACCATGGAGGAAAACATTACACCAGTTGAAGGAGTCGCATAAACTTTGCTTTTTAACTACTTAGGCCTTTAGAAACAAAGGGCTTCACAAATGTTTTATCGGTGTAAAAATCTGAATAAAAACATTTATGGCTCAGAGGTCTTCTAATCATTTCATCTTGTTCTCCTCGGTGACCTAGAGACGTCCTCTTCCAGTCCGTTTCTCCGTAGCCATTCAGACGATGTGTTAATGATGCTTTTAATTTAGGACTGAATCTTGCACAGACCCTTTGTGATTCTTACCAATGGGAAGGGTTTGGGGTTTCTTCAATATTTTTCTGTTGCTGAGGGCAGGCATCGGTTTCTTCATGCTTGAGAAGATGAGGCTCGGATTTTCAGAGCAAGACAGATTTGGGAGCCTATTGATTCTGGTTGGAACTTGGGTGTTCAAATCCGTTAGGGGTCTGCCAAAAATCTCCCTTCCCCTTTTTAATTTAGGGTTTAGGTAGAACCTTTCTGAGCTTCCTCCCCAAAGGGCTAATTCATTGTTCTGCCTTCTTCTGAAGCAGCTGGTGAGGGACATTCACTGAGACAGGAGACTGCTATAGATGGGCCATTATCTTCTCATTGGCAGAAACAATTCAAAGTGTAGAGCTTCATCTGGTCTCACTTGGCATAGCTCCAGGGAAACCAGGGGAACAGGACAGATTTACACCATGGCTGTGTCTAGACTGGCAAGTTTTTTCGCAAAATCATGTGATTTTGCGGAAAAACTTGCCAGCTGTCTACACCGGCTGCTTGAATTTCCAGAAAAGCACTGACGATCTCATGTAAAATCATCAGTGCTTTTCCGGAAATACCATGCTGCTCCCGTTCAGGCAAAAGTATTTTTCCAAAAGACTTTTGCGCAAAAGGGCCAGTGTAGACAGCATAGTACTGTTTTCCGCAAAAAAGCCCCGATCGCAAAAATGGCGATCGGGGCTTTTTTGTGGAAAACCGCGTCTAGATTGGCCATGGACACTTTTCTGCAAACAGTGCTTTTGTGGAAAAGCATCCTGCCAATCTAGACGTGCTTTTCCGAAAATGCTTTTAACGGAAAACTTTTCTGTTAAAAGCATTTCCGGAAAATCATGCCAGTGTAGACGTAGCCCATGAGTGGAGGAGGCGGGTTGTGTTTGTTGCGATTTAGAAAGTGCTTTGAGTGTATCCATGTTGGTAACGCACTAAGGTTTAGAAACCAGGCACGTTCTATGGGGTATTTTTAAGCGATTGGAAATCCCAGGCATTAATGGCAGAAATTTGATATATTTATACTTCCTAGAGAAAGGAAACTTTTAGAACGAAGAGAGTGACAAGTGCTTAAATTCAACACTTTACGCCTAGGTCTAAACAAAGACATTAATTATCTTACCCATTACAAAGATAGCTTCCCCAATTATCACCTCTAATATCATTAGCTCACAGACATTTACCTCCCCCCCATCTCCCTTCTGTTCTGAAATTTGATTTGTCCTTTTCATATGTGTTCATTTTTTTAAATTGTATCCTTTGGTATATATGGTTGTGACAATTTTCTTCCACTATTTGAGCCGAGGAAGTGGGTCTGGCCCACGACAGCTCATCACCTAATAAACCATCTTGTTAGTCTTTAAAGTGCTACATATTCCTGTTTTAAGGTTTCCAAGGAGTTCATTAGATCCTTCTCTCTCCTCTATAACTCTATGACTCACTCTCTCTCATTGGGGCTATGTCTACACTACAGAGTTTTTCCGAAAAAACTTGCGACGCCTCCACACCTCAAGTGCGTTTTTGTGCAAAAAAATCAAAAGAACGGAGAGGTTTTTCTAGCATACATATTCCTCATTCTATGAGGAAGAACACCTTTTTGCGAAAGAGTTCTTTCAGAAAATGGTGTGTGTGGACGGGGAAGAAGGTTTTTTCTGGCGCAAAAAGAGGGAAGAGGAAAAAGCACAGGTGCCCTGGTGGCCATTCCGTGCATAGCAATCAGAGCTTACTTTCAAGAGCGCGTCCATGCAGTCTGGATGCTCTCTTTCGCAAGACGTTTTTGTGGAAGATTTCTTCCGATAAAAGCTTCTTGCGCAAGAAGCCTGCAGTCTAGACGTAGCCTGGGTCTCTACATCCCCTCAGTTGCAATACGAGCTCATCATACTTTTTTTTCCCCCCACTGGCCCACGTGCTTTCCGTTCCCTGTCTTGCCCACTGTGGGTTTCAGCGTTACCTCCACGGCAGAAAGACGTCTCACTTCACGCACATCTGCCGCCTCTTGCCACAAAGCACACGAAGAATATGATAATGAAAATGTACCACTAAGGCTGTGTCTACACTGGCCCCTTCTTTGGAATAGCCATGCTAATTTAGAACTTTGGAATAGGGAAATGCGCGGGGGATTTAAATATCCTCCGCGGGATTTAAATAAACATGGCCACCGCTTTTTTTCCGGCTTGGGGAAA
The DNA here is from genome assembly GCF_049634645.1 of Pelodiscus sinensis. NCBI lineage: Eukaryota > Metazoa > Chordata > Testudines > Trionychidae > Pelodiscus > Pelodiscus sinensis. The sequence goes on from NC_134711.1 coordinate 1,135,999, forward strand.
AGCCAGAAAAGAGCATCCAGACTGGCGTGATCCTCCGGAATAAAGCCCTTGAAAGTAGGAATAAGAGATCCTCCGGAATAGGGCTTTATTCCGGAGGATCGCGCCAGTCTGGACGCTCTTTTCCGGCTTTTCCCCAAGCCGGAAAAAAAGCGGCGGCCATGTTTATTTAAGTCCCGCGGGGGATATTTAAATCCCCCGCGCATTTCCCTATTCCAAAGTTCTAAATTAGCATGGCTATTCCGAAGAAGGGGCCAGTGTAGACACAGCCTGAGAGTTTTCAATTTTCAATGCAACATGGCCAACTCCTGTAATTGATTTACTCCAGACTTTCAATGGTGAGAGAATTTGTCTCAGTTATTGGAACTGCAAGTCATTAGGTCAGTAGGTGCATTTTACATCACTTTTAAGCATTCAGCACGCTTTATACGTCTACTGGGCCAGACGTATTTTCCTGTCTCCTGATATACACCAGTTTAACATCACAGAAGTTATACCACAGTAAAGAGAGAACGGAGGCTGATTGGTGCATCAAGGCAACAGGATTTCATCTGTTATTATTATTCAGGCTCTGTGCTAAAACAGACCCTCCCGTCTTTAAGAAGTGTAAACATGTACAATTTCCATCATCAATGCTGGGGATTTCTAGCCCATTAGAAGAATACCCAGCCGAACATGGCTGGGGTAGCATTGACAAGAGCAGGTGTCTTGTTGGGCCATAATATCTGTGTAAGGAGGGGATGGTCCTGCTATTGTGGGGAACTTTTCTGGTCTATACCCTACCCCGCTGAAATGGGCCAGTGAAAAGATCTCTGCTCCCACTTCCTTTCCCAGAGACCTGTCTGACCTTGAGGGCTCCCTTCAACTTTCCTGCGGGGCAGACACCTTTCAACCCCACAAAGTGGGGCCCTGGATTCCTAGGGAACTTGACCCACAAGCTTGTTGTGGCCACGTAGAATGGAGGGAGGTGAAGGAGCACTCCAGGATACTTGCATTACACTAGATGATTCCCAGAGCCACTGGTCATTGCAGGCAGTTCAAAGCAAAGGACAGAGGCTTTGCTAAACCAGGCGATGCCTGGAGCAACCCCAGCCAGTGCTCAGGGCCTGCAGAAACCCCTCAGCCTTTCAAGGCCCGGACTCTCCTAGCACCACAGAGCTTCAAAACGTGCAGCTTGAGCAGTGTCTGGTGCAGGTGGCTCAACAGGGAGGAATTTCATCCCGAGAGATTTTCCAGCCATGAGAGAGGCACAAGAAGGCACAAGGAGATCACCCATGTTGTGATGCAGCAGAGTTTTTAATGCACAGGAAATTGGCAGCACACACAGGAAGAAATTCGACAGAGCGGACCCAAAGGGCTATAACTGACCACCCGCCTGCACGGGGCACATGTCAGATGAGATGTTCGTTTTGCTTTGCTGCAGCTGCAGAGGTTGATGCACAAGTCCCCCTGGCAACCCTTTTAAGTTCCTTTTTACCTCATTCAGTAGGATCAGAGAAAAAATGGAACACAAGCGTGGAACTGAGCAGAGTTTCCATGGTACATCTGCCGTAGCAAAGGGAAAGAGGAGGCGCTAAAGGTGCGTGTGGACAGAAAGGGTAGAACATTTTGGGCCTCGTTCCCCTGGACAGCAACGTCTCTTCCCACCACGAACAGGGACTTACAATGACAATCGGTGTCACTGAGGGGTTTCCTTCCCCCATTTCCATCCCCCAGTGGGGTCAGTGGGAGCAGCCTGCGTGTCACTCAGGAGGAGCCCACAGGCCAGGAGGAGACTCAGCGCGGGGCTGGCAAAGCAGGAGCAGAAGGAGCCATGAAGCGTGAGGGGAGCAATGCAGCCTGGCTCCCAGACCCAGGGCTGAGCACACACAGCTCCCACTGAGCTCAGCTGGAGCCGGGTTTGCCCAGCACGTCTGAAAGCCAAGCCCCAAAGCTCAGGGGGGAATCTGTATCCGGCCGTTCATTGCCTGGGTCTGCCACGGATGGTCCTGCTGGGTTACCAAGACCCACAATATCCACCAAGGTACCTGCGGCCATATCCCCCGTATCCGCCACATAATCCACCATAATAGCCTGGGTAGCCGCAGTATCCCCCGTGAGCATAACGACCTGGGTAGCCCCAGTACCCCCCATTACCAAAAAAGCCTGGGTAGCCACAGTATCCCCCAAAACCATAAAAGCCTGGGTGACCCCAGTATCCCCCATAACCGTAACGGCCTCCATAGCCATAACCCCCATAGCCGAACAACCCTCCGTAACGGCCTCCATAGCCGTACAATCCCCCGTTAGCGAAGGAGCCCCCGTAGCCGGCTCCCACCACAGGTTCTCCTACGGCTGCCACTTCGCTCTGCTGAGGGAAGGTGCTGAGAACTGGTCCGGGGAGGGTCACCGCAACCGGGGAGGGTCTGATCACCACTTCGGAGTCAGGGCACTGCTGAACGCATGGCTCGTTGCAGGTACCAGAGACGGGGCTGGGCCGGGCCACCCCGCATTCTGGATAGCACAGGCTGGAGAAAGCCATCTCGGTGGGATGCAGGTGAACCTGGAACACACAGCAGGGAGCAGAGTGAAGAGAAGCTACTCTTCAAAGGATGGTTACAATTGTTGTGGGAGAACTAGAGGAGAGGGGACATAGTCTCTATGTTTATAGACATGAATTTGTTCCTGTTTCCTTTTTCTTTGACTCTTGTTCATTTGCACTAAATTTTCCTTCCAACCAGACACGTTGAACTTCTCTCAATGACTTTTTTTTGAAAAACACCGACTAGAATAAATGTAAATATTCCTATGAGAGACACTTGAGCTTCTGGGTCCATTTTAGACTATTTTGAAAGAGAACATGTCTGGCCTCATGGCAGTCAGAGTGTTTCCTTGGAGGATTTAACCTCTTCATGCAAACCCGTGAAGTCCAGTATCACAATGTAAGTCTTTGATTTTCCAAACTCTTGGGAATCCCCAGTACTTGCTGATGAATAAATGGAAACTGTTAGTTGTTTTGCAAACCAATCACTAAGGACAGCTTCCTCCTTCGGGCAAAATGGGTTCTCCTTGATTTTTGGTGGCATAATGCTAAATCGCAGTATCTGAGAAGAAACATATTCCATGGTCGTTTGGCTCAGAAAACCAGGAATTGTGAGGTTGTATCTACTTAATCCGGTTTTCAATAGTGAGAAGTAACAGCAGCTTTGGAGTTAGGTAGAAGACCACTTAATTTAGTCCTTTCTGGACTAAATTTGGAAAATTTTTCCTAACTCAGTTAAGTAAAAAATAAGGGTATTTCTAAGATTACTTAGAAGATTGAAATGCCCTTATTCTATTTCCAGTTAATAGGAAATATGTTTGTCAATTGCATATGTTCCTATTAATGTCACCCCGTACTTTGAAATCAACTTAATAGCTGCACAAGATAATTCTGGAAGAACGCTCTTATCCCTGATAGAAATCACGGTGAAGTCACACAAAATTCTATAGGTAGAAAGAAGGTGAGTCGAATTGGACTTACCTGGTTCACTGAGGAGATGAAGTCCAGAGAAGTGTTTAGAAGAACGGTGACTGGAGAGCTCTTTTATACAGTTCCCAGGACAGCCTGGAGGAGCTGAGATGCTTTGTGGAGGAGTCCTAATTAGTTACCAAACAACCTTGATTGCCTTTGTAAGTCCTCCTGGAGGCAGCTGTTTTCCTCAGCGTTGGGGATTATCGGGCTAATCTCAGCCTCAGTGGGCGGGACACGCACATTATACTCTTCAGCTTCCTTTCATCTTCACATTGTACGGTCCAATTGTGCATTTTCCATGTCATTGTGTAACCCACATACCGAGTGGCAGTTACAAGTGCACTGACCTTATTCGTGCTGCAAGGAGGATGCATATGAAGGTGAGTCTGAGCAGCATCAGAAGCACGCCTAGCTGTCATGAAAGGAATCCAGTTTGGCCATTTCATTTCATGCTGGTCCTAGGTAGGGTTTGTCGACGTCCATTGTGTAGCTGCAGTAGAAATAGTGTAACTTGGCGTTTGGTGCTCTTCCTTCGACTTTCCTTACTTCTCATAAAACGGGGGTTACAGGAGTCGGAGTAAGACGTTCTCCAGCTCGAGAGTATTTCAGAAGAAAGGCTTGCTGTGTAGACACGCACTATGTTATTCCGAAATAATGCTGCAGTGTAGACATGCCCCTAGGGACATCGGGCAGGTCATTCTATACCTGCTAGAAGGAAGGAGCCACTTTTCTGCATTCTCATCACCCTCTTCCTTATGAGTCGGATCAAGTTCCTTTGCAATCAATGGGAATCATTCCCTATCCTCCAGCATGTTTCTTGTCAATTTCCTCCTGAGTCATTGGGAAGGATGGCGGACAGTGAAAGGAACCGCTGCTCTTTTAGGGAAAGGGTTTCAGACATGGAACCCCTACTCTACCAGAAACCATCTCTCCATCCATGAGCAGCCAACATATTGTGGTCTTCAGAGACAACGCAGCTGAGTGAGCCCAGCATGTTGTTCAGGGGAAATTCTTGGTGAAGGAGGGGATGTCCGTGGGATGGGATTTGACCAGCCACTGGGCATATTGCAGGAAACATTCCTGCCTGGACCAGAGTGTTTTTTTACAGCGTACAAGCTCAGCAGTGGGTTCCCTATCAGGGCAGAAGTGTCTTGCTTTGATTTTCAGGTTCTCAGTCTCTTTGAATTTGAAGCAACGAAGCTGATTTTCATAAAGGGAGCAAGTGCATTTCCCAACACAAAATTCCTCCATGAGCAAATGAGTCACAGAATATGCAGCTGCGTGGGGTGCACTGAAATTTGGGGCCGCACAGCGTCTCTGTGGTTACCCACCTTTTCTTATCCCTGTTCTGGGGCTCTCCTTCCTCCGGATAAAAATCTAGGTAACTTAGAAGTGAAAAAGCCCGGCAGAGCGACTGGCAGAACGCTGAATCTGTGAAAATGCCATCTGAGTGGCAACGAAACGTTTGAACAGGGACTTGCCAACCGCAGAATTTACCGTGTGAGTTGACAGGACCTGAGTTTAAAATTTAAAAATATTTCAGGAACGTGTTGTCGAAGATTATAAAATCCCATCCCTGAAAAGTCCTCCAATGTCCACCTCCGTGGGCTGCTACTGGGCCCAGGGGCACCAGAGAATCATAGAATCATAGATACTAGGATTGGAAGGGACCTCAAGAGGTCATCGAGTCCAGTCCCCTGCCCTTATGGCAGGACCCAGTACTGTCTAGACCATCCCTGCTAGACATTTATCTAACCTGCTCTTAAATATCTCCAGAGATGGGGATTCCACAATCTTCCTGAGCAATTTATTCCAGTGTTTGACCACCCTGACAGTTAGGAACTTTTTCCTAATGTCCCACCTAAACTTCCCTTGCTGCAGTTTAAGCCCATTGCTTCTTGTTCTAGCCTCAGAGGCCAAGATGAACAAGTTCTCTCTCCTCCTTATGACACCCTTTTAGATAGCTGAAAACGGCTCTCATGTCCCCCCTCAATCTTCTCTTTTCCAAACTAAACAAACCCAGTTCCCTCAGCCTTCCCTCATAGGTCATGTTCTCTAGACCTTTAATCATTCTTGTTGCTCGTCTCTGGAACCTCTCCAATTTCTCCACATCTTTCTTGAAATGCGTTGCCCAGAACTGGACACAATACTCCAACTGAGGCCTAACCAGCGCAGAGTAGAGCGGAAGAATGACTTCTCGTGTCTTGCTCACAACACACCTGTTAATGCAGTCCAGAATCATGTTTGCTTTTTTTGCAACAGCATCACACTACTGAGTCGTATTCAGCTTGTGGTCCACTATAACCCCTAGATCCCTTTCTGCCATACTCCTTCCTAGACCGTCGCTTCCCATTCTGTATGTGTGAAACTGATTGTTCCTTCCAAAGTGGAGCACTTTGCATTTATCCAGTTTAATAGTACTTCCTAGGCCCCCTTCCACCCTAACAACATCCCGGCAAATGAACCCATGGAACCAGCCCTGACTTCTGTTTTCCTTGTGGTCCCATTTGGCTCTGCTGAGGGACATCGTGAAGAGTTGGCTCAAGGAGAGTCATGAACCTGGTCACCACTTCAGAGTCAGGGCCCTGCCTCATGTACGGCTCATTCAAGCAGCTGGAATCTGAACGGGGTCATGCCATTGTGCTTGGCTTTTGAACAATACCCAGGTGAATACTACTGTTGGGCGACAATGAAATCGCCCCACAATGCGCGGCCCTTAAACCATGCTTGATTCAGCAGATGACATGAAAGACCTTGACCTCAATTTTGTGTAAAGTGACTCTCTGACTCAGTGCAGAGGCCTCTAATCCCAACAGCAATCTCTTAATATTCTAAGGAGACAGCCCTTTGTACGTGTGAAATGTCACCGCATGTTGGTGAGGCTTGGGAATGTTGCGTTCGGAGGATACTGAAGAGCTTGCAACTGTCACTGTCTTCCTATTTATAGTTGATAGACCAAGAAAAAGAGTCAAGTCAAGGTGAAGGTCATATGGGGTTCAAAAAAGAAATACAACGAAATCCTTGTCAGTCTTCCTACTACAGTTTGATCCCTGTTACGCTGTGTTGCAAGACCAGGTTAGTACAATGTTCTCATCCCTGTATTTAAGCCTTAGCAATAAAAAACTCTCTGATGTTGTGACTCACTTTAACTGAGGCGTCTTTATACCTGATGATAAGGCTTCTCCAAAGGAATAGCAAGTGGCATTCAACATATCAAGATGGAGTTTGAGCTTAAAACACTTGTTTTAAATCTTATTCTTTGCATCCAAGCAACGATTCGATCCCAGGAACAGATAGGCTGTGTCTACATTGGCACCCTTTTCCGGAAAAGGGATGCTAATGAGACCAGTCAGAATTGCAAATGCCCCGGGGATTTAAATTTTCCCCGCGGCATTTGCATGAACATGGCTGCCGCTTTTTTCCGGCTCGGGGCTTTGCGGGAGAAAAGCGCCAGTCTAGACAGGTATCTTTCGGAAAATAAAGCCTTTTCTGGGAGATCCCTTATTCCTGATTCTTGATTTTACAAAATAAGCTATTTCAAAATATGATCAAAATAAGATAAACAATTTGCTTAGCTCAAATTGCGTCTCTTACTTCGAACTACAGTGCGGTGTACACGTAGCCTGAGTGTCCTCTTTTCTAAGCTGAATGCTCCCAATTCTTTTAATCGCTCATTAAATGGGGGCCGTTTCAAACCCTTAACAATATCTGTTGCCCTTTTTTGAACTTTTCCCAATGCCAATGGAAATGAGGCAACTACATCTGCACGCAGTATTCAAGATGTGGGAAAAATATGGATTTATATAGAGGCAATAGGATGTTCCCTGTCTTATTCGCTATCGCTTTTAAAATTATTCTTTTCACTCTCTGCTATCCCTCCCATGACCCATGGGCAAATAGACTCTAGATGCCCCTTTGAGAAATCATTGGTGATCCAAGTGGAGGTCCAATGTTAGGTCAAATTTTCCTCACAAGAGTGGAAGAGTCATCCTTAGTCACAGGACCATCACAAAGGCCCACGTTCCACGTTCGTGTCTGTAAGACCCCGTTTGAAAGTTTAAAATCGGATTAAAGTTGTACTTTAGGCATTGTACTATCCCTCTGCAGAAGGGGACATTTTAGACTCAAAGTCCTGACAGGAAACATGCTGGAGGAACTGGAATGATTCCCATTGATCTCAAAGGACCTTGATCTAACTCACAAAGAAGGGGATAGGGAGAATGCAGAAAAGTAGCTCCTTTCTTCCTACCAGGTGTAGAAAGAACTGCCCAAAGACCCTAACTATGACCCGCATGAACTGGAAGGACCGGACTGGATTCCTTTCATGACAGCCAGTGGTACGTCTGATGCTGCTCAGAATCACCTTGACCTTCATTCTCCTTGCAGCACCAATAAAGTCAGTACAATCACACGGGGAATGCCTCGGGCCTGTACAATTGAAGATGAAAGGAAGCTGGGGATGCAATGTGCGTGTCCCGCCCGCTGAGGCTGAGATTAGCCCAATAATCCCCAACGCTGAGGCAAACAGCTCCGGCCCAAGGACGATTTAGGAAGATCATCAAGTCTGCTTGGTGGCTAATTAGGACTCCTCCACAAAGCATCCCAGCTCCTCCAGGTTGTGCTAGGAACGGTATAAAAGAGCTCTCGACTCAGGGCTCTTCTCAACACTTCTCTGGATTTCATCCCCTCGGTGAACCAGGTAAGCCCAATTCGACTCTTTTTCTAACCCTAGAGATATCACAGTAGGGGACAGTTTCCTTTAGGACGTTATCTTCAATGTACTCGCTATGATTGATATTAGGGATCAGGGTGTTCTTCCATTATTATCATAGAATCATAGACTCCCAGGGTGGGCAGAGACCTCAGGAGTCATCGAGTGCAGCCCCCTGCCCAAACAGAACCAACCCCAACTCCATCATCCCAGCCAGGGCTTTGCCAAGCTGGGACTTAAACACCTCTAGGGATGGAGATTCCAGTCCTCCCTAGGGAACCATCCCAGTGCTTTTCCACCATCCTTGGGAAATGGTTTTTCCTAGTATCCAACCTAGACCTCCCCCACTGCAACTTGAGCCCACTGCTCCTCGTTCTGCCACCACTGAGAACAGCCTCTCTCCAGCCTCTTTGGAACCCCCCCCAGGTAGGTGAAGGCTGCTCTCAGATTCCCCCCTCCCTCTTCTCTTCTGCACACTAAACACGCCCAGATCCCTCCGCCTCCCCTTGTAGGTCATGTGCTCCAGCCCCCTAAACATTTTGGTTGCCCACCTCTGGACCCTCTCCACTGAGTGCAGCTATACATTTGCAGGTGCTTTTCGATTCGTGATTTCCAACGAAAGGGTGGCTACTCAGAGCAACATAGGCAAATGATATACCTATGTCCTGTTACCTGGAAATAGAATTAGGGTGTTTAAATTTTGTCAGTAACATTAGAAACATCCTCAATAATTTTTCACTTCACTGGATTAGGAGGATGATTTCGCAGGCTATTCCAGAATGGGCTGATTCAGCGGTCTCCTACTTTACTCTGAAGCAGCTGTTACTCCTCACTATTGGAGACATGAGACTGGATCAAACTCACAAAGGCTTGATCCAGTCTTTCGATTCCTTTGCTTTTCTGAGCCAAAAGACCGAGGAACGAACCCCTTCTCCCATGCGGGATTCACTGTCACTCCTTAGAAATAAGTGGATCTCGGTCCATTTTCCCCAGTTGAGGAAGTTGTCTGGAAAAACAAAAAGTTTCCATTTATTCATCAGCAAGTTTTGGTGACCCCAGGGCTTGGAAAAGCAAAGAGTCCCATTGTGTTACTGGACTGAACTGCTTTTCATGGAAGGGTTAACTCCTCAGAAGAAAAGCTGTGATTACCCAGCTATATTGCTGTTGAGAAATGTCTCACGTAGACCCAGAATCTCAGATGTTTATCATAGAAATAGTGACATTTATTCCACTCGGTGTCTTTCAAACACTCATTGAGAGAGATTCAAGTTAGCCAGCTGCGAAGGCAGTTTCATAGCAATGGACATGAGGCACAGAATAAAGAAACTGAAACAAATAGATGAACGATAACAGAAAGATTCCCTTCATTCTCTGTCGCTTGGGCACCATGGTTACCTACAACAATTGTGACCAAGCTTTGAAACCTTTCTTCCCCTCACTTGTACCTTCCCTTCACTCTGCTCCCTGCTGTGTGTTCCAGGTTTACCTGCATCCCACAGAGATGGCTTTCTCCAGCCTGTGCTATCCAGAATGCGGGGTGGCCCGGCCCAGCCCCGTCTCTGGTACCTGCAACGAGCCGTGCGTTCGGCAGTGCCCTGACTCCGAAGTGGTGATCAGACCCTCCCCGGTTGTGGTGACCCTCCCCGGACCAGTTCTCAGCACCTTCCCTCAGCAGAGCGAAGTGGCAGCCGTAGGAGAACCTGTGGTGGGAGCCGGCTACGGGGGCTCCTTCGCTAACGGGGGATTGTACGGCTATGGAGGCCGTTACGGAGGGTTGTTCGGTTATGGGGGTTATGGTTATGGAGGCCGTTACGGTTTTGGGGGATACCCAGGCTTTTACGGTTATGGGGGATACTGCGGTTACCCAGGCTTTTATGGTAACGGAGGGTTCTGGGGCTACCCAGGTCGTTATGCTCACGGGGGATACTGCGGCTACCCAGGATATTATGGTAACTGGGGATACCCAGGATATTATGGTGGATTATGCGGTGGATACGGGGGATATGGCCGCAGGTACCTTGGTGGATACTGTGGGCCTTGCTAAACCCAGAAGGACCATCCGTGGCAGACCCAGGCAATGAACGGCCAGATACAGATTCCCCCCTGAGCTTTGGGGCTTGGCTTTCAGATGTGCTGGGCAAACCCGGCTCCAGCTGAGCTCAGTGGGAGCTGTGTGTGCTCAGCCTCTGGGTCTGGGAGCCAGGCTGCATTGCTCCCCTCACGCTTCATGGCTCCTTCTGCTCCTGCTTTGCCAGCCCCGCGCTGAGTCTCCTCCTGGCCTGTGGGCTCCTCCTGAGTGACACGCAGGCTGCTCCCACCGACCCCGCCGGGTGATGGAAACAGGGGCCTGAGGAAACGCCTCAGTGACACCGATTGTCATTGTAAGTTCCAGTACGTGGGGGCAGAGACGTTGCTGTCTGGGAGAACCAGGCCCATCATGTTCTACCCTTTCTGTCCACACGCACCTTTAGCGCCTCCTCTTTCCCTTTGCTACGGCAGATGTACCACAGTGATACTGCGCAGTCCCACGCTTGTGTTTTATTTTACCTCAGATCTCACCAAGTGGGGTAAAAGAAAGAACTTAAAATGGTGACACAAGGGACTTGGGTGTCAACCTCAGCAGCTGCAGCAAAGCAAAATAAACATTTTGTCTGAAATGTACCCCATGCAGGCGGGTGGTCAGTTATAGCCCTTTTGAAACTGTGCAAATAGTCTCCTTCTGCTTTGTCCAATTACTTTGTTTGTTTACTGTCATTTTCATTTGCATTAAAAGCTCTGCTTCATCATAATATCTGTCGTGCGGTTTTCCTTATCCCTCCCTGCTCGCTGAATTATATTGGTAGACAAAGTAGGAACCTCAGATGTACCTCTCTTTGGAGGAGGAGATGGGGGCATCTGTGGAGAGAGAGGTTTATAACATTATGAAGGAATATCTGGTAACCAGGATCCTTGTGGTTACGGGAGATTGGGACCAATACAGTTAGGAGGGGCTCTGTGGTCACAGGGATCCATATGGTTGTGGTTTAAGACAAGGTTAGTGAAGACTGCAGTAGAACCATCGGTAACTTAATGGAAACTGTGGGATATGTTTAACCAAACAGATATATCCATGGGAAAAAGAAGAACTAGGAGATCATAGAACCATAGAACACTAGAACTGGAAGGGACCTCAATAGTCCTCAAGTCCAGCTCCCTGTCCTCACTGCAGGACCAAGCACCACCTGGATCATCAACAGCTGTTTTTCCAACAAAATCTGAATAACGTCCACACTGCAATCACGTTCTTTCGATAGTAAATCGAAAGCACAGAGGGGTTTTTCCGGCATTGGTAATCCTCTTTCTACGAGGAACAAGCCTTTTTCCGATAGAGCTCTTTTGGAAAAAGGCGTGTGTGGACGGGGAAGAGAGAGTTCTTTCGCAAGAAAAGGAAAGAGGAAAAAGCACAGGTGCCCTGGCGTCCATTCCGCCTATAGTAATCACAGCTTATATGCGAGATGGCATCCATTCAGTGTCAATGTGATTTCGCAGTGTGGATACTCTCTTTCAGAAGAAGTTTTTTCGGGAGATCTCTTCCGGAAAAGCTTCTTCCAAAAGAAACCTGCAGTCTAGACATATCCTAAATGGAGTATTTTGTCATTATTGAACATCATCCTATTTTACTCAGACCATTTCTCCAATGTGTCCAGGTCATTTTGAATGATGACCCTATCCCCCAAAGCACCGCTCCCCCAGCATAATATCATCCGCAAATGTTATAAATGTATCTAAATCGTTGACGAAAATATTGAACAGAACAGGTCCAAAACTGATCCCTGTGGCACCCCTCTTGTTATGATCTTTCAGGACGATTGTGAACCATTGATATCTACTCTTTGGGAACAATTATCCAATTAGTCATTCCCCCACATTATAGTAACCCCGTCTAGGTTGTATTTCCTTAGTTTATTGATAAGAACGTTATATAAGAATATTTCAAATGCTTTATTAAAGTCTGGGTATTCCAGATCTACTGCTACCCCTTATCTAGAAGGCTTATTACCCTTAAAAGAAAGCTATCAGGTTGATTTGATGTGGTTTGCTCTCAACAAAGTTATGCTGACTGTTAGGGTACATCTAGACTACAGGCTTTTGTCGACAGAAGTTTTGTCGACAGATACTGTCGACAAAACTTCTGTCGACAAAGAGCGTCTACACTACATTCAGTTCTGTCGACAAAGCAAGCTGCTTTGTCGACATGGTAGTGTAGACGCAAAGGACAGTTTACATGCAATAACACCTTCTGTCGACAGAAGGCGTTATGCCTCGTAAAATGAGGTTTACCAGCGTCGACAAAACTGCTGAGTTCTGTCGACGTTATGTCGACAGAACTCAGCGGTAGTGTAGACGCAGGTATAGTTTTGTTGACAAAAGTCCACTTTTGTCGACAAAACTCTGTAGTCTAGACACACCCTTACATATCACCTTATTATCTTCTAGATGTTTGCAGATGGATTGCTTTATTATTTTGTCCATTATCTTTACTAGCTGTGGCAAAGTTCTGGCCATGCCCTGTGGGTCTTGCAGTGCTGACAGATAATATTAGCCTCGGAGACTTGCTGTGGTGCTGTACACAACCCCTTTCTCTTTACAGGAGGCAGGGTCCACAGCTTAGGGAGCCAGACTCATCACAGGCTAGTCCGTGGTTTTGGGGTGAAAGCCCTCGATAGTCCTGGTCTCCCTTCTTGGGACAGACTCTGTGTTGGCGGGAGGAAAGTTTAGGGGGAACCTGGGTCCGCCCACTACTCCAGGTTCTGGCCCAGGAATCCTGAAGTAGCGGCAAGGTTGTTTTTCCTCCCAACTTGGCAACTTTTTTCATGGGCTACTTCCCCAAACAACCCCTCCAAAATGTCTCCCTCTGGCACCTGTTAACCAGCTGTGAGCTCAGACACAGCTTCTACTTGTTCCTTCCTTTCTCCTTCTGGTCCGTCACCCTTTATCGTCCTCCTCTCTTTACATGGGGGAGGCCTTTTAAAGCAACCCCACTGGCTGTAATTGGCTGCAGGTGTTGGACGACTTGCCTGAGGGAGCAATCTAGTTAATTAGTCCCAGGTGTTTTCCTGCCTTTATTTTATTGCAGCAGGCTTTAGTAGTTTATTTTGGAAAGAGAAAACCACTAATCCAGTGCCCTGTGTACCTGCCTTCGACCAGACTGTGGCAGGCTGCTGGTTTAGGTCTGTCACGTAGCATAAAAGTTAAGATGACTGGTTGGCAGGTTCCTGGCTCTCTTCAGATCCCTTTTTATACATAGGCACTTTATTTGCCTTTCCCCAGTTATCTGGAATCGCTCCCGTCTCCCATGTCTTTTCTAAGATGATGGCTAATGGCTCAGGTACATCCTCAATTATCTCCTTGAATATTCTCGGCTGCATTTCGTCAGACCATGGTGACTTGAAGACATCTAATTTTTCTAAAGAATGTTTAACTTGTTCTTTTCCTATTTTAACTTCCGAACCTACCTGATTTTCACTGGCATTCACTATGTTAGACGTCATATCTCCAGCAAACTTCTTGGTGAAAAGCGACACAAAGACGTGAAGCTCAACTGCCATTTCCACATTTCCACATTTTCTGTTATTGTTTACCCCTCTTCATTGAGCAATGGGCTTAGCCTTGGTCTTCCTCTTGCTTCTAATGTATATATAGCATATTTTTTGTTATCCTTTATGGCTGTGTCTAGACTGGCAAGTTTTTCCGGAAAATCAGCCGCTTTTCCGGAAAAACTTGTCAGCTGTCTACACTGGCCGCTTGAATTTCCGGAAAAGCACTGACGATTTAATGTAAAATCATCAATGCTTTTCCAGAAATACTATGCTGCTCCCGTTCAGGTAAAAGTCTTTTTCCGAAAGACTTTTGCGCAAAAGGGGCAGTGTAGACAGCACAGTAGTGTTTTCCGCAAAAAAGCCCCGATCGCGAAAATGGCAATCGGGGCATTTTTGCGGAAAAGCGCGTATAGATTGGCCATGTACGCTTTTCCGCAAAAAGTGCTTTTCCGGAAAAGCGTCCTGCCAATCTAGACGCGCTTTTCCGAAAATGCTTTTAACGGAAAACTTTTCCGTTAAAAGCATTTTCAGAAAATCATGCCAGTGTAGACGTAGCCAATGTGTCTAGATTGAGATTGTTTTATGCCTTTGCCTTTCTAATTTTGTCCCTACATACTTGTAGTATTTGTTTATATTTACCCTTTGAACTACCCTTTGAACTTTGACCTAGTTTCAACTTTTTTTGTGACTCCTTTTTGATGTTTAGATCATTCTAGATATCTTGGCTAAGCCAAGGTAGTCTCTTGCCATACTTCTTATCTGTCCTACGCAGTAGAACGCTGCGTCTTGCACCCTCAATAATACTCCTTTGAAAACTGCCAACTGTCTTCAGTTGTTTTTCTTCTTAGACTTGTTTCCTATAGGACCTTACCTACCAGATCCCTGAGTTCACAAAGGCTGCCTTCTTGAAATCCATTGTCTTTATTTTGCTGTTCTCACTTCTATCCTTCCTTAGAATTATGAGCTCTAAGATTTCATGATCAGTTTCACCCAAGGTGTCTTCCATTTTCAAATTCTCAACCCGTTCTTCCCTGTTGGTTAAAATTAAATCTAGGACAGCTTCCCCTCACTAGCTTTCTCCCCCTTATGAAATAAAAAATGGTCTCCAGTACATTCCAAGAACTTGTTGGATAATCTGTGCCCCTCTGTGTCATTGTCCCAACAGATGTCTGTATAGCTGACCTCTTCAATCTGTATAGCTGAAGTCTCCCATCACCACCAAGTCCTGATCTTCGGAAGACTTTGTTTAAAAAAAGCCTCACCCACCTCTTCTTCCTGGTTAGGTGGTCTATAATTGACCCCTAACAGGACATCACCCTCACTTTATACCTCTTTTAAGCTTATCCAGAGACTCTCAACAAGTCCGTCTCATACATCCATCTCCACCTCAGTCCAAATGTAAACATTTTTTAACATGTAAGGCAAAACCTCCTCCCTTTTTTCCCCGCCTATCTTTCCTGAGGGAGCTGTACCCTGCTATACCAATATTCCAATCATGTGTATGGGTATGTCTACACTACAAAGTTAATTCGAACTAACAGACATTAGTTCGAATTAACTTTGATAGGCGCTACACATACAAACCGCTAGTTCGAACTTAATTCGAAATAGCGGAGCGCTTAATTCGAACTAGGTAAACCTCATTCCACGAGGACTAAGCCTAGTTCGAATTAACTAGTTCGAATTAAGGGGTGTATAGCCACTTAATTCGAACTAGTGGGAGGCTAGCCCTCCCAAGCTTGCCCTGGTGGCCACTCTGGCCAGCACCAGGGAAACTCTTCTGCCCCTCTCCCAGCCCCGGAGCCCTTAAAGGGGCACGGGCTGGCTACGGTGCCCATGCCAGGGGCAAGCCTGCCAGCACCCAGCCAGCAGACCCTGCACCTGGCACGGCACGAGCCAGCCACACGCTGCCACCCAGCCCTCTGCCTCTTCCTGGGACCAGGCTGGCGGCTCCTGGGAGCCTGCCCGGGTCCACAAGAGGCGGGCACCCACCTGGGCTAGTGCGGACATCGTGGACCTCATCCACGACCTCCGCACTAGGCACAGGAAAGTGGCCATCTAGGGCAGGAGAGCTGCCAGCCTGGCCACCCAGGAGCAAGTTTGCATGAAAATCAGGGTGGTCCAGTGAGACCCCCGACCCTGAGCCCTGAGCTTAGAATGTCCGTACTGGGTCAGACCAAAGGTCTATCTAGTCCAGTAGCCTGTCTGCCGACAGCAGCCAACACTAGGTACCCTGGAGGGGATGGACCGAAGACAATGACCAAGCCATTTGTCTCGTGCCATCCATCTCCAGCCTTCCACAAACAGAGTCCAGGGACACCATTTCTACCCCCTGGCTAATAGCACTTCATGGACCCAACCTCCATGAATTTATCTAACTTCTCTTTAAACTCTGTTCTAGTTCTATCCTTCACAGCCTCCTGCAGCAAGGAGTTCCACAGGTTGACCACATGCAGTGTGAAGAAGAACTTTCTTTTATTAGTTTTAAACCTGCTACCCATTCATTTCATTTGGTGTCCTCTAGTCCTTCTATTATGGGAACTAATGAAGAAGTTTTCTGTATGCACCCTCTCCACCCCACTCATGCTTTTAGAGACCTCTATCATATCCCCCCTCCATCTCCTCTTTTCTAAGCTGAAAAGTCCCAGTCTCTTTAGCCTCTCTTCATATGGGACCTGTTCCAAATCCCTGATCATGTTAGTTGCCCTCCCCTCTCCCACCCTCTCTCTTCCCCTCTCCCACCTCCTTTTCCCAGTCTCCCCGAGTTCTGTTCAATAAAGAGAGCTTCTATTTTTGACCACACGTTTTCTTTATTTTGTACATCAGGAAGGGGAGCTAGGGAGGGGTAAGTGGAAGGAGGTGAGGGAGGAATGGGGTACGAGCCCCCAATGGGGAGGACTGGGGTGGCTCTGCAGGCTGCTTGGGGTGGAAGCGCTCCTGTAGCCCCCCGATTTCCCCCGCCACCGGATGGCAGCCTGCGGCAAGTGCAGCCGGGCTAATGGCCGAGTGCTGTGATGTGCCGAGTGTGGGCACTCAGGGCACTCCAAGCCAGGACTACTTTGCAAGCGGGGAACTCCTGAGAACTGTCTGTCCGGGGTGGGGGTCGGGTCCCTTTAAGCACAGCCCTTGGCACTGCTTCCGGCCATCCTTAACCTCGGTTCAGGGTCCACTCAGTGTGGACATGCTAATTTGAACTAGTTTTTAAGTCTGGATGTGCTAATTCACATTAGCTTAGTTCAAATTAACTAATTCGAATTAAGTTAGTTCGACTTAGTGCTGTAGTGTAGACATACCCTAGGTTAGCCAGTCTGTATCCAAATACTCGCTTTCCCATTCCTCCATGATGGACCCTATCATGCTTAGCAGTTCTTCCTGGAACAGCATCCTGTGGTCAAGAAAGCCAAAGCCCTCCTGGCAAAACCATCTTCACAGCCAGGCATTCACTTCCAGGATGCACCTGTCTCTGCTTGGGCCCCTACCTTTGACCAGAAACTGCCAAACTCCCTCACCCATACTCCCAGTGCCCTGTAATCACTTCTGATCTGCTGTGGGTCACACCTTGCAGGTTCATTAGTGCCCACATGGATGTGTAGGGCTCAGGGTGCTGGATGAACCTGGACAATCCGTAACATCTCAGAGGCAGCATTCCTCCCAGAATGCCATGTTAGGGTGACAGATGGGTGCCTCTGTCCCCCTCAGAAGAGCGTCTCCAACCACCACGGCCCTATGGCTGTGTCTACACTACAAAGAAAAGTCAGAAAAAGATATGCAAATTGTGATTTTGCATGCATTTTCCCGCTTTTCTTTTGGAAGAGGCTTTTCCAAAATACAACGAGTCTACAGCACATCCCTTCTTCCTCGTTCAACAGGGGTTACAGAGATGGCAAAAAATGGCGTCTGCTTTTCCAACATTTTTTTCGGAAAAGTGGATGCATTCCTTGGATGCAGCATAGCTTTTCCGGGATACCTCCAGTGTCCTGGAAAAGAGCTGCCGTGTAGACATAGCCTAAGTTTCCTCCTGGCAGTCAGATCTCCCAGCCTTAGGGGAACATAGTTTTTCCTCCTCCTCTTAAGCAGAGTGATTCCATAGCTCTCATATTCTGGGCAGTAAAACAGTTCTCCAGAACCATCGTGGTTGGATTGGAGTAGGAGTGGAGAACTGCCTGCTATCAGAAGTAAGACACAGATTCACATCTGAGCTCTTAGGCCTTGTCTCCACTTACCAGGAGATCTTCACTCCACTTAACAGGAGAGTTCCACCGTGGAGACCGATCTTCCAGGGATCAATTTAGTAGGTCTAGTAAAGACCTGCTAAATTGACTCACGATCATGCTCCTGTCGACTCCTGTATTCCACCAGGTAGTGAGGGAAGTGGGAACTTTTCCTTATAGGTAGCAATGGGGAAAGAGTTATTTCTATATTGTTGGTCTCAGCTTTGGGACTTTCTTGTACCAGGGTCTTCTTTCAGTCTGGGCCCTTGTGACTAATCTGAATGGTTAGTCACCCAGCTGGTGGTCTGGCAGTGATCCACAGCACAGAGAGTCTGCCTGGATTCCAACGGAGGATTCCTACGAGCAAGTGGAAAGAAGATGCAGCAAATTGTGCAGATTTGGTGCCCAAAGACCCTCACTGAGACTTAGGTGAACCAAACTTAAGCTTTTGGGATCCCTCACTTACTGTGTTTTGTAAGGACCGAGTTGTTCACATTTCGCTTTTGCTTTTCTCTTTCTGTTTATTGTAACTGTGAAGATAATGCCTGTGGATTATACAACAGCTCTGTCATGTTGTAAAACTAGATTGTTATTTGTTTCCTCATCATAAGATTTTACCAAGTTATTTAGTTAAATTCATTTCTTTAGTTCCTTTTGGCAACTGAACATGGCGAAGCCGACTGTGTGCAACCTTTGCTGACAGTCGTTAAAGACTGAAAACGCTGGGTCTCCAGATACGTTTTTATGGAAGTTGGTGGTTTTTTAAGGCACTGGAGAAGCGCAGTGAAGTGAACCCCAAGGTCACAAGTACACGAAGAATGAGAAGATGTGTTTATCTGACTTGCATAGAGCAATGAAATCAGCAATGTCAATATGAAGCTGAATTCTTTCTGCCCTTTTGTGAGAAATTCCCAGATCATCACCAGCACTGCAAAGCCAGTGGAAAATCGGAGTCCAGGAGCAGAGCTGGCTGCATGTGCCCCTCTCAGCAAGTGGACATAAAAGACGCGTTCAGATGGACGGGGAAGGCTCCACGTCACTGGCGGTCCCAGCAGAGAAGAGCAGAAGGTTGTGGAAAAGCAGCCGCTGACTCCACAGATAAGGTCGGCAGAGTGTGTGGGGGAGAGTGTAGCATTCAGGATGCTCTCAAAGGACGTGCCGGTGACGCTTGGTTTGAACGCTCATCCGTAGCGCCCGGAGGAGCGATAGCGATGGAAACGCAGGTTGGTTTGGTGCGAGGGATCCCGCTAAACCCAATAACAAGTGGCCAATGAGTAAAGCGTCTCTGGCATTTACCTGTGTGACTCCTCTCTGCGGAAACACCCAAAGTCTGGGAAAGGCAAGCGCCATAGGGCAGGGAGGGTGATTCGTGACGTTCGGGGTGAGAAGAGCTTCCAAGCGCCACCTTGCAAAGCCCTCTAGACACAGGGACGTCCTGTCTCGGAGGTTGCCCTGCCGTTCATGGACTGGAGTCTAGAGCGGCAGCACCGCCAGAACAGGGTGGGCCCAGGGGCCCCGGCCCTGCTGCTTTTGAAAGCGAAGGGGCCTGTCCGGTCCAGGTTTTGCCTGAGCCTGGCCCTCTACTAGGCATGGGACAGGTTAACCAATGAACTGATCGGCATCTCCCGGAATGAGTGATGCACCCTGGTTCTGGTTTAGTGGTTGGGGCTGGGCAGCTCCCTGCCAGCTGGGGTAAGAGCTGCTCCAGTCCCCCTGAGGCTACCATGGGCATGGCCAGTCCAGCCCGGCTGAAGCAGCTCCTGCCCGTGGTGGGCCCAGGAGCACAGCAGGGCTTCAACATTGCAACTTGGGAAGCGTCTGGTGCTGCTGGTTCGACAGGGAGGAGTTTCACCCAGAGCAATTTTTTTTCAACCAGGAGGGAGGGACATGAAGAATCACAACATGAATGTTCTGAATGAGGCAGCAGAGTTTTTAATGCAAATGAAATTGGCAATAAACGACAGGAGTAATTCTGCAGAGCTGAAAGAGAGAATTTGCACAGTTTCCAAAAGGGCTAAAACCGACCCCCCGCCTGTTCATTTTGATTTACAGCAGCTGCAGAGGCTGATAGACAAATCCTCTTTGTAACCATTTCAAGTTCCTTCTTTTACCCGATTCTGTGGGATATGAGACAAAACAAAATACAAGCATGGACTGTTCAGCGTCTCTGTTGTAGATCTGCTGTAGCAAAGGTAAAGACGAGGTGCTGTTCCGTCACCCGGCGGGGTTGGTGGGAGCAGCCTGCGTGTCACTCAGAAGGAGCCCACAGGCCAGGAGGAGACTCAGCGCGGGGCTGGCAAAGCAGGAGCAGAAGGAGCCATGAAGCGTGAGGGGAGCAATGCAGCCTGGCTCCCAGATCCAGGGGCTGAGCACACACAGCTCCCACTGAGCTCAGCTGGAGCCGGGTTTGCCCAGCACGTCTGAAAGCCAAGCCCCAAAGCTCAGGGGGGAATCTGTATCCGGCCGTTCATTGCCTGGGTCTGCCACGGATGGTCCTGCTGGGTTTAGCAAGGCCCACAGTATCCACCAAGGTACCTGCGGCCATATCCCCCATATCCGCCACATAATCCACCATAATATCCCGGGTATCCCCAGTTACCATAATAGCCTGGATAGCCACAGTATCCCCCGTGAGCATAACGACCTGGGTAGCCCCAGAACCCTCCATTACCATAAAAGCCTGGGTAGCCGCAGTATCCCCCATAACCGTAAAAGCCTGGGTATCCCCCGTAACCGTAACGGCCTCCATAACCATAACCCCCATAACCGAACAACCCTCCGTAACGGCCTCCATAGCCGTACAATCCCCCGTTAGCGAAGGAGCCCCCGTAGCCGGCTCCCACCACAGGTTCTCCTACGGCTGCCACTTCGCTCTGCTGAGGGAAGGTGCTGAGAACTGGTCCGGGGAGGGTCACCGCAACCGGGGAGGGTCTGATCACCACTTCGGAGTCAGGGCACTGCCGAACGCACGGCTCGTTGCAGGTACCAGAGACGGGGCTGGGCCGGGCCACCCCGCATTCTGGATAGCACAGGCTGGAGAAAGCCATCTCGGTGGGATGCAGGTGAATCTGGAACACACAGCAGGGGGCAGAGTGAAGGGAAGGGACAAGTGCCAGGGGCAAAAAGGCCTCAAAGCTGGGTTACAATTGTAGTGTTTAGCCATGGCACCCAAGTGAGCAAGGAGGAGGGGACATAGTCCCTATATTCACGGTCATGTATGTGTTCCTGTTTTCTTATTCTACTCCTCTTCTCCATTCTTATTAATCTGTCCTCCCAATCAGCCACTTTGAGCCTCTCTCAACGACTTTGCTTGGAAAACACCGACTGGAATTAATGTAACTCTTTCTGTGATAAACACCTTAGACTATGGGTCCATTTCAGACATTTCTCAAAGACGTGCTAGCTGGGTAATTCCTTTGAGGAGTTAACGTCTGCATGCAAAGCCGCTGAGTCCAGTAACACAATGTGACTCTGGTTTTCCAAGTTGTGGGAGACACCAAAACTTGCTGATGAATAAATGGAATTTTTTTTTTCTAATCACATCACTAAGGACAACTTCCTCAGCTGGGCAAAACGGACTCCGCTACTCTGGGACAGTGAATCCCATATGGAGAAGTGGCACATTCCCTGGTCTTTTTGCTCAGAAAAATGGAGGAATTGCAAGACTGGATCAATCCTTTGTGAGTTTAATCCAGTGTCATGTCTCCTATAGTGAGGAGTAACAGCTGCTTCAGAGTAAAGTAGGAGACGGCTGAATCAGCCCTTTGTGGAATAGCCTGCGAAATTATCCTCCTGATCCAGTGAAGTGAAAAATTATTAAGAATGTTTCTAATGTTACTGACAAAATTTAAATACCCTAATTCTATTTCCAGGTAAGAAGCATATGTTTCTCATTTGCCTATGTCACTCTTCATGGGCATCCTTTGGTTGGAAATCATGAATCGAAAAGCACCTGCAGATTTATAGCTGCGCAAGATAATTATGGAAGAACACACAGATCCCCAGTAAAAATTATAGTGAGTACATGGAAGTTTCAGTCCTAAAGGAAAATAGCCCCAAGTGTGATATCACTAGAGGTTCGAAGAGAATCAAATTGGTCTTACCTGGTTCACTGAGGAGATGAAGTCCAGAGAAGTGTTTGGAAAAGTGTTGACTGGTGAGCTCTTTTATACAGTTCCTAGGACAGCCTGGAGGAGCTGGGATGCTTTGTGGAGGAGGTCCTAATTAGTTACCAAACAAACTTGATTGCCTTTGTAAGTCCTCTTTTGGTTGGAGCTGTTTGCCTCAGCGTTGGTGATTATTGGGCTAATCTCAGCCTCAGTGGGCGGGACAGACATGTTGCGTCTTCAGCTTCCTTTCATCTTCAAATTGTATGGGCCAGCATCATTTCTCGTGTCCTTGCGCCAACTTTAATGGGGCTGCAATGAGGACGAATGTCAAAGTGATTCTGAGCAGCAGGAGTAGCTCAGCTGGATGTCAGGCAAGGAATCCAGTAGGGTCCTTTCAGTTCATGCTGGTCATGACTGGCAGCACTGGGCAGGTCATTCTACACAGTCTAGCAAGGAAGGAGCCAATTTTCTGCATTTTCACCACCCCCTTTCTAGCATGTTGAATCAAGCCATTCTGTAATCACTGGGAGTGTGTCTAGACTACCTAGTTTTGTCAACAAAAGTGGACTTTTGTTGACAAAACTATACCAGCGTCTACACTACCGCTGAGTTCTGTCGACATAACGTCGACAGAACTCAGCAGTTTTGTCGACACTGGTATACCTCATTTTACGAGGCATAACACCTTCTGTCGATAGAACTCTGTCGACAGAAGGTGTTATTGCCTGTAACGTTGCGTCCAGACTACGGAGTTCTGTCGACAAAGCAGCTTGCTTTGTCGACAGAACTCAATGTGTCTGGACGCTCGTTGTCGACGGAAGTTTTGTCGACAGTATCTGTCGACAAAACTTCCGTCAACAAAACGCGGTAGTCTAGACGTACCCTGGGTGTGTCTAGACTACAGGGTTTTGTTGACAAAAGTGGACTTTTGTCGACAAAACTATACTTGCGTCCACACTGCCTTTGAGTTATATCGACATAACGTCGGCAAAACTCAGCAGTTTTGTCAACGTATGTAAACCTCATTCTACGACAGAGTTCTGTCGATAGAAGGCATTATTGCATCTACACTGTCCTTTGCATCCACACTGTTATGTCGACAAAGCGGCTTGCTTTGTCGATAGAACTGGATGTAGTCTAGACGCTCTTTGTCGACAGAAGCTTTGTCGACAGTATCTGTCGACAAAACTTCTGTCGACAAAACCCTGTAGTCAAGACGTACCCACTGGGAATATTCCTGTTCTTCCTGCATGTATCCTGTCTAAAATTCCCTTTAGCAGGGGGATCGCACAATGACTGTGAACAACTTTAGTCCAATTTTACACTTTCAATCTGGGTCTTAGCAGGTTCTAAAGTAGAACATGGGTCTTTGTGCCCTGTGCCCAGAGGTGAAGCTTACTGTATGATGAGGAAAACATGACCTAACATCGGATCTCCAGTTGGATTACCAGTGTTCTCTCAAAGGGTGCCTAAAGTCAGTTTGCTCATGGGTCCGTTTTATGCCCACATCTTGAATGCAGTGTCTGATGTGGTCACATCATCTCAAAAAAGATAGCTTAGCCTTGGAAAATGTTCAGGAAGGGCCAACAAAAATGGTTTGTGGTTTTGGAGCAGCTGCCATATTAACCGATTAAAAATGGGGAATTTTCCATTTAAAAAAGAGGAGACTCAGGGTTTGTCTATGCTGCATAGTTTTTCCAGAAAAATGGCTATTTTTCTGGAAAAACTATACTGACGTCCACACTGATATTGCATTCTTTCGACAGCAAGTCGAAAGAATGGAGGGGTTTTCCCGACAGCGGTGAACCTCTTTCTGCGAGGAAGAAGCCTTTTTCTGAAAAAGCTTTTTTGGAAAAAGGCGTATGTGGATGCGGAAGAGGGAATTTTTCGAAAGAAGAGGCCTCTGGCAAAAAGCACAGGTGCCCTAGTGGTCACTCCGTCCACAATAATCACAAGTTAAATGTGAGATAGCATCCAATGTGGATAGAAAAAGCACATTGCTTTTGCTGCGTGGACGCTCTCTTTGAAAGAAGTTTTTCCGGAAAATCTGTTCTGGAAAAGCTTCTTCTGAAAGAAACCTGGAGTCTAGATGTAGCCTAAGGGGGGTATAATAGTGGTCTATAAAATCATGACCAGTCTGGAGAGGAAAAGTTATTTACTTGCTTTTATAGCACAAAACCCAGAGGCCACCAAATCAAACAATCAAAAGGAGGTATTCATGCAACACACAGTCAATCTGTGGAACTCCTTGCAAGAGGATGTTGTGAAGTCCAGGATTTTAACAGGATCCAAAAAAGATCAAAATCAATTCATGTATAATAGCTAATAGCCATTGATGGACCTACGATGGGAGGAAAGGTATCCTTAGCCTCTGTTTGTCAGAAGGATGGAATGGAGACAGCAGATGTATCCCTTGAGGATTCCCTGTTCTGTTCATTTTCTCGGGAGCACCTGGCATTGGCCACTGTTGGAGGACAGGACACTGGGCAATTTATTCCATTTGAGAACCGCTGGATAAAATGAACTTTATAACAGCATGTTCAAGTTTCTGATGTCCTGACAACAATCAGCAGATGTTTCCCAGCCTCTGAATCTGGGGCCATTTGATTTTAATTCAATACAACTTTGTATTTCCTTTTCCTTTGCAAATATTCCTTTGCTGAGCCAGGAGACACCAGTACAGCTCCTTAGACTTCAATATCATCCAGGGACTGATAGCCAGAGTCAGAAATAAATCCCCATAGTTGGGACCACACATTCCAAACGCTAACCTGTGTCTCCGGAACTCTACTGGATGTTCCCAGGTACGTCTCTCACCTGAGAGAAACTCTTAGGCTATGTCTAGACGGCAAGCCTCTTTCGAAAAAGAGCGTTACATCCTGCTCCAAAGACCTTTTAAGACCACACTTGAAAGAGAATCCTCTGAGCTGTCATTCATGCTTAAATTCGACACTTTACGCCTAAGTTTAAACAAAGACGTTAATTATCTTACCCATTACAAAGATAGCTTCCCCAATTATCACCTCTAATATCATTCGCTCACAGACATTTACCTTCCCCCCCATCCTCCTTCTGTTCTGAAATTTGATTTGTCCTTTTCATATGTGTTCATTTTTTTAAATTGTATCCTTTGGTATATATGGTTGTGACAATTTTCTTCCACTATTTGAGCCGAGGAAGTGGGTCTGGCCCACGGAAGCTCATCACCTAATAAACCATTTTGTTAGTCTTTAAAGTGCTACATAGTCCGTTTTTTTTTTTTTTTTTTTTTTTGAAAAAGCACAGTTTGCATTACATAGCGCCTTTTTTCGAGAGAGCACTTTTGGTATCACGAGCTTTCGTGGGCACAGCCCACTTCTTCAGATGACCGGAGTTATGACTAGAGGATAAGAAAACTTGAAATAAATAGCAGAAGAGAAGGGGAGAGGGGGAAGAAAGATGCTCTGTCGCCTACCCCCCTACCTCTATACATAAAGTATCGGGAGAAAGGGTGCTAAACCTGAGTAGATAAAGATCAAAGTCAGTGGATGGATTGCCAAGGCAGGAAGAATATCATTCAGAAAGTTGTTAGCACCTTCAGTGATAAAGGGTCTATCACCCCATATCTTGATTAAGTCCATTAGTAATTGAATTGAATTTGCATATGTATTGTCATTCCAAGCTTTCCCTGTGTATTTGGCTTGAGCAGCTGGCCTGTGACAAGACCACCACCTTCAGAGATTACGATTAGGTAAACAGAAATGTTCAGAAACTGGCTTCGGAGTATTTTCTTTGAATGGTTATGTAGAGAAGGGCTTGAGTAGAACGTTTCTATTTCACAGAAACAAAAGACAGGACTATGCAGCACTTTAAAGACGAACAAGATGGGTTAATTAAGGCCTCACGTAATAAACCATCTTGTTAGTCTTTAAAGTGCTGCATAGTCCTGTCTTTTGTTTCAGCAAGACCAGACTAACACGGCTGCATCTCTATTTCTGTTTCACAGAGAATATGTTAAATTGGACAGAATGCGGCTAAATCATCAGAATTTGTATACAGTTTCTGTGATTCATTACAATGGTGTGTTTCTGAGGAAAGAAAAAGCACACACCAACTATGTCTATACTGCACCCTTCTTCCGCAAAAGCTTATGCAAATGGAGCATAGAGTAGAATATCACCGCACTTCTTGAAAAAATGAGGAAGAACGGCTCTTGCGCAAGAGGGGTTTTGTGTGTGTGCAAAAAGGCGCCATCCACACAGTTCCTTTTTGTGCGAAAGCCTCTTGCGCAAAAACAGTCCCTAATTAATTATGCAAATGAAGCACGGCGATATTCTACTCTGTGCTTCATTTTGCATACGTTTTGGTGGAAGAAGGGGGCAGTATAGACGTAGCCACAGTGTATTTGGTAACTTCACTGCATTCAGTGTGAGGAATATAGTTTAAAACAAGTATTTTAAGCTTGAACTCCATCTTGATAGTCACAATGCCACTACACTTGGAATTCCTTCAAAGAAGTATTATCCTCAGGCATAAAGAAGCCACAGTTAAAATGAATCACAGCATTAGACCGTTTTTTATTGCTAACGCTTCAATAACAGGATGCAAGCATTTTACTTTCCTTCTCTAGTCACACAGCGTAACAGGGATCAACCGAGAGCCACGCCTGTGGAAGGAAGACTCTGAAGTATTTCGTTATATTTCTTTTTCTACAGCTGACCCCTGTGTGACCTTCACCTCAACGTCCCCGTTTTTCTAGGCCTCAAATTTATAGAATCATAACATACTAGGACTGGAAGGGACTCGAGAGGTCATCGAGTCCAGTCCCCTGCCCTCATGGCAGGACCAAATACTGTCTAGACCATCCCTGCTAGACATTTCTCTAACCTGCTCTTAAATATCTCCAGAGATGGGGATTCCACAACCTCCCTGGGCAATTTATTCCAGTGTTTGACCACCCTGACTGTTAGGAACTTTTTCCTAATGTCAAACCTAAACCTCCCTTGCTGCAGTTGAAGCCCATTGCTTCTTGTTCTATCCTCAGAGGCCAAGATGAACAAGTTTTCTCCCTCCTCCTTCTGACACCCTTTTAGATACCTGAAAACGGCTCTCATGTCCCCCTCAGTCTTCTCTTTTCTAAACTAAACAAACCCAATTCTTTCAGCCTTCCCTCATAGCTCATGTTCTCTAGACCTTTAATCATTCTTGTTGCTCTTCTCTGGACCCTCCCCAATTTCTCCAGGGAGGAATAATGTTATGGCTGCAAATGCTTCAGTGTCCTCAGGCCTCAAAATTTTATAGCCTCCCACGCCCTCCCTGGTGTTTCACATGTAGTGATTGTTGTTGGGATTAGACGCCTCTGAAGTGAGTCATAGAGTCACTTTACACAAAATAGAGGACGAGGTCTTTCATGTCATCTGCTGAATCAGGTCATGATTTGAGGACACACAATTTGTGTCTATTTCATTGTCACTCTCAGGTAGTACTGAACAGGGTATTTTTCACACGTCAGTCACAGTGGCACGACACACTTCAGGTCCTATCAGCTTGAATGAGCCGTGCATGAGGCTGGCCTCTGACTCTGAAGCGACCAGACGTGCACCGGTTCATGAATCTACCTGGGCCAACTCTTCACAATTTCTCTCAGCAGAAGCAAATGAGACCAAAGGAAAAGCAGGAGTCAGAGCAGGCTTCAGAGGCTTATATGCTGGTATGTCATTAGGATGTAGTGGGCCCTCGGCAGGACTATTAAACTCTGCACCTGTGCCCAGCGGCTGTCGGCTGGGAGGAAGAACGATTTTTAGAGCTGTGATTTTATAATCTTCAGCACCACACTCAGGAAATATTTTTAACTCAGGTCCTGTGGAATTAATCCAGAAGCTGTCAGTACAGACCTGGTGTTAGCAAGTGCCGGTTAAACAGCTTCATTACCTTTTGCATGGCTCTTTCCCAGGTTGACTGGTCTACAGATAGCTCTGGGTATGTCTACACTACAAAGTTAGTTCGAACTAACGGACGTTAGTTCGAACTAACTTTAATAGGTGCTACACTAGCGCTCCGCTAGTTCGAATTTGAATCGAACTAGCGGAGCGCTTAGTTCGAACTAGGTAAACCTCATTTTACGAGGACTAACGCCTAGTTCGAACTAGCTAGTTCGAACTAAGGGCTGTGTAGCCCTTTAGTTCGAACTAGTGGGAGGCTAGCCCTCCCCAGGTTTCCCTGGTGGCCACTCTGGCCAACACCAGGGAAACTCTATGCCCCCCTCCCGGCCCCGGACCCCTTAAAGGGGCACGGGCTGGCTACGGTGCCCGTGCCAGGTGCAAGCCTGCCAGCACCCAGCTAGCAGACCCTGCACCTGGCACGGCACAGAGCCACCCACCCGATGCCCCCCAGCCCTCCCCCTCTTGCCGGGACCAGGCTGGCGGCTCCCGGGAGCTTGCCCTGGACCGCAAGAGGCGGGCACCTTCCTGGGCTAGTGCGGACATCGTGGACCTCGTCCACGATCTCCGCACTAGGCACAGGAAAGTGGCTGTCTAGGGCAGGAGAGCTGCCAGCCTGGCCACCCAGGACCAGGTGTGCATGAAAATCAAGGGGGTCCACTGAGACCCCCGACACTGAGCCCTGAGCTTACAATGGCCGTCCTGGGTCAGACCAAAGGTCCATCTAGTCCAGTAGCCTGTCTGCCGACAGCGGCCAACCCTAGGGACCCTGGAGGGGATGGACCGAAGACAGTGACCAAGCCATTTGTCTCGTGCCATCCCTCTCCAGCCTTCCACAAACTTTGGGCAGGGACACCACTCCTACCCTCTGGCTAATAGGACTCCATGGACCCAACCTCCATCACTTTATCTCACTTCCCTTTAAACTCTGTTCTAGTTGTAGCCTTCACAGCCTCCTGCAGCAAGGAGTTCCACAGGTTAACTATTTGCTTTGTGAACAACAACTTTCTGTTACTAGTTTGAAGCCTGCTACCCATTCCTTTCCTTTGGTGTCCTCTAGTCCTTCTTTATGGGAACTCAGGAAGAACTTTTCTGAATGCACCCTCTCCACCCAACCCCTGCTTTTAGAGACCTCTATCCTGTCCCCCCTCCGTCTCCTCTTTTCTAAGCTGAACAGTCCCAGTCTCTGTAGCCTTTCTTCATCTGGGACCTGTTCCCAACCCCTGATCATGTTAGTTGCCCTCCCCTCTCCCAGCCTTTCTCTTCCCCTCTCCCACCTCCTTTTCCCAGTCTCCCCCAGTTTTGTTCAATAAAGACAGAGTCAATGTTGGAAGAAACGTTATCTTTATTTTGTACATCAATAAGAAGGGGGGCTAGGGAAGGGTAAGTGGAAGGAGGTGAGGGAGGAATGGGGTACGAGCCCCCGATGGGGAGGACTGGGCTGGCTCTGCGGGCTTCTGGGGGTGGAAGCTCTCCTGCAGCCCCCCAATTACTCCCTCTCCCCAGATGGCAGCCTGTGGCAAGTGCAGCCGGGCTGATGGCCGAGTGGTGTGATGTGCCCAGTGTGAGCACTCAGGGCACTCCAAGCCAGAACTTCTTTGCAAGCGGGGCACCCCTTAGAACTGTGTGTCCGGGGTGGGGGTCGGGACCCTTTAAGCGCAGCCCTCGGCTAGCCTGAGACAGCATCTCCACGCTCTAAGTCCTCCTCTGATGCCCTGCCGGCACTGCTTCCGGCCATCCTTAAGCCCTGTTCAGAGTCCACTCAATGTGGACTTGCTAGTTCGAACTAGCAAAACGCTAGTTCGAACTAGTTTTTAGTTCTAGATGCGTTAGTTCGAACTAGCTTAGTTCGAATTTACTAATTCGAACTAAGTTAGTTCGTACTAGCGCTGTAGTGTAGACGTACCCTCAGGTAGGCTTTGTGATTTGTGATCTTCTCCAGAGAAAGCAGATCCACAGAAGAGAGATAGGAAGAGGTGGATGGGTGGACATTAAGACCCAGCGAGGCCCCAAATATAAGGCTGCCCTCCAAAGCTGCATATTCTGTGGATGAGTAAGGGCGGCCTTGCCCATTTGCTTTTGGAGGGATAAGTGGAATAAATTGCCTAGGTAAATTGTGGAATCTCTATCACTGGAGGAAGAGACGATTTCTGCTAAAGTGCAGGTTCAAGCCTTAAACCCATTCTGTACAAGAGAACTGCTTGATAAGCACATAGGAACAGCCACAGTGGGTGAGACCAAAGGTCCATCTGGTCTAGTGTCTTGTCTTCTGACAGTGGCCAATGCCAGGTGCTCCACAGACAATGAACAGAACAGGGAATCCTCACATAATCCATCCTGTCACCTATTCCCAGCTTGTGACAAATAGAGGCGAGGGACACCATTTCTAATAACCATTGATGGACCTAACCTCCATGAATGTATCTAGCTCTTTTTTGAACCTTGTTATAGTCCTGGTCTTCACAACATCCTCTGGCAAGGAGTTCCACAAGTTGTCTGTGCGTTATGTAAAGAAAAACTTCCTTTTCTTTGTTTTAAACCTGTTACCTTTTAATTTCATTTTGTGACCCCTAGCTCTTATATTATGAGAGCAAGTAAATAACTTTTCCTCTCCAGACCAGTCATGATTTTTTAGACGTCTCTCATATGCCCCCTTAGTGTCCTCTGTTCTGAGCTGAAAACACACAGTTTTCTTGATCTCTCTTCATATGGTAGCCGTTCCAAAGGACTCACCATTTTTGTTTCCCTTCTCTGAACTTATTTCAAAGCCAAGAGATCTTTTTTGAGAAGATGCAAGTACATCTGCACGTAGTATTCAAGATGTGAGCATAATATGGATTTATGTAGACGCAATATGATATTCTCTGCCTTATTTTCTATCCCTTTTTAATTGTTCCTTTTACTCTCTGCCATCCCGCCTCATAACCCAGGAGCAAACGGACTCTGGGCAGCCCTTGGAGAGAGCATTGGTAGCCCAAGAAGAGACCTAATGTTAGGTCAAGTTTTCCTCATGAAAGTGTAAGATTCACCACTGGGCACAGGACCATCACAAAGGCCCATGTTCCGCTGTAGTGCCTGCTAAGACCCAGTTTAAAAGTTTACCATTTTTAGACTTAAAGGTCCTGACAGGAAACATGCTGCAGGAACCGAAAAGATTCCCATCGATTTCAAAGGAACTTGATCCTACTTAGTAGGAAGAAGGGATTGAGAATGTAACAAAGTTACTTCTTCCTTCCCAGCTGGTTTAGAATGGACTGTACAAAGCCGCCAGTCATGACCAGCATGAACTGAAAGGACTATACTGGATCCTTTTCATGACACCCAGCTGTGCTACTCACGTCTTTCTGAATCACCTTGACCTTCATTCTCATTGCAACCTCAATAAAGTTGGTCAAGGACACGAGAAATGCTCTTGGCCTGTACAATTTGAAGATGAAAGGAAGCTGGAGATGCAACGTGCGTGTCCCGCCCTCTGAGGCTGAGATTAGGCCAATAATCACCAACGCTGAGGCAAACAGCTCCATCCAAAGGAGAAGGTACGCAGACAATCAAGTTTATTGGGTAACTAATTAGGACTCCTCCACAAAGCATCCCAGATCCTCCAGGCAGTCCTTGGAACTGTATAAAAGAGCTCTCCACTCACCGTTCTTCTAAACACTTCTCTGGACTTCATCTCCTCGTTGAACCAGGTAAGCCCAATTCAACTCAATCTCTTTCTAACCCTAGAGATACCACAGTGGGGGCTATTTTCCCTCCGGACTGAATCTTCCATGTATGAGCTATGATTTTTATTAGGGATCAGGGTGTACTTCCATAATTGTCTTGTGCAGCTGGAAAGTTGCAGATGCTGGTGGATTCATGATTTCCAACCAAAGAGAGGCCTTTATGAGCAACATAGGCAAATGAGAAACCTATGTCCTGTTACCTGGAAATAGAATTACGGTATTTAAATTTTATCAGTAACATTAGACTCATCCTTAAATATTTTTCACTTTTTAACTGGATTAGGAGGATGATTACCTAGGTTATTCTAGAAAGGGCTGATTCAATTGTCTTCTACTTTACTCTGAACCAGCTGTTACTCCTCACTATTGGAGACATGAGACTGGCTTCAGCTGACAAAGGTTTGGTCCAGTCTCACAATTCCTATGTTTTTCTGAGCAAAAAGACCAAGGAATGTGCCTTTTCTCCCATGCGAGATTCAGTGTCGCTCTGTAGAAGTCAGGGGACCTGAGCCTGTATTCTCTTGCTGAGGAAATTGTCCTTAGTGATTTCTTTGGAAAAACAAAAAGACTCCATTTATTCAGCAGCAAGTTTTGGTGACTCCCAAGGCATGGAAAACCAGTCACATTGTGATACTGGACAGAACTGCTTTGCAAGTGAATGTTAACTTAAAGGAAAAGCTGTGATGACCTGTCTACACTGCAGAGGTTTTTTTTTGAAAAACGGGCGTTTTTCAGAAAAAACTTCCCTTACAGCCACGTTACAATAGCATTCTTTCAGAAAAAAATTGAAAGAACAGAGGGGTTTTTCTGACATTGGTCAACCTCTTTCTATGAGGAAGAAGCCTTTTTCTGAAAGCTCTTTTGGAAAAACGTGTGTGTGGATGGGGAAGAGGGAGTTCTTTTGAACGAACTCTGTCCTTAGTAATCACAGCTTAAATGCGAAATAGCGTCCATTCAGTGTGGATGCTATCTTTCGAAAAAGCAGATCGTTTTTTGATGCACTTTTGCTGTGCAGATGCTCTCTTTTGGAAGACGTTATTTTGGAAAATCTGTTCTGGAAAAGCTTCTTCCGAAAAAAGCTTGCAGTCTGGACATAGCCCTGGTCATGACATCTTTGAGAAATGTCTGAAATGGATCCAAAGTTCCAGGTGTTTATCACAAAAATAGTTACATTTATTCCGATAGGTGTTTTTCAAACAGTCATTCGGAGAAGTTAAAGTGGCCAGCTGGGACTGTACTTTAGTGAGAGTAGGAACAGGAACAAATACATGACAATGAACATAGGGACTATGTCCCCTCCTCCTTGCTCTCTTGGGCACCATGGCTAAACACTACATCTGTAACCCAGCTTTGAAACCTTTCTTCCCCTGGCACTTGTACCTTCCCTTCACTCTGCCCCCTGCTGTGTGTTCCAGGTTCACCTGCATCCCACCGAGATGGCTTTCTCCAGCCTGTGCTATCCAGAATGCGGGGTGGCCCGGCCCAGCCCCGTCTCTGGTACCTGCAACGAGCCGTGCGTTCGGCAGTGCCCTGACTCCGAAGTGGTGATCAGACCCTCCCCGGTTGCGGTGACCCTCCCCGGACCAGTTCTCAGCACCTTCCCTCAGCAGAGCGAAGTGGCAGCCGTAGGAGAACCTGTGGTGGGAGCCGGCTACGGGGGCTCCTTCGCTAACGGGGGATTGTACGGCTATGGAGGCCGTTACGGAGGGTTGTTCGGTTATGGGGGTTATGGTTATGGAGGCCGTTACGGTTTTGGGGGATACCCAGGTTACGGTTATGGGGGATACTGCGGCTACCCAGGCTTTTTTGGTAACGGGGGGTACTGGGGCTACCCAGGTCGTTATGCTCATGGGGGATACTGCGGCTACCCAGGCTATTATGGTAACTGGGGATACCCGGGATATTATGGTGGATTATGCGGTGGATACGGGGGATATGGCCGCAGGTACCTTGGCGGATACTGTGGGCCTTGCTAAACCCAGAAGGACCATCCGTGGCAGACCCAGGAAATGAACGGCCGGATACAGATTCCCTCCTGATCTTTGGGGCTTGGCTTTCAGACGTGCTGGGCAAACCCGGCTCCAGCTGAGCTCAGTGGGAGCTGTGTGTGCTCAGCCCCTGTGTCTGGGAGCCAGGCTGCATTGCTCCCCTCACGCTTCATGGCTCCTTCTGCTCCTGCTTTGCCAGCCCCGCGCTGAGTCTCCTCCTGGCCTGTGGGCTCCTTCTGAGTGACACGCAGGCTGCTCCCACCGACCCTGCCGGGTGACATAAATGGAAGCCTGAGAAAACGCCTCAGTTACACCAATTGTCTTTGTAAGTCCCTGTATGTGGGGGAGGAAAGATACATTTCTGTCCAGGAGAACCAGGGCCAACATGTTCTACTTTCCATCCATCTTCACCTTTAGCGCCTCGCTTTGACCTTCTCTGAGGCAGATGTACAATGGAGACGCTGCGCAGACCTCTGCTTTTCTTTAGCTTTCTCTCACTTTCCACCAAATGGGGTAAAAGAAGGAATTTAAGGTGGCTGCAAAGGGGACTCTTGTGTCAACCTGAGCAGCTGTAGCAAAGCAAAATGAACGTAGTGTCTGAAATGTCCCCCTTTGAGACAGGTGATCAGTTGTAGCCCTTCTTGAAACTGTGTAAATACTCTTTCTGCTCTGTGGAATCATTTCTTTTGTTTATTGCCAATTCCCATTAAAAATTCTGATGCATCATAATATCTGTGTGGTGGTTTTCTTTGTCCATCCGTTTTTGCTGAAATAAATTGGTAAGCAGACTAGGAGCGCTGGCTGCTTCTCACACTGGAGGACGTCATGGAGGCACATGTGGTGATAGAAGCTTATAACCCCCTTGCAATTTATTCCAGTGTGTAAGCACCACGTCAGGAAGTTTTCCCTAATGTCCAACATAAGCCTCCCTTGCTGCAATTTAGGGCCATTGCTTCTTGTGCTACGATCTGAGGCCGAGGAGAACAATGTTTCTCCCTTGATCTTGTAACACCTTTTTAGATACTTGACATCCGCTATCATGTCCCTTCTCCGTCTTCTTTTTTCCAAAACTAAGCAAACCCAATTCCTTCAGCCTTCCCTCATAGCTCATGTTTTCTAGACCTTTCATCATTCTTGCTGCTCTTCTCTGGACCTTCTCCAATTCCTCCACATCTTTCTTGAAACGTGGTGCCCAGAACTGGACACAAGATTCCAACTGAGGCCTAACCAGCGCAGAGCAGAGCGGAAGAATGACGTCTCGTGTCTTGCTCACAACACTCCTGTTCATTCATCCCAGAATGATGTTTGCTTTTTTTTGCGATAGTATCACACTGCTGACTCATATTCAACTTGTGGTCCATTATAACCTCTAGATCCCTTTCTGCAGTACTCCTTCCCAGACTGTATGTGTGAAACTGATTGTT
The DNA here is from genome assembly GCF_049634645.1 of Pelodiscus sinensis. Lineage (NCBI taxonomy): Eukaryota > Metazoa > Chordata > Testudines > Trionychidae > Pelodiscus > Pelodiscus sinensis. The sequence goes on from NC_134711.1 coordinate 1,171,154, forward strand.
CCTTCCTAAGTGGAGCACTTTGCATTTGTCTTTATTAAACTTCATCCTACAGACAGTCCCCGGGTTACATGGATCCGACTTACATCGGATCCCTACTTACAAATGGGGTGAGGCAACCCCGCACTAGCTGCTTCCCCCTAGCAGACCAGGGATACGCGAAGCTAGCACCCCTTCCCCCCCCCAGCAGACCAGGGAGACGCGGAGCGGCTTTTCTCAGCAGACACCTCAGCTTGAGAATAAAGGACTGAGGGAAGTGAGGTGTGGGAGAATAAAACTGAGCTCCGGAGAAATGTTTGGCTAGAGTTTCCCCTACAATATGTACCAGTTCCGACTTACATACTAATTCAACTTAAGAACAAACCTACAGTCCCTATCTTGTACGTAACCCGGGGACTTCCTGTATTTATCTCAGACCATTTCTCCAATTTGTCCCGGTCATTTTGAATTATGACCCTGTCCTGCAGAGCAGTTGCAACCGCTCCCAGCTTGGTACCATCTGCAAACTTAAAAAGCGTACTTTCTATACCAATATCTAAATCGTTGATGAAGATATTGAACAGAGCTGGTCCCAAAACAGACCCCTGCGGAACCCCACTTGTTCTGCCTTTCCAGCAGGATTGTGAACCATTAATAACTACTCTGTGAGTACGGTTACCCAGCCAGTTATGCACCCACCTTAAAGTATCACCATCTAAGTTGTTTTTACCTAGTTTATTGATAAGAATATCATGTGAGACCATATCAAATGTCTTACTAAAGTCTAGGTATACCGCATCCACCGCTTCTCCCTTATCCACAAGACTCGTTATCCTATTAAAGAAAGCTATCAGCTTGGTTTGACATGATTTGTTCTTTACAAATCCATGCTTTCTGTTTCCTATCACCTTGACACTTTCCAAGTGTTTGCAGATGATTCCTTAATTACTTGCTCCATTATCATAACAAGAGGGGTTCCGCAGAGATCAGTATTGGGACTGGTTCTGTTCAATATCTTCATCGACTATTTGTATAATAGCACAGAGAGTTTGTTCATAAAGTTTGTGGATGATATTAAGCTTTGGAGGAGAGGGTCATAATATAAAATGATCTGCACAAACTGGAGAAATGGTCTGAGGTAAATATGTTGAAGTTTAATAAGGACAAATGCAAAATACTCCACTTAGGGAGGAACAATCCGTTTTGCATATGCAAAATGGGAAGTGCCTGTCTAGGAAGATGTACTGTAGAAAAGGATCTAGGGGTCATAGTGGACCACAAGCAAAATATGAGGCTGTAGAAGTCTAGTGTCACCAGTAGTGTCCTGACAGGTCTCTTGCTTCTTCAGTGATGATAATTGTTCGGCTGTGTGCGTTCATGCGTTTGCTCCCCCCGTGTTGACCATGCACAATTAGTCAACATAACAGACTTCGAGGACACCCCCAAAAACCCAGTCGATGCCATTGAATCCGACACTGCCTCCTAGGTCAGACAAGACCAAGCTTTGGGGTAGACGTTGATACACAGATGCAAACATGTTACACATCACCCTGATGTGTCAGGTTGCCACCATCTGATGCCTAGATATTACCTTTATCTCACACAAAGGTGGTTCAATTACTATTCATTATGCTGTCAATTTAGATCCTGGGTCAGTATGCTCATTATCTTGGGGGAGAGGGGCATTGGTACCTAGATGTTTTTTAACGAGATGTTCAGTTACAACCCCTCTGGGGGACAGGCCAATCCTCGCCTACAGACAACCCCCTAACCTCCAACAAATCCTTTTCAGCAACCACGCAGCACACCTCGCGCCCCCTCTTCTTGGCTTCGAACAGAGCCAGGGGCGGGGCTCCGCAGACCCACCGCCTTCGTTACTCTCCTTGTCCCTAACCCCAGGGTTTGTTGGCAGAGTCTATTGCGGGGGGTGTGCGATCACCTCCCGACCAGAGGTGGCCGAGAGGGCTCGGCGAACCCCGAGTTCAGGCCCCTCCTCCGGCCGGAGAGGGGGGGTTTGGTCGTGGCGTGTCCGGGGAAAAAGGGGTTGGGGTCCTGGCCCTTAGAAGGTTCCGCGGCTGGTGCAGTTCACCCAGCTTCCAGTTCTTGAGGGTTGCAGGGAGGGTGGGGGAGTGGGGGACCCGGGCCCTCCCTCACCACCGGGTCCCAGCCTGAGGCCCTAAGTGGAGTTGGCGTCTAAATGTCGCCCTCCACGGCGGATGGGGCGGCAGCCCTCAACTCCTCCGCCCACGGGCGCCAAAAGGGCCCTGCCTCGGGCTCCTTCCACTCCCCGCTTGTCCGCCCCGGCGGTGGGGCTGATCGGGGTGCACTCACCACGTCGAAGTCTCCGGGTGCGAGCCGCCAGCTGCCGACTCCGTCCTTCCTGGTCGCCCCGGGGGCCGAGCCCTTGGTGCCCCTGGAAGCCAGGGTCGCCACCTCCTCGCTCCTGCCCCACCTTCCGTCTGCCCGGTCGCCACCTTTATGGGCGCCGGGGAGTGATGTCTGGGCGTTCCGCCACACCCGTGCGCCGCCGCTGCCCCCGCCCTTGCCCCAGCGTGGGCCCGTGCCCCGTTCAGAGCCGCAAGCCGGGGCGGGCGGGCTGGCTGCTTCCGCGTGGTCCGCGCCCTCCCCCGCTCCCGGCGGGGTGCCCCGGGTTGGGCTTGCCGCTGCCCCAACTCCGGGGCTGCGATGCCGGTCGGCGTGCCGCTTGCGGCGCGCGGTTTCTCCCGAGGGAGGGGGAGTCCCGCTCCCTCCTCTAGTGTGGACCCCGCCGGGTCCGTCACACCTCCCTCATACTCACCCAAAAACCCACCCCTACAATCAACCCCGGTGCCAACCCTGTCCACACACCTATACAAGTGACATCATCACAGGACCCAACCACATAAACCACCACATCGGAGGCTCATACAACCGTATATCCACCAATATGATCTATACCATCAAGTGCCAGCAACGCTCCTCTGCCATGGATATTAGCCAAACTGGGCACAGGATTAATGCACACAAAGCGGATATTCAAAATGGTAACACACAGAAACCTGTTGGGGAACATTTCAGCTTGCCTGGACACTCGTTAATGGATCTAAACGTGTCTATATTATTTCAAAGCAATTTCAAAAGCCAGGTTGAAAGAGAAACTGCAGAACTTGGTTTCACTTACAAGTCTGACACCTTGAATAGAGGTTTAAGCAAAGACCTGACCGAAATGAGCGGCTACACTGCACATTCCAATGACATAAAAAACCAAGCACCGGGTACTTAGAATACTTAGAGCTCACTCTATTAGCCTCATTTAGCAAGAATGCTCTAATTGACAATATTTTTTCTCCCCTCTTTCTTTCCCTCCCCATCCCTCTCTTTCTCTGCTATTTATTGGTACCCTGGATGCCTTACCTCCATTCATCTGGAGAAGTGAGCTGTGCCCACGAAAGCTCCTGACACCATCTACATATTTTGTTAGTCTCTAAGGTGCTGCTGGACTATTCGTTGTTTTTAAAATGTTTACGGCTACCCCTCTGAAACTTTTCAACCTCTTTGGAATGTGCTTATGGCCTGTGCCTAGTAAGGAGGTTCAATTTAGGTTAATCAACCAATCGAATCGTCGATGTAGTTTACATCGACGATTCGATGAATCAAGAAGGGCTCTGAAATGCTGCCCAGGAATGCTCTTGTACATGTCAAAAGCAAAGCGCCGGTAGCTCAGGGCTTTTAAGCCGGCTCCCTGCAGTACCGGATCCTGCTCCCTCCTCTTGCTGCCTCTCTCTGATAGAGGCAGTAAGGGTGGGGGAAGTGACTAGTCAAGTCATTAGTCAACCATCCGATAAGCATTTGCTTATCAGATAGTCAACTAGTCGCTTCTATCCCTAGTGGCTAGTACATCTTAGGTCTGACTATGTCTGCATTAGTAGCCCTGTTCTTGCCAACTTCTGTGAGCAAGGCTTGCCCCCTACTCACAGCTTCTCTTTGTTTTAAATTAGCAAAGTCTTAACCACTGCGGTCTAAACACTGGAATAAATTGCCCAGGGAAGTTGTGGAATCCCCATCTCTGGAGATATTTAAGAGCAGGTTAGAGAAATGTCTGTCAGGGATGGTCTAGACAGTATTTGGTCCTGCCATGAGGGCAGGGGACTGGACTCGATGACCTCTCAAGGTCCCTTCCAGTCCTGGTATTCTATGAGTCTATGCCCTTCCAGGATGACTGTAAACCATTGATTTGTCCTTTTCATATGTGTTCATTTTTTAAATTGTATCCTTTGGTATATATGGTTGTGACTATTTTCTTCCACTATTTGATCTGAGGAAGTGGGTCTGGCCCACGGAAGCTCATCATCTAATAAACCATCTTGTTAGTCTTTAAAGTGCTGCATAGTCCTGTATTTTGTTTCAGCTACACCAGACTAACACGGCTACATTTCTACCCCATCTATGTTGTATTTCCCTAATTTATTGGTAAGAAGGTCATGCGAGTCTATGTAGGTATACCTCATGTACCACTTCTTTATCTACAAGGTTTGTTATCTTATCAAAGAAAACTATCACAGTAGTTTAACATCATTTGTTTTTGACAAATCCAGGCTGGCTGTTACCCATCACTTTATTAAATTCCAGATGTTTGCAGATGGATTCCTTAATTATTTTCTCCATTGTCTTTACTGGCACGGAAGTTAAGCTGACTGATTTGTAGTTTCCTGGGTTCTCTTTTTTCCTCTTTTTATAAATGGGCACTATATTTGCCTTTTTCCAGTCTTCTGGAATCTTTCCCCTCTTCCATGGCTTTTCAAAGATGGGGGCTAACGGATCAGATACCTCCTCAATCAGGTCCTTACGTATTCTCGAATGCATTTCATCAGGCTCTGGTGACTTGAAGACATCTAACTTTCCAACGTAATTTGTAACTTGTTCTTTTCCTTTTTTAACTTCTGAACCTAGCCAATTTTCACTGATATTCATTGTTAGGCATCCAATTGCCACCAACCTTCTTGGTGAAAAGTGACACAAAGAAGTCGATAAGCCTTTTTTGCTGTTTTCACATTTTCTGTTATTGTTTTCCCCCTCTCCATTGAGGAACAGCCCCTGTCCTTGGTCTTCAGCTTGCTCCTAATGTATATGCAGAATGTTTATTTGTTACCCTTCATGTCTCTAGATGGTTTGAGCTTGTTTTGTGCCTCTACCTTTCTCATTTTGTCCCTATGTACGTGTGTTACTTGTTTATATTCATCCTTGTACTTTGATCAGGTGTCCTCTTTCATAGGACTCCTTTTTGATTTTTAGGTCATTCAAGATCTCCTGTTAAGCCAGCGTGGTCTCTTGTGATGCTTCCTATCTGTCCTACGCAGAGGAATGGTGTGCTAGTGCACATTTGATAAAGTCCTTTGAAAAGCTGCCAATTGTCTTCAGTTGTTTTTTTTCTTAGACTTGCTTCCCATGGGACCTTATCCACCAGATCTCTAAGTTCACAAAGGCTGCCTTCTTGAAATCCATTGTCTTTATTTTCCTCTTCTCCCTTCTACCCTTCCTTAGAGTCACGAACGCTATGTGTTTATGGTCACTTTCACCCAAGGTGTCTTCCATTTTCAAATTCTCAACCAGTTCCTCCGTGTTGGTCAAAACCAAATCTAGGACAGCTTCCCCCCACTAGCTTTCTCCACCTTATGAAATAAAAAATTGCCTCCAATCCATATGAAGAACTTGTTGGGTAATCTGTGCCCCGCTGTGTTATTTTCCCAACAGATGTCTGTATAGTTGACCTCTTCAAGCTGTACCACTGAAGTCTCCCATCACCACCAAGTCCTGATCTTCGGAGGATTTTGTTTAAAAAAAGCCTCACCCACCTCTTCTTCCTGGTTAGGTGGTCTATAATTGACCCCTAGCAGGACATCACCCTTGTTTTATACCCCTTGTAACCAGACTCTCAACAGGTCTGTCTCCTACATCCATCTCAACCTCATTCCAAGTGTATACATTTTGTAATATGTAAGGCAACACATCCTCCCTTTTTCCCCCTGCCTATCCTTCCTGAGGAATCTGTACCCTGCTATCCCAATATTCCAATCATGTGTACTATCCCACCAGGTCTCTTTGATACCAACAATGTCTTAGCTGTGTGTATTTAGTAGCATTTCAAGTTCTTCCTGCTTATTCCACATACTTCTTGCATTTGTATACTGACAACTAGGATACTGATTTGATTTTCCCCCCAGTTCTGCCTTGTGTCCCCTTTCTCCCTGCTATTGTAGCCCTTGCTCCCCCCAATTTCTACCTGTGTCCCCGGTCTCCATGTGGTTCCACTTCCCCGTGGGCTTTGGTCACCTGCTCCTGTTGAACCTAGTTTAAAGCCCCCCTCATGAGGTTAGCCAGTCTGTACCCCTTGTTATGGTCACTTATGGCAGGGGAGAGATGTCAGACCGCTCCAAGGTACTCGCTTCACACTGGACACTTCTCGGAGCCACTGGTCGTTGCAGACAGTTGAAAGCAAAGGAAAGACTCTGCTAAACCAGACAGTACAGGGCAGGACTCCTGCCAGTTCCCAGTGCCTGGAGAGAGCTCTCAGCCGCTCCAAGGCCTGGACTCTACTGTCACTGCAGGGCTTCGAAATGTGCAACCTGAGAAGTATCTGGTGCTGCCGGGTCAACAGGCAGGAATTTCATCCTGAGCAATTTTTCACCAAGGAGGGAGAGACAGTGAGAACCACAAGACCAATATTTTGATACAGCAGAGATTTTAATGCAAAGGAAATTGACATTACACACAGGAAGAAATTCGACAGAGCAGAAAGAATGGGTCTGCACACTTTCAAGACTGGCTGCAAGGAATCACCCGCCTGCAAGGGGCACATATCAAATGAGATGTTCACTTTGCTGCAGCTGCAGAGGGTGACACACAAAACCCCTTGTAACCATTTCTTCTTACCCCATTCAGGGGGATCGGAGACAAAATGAAACACAAGCGTGGGACTGCGCAGCATCACCATTGAACATCTGCGGTAGCAAAGGGAAAGAGGAGGCGCTAAAGATACATCTGGATGGAAAGGATAGAACAAGTAGGGCCTGATTCTCCTAGACACCAACATCTCTTCCCCTCCATGTCAAGGGACTTCATGTAATTGACACCTGTTTCAAGCCCCTGTTTCCGTCACCCGGCAGGGTCGGTGGGAGCAGCCTGCGTGTCACTCAGAAGGAGCCCACAGGCCAGGAGGAGACTCAGCGCGGGGCTGGCAAAGCAGGAGCAGAAGGAGCCATGAAGCGTGAGGGGAGCAATGCAGCCGGGCTCCCAGACCCAGGGCTGAGCACACACAGCTCCCACTGAGCTCAGCTGGAGCCGGGTTTGCCCAGCACATCTGAAAGCCAAGCCCCAAAGCTCAGGGGAGAATCTGTATCCGGCCGTTCATTGCCTGGGTCTGCCACGGATGGGCCTGCTGGGTTTAGCAAGGCGCACAGCTTCCACTGCGGTACCTGTGGCAGGACACCCCGGAACCGACTACTCCGCCGTAGCCATAATAGCCTGGGTAGCCACAGTATCCCCCATTCCCATAATAACCTGGGTAGCCGCAGTATCCCCCATACCCATAAAAGCCTGGGTATCCCCCGTAACCGTAACGGCCTCCATAGCCATAACCCCCATAGCCGAACAACCCTCCGTAACGGCCTCCATAGCCGTACAATCCTCCGTTAGCGAAGGAGCCCCCGTAGCCGGCTCCCACCACAGGTTCTCCTACGGCTGCCACTTCGCTCTGCTGAGGGAAGGTGCTGAGAACTGGTCCGGGGAGGGTCACCGCAACCGGGGAGGGTCTGATCACCACTTCGGAGTCAGGGCACTGCCGAACGCACGGCTCGTTGCAGGTACCAGAGACGGGGCTGGGCCGGGCCACCCCGCATTCTGGATAGCACAGGCTGGAGAAAGCCATCTCTGTGGGATGCAGGTAAACCTGGAACACACAGCAGGGCGCAGAGTGAAGAGAAGGGACAAATGCCAGCATAAGAAAGGTCTCAAAGTTGGGTTACAATTGTAGTGGGTAACTGTGGTGCCCAAGAAAGAGAGGAGTAGGGGACATAGTCTCTATATTCATGGTTTTGTATTTGTTCCTCTTTCCTTTTTCTATTCCTCATGTCCAGACTCACTAAACTTCTCACCCCACAGGCCACTTTCAACCTCTTTCATTTACTTTGGAAAACATCCCCTGGAATTGATGTAACTGTTTGTATGAGAAACACCGTCCAATTTAGACATTTTTCAAAGATATCATTGCTGGAAAACTTCCTCCATTGGGGAAAACGGCTTTAGGTCGCCAGATTTCTATGGAGCGACACGTGATTCCACAGGGGAGAAGAGGCACGTTCCGTGGTCTTTTTGTTCAGAAAAAATATAGGAATTGTGACATTGGATCAAAGCTTTGTCAGCTTCATCCAGTCTTGTCTCCAATAGTGAGGAGTAAAGTAGGAGACCACTTAACCCATTTTGGAATACCCTGAGAAAGCCTGCTCCTAATCCAGTTAAGTGACAAAATTGTAAAGGATGTTCAAATGTGACAACATTTAAATACCATAATTCTATTTCCAGGTAACAAGACTTGTGTTTCTCATTTGCCTGTATTGCTCTTAATGGCCACCCTTTGGTTGGAAATCATGAATCCATAAGCACCTTCAAATTTATATCTGCACAAGATAATTATGGAAGAACACCCTGATCCCTAATATAAATCATAGCGAGGGCATGGAAGATTAAATTGGAATAAATTGCCCAGGGAGGTTGTGGAATCCCCATCTCTGGAGATATTTAAGAGCAGGTTAGATAAATGTCTATCAGGGATGGTCTAGACAGTATTTGGTCCTGCCATGAGGGCAGGGCACTGGACTTGATGACCTCTCGAGGTCCCTTCCAGTCCTAGCATTCTATGATTCAGTCTTCAATGAAGCTAGCCTCTCCTGTGATATATCTAGGATTAGAAAAAGATTGTGGTTCAAATTGGACTTACCTGGTTCACTGAGGAGATGAAGTCCAGAGAAGCGTTTAGTGGAGTGTTGAGCGGGGACCACTTTTATACCATTCCTAGGACAGCCTGGCGAAGCTGGGATGCTTTGCGGAGGAGGTCCTAATTAGTTACCAAACAAACATCATTGACTTTGTAAGTCCTCTTTTGGATGAGCAGTTTTCCTCAGCGTTGGTGATTATTGGCCTAATCTCAGCCTCTGAGGGCGGGACACGCACATTATACTTTTCAGCTTCCTTTCATCTTCAAATTGTACGGGCCAGCTGCATTTCTTGTGTCCTTGCACCTACTTTATTGGGGCTGCAATGAGGATGAAGGTCAAGGTGAATCTGAGCGGCAGGAGTAGCTCAGCTGGTTGTCAGGCAAGGAATCCAGTAGGGTCCTTTCAGTTCATGCTGGTCATGACTGGCAGCACTGGGCAGGTCATTCTACACCAGCTAGGAAGGAGGGAGCCACTTTTCTGAATTCCCATCACCCCCTTCTGAGTGAGTTGGGTCAAGTCCCTTTGAGATCAACAGGAATCATTCCATTCCCTCCACCATGTTTCCTGTTAGGACTTTACAGCTAAAATTGTCCCTTCGGCAGGGGGATAGCACGGTGCCTGTGAACAACTTTAATCCAATTTTAAAATTTCAAACTGGGTCTTAGTGAGCATTAAATAGCCTTTGTCCAGGGGTGAATCTTACTTTATGGTGAGTAAAATTTGAACTAACATTAGACCTCCCTTTGGGTCACCATTGCTCTCTCAGGTCACGTCTACAGTAGGACATTATTTCAAAATTAACTACATTTGAAATGACTCCTGAAAGAACAAAATCCATTTTGTGTGTCCCCTTTATGGGGGAGCCTCGAAATTAGTCTGAGGCAGGCTCTGTTAATGTGGACGCACAACCTTAACTTAAGCCCCAGGCAACCCTGCGGAGTAATTACTTTGAATTACTTTGGGGATTAGTGATTTCAAAATAGCAGCAGTGAAGCGAATAGACTAACACTATTTTGAAATAACTATTTTGAAATAAGCGTTATTCTCTGAGGAGGCAGGAGTCTAGATTTCAAAATAACCAGCCCGTTAAATAACCAAAATAACAGGCTTGGTCATGTGGACGCGCCGCTTTTTCTTTCGAAATAAGGGATGGGGGGGTTATTTTGAAATAACTCCCTGATGTAGACCAGGCCTCAAAGGACTGCTGGGAGCAGATTTGTACCTGGCTCATTGGGGGGGATGGTGGAGAGGGAAAGGAAGCAGAGCTCTTTCATAGAAAGGGTTTCAGACTTGGAACCTACTGAATCCATCTGTTCGTCCAAGATGTTGTGGCCTTGTGGAATAATGCACCTGAGTGAGCCGAGCCAGAATCCCAGGGGAAATGAAAATGAAACATTCTTGCTGAAGGAAGACAAGGCTCTGAGATGGGAGTTGACATAATGTCTGACCAGCCATAGGGCATGTCACAGAAAATATTGGGTCCCATATCCAGGGAAGAGGGCAGAAGTTTCTCACTTTGATTTTAAGGAGCTTCAGGGGGTAGCCGAGTTAGTCTGTGAGGGTATGTCTACATTAGCCCCCTACTTGGAACTAGGGAGGCTAACGAGGGCAACCGAAATTGCAAATGAAGTGCGGGATTTAAATATCCTGCACTTCATTAGCATGTTCCCGGGCGATCGCAATTTCGGAAATTGATTAGCCCAGAATAACTGACTGCGTCTACACGTGACAGAGAAGGGCAATTCCGAAATAAACCCCTTACTTCGAATTACCAGTTAAACCTCATTCCATTCATTTGCAATTTCATTTGCATTCCATGAGGTTTAAGAAGGTGCAAGAAGGGAGCGTGGGGTAAGGGAGGGCATTTGTGTGAAGGAGGCAGTTGTGACCTGGGGCACTGGACTGGAGAGCAGAGGTTGGATTGTGACTCAGGGCAGGGAAATGGGGTACAGGAGGGGGTTCGGGGATTTGTATTATGAACTAGGGCAGGAGGGGACTGTGATCTGAGGCAGGGGATTGGGGTACCGGATCTGAGAGGAGAAATGGGTGCAGGAGAGAGGCAGAGGATTTGGGTATGTGGATTGGTGGGCAGAGGGTTGGGGAAGGGAGGGGCTGGGGTGCCAGAGGCAAGCTCTGCCAAGAGACTTACCAGCCAGCACCAGTTCCTGTATCAGCTTCCCTGCCTGCCCTGCCCCCTGCAGCCATGTGTTCTGGAGCGCCTTGTGCTTCATGGCTGCTTGTTATTGAAACAGGCAGCTCCCATTGGCCAGTTTCTGGCTAGAAACAGGCCAATGGGATTGTGCTGGGGGTGGAAGCAGCTCCTAGAACTTACCCCTCCCCTCCAGACTCGCAGTTTTAAAAGAAAAAACAACCCACAGCTGTGTTTCTGAGCGGCCTGTGGGTGCTGTTAAGGCAAGAGGGACGTATCCAGCCTACAGGCTATATATTGCTCAGGCCTGATCTATCTTGATCATTGCATTGTTGAGGTAAGAGGATAATAATGATCCAAAGAAATGACATTTCAAGCTTGTACATTTCAAGCTTCTTCTGTGCAATGAAGGAATAAAAACCTTAGGGTAGGTCTATACTACAGAGAAGATCAAAGCTGCCGCTGTCGATCTTCCAGGGTTTGAGTTAGTGGGTCTAGTGAAGACACCTAATTTGAACTGAGAAGGGTGCCCTGGTTGATGCCGGTAGTCCTGCTTCCACAAGTAGAAAGGGGAATCGAAGGAAAAGTGGTCTCCCTTTCACTTCCTGCAGTGCGGACAGCGCCAAAAGTCGAGTGAAGGTACTTCGACTTCAGCTATGCAATAAACGGAGCTGAAGTTGCATATTTTAATTTGACCTCATCCCATAGCGTAGACGTACCCTTAATGAGAATTCTCTGCAAAGAAAAGGAGTTCGGGTGCATTATGAAACTTTTCTGGATAACAGTTTTTTACTCTTCAATGTGATGTTTTACCCAAAAGTTCCCCCCAAAATCATCAAAACAAAATGTTAAGTTTCAGAATGAGCCTCGCTCAGAGTCACTCTCAGGTCAATGACGTCTCTGGAAGCAACAGTCGGGTTCAGGTTCCGGAGACAAAGGTTAGTCTTTGCCCTGAGATGTCTCAACTACGGGGGTTTACTTCCAACTCTGCCAATCACACCTCCCTCTGACCTTCACCCAAGTGTGCCTCCATGGCACACACGTATAATTGTAAGTTTCAGGGTGGATTGTCTGAGGCTTCCTCCCATCTCAGCATTTTGAAGCACTTCACAAACACTCATCAAGTGTTATACAGCCAGAGAGATGAATAACTAAAGTAGCAATAACATTTTACTGGGACTAGATGTTCCAGCGCTGAAAATTAGGTTCACTTTAAAAATTCATGTCAAGGTCTCAGATGTTAATCCAGTGCTCAGTTTGTGGTTCCTAACTTTTTGAAATTGAAATCACCTCTTGAATTTTCATTCAATGTGCCTTTGCATTTCCCTTTTACTTATATTTTAGCGTTTAAGAGTAGATACTGAATTCCATCAAATTGAGATTGAGGGAAGGGAACAATTCCATCAAATTGAGATTGAAGGAAGGGAACAATTCCATCAAATTGAGATTGAGGGAAGGGAACAATTCCATCAAATTGAGATTGAGGGAAGGGAACAATTCAATCAAATTGAGATTGAGGGAAGGGAACAATTCCATCAAATTGAGATTGAGGGAAGGGAACAATTCCATCAAATTGAGATTGAAGGAAGGGAACAATTCCATCAAATTGAGATTGAGGGAAGGGAACAATTCCATCAAATTGAGATTGAGGGAAGGGAACAATTCAATCAAATTGAGATTGAGGGAAGGGAACAATTCCATCAAATTGAGATTGAGGGAAGGGAACAATTCCATCAAATTGAGATTGAGGGAAGGGAACAATTCCATCAAATTGAGATTGAGGGAAGGCCCTTTACCAAGCTTGGGATTGGGGAAACCTAGTTGGAAGAGTACCTTTCTGTGCATACTCGGCACCTCTACCCTCTTACTCTCAGATCTGGAAGCACAGGGGTGTATCTTTCGGCAGGAGGGTTGTATTTTTTTGGCTTGTTCATTTATCCTGATTCCATACATAAGAATGTGTGTTCTTATCTATGGAAAAGTAAAGTATTTGATACAGTCTCACATAATCTTCTTATCAACAAACTAGGGAAATATAACCTAGGTGGGGCTACTGTAAGATGGGTACATAACTGGGTAGATAACCATTCTCAAAGAGTAGTTATTAATGGTTTCCAATCATGGTCCTGCCTAGAGCAGAGGGCTGGACTTGATGACCTCCTGAGGTCTCTTCCAGCTCTAGGATTCTATGATTCTATGAAACATCGGGAAGCATCAGTCACCGCATCTCCACCCATCAGTAGCCAGATCTAGTTGGTCAAGGAAAGGGGAATGCAAAGCGTTATTGGATGGAAATCAAACAGCCCCAGATCCAGAGGCTGGGAACCATCCCCTGGCTGTCGTCATGGCATAAGAAACCTTGACGTACCTGTGTAAGGTTAATTTTATCCCGCGGTTCTCAAATTAAGCCACACGCAGATTTTTGGAGCTTCGTCAGGCTCCGACGTAGGGGTGAGGATTATGAGGGTGCAATGCAACAGCCCCACCTGTGGCTGCTGAGCAGCTGTCGCCAAAGGAAGCTGGATGCGCCACACCGCTGCATTTAGCAATGGCTATTATCCCCTTCCCCTTGCGTAGGGAGATTGCAAACATCGTAACATCTGCTCAAGGAGTCAGCCTGCTGCATCCTAAAGTTTGTTCACTTGGCTCGCTTGTTGTGTGGTATGGAGGTGGATCATCGGCCACTTGTGTTTTCTGAACACTTTCAGAACGATGCCTAGTTAAAGCAGGAGACTGGAGATGTCAGGAGAGATCTTTCTCGTGTTCAGGGGAGACTTTTACTCTTGGGGAATAGATCCACTTGAAAACAATGAAAATAAGGACAAATAAAATCCATCACTAAACTTGAAATCTGTGTTGTACCAATCATGGGTGGCTCTCCGGGATATATCTTTCGGCAGGATGGGTGTATTTTTTTGGCGTGTTCTTTTATCTTGATTCCATACATAAGAATTTGTGTTCTTATCTATGGTAAAGTAAAACATCTGATATGCTCTCGCATGATATTCTTATCAATAAATTAGGGAAATACAACTTAGGTGGGTACATAACTGGCTGGATAACCATTCTCAAAAAGTAGTTATTAATGGTTTGCAAGCATGCTGGAAAGGCATAACAAGTGGGGTTCCGCAGGAGTCTGTTTTGTGACTGGTTCTGTTCAATATCTTCATCAATGATTTACATATTGGCATGGAGAGTACGCTTATTAAGTTTGAGGATGATACCAAGCTGGGAGGGGTTGCAACTGCTTTGGAGGATAGGGTCATAATTCAAAATGATCTAGACAAACTGGAGGAATGGTGTGAGGTCAACAGGATGAAGTTTAATAAGGACAAATGCAAAGTGCTCCACTTAGGAAGGAACAATAAGTCTCATACATACAGAATGGGAAGCGACTGTCTAGGAAGGAGTATTGCAGAAAGGGATCTAGGGGCCATAATCAATCACAAGCTAAATATGAGTCAACAGTGCGACACTGTTACAAAAAAAGCAAACATGAATCTAGGATGCATTAACAGGAGTGTTGCGAGCAAGACACGAGAAGTCATTCTTCCACTCTACTCTGCACTGATTAGGCCTCAGTTGGAGTCTTGTATCCAGTTCTGGATGCCACATTTCAAGAAAGATGTGGAGAAATTGGAGAAGGTCCAGAGAAGAGCAACAAAAATGACTGGAGGTCTAAAAAACATGAGTTATGAGGGAAGACTGAAAGAATTGGGGTTATTTAGTTTAGAAAAGAGAAGACTGAGAGCAGACTAATAGCTGTTTTCAAGTATCTAAGGGTATGTGTACACTAGCCCCCTAGTTCGAGCTAGGGAGGCTAATGTAGGCATTCAGAGTTGCAAATGAAGCCCGGGATTTAAATATCCCAGGCTTTATTTGCATCTTCCCGTCCGGGCACCATTTTAAAATCCCCTAAGTCCGAACTACTGCCTGCAGTTACACGCGGCAGTCAAATGTTAACTCGAACTAAGTCCTTAGTTCGAGTTAACTGTTACACCTCGCACATTGTTTATTTTTTTCCCTTCGCTGCTGCCCAGTTGAGGACTTCTAGTTTCACAGGGTGTCCGGTTGACTGGTAAGTCTATAGCTCTGGTGTTCGTGTCTTTGAGGTTCTGTTGTAATGGTGGTCTGGAGTGAAGAGAACATTCCTTGCTCGGAACGTTCTAACCCCTCTCTTAAGGGACCATGAAAAGCCCGGGGTGGAATCCTGGGCCCCGCCTTGTCAGCGTTACAAGGAGTGTGGAAGGGGGTGCCTCAAATCCAGGCAGGCCGCTGGGTAAAGGGAATGAGAAATAGGACTCAGATTCTGTTGTTTGCCTATTCAACCAGGGTAGCGTAAAAGCCAGGAAAGTTCCTCACAATAGCAGGGCAGTGCGGTACTCACACAGGGAACGTCTACACTGCAGCGTTATTTCGGAGTAACTGACGTTATTTCGAAAGAGCAAGGAGCGTGTCTACACAGCAAGCCGTTATTTCGAAATAATGTCGAACGGGAGGACTTCTTACTCCGACTCCTGTAACCCTCCTTTCACGAGGAGCAAGGGAAATCGAAGGAAGAGTGTTCTCCCTTTGTCTTCCTGCTCTGGAGACAGCGCCAACAGTCGAATGAAGCTATTTTGACCTCAGCTATGAAATTAATTCGACTTTTTCCCTGCAGTGTAGACATGCCCATCGAGGTTACGTCCTAAGAAGGAAACTATCCTTTCAGGCAGAACCGGTGACCCCAGAGCGGAGGCCTTCACAAAGGCCCAGGCTTCACTTAACTGCCTGCAAAACCCCAGTTTGAACGTTTAAATTTGGACCAATGTTCACACGCATCGTATGATTTTAGACTTGCAAGTCCTGACAGGAGACACATGGGAGGAAATGGAATGGGTTCGAATGAACTTGGAGTTGACACGCTGGCAGGTGTAGAATGAACTGCCCAATGCCTCTCTTCATGACCATCATGAACTAAAACGACCAAACTGGATTCCTTTCATGAGACCCGGGTGTGCTCTTCATGCTGTTCTGCCTCACCTTGACATTCATCCTCATCGCAGCACCAATAAAGTAAATGCAAGGACACGGGAAATGCTGCTGGCTTGTACAATTTGAAGATGAAAGGAAGCTGGAGATGAAACGTGCGTGTCCCGCCCGCTGAGGCTGAGATTAGCCCAATAATCACCAACGCTGAGGTAAACAGCTCCGGCCAAAGGACGACTTATGAAGGCAATCGAGTTTGTTTGGTAACTAATTAGGACCTCCTCCACAAAGCATCCCAGCTCCTCCAGGCTGTCCTAGGAACAGTATAAAAGAGCTCTCTAATCAACACTCTTCTCAACACTTCTCTGGACTTCATCTCCTCAGTGAACCAGGTAAGCCCAATTTGACTCAATTTCTTTCTAAGCCTGGATATCACAGTAGAGGCTAGTTTCACTTAAGACAGAATCTTCCCTGCACTTGCTATGATTTTAATCAGGCATGAGGGTGTTCCTTCATGATTATCCTATGAAGCTTTAAAGTTGTAGGTGCTGGTGGATTCATGATCTCAAACGAAAGCCAGGAACAATAAGAACAACACAGGCAACTGAGAAACGTATGTCCGGTTAACTGGAAATAGAATTAGGGTATTTACAACTTTCAGTAGCATTAGAAACTTTTTCACTTAACTGGCTAGGAGGAAGGTACTCCAGAAAGGCAGTTAGGTAGAATTCTACTTTACTCTGAAGCAGCTATTACCCCTCACTAAAGGAATTTGGAGAATAGCTCAACCTGAAAAATAGTGTGGTGCATTCTAACAATGTCTGTGAACTTCTGAGCAGAAATGCCCAAGGAAGGTGTTTCTCCTCACATGGGGGTGTCTACAGTCACTCCTTAGAAGTCAGGGGGCCTGAACACATTTCAGGCCAGCTGAGGAGCTTGTTCTTAGCGATTTGTTTGGAAGAACAAAGAGATTTCCATGGATACATCAACAGGTTTTGGTGATTCCCAAGGTTTGGAAAACCAAAGAGCCGCAGTGTTGACCCGGACTCAACTGGTTGGCAGGCAGAGGTTAAGTCCCGAAAGGAAAAGCTGTGATTACCATGATCTCAGCCATGTCGTGTGTGATAAAGATCTAAAATGCACCCAGAATCCGAGGTGTTTATCTTTTCAAAGTCATTGGTCGAAGGTTAAAGAGACTGGTTGGAAGGGCAGTTTAATAACAATGGACATGAGGTGTAGACCAAGGAAACAGGAGCAAAGACATAACCATGATCATACAGACTATGTCCCCTCCTCCTCTGTCTCTTGGGAACCATAGAAACCCCACTACAATAGTAATGGAGCTGAGAAATCTTTCTTCCACTACCACTTGTAGCTTCTCTTCACTCTGCCCCCTGCTGTGTGTTCCAGGTTTACCTGCATCCCACCGAGATGGCTTTCTCCAGCCTGTGCTATCCAGAATGCGGGGTGGCCCGGCCCAGCCCCGTCTCTGGTACCTGCAACGAGCCGTGCGTTCGGCAGTGCCCTGACTCCGAAGTGGTGATCAGACCCTCCCCGGTTGTGGTGACCCTCCCCGGACCAGTTCTCAGCACCTTCCCTCAGCAGAGTGAAGTGGCAGCTGTAGGAGAACCTGTGGTGGGAGCCGGCTACGGGGGCTCCTTCGCTAACGGGGGATTGTACGGCTATGGAGGCCGTTACGGAGGGTTGTTCGGTTATGGGGGTTATGGTTATGGAGGCCGTTACGGTTTTGGGGGATACCCAGGCTTTTACGGTTATGGGGGATACTGCGGCTACCCCGGCTTTTATGGTAACGGAGGGTTCTGGGGCTACCCAGGACGTTATGCTCATGGGGGATACTGTGGTTACCCAGGATATTATGGTGGATTATGTGGCGGATATGGGGGATATGGCCGCAGGTACCTTGGTGGATACTGTGGGCCTTGCTAAACCCAGCAGGACCATCCATGGCAGACCCAGGCAATGAACGGTCGGATACAGGTTCCCCCCTGAGCTTTGGGGCTTGGCTTTCAGATGTGCTGGGCAAACCTGGCTCCAGCTGAGCTCAGTGGGAGCTGTGTGTGCTCAGCCCCTGGGTCTGGAAGCCAGGCTGCATTGCTCCCCTCATGCTTCATGGCTCCTTCTGCTCCTGCTTTGCTAGCTACGTGCTGAGTCTCCTCCTGGCCTGTGGGCTCCGTCCGAGTGACACGCAGACTGCTCCCACTGACCCCGCCGGGTGACGGATATGGGGGCCCAAGGAAATGTCTCAGTGACACCGATTGTCCTTGTAAGTCCCAGTACGTGGTGGGAAGAGACGTTTCTGTCTAGGAGAACCAGGCCCGACATGTTCTACCCTTTCTGTCTACTCGCACCTTTAGCGCCTCCTCTTTCCCTTTGCTACGGCAGATGTACCACGGCGGCACTGTTCAGTCCCACGCTTGTGTTTTATTTTGTCTCAGATCCCACTGAGTGGGGTAAATGAAGTAACTTAAAATAGTTAGAAAGGGGACTTGCGTGTCAATCTCTGCAACAAAGCAAATGAATATCTGGTCTGAAATGTGCCCCGTTGAGGCGGATGATCAGTTGTAGCCCCTCTTGAAACTCTGTAAAACCTATTTTTCTGCTCTGTAGAATGTATTCCTGTGTGTATTGCCAACAGCATTTGCATTAAAAACTCTGCTGCATCATAACATGGGTCTTGTGGTTCTCCTTGCCCCTCCCCCTTGCTGAAAAATCGCTCTCGATGGAATTCCTCCTTGTTGAGCCAGCAGCACCAGACACTTCTGAAGAGGCACATTTTTAAGCCGGGCAGAGATAGGACAGTGCAGCCCTTTGAGTGGCTGAGAGTTTTCTGTAGACCCAGACCCCTTGTGGAGGAACCTGAGGGTGTATCTAGACTACAGGGTTTTTTCGAAAAAAGTGGCCTTTTTTCGAAAGAACTTCCCCTGCGTCTAGACAGCAGTTGCATTCTTTCGTAAGTAAATCGAAAGAACGCGGCAGTTTTTTCGATCGTGGTAAACCTCGATTTACAAATTACACTGATTGTCATTGTAGGTCCCAGTACGTGGGGGAAGTACTCTTTCGAGAAAAGATGCTTTTGAATGCAAATTGTGCTTTTTCAAAACAGAGCATCTAGACTCGCTTTCGAAAAAGCGGCTCGCTTTTTCGAAAAAATCTGCTTGTAGTCTAGACCCTCTCTTTCGAAAGAGGCTCGTAGTCTAGACGTAGCACTAGAGAGTTTCTTTCCAAACCCCAAATTAAAAATTGGAGGTGAATTTTTGGCAGCTCCCTAAGGGATTTGAATACCTAGGGTGTGTCTAGACTACAGGGTTTTGTCGACAAAAGTGGACTTTTGTTGACAAAACTAAACCTGCGTCTACACTACCGCTGAGTTCTGTCGACATAACATCGACAGAACTCAGCAGTTTTGTTGACGCTGATAAACCTCATTTTACGAGGAATAATGCCTTTTGTCGACAGAGTTCTGTCGACAGAAGGCATTATTGCATCTAAACTGTCCTTTGTGTCTACACTGCCATGTCGACAAAGCAGCTTGCTTTGTCGACAGAACTGAATGTAGTCTAGACGCTCTTTGTCGACAGAAGGTTTGTCGACAGTATCTGTCGACAAAACTTCTGTCAACAAAAGCCTGTAGTCTAGACGTACCCCTAGGCTCAAACCAAAAGGTTCTGGTGCCCCAAATCCATGTCTTGCGCAGAAAATCCAACTCTCAGTGTTGAAGCCATGAAGAAACCGATGCCTGTCCCTCGATAACAGAATAACATTGACGAACATCCTAACCCCTTCCCTTTGGTAAGAATCACAGGGAGTCAGTGCAAGATTCAGTCCTATTTTAAAAACCCCATTAACACATCGTCTGAATGGTTCTGGAGAGATAGAATCATAGAATCATAGAATACGAGGACTGGAAGGGACCTCGAGAGGTCATCGAGTTCAGTCCCCTGCCCTCATGGCAGGACCAAATACTGTCTAGACCATCCCTGATAGACATTTACTCTTCAATATCTCCAGAGATGGAGATTCCACAAACTCCCTGGGCAATTTATTCCAGTGTTTGACCACCCTGGCAGGTAGGAACTTTTTCCTAATGTCCAACCTAAACCTCCCTTGCTGCAGTTGAAGCCCATTGCTTCTTGTTCTGTCCTCAGAGGCCAAGATGGACTTGAATAGGATGTCCCTTGTTCACACACACACACACCCCATCCCGATGAAAGACTTGAGAGGCCCTTTGGGCCTGAAGGCCAGAGGAGTTCAAAGCAAAGTCTTGGTGACTCCTACGGGTGTAATTTTTACCTTTGTGTTTCCAACCGTTATTTGGTTTCTAACTGCCTGCAGGGTGAGTTGCTCATTGCCTCCTGCAGCTCTCTGTCCTCCGAACCCAACATGGGCCGGTGACATTCCGGGGCCCTTCTGCTGACTGTGCTGAAGCTGCAGGGGGTTACTCGGGAGCCGGGAATGGAACCTACCCCATGCCGTCCAGCATGGGGGTGAGTCCTCACTAGGGCTGGGTTTCTTACTGACTCTGCAACTTGCTCTCTCTGTAGCCTTCACCTCACTGGGCTTGTTTGCTCCATTCAACCAGCTCTAACACGCTCGATGATCAGACACGTCCTCACCTTGGAGGACTTCAAAGCCTTGCGGTGCCATAAAAGCTCTACGGCGCACAGTGTTGTATTACTGCATAATAGAATTTTTTTGTCGCATTCAATGGTTTTGGTTGACTTTGACAAACCAGCCGCCCTGTCCCAGAGCCCTTCTCCGAAAGCTGTTCCGGGGTGGGGGGTTGAGAGCTGCCTCCCGAGTCCTAGGCTCCCCGTGTCCCAGCCAGTCAGAAGCAGGAGAGAGGCCGCAGTGACCAATAGCTGCGGCAGCCTCCCTTGACAAGAGCTGCCTCCCTTGCCACACACACCGACCCCACATGGTTCCAGAGGTGCGGCCCAGAGTTCTTGAGAAAGCCGTGCAGTGCAGTGGTGACCCCTGATTTTGATGTTACTGGCGACACTGATGTGGCAGTGGTGAAGCCACAACTGGAGTAGTGTGTCCAGTTCTGGGCCCCCCACTACAGAAAGGATGTGGACGCATTGGAGAGGGTCGAAGGGAGGGCGACCAAAATGATGAGGGGGTTGGAGCGCATGAGCTACGAGGAGAGGCTGAGGGATTTGGGTTTGTTCAGTCTGCAGAAGAGCAGAGTGAGGGGGGATTTGGTAGCAGCCGGCAACTCCCTGAAGGGGGGTTCCAAAGAGGATGGAGAGAGGCTGTTCTCAGTGGTGACGGATGCAGAACAAGGAGCAATGGGCTCAAGTTGCAGTGGGGAAGGTTTAGGCTGAATATTAGGAAAAACGATTTCCCTAGGTGGGTGGGGAGGCACAGGGCTGGGTTCCCTAGGGCGGGGGTGGAATCTCCATCCCTAGAGGTGTTTATGTCCCAGCTTGACAAAGCCCTGGCTGTGTTGATTTAGCTGGGATTGGTCCTGCCTTGGGCAGGGGGCTGGACTCAATGATCTACATTTTAATTCATGCTGGTCATGAATCAGGGCAAGTCCCTTTGAAATCAATGGGTAACATTCCATTCCCTCCAGTAAGTTTCCTGGCAAGACTTTAAATCTAAAATTCCCCCTTTGGTAGGAGGATAGCACGATGCCTAAAATACAACTGTAGTCCAATTTAAAACTTTCAAACTGAGTATTAGCAGGGACTAAACTGGAGCGTGGACTTTTGTGATGGCGGCATGCCCAGGGGTGAATCTTACTCCAGGGTGAGTAAAGTTTGCCCTAACATTCGACCTTCATTTCGGTAACCAGTGCTCTCTCAGTGGACTGCCCATAATCAATTTGCTCCTGGGTTGTTAGGAGGCATGGCAGAGAGTGAAAGGAAGCAGAGCGCTTTTATTGAAAGACTATGTCTACACAGGCATGATCTTGCGCAAGAACTCTTTTGCAGAAGAGTTCTTGTGCAAAAACTCTTCCAGAAGAGACCATCTACACTGGCATGTGCGTTTGCGCAAGAGACGTGCTTTTGCGCAAGAGCATCCATGCCAGTGTAGACGCTCTCTTGCACAAGAAAGCTCGGGTAGCCATTTTAGCCATCGGGCTTTCTTGCGCAAGGAATTCATGTTGCCTGTCTACACTGGCCTCTTGCTCAAGAACAGTTGCGCAAAAGGGCTTATTCCTGAGCAGGAGCATCATAGTTCTTGCGCAAGAAGCACGGATTTCATACATTAGAACGTCAGTGGACTTGCGCATGAACTTGCAGCCAGTGTACACAGGCAGCACGTTTTTGCGCAAAAGTGGCTGCTTTTGCGCAAGATCACGCCAATGTAGAAACAACGAAAGGGTTTAAGACTTGGAACTGCTACACTACCAGAAATCCCCTCTCCATCTCCAAGCATTGAAGATATTGTGGTCTTGTGAAACAAAGCAGCTGAGTGAGTCCAGGACATAGCCTGGGAGAGATGAAAATGACACACTCTTGGTGAAGGAGGAGATGGCTGTGGGACGGGATTTGACATAACGTCTGACCAGTCATAAGCTCACAAATATGTGTCAACCACCATATTTTTTAAAGTACAGAAGCTGTGCCCGAAAGTGGGTTCCATATCCAGGGAAGAGGCCAGAAGCGTCTTGCTCTGATTTTAAGGTCCTCAGCCTCTTTGAAGAGTAAGCAACTGTGCTGATTTCTACCAAGGACACAACTGCATTTTCCAGGTTAAAATCTCTCCAAAAGCAAAAGCGCCCCCGAAACTAGCTCTGACTGCTGGTGTTCCTCTCATCCCGGAGGAGGGAAATGGAGGACAGTTGATCTTGGAAGGTTAAGGAACCCTTGCAGATCTGATCACAACTGCAGAGTCAGGGCTCTGCCCCATGCACACCTCCGTCAAACTGCTAGTAACTGAACCATACTCGTTTTTTAAAAAAAACACCTGATTCAATACAACGTTGGAATGAAAAGGAAAGAGCTCCACATTGAGGCTACGTCTAGACTGCAAGCCTCTTTCGAAAAAGAGCGTCTAGACTGCAAGCAGTACTTTCGAAAAAGCAAGCCGCTTTTTCGAAAGAGAGCACCCAGGCAGTCTGGATGCTCTCTTTCGAAAAAGCCCTGTTTGCATTCAAGAACGCCTTTTTTCGAAAGAGCACTTTCGAAAAAAGGCGTTCTTCCTCGTGAAATGAGGAGTCCCGCCGTCGAAAGAAAAGCCGCGTTCTTTCAATTTAATTTCAAAAGAACGCGGCTGTAGTCTAGATGCAGGTGAAGTGTTTTCGAAAAAAGGCTACTTTTTTCGAAAAAACCCTGCAGTCTAGACACAGCCTGAGTGGCCTTAAATCGTGACCTGATTAAGCAGATGACATGAAAGACCTTGGCCTCCATTTTGTGAAAGTGACTCTATGACTCATTTCAGAGGCATTCAATCCCAACCACAATCTCTTATTAGTGTACAGCCCTTTGTATGTGTGAAACACCATTGAGTGTTTGTGCGGCTTGGAGAACCTGAGTTCAGAAGAACGTCCAGTTTTAACATTCTTCTTATCCATATTTGATAGGCCCGGAAAAAGGGGAACAGTGAGGTGAAGGTCACATGGGGGCGTGTCTACACTGCACCCTTACCTCAAAATAAGTCACGCAAATTGCAGAGCTTATTTCGAGGTAATTTTGAAATAGCTTATTTCGAAATTTGGTGCTGTCTACATAGCACCACATTTTGAAATAAAGCACTATTCTGAAATCTCTCATAGCCCCCATGTAACGGGGTTTAGAGGGACGTCGGAATAGTGAGCCCGTTATAAGATGCAGTATAGCTATTTCGGGATACTTCCGGTATCCCAAAATAGCGCCACAGTTTAAACCGAGTCTCTGAGATCAGTTGCAGAAACAGAAATATTACCCTGTATTTTTGAGTCTTTCTACCATTGGCCTGGCTCTTGGTTAATCGATGTCACATGGTGTTGCAAGACAAGGTCAGTAAAATGTCTTTTAGGATCATGTTTGTCTCCTTGGATTTAAGCCTTAGCAATACAAATCTCTCAGATGTTGTGATCCACTTTATCTTTGGCTTGTGTATACCTAATGATAATGCTTCTCTGAAGGAGTTACAAGTGTGGTAGCATTGTAAATATCAAGACGGAGTTCAATCTTAAAAACTAGTTTTAAATCATACAGCATCAACTGCTGCGAAGCCACCAAACACACTGTGGCTGTGTCTAGACTGGCAAGTCTAGACTGGTAAGTTTCCGTCTACCCTGGCTGCTTGAATTTCCTCAAGAACACTGACGATCTCATGTAAGAAATCAACGCTTCTTGCAGAAATACTATGCTGCTCCCGTTCGGGCAAAAGTCCTTTTGCACAAAAGGGCCAGTGTAGACAGCTCAGATTTGTTTTGCGCAAAAAAGCCCCAATGGTGAAAATGGCGATCGGGGATTTTTTGCGCAAAAGCGTGTCTAGATTGGCCCGGACGCTTTTCCGCAAAAAGTGCTCTTGCGGAAAAGCATCCGTGCCAATCTAGATGCTCTTTTCCGCAAATGCTTTTAACAGAAAACTTTTCCGTTAACAGCATTTGCGGAAAATCATGCCAATCTAGACGTAGCCTGTGTGTGTTACTTCTACTCTCTTTAGAATCATGTCTCTCTAATAGGTCTCAGTAATGCAAGGGCAATGAATTCTTTCAGGTGTGTGAAATGAGATACATAGCAGGAGATCTCTTCAACATTGCCTTCTGTCAGCAGGCAGATAGTAACTATCCAAAGGCTTTACAAGCGTGCCCATTTCAAGGTTGTTCACGTGCACTGTGGGAATAAACACCACAGTTAGAATTCTCCCTGGGTCACCCTTTGGTTCAAGAAAATTTAATTCTCCTCAAGTGTGAATACACATCATCCCAACAACAACCTTTCAAGGCAGGTCGAGTGCAAAGCAAGACTCTCACAATTGTTCACTCAGCCATGTCCCACTCAGTCATACTAGTTATTTGAAATAATCTTGCTGTGTAGACGTACCTTGCCTCTTGGATGGCTATTTAGTTCAGGCCATGGTATAGAGATCCTGGCCCTTTGTGGGGACTCTGGCTACCGAAAGTCGGGGGGATTTCCTACAAGCAGTCCCCAACTTACGAACAGGTTACGTTCCGAACACCTGGTCGTAACTCGATTTCGTCATGAGTCGGAAATACCCTTTAACACACTGCCCGCGCTGTTCGAAAAATTTGACGTACATGGTTCTCAACTCGAAAATATTATAATGGGGTTAATGGGAGGTTGGTCGTAAGTACGGATGGTCGTAAGTCGGTGTGTTCGTACATCGGGGAATGGCTGTACGGTATCGTGTCTGTAACCAGCAGCCTCAAAAATAAATACATTTCCTCTGTATTCATTAGCTCTTCCACAGTTAGAATCATAGAATAAAATAATCAGAGGACTCGAAGGAATGTACCTCTAGAAGTCATCCAGGGTGCGTCTACACAGCAAGATTTAACTGAAAATAAGCTATGCAAATTGAGCTGTGTCGATTGTGTAGCTTATTTCAAAATTGGGAGCATCAACACGGCATTTATTTCGAAATAGAGCACTCTTCCCCCGACTTCCCTTACTCCTTGTACAATGAGGGTTACAGGAGTCAGAATAAGAAATCCTCCAGTTCGACAGTATTTCAACACTATTTCGAAATAACTGCCTGCTGTATAGACGCGGGCTAAGTTATTTCGGAATAGCGCTAGTTATTTTGAAATAATGTTGCTGTGTAGACGTACCCCTAGTCTGGTCCCCTGCACTCCTGGCAAGAGGACTATTTAGTCTAGATGGTGAGATCAGCAGCTCTGACATGACGTGACATCTAAGCACGAGACCTGTATGCAGTGCACCGGCTAGCGTCTGCATTTGTAGTTTTATAGCTTTCTATAAGAAAAAGCTGGTAACAGGCAACTAGACGTAACCCAGATCAGTTGGTTGGCCAGCATTTTTGTATAATGCTAGGGCTTCAAAATCAGTAAACGCACATTAAACCAACTTAATCTAGAGCCTTTCAGCTTTTAAATGACTCGGCCAAAACAGAAGTATTCCCTCCCTGTTGCATTCTCCCCTCCCCCTCCCCGAAAAGAAAGACTTCCACTGAAAATCAACATTTCCAAAGAACACAGAATCATAGAATCCCAGGACTGGAAGAGACCTCAGTAGGTTATCAAGTCCTATCCCCTGCCCAAAGCAAGACCAACCTTAACCCATCAAGTCTGGCTGGTGTTTGTTTACTAGGCTAGTGTAGAGATTGAAGGATCAAGCAGACGGACGTTATTCCCTTGGGCCATGTCTACACTAGGCGATTATTTTGAATTTACTAAATTTGACTTCTGGGCACCCGATTTCACAAATTCAAAGTTCTGAGTCCTCCCTACTAGGAAGAATCGAATAGAATCCAAGGTAGCGTGTCCACATTCACAGAGCCTGTCTCAGACTCAGAGCCTCAAGAAGCCTCTAGGGAGCAAAGGGAGTTCTCCTGGAGGCCAATTAATGTGAATTAGTGGCACTGGAGAGTCTACACTAGCGTTATTTCAGTCTTACAAGTTCGGGACTAACATTGCTCCTTGTGAAAAATAGGACTACAGCGTTCGAATTCTACGGCCCCTTATTCCGGAATAACGGGTTTGGTAGTGTGGATGCATCGCTTAGAAAAGCGACCTGGGGGGGTTAATTTCAGACTAAAGTAGACCAGGCCTTAGAGTGGGGAGGAAAGTGAATGGGATTCTCATGATCCTGTCCAGGTGTGAAAAAGCGGAAGGGACTAAAATCTATTCTTGTGCCAAAATCTGTTTTCCCAGCCCCAGCCCCGCCCCTCCCCCCTGCCTTGCTCCATCCAGCTGCAGCTCACTTTTCCCTTCCAGAATCCTGTCCCTCTCCCTCCCCCTCACTCTCCTAGCCCCGGGCCTGTCTGACCAGGAGGCCTAAACAAGAGAAGGGCCTAAGGCTATAGCCTTATTGGCTTAATAATTACTCCAGCCCTGCCTCGAGGCCTCTCTGTCCACTCTCCTATGGGGCACAGACCTTGTACCCCAAAGAAAGGTGTTTTCTGAATTCCTGGGGGGCTCAATCCTCAGTCTTGTTGTGGTCACTTAGGATGGGGGGAGGTGTTGGACCACTCCAGGTATCTTGCTTCACACTAGAGCAGTGTTTCTTAAACTGTGTTCCGGGGAACACCAGTGTGTTGCGAGGCAGTTGGAGGTGTACCACAGCAAACAACAGAGTTCAAAATGGCCGCTTTTTTTTTTAACTCAATTACTTCCCCCCCGACCTTTTTTTTTTTGCTCAACAAAAAATCCAATAATCCTTCGTGTTCCTCATAAAAAAAAAAAATTGTTTGGTGTTCCTTGGTCTTAAAAAGTTTAAGAAAACTTTTCCCTGAGCCACCGACCTTTGCAGATAGTTCAAAGCAAAGGAAAGACTCTGCTAAATCAGGCAGTGCTCAGAGGAACCCCAGCCTGGTGTCCAGGGTCTGCAGAAACCTCTCAGCCACTTCAAGAGCCGGGTGCAGAGCTTCAAAACGTGCAGCTTGACAACTGTCTACTGCTGCTGGCTCAACAGGGAGGAGTTTCGCCCTGAGTGATTTTCCAGCCAGGAGGGAGGCACAAGAAGAACCACAAGACCCATGTCATGATGCAGCAGAGTTTTTAATGCAAGTGAAATCAGCAGTACACACGGGAAGAAATTCGACAGAGCACAACTACAGAGCTACAACTAATCACCCGCCTGCAAAGGCCACATACCAGACAGGATGTAAATTATGCTATGCTACAGCTGCAGAGGTTGACACAAGAGTCTGCTTTATAGCAGGTCCTTTTTACCCCAGTCAGCAGGATCTGAGACAAAACAAAACACAAGCGTGGGACTGCGCAGCGTCTCCATGGCACATTTGCCGTAGCAAAGGGAAAGAGGAGGTGTTAAAGGTGCGTGTGGACAGAAAGGGTAGAACATGATGGGCCTGGTTCTCCCAGACAGCAACGTCTCTGCCCCCACGTACTGGAACTTACAATGACAATCGGTGTCACTGAGGGGTTTCCTCAGGCCCCCGTTTCCGTCACCCGGCAGGGTCGGTGGGAGCAGCCTGCGTGTCACTCAGAAGGAGCCCACAGGCCAGGAGGAGACTCAGCGCGGGGCTGGCAAAGCAGGAGCAGAAGGAGCCATGAAGCGTGAGGGGAGCAATGCAGCTTGGCTCCCAGACCCAGGGGCTGAGCACACACAGCTCCCACTGAGCTCAGCTGGAGCCGGGTTTGCCCAGCACGTCTGAAAGCCAAGCCCCAAAGCTCAGGGGGGAATCTGTATCCGGCCGTTCATTGCCTGGGTCTGCCACGGATTGTCCTGCTGGGTTTAGCAAGGCGCACAGCTTCCACTGCGGTACCTGTGGCACGACACCCCGGAACCGACTACTCCCCCGTAGCCATAAAAGCCTGGGTAGCCACAGTATCCCCCATTCCCATAATAGCCTGGGTAGCCGCAGTATCCCCCGTGAGCATAACGTCCTGGGTAGCCCCAGAACCCTCCGTTACCATAAAAGCCTGGGTAGCCGCAGTATCCCCCATAACCGTAACCTGGGTATCCCCCAAAACCGTAACGGCCTCCATAACCATAACCCCCATAACCGAACAACCCTCCGTAACGGCCTCCATAGCCGTACAATCCCCCGTTAGCGAAGGAGCCCCCGTAGCCGGCTCCCACCACAGGTTCTCCTACGGCTGCCACTTCGCTCTGCTGAGGGAAGGTGCTGAGAACTGGTCCGGGGAGGGTCACCACAACCGGGGAGGGTCTGATCACCACTTCGGAGTCAGGGCACTGCCGAACGCACGGCTCGTTGCAGGTACCAGAGACGGGGCTGGGCCGGGCCACCCCGCATTCTGGATAGCACAGGCTGGAGAAAGCCATCTCGGTGGGATGCAGGTAAACCTGGAACACACAGCAGGGGGCAGAGTGAAGGGAAGGGACAAGCGCTAATGGAAGAAAGGTCTCAAAGCTGGGTTACAATGAAGGTGTCAAATCCCCATCCATTCACACTACGCTGCCCTCCTAAGCAGCCACTTTGAGCATCTCTCAATGACTTTGTTTGGAGAACGCCGACTGGAATAAACGTAACTGTTTCTATGATAAGACACCTGAGAATCTGGGTCATTTTCAGGCATTTCTCAAAGACATCATGGCTGCGTCAGCACAGCTTTTCCTTTGTGGCATTAACGTCTGCATGCAAATCAGCTGAGTCTGGTAACACAATGTGTGGCTTTGGTTTTCCGAGCTTTAGAAGTCAGCAATACTTGCCGGTGAATAAATGGAAACTTTTTGTTTTTCCAAAGAAATCACTAAGGACAACTTCCTCGTTTTGGGAGAATGGACTCAGGTCCCCTGGTTTCTATGGAGAGGCACTGAGAATCCCTCACGTTGCTTGGTCTGTTTGCTCCGAAAAACGTAGGAATTGTGAGCGTGGATCAAGCCCTTGTCAGCTTAATCCAGTGTCATATCTCCAATAGTGGCCCTTTCTGGAATACCCTTGGAAATCATCCTCTTAATCCAATTCAGGGAAAAATGGTTAAGGATGTTTCTATGTTACTGACAAAATTTAAATACCCTAATTCTATGTCCAGGTTACAGGATGTATGTTTCTCATTTGCCTGTGTTGCTCTTCATGGCCACCCGTTAGCTGGAAATCGTGAATCAAAAAGCACCTGCAAATGTATAGCTGCTCCTGATAATTATGGAGGAACACCGTGATCCCTGATAAAAATCATAGCAAGGACATGGAAGAGTCAGGTCTAAAAGAAAATAGCCCCTCCTGTGGTATCACTAGGGTGAGAAAAAGATTGAGTTGAATTGGGCTTACCTGGTTCACCGAGGAGATGAAGTCCAGAGAAGTGTTGAGAAGAGTGTTGACTGGCGAGCTCTTTTATACCATTCCTAGGACAGCCTGGAGGAGCTGGGATGCTTTGTGGAGGAGTCCTAATTAGTTACCAAAGAAACTTGATTGCCTTTGTAAATCCTCCTTTGGTTGGAGCTGTTTGCCTCAGCGTTGGTGATTATTGGGCTAATCTCAGTCTCCCATGACATGACATGCATATTACATCAGTGTTCTTTCATCTTCTGCTGCATTGTGCTGACTTTATTGGGGCTGCAGTGGGGATGAATGTCAAGGTGATTCTGAAAGGCGTGAATAGCACACCTGGCTGGCATGGAAAGAATGCAGTTAGGTCCTTTCAGTCCGTGCTGGTCGTGATTGGTGGCATTGGCCGTTCATCCTACACCTACTAGGAGGAAGGAACCTCTTTTCAGAACTCTCATCATCCCCTTTCAACTGAACAGGCTCAAGTCCCTTTGAAACCAATGGGAATCATTCCTGATCCTAGAGCCTGTTTCCTGTTGGGTCTTTAAGTCTTAAATTCACCCTTTGCCAGGGGAATAGTACAGTGCCCGTGAACATAAGAACATCCGTACTGGGTCAGAACAAAGGTCCTTCTAGCCCAGTAGCCTGTCTGCCGACAGTGGCCAGCACCAGGTGCCCCAGAGAGGGTGGACCGAAGACAATGATCAAGTGATTTGTCTCCTGCCATCTCTCTCCAGCCTCTGATAAACAGAGGCCAAGGACACTATTTTATCCCCTGGCTAATAGCCTTTTATGGACCAAACCTCCATGAAATTATCTAGCTTCTCTTTAAACTCTATTATAGTCCTAGCCTT
The DNA here is from genome assembly GCF_049634645.1 of Pelodiscus sinensis. Lineage (NCBI taxonomy): Eukaryota > Metazoa > Chordata > Testudines > Trionychidae > Pelodiscus > Pelodiscus sinensis. Next base: position 1,201,921 of record NC_134711.1, read on the forward strand.
CACAGCCTCCTCTGGCGAGGAGTTCCACAGGTTGACTGCACGCTGTGTGAAGAAGAACTTTCTTTTAATAGTTTTAAATCTGCTCCCCATTATTTCCAGTGTCAAGATACTTTTTTTGAAATGAGCCGACTGCACACAGCATTCAAGATGTGGGCCTTTCGTGATGCCCCTTTGCCGATGGGGTGAATCTTACCCCAGGTTGAGTAAAATTTGACCTAACATTGGACCTCCCCTTGAGCTGCCTGGAGTCAATTTCCTCCTGGGTCATTGGGACAGAGGGCAGATAGTGAAAGAAATTAAAAAAGGGGTAAAGAATAAGACAGAGAATATCATATTGGCTCTGTATAAATCCATGGTAGGCCCATATCTTGAATACTGTCTGCAGTTGCCTCATTTCAAAAAAAGTATCTTGACACTGGAAATAATGAAGAACAGAGCAACAAAAAATATTAGTGGTTTGGAATGGCGGCCATCTGAGGAAAGATTAAGAAAACTGGTACTTTTCAGCTTAGAAGAGAGAAGACGAAGGGGGAGATAGGAAAGAGGGCTATAAAATTATGACACGTGTGGAGAAAGTAAAGAAGGAAACGTTATTTACTTGCTCCCCTGATACCAGAACTAGGGGGTCACAAATGAAAGTAATAGGGAGCAGGTTTAAAACAAACAGAAGTATTTCTTCAGACTACAGACAGTCCATCTGTGGAACTCCTTGCCAGAGGATATTGTGAAGACCAAAACTTTAACAGGGCTCAAAAAAGAACCATGAAGAATAGGTCCACCAATGGCTATTAGCCAGGCTGGGAAAGGTGTCCAAAGCCTCTGTCTGCGAAGGGCGACAAAGGAAGGATCCGTTGATGGGTCCCTGTTCTGTTCGTTCCTTGTGGGGCACCTGGCATTGGCCACTGTCGGAAGACAGGATACTTGGCTAGATGGATTTGGGGCCTGACCTAATCTGGCCGTTCTTATGTTCTTATGAAGCAGTGTCCTTTCACAGAAAGGTTTTAAGACTTGGAACCTGTACTCTACCAGAAACCATCTCTCCATCCAGTGATGGCTAGGCCACATGCCCCCAGGCAATTTATTCCATTTGAGAACCACGGGATGAATGTAACTTTACAAAGTCATGTTAAGGTTCTAATGTCATGACAACTGTCAGTGGATGATTCCTAGCCTCTGGGGCTGATATTGCGGTCTTATGAGACAGTGCAGCTGAGTGAGCCTGGCAGGAAGCCCAGGAGAGATGAAAATGACACATTCTTGGTGAAGGAGATGGCCTATAAAGTCATCATTGGTGTGGAAGAAGTGAATAAGGAAAAGTTATTTACTTATTCCCACAATATAAGAACTAGGGGTCACCCAATGAAATGAATAGGCAGCAGGTTTAAAACAAACCAAAGGAAGTTTTTCTTCGTGCAGTGCACAGTCAACCTGTGGAACTCCTTGCCGGAGGATGTGGTGGAGACTAGGACTTTAACAGGGTTCAAAAAGGAGCTAGGCAGATTCATGGAGGTTAGGTCCATCAATGGCTCATAGCCAGGATGGGTAGAAATGGTGTCCCTAGCCTCTGTTTTTCTGGAAATGGATGACAGGGGAGGGATTACGTGACGATTACCAGTTGTGATCCCTCCCTCTGGGGCATCTGGCATTGGCCACTGTGGGCAGACAGGACACTGGGGTAGATGGACCTTTGGTCTAAGCCAGTCTGGCCGTTCTTATGGGCTGTGGGATGGGATTTGATGTAACGACTGACCAGCCACAAAGCCTGTTGTAGAAAACATTCCTACCTGAACCAGAATGGTTTTTACACAAAACTCCGGTGCCCACGAAGGCTCATGATCCCATTGACATGTTTTGTTCATTTTTAAAATGCAACCAGACCATTGGCTGTTTTTTAAGTTTATCCCGCATGGACTAATTCGGCTCCTCCCTGAGGTTTTTACGTTGTACAAGCTCTCTCCAGCAGTGGGTTCCATATCCCAGGAAGCGGGTTTTGATTTAAACGTCCTCCGCCTCTTTGAAAGTGAAGCGTCCAAGGGAGCGAATTCATTTTCCAATTAAAAATCCCTCCACCTAAATGAACAGGGCCGTCCTTCCCCATACACAGAAGGGCCCTCTTAAATTTGGGGTACCACTGGGTCTTAATGTCCACCCACCTGCCTCTTCCTATCCCTTGTTCTGTGGCTTTGCTTTCTCTGGAGAGGATCTAGTGAATTTACAATTGAAAAGCCCCTCAGAGCTATGTGCAGAACATCAAACCTGTGAAAAAGCCGTTCAAGTGGTAATGAAACCATTTATTTAACCGGCATTTGCCAACCCCAAGTCTATCCTGTCAATTTCTGGACTTACCGTGTTAGTCGACAGGACGTGAGTTCAAAATTTGCTTTAAAAACATTTCCTGAGTGTGTTGCTGAAATTTATAAAATCAAACCTCTAAAAAATTATCCTTCCTCTCTCCCTCGGGCTGCTGTCGGGCACAGACGCACCAGTTTGATAGGACTGCCCAGGGCCCCTACATCTTAACAACGTCCCAGTCAATGAGCCCCTGAAACTAGCTCTGACTCCTGCTGGTCCTAGCGTGCCTTTTGGCTCTGATGAGGGAAATTATGAAGAATTGGTGACTGGTGACCGCTTCAGAGTCAGGGTCTTGCCTCACGCACGGCTCATTCAAGCTGCTAGTGACCAAACTGGGCCTCGCCACTGCACTTGGCGGTTCAATACTCCCATTGCGTGACAATGAAATAGCCCCAAATTGTGTGTCCTTAAATCAGTGTTTCTCAATCAGGGTTCCATGGGACCCTGGGGTTCTGCAGGCCATCGTCAGGGGTTCCACGAGAAATCGTGGAATAAATAAATAAATTTTTTTTTCTTACAATGTAGGGCTTACTTATATATAGAACAGCTCTTTACAAATACATTTTCTGGACAATAATTTAGGAGTAATTGAATTGTGCTCCCCGCTGTCAACTTTTTCTGGCCAAGTAAACGTTTTCATAGGTTGGGGTTCCTCGAGATATGAAAAATTATTTTAGGGGTTCCTCCATGGGAAAAAGGTTGGGAATCGCTACCTTAAATCATGACTTGATTAAACAGATGACACAAAAGACCTTGGCCTCCATTTTGTATAAAGTGACTCTATGACTCACTTCAGAGGCGTCTAATCCGAACAACAATCTCTTAATGTTTTAAGGATACAGCCTTTTCTACATGTGAAACACCAGAGAGGGCGTGGGAAGCTATAAAACCTTGTGGCCTGAGGATACTGAAGCATTTGAAGCCGTAACATTATTCCTACCTATAAATTTGATAGGCCTAGAAAAAGAGGGTCATTGAGGTGAAGGTCACAGGAGGAACAGTTGCAGATAAAGAACTACAACCATCTACTTCTGAGTCTTCCTACCCCAGGCGTGGCTCTCGGTTGATCCCTGTTACGTAGTGTTACAAGAGAAGGCTAGTAAAATGCTTGCATCCTGTTATGGAAGCATTAGCAATAAAAAAGTGTTCGATGCTGTGATTCCCTTTAACTGTGGCTTCTCTGTACCTGAAGTTAATGCTTCTCTAAAGGAATTACAAATGTGGTAGCATTGTAAATATTAATATCAAGTTCAGGCTTAAAACTCTTGTTTTTAAATCATAGCCTCAAATGCAGTGAAGTCATCAAATGCACATTGTGTGCTACTTTTTCTCTGCTTGGAATGGCACCACTTTCGTGGATCACAGGAACACAAAAGTAATGAAGTGTTTGTTGTTTGTGAAGTGAGTTGCAGAGTAGCAGATATCTTCAACATTACCTTCTTTATGCTTGAGGATAATAATGATCCAGAAGAATTAGAATCATAGAGTCATAGAATACTAGGACTGGAAGGGACCTCGAGAGTCATCGAGTCCAGTCCCCTGCCCTCATGGCAGGACCAAATACTGTCTAGACCATCCCTGATAGACATTTATCTAACCTACTCTTAAATATCTCCAGAGATGGGGATTCCACAACCTCCCTGGGCAATTTATCCCAGTGTTTAACCACCCTGACAGTTAGAAACTTTTTCCTAATGTCCAACCTAAACCTCCCTTGCTGCAGTTTAAGCCCATTGCTTCTTGTTCTATCCTCAGAGGCCAAGATGAACAAGTTTTCTCCCTCCTCCGTATGACACCCTTTTAGATACCTGAAAACGGCTCTCATGTCCCCCCTCAATCTTCTCTTTTCTAAACTAAACAAACCCAATTCTTTCAGCCTTCCTTCATAGGTCATGTTCTCTAGACCTTTAATCATTCTTGTTGCTCTTCTTTGGACCCTCTCCAATTTCTCCACATCTTTCTTGAAATGCGGCGCCCAGAAATGGCTACACTACTCCAACTGAGACCTAACCAGCACAGAGTAGAGCGGAAGAATGACTTCTCGTGTCTTGCTCACAACACACCTGTTAATGATTCCCAGAATCATGTTTGCTTTTTTGCAACACCATCACACTGCTGACTAGTATTAAGCTTGTGGTCCACTATAACTCCTAGATCCCTTTCTGAAGAGTACACATTTGATGGAGTACTGTGTCCAGTTCTGGGTGCCACATTTCAAGAAAGATGTGGAGAAATTGGAAAGGGTACAGAGAAGAGCGACAAGAATGATTAAAGGTCTAGAGAACATGACCTATGAAGCCAGGCTTCATGAACTGGGCTTGTTTAGTTTGGAAAAAAGAAGATTAAGAGGGGACATGATAGCGGTTTTCAAATATCTAAAAGGGTGTCACAAGGAGGAAGGAGAAAATTTGTTCCTCTTGGTTTCTGAGGACAGGACAAGGGCTTATAGTAATGGGCTTAAAGTGCAGCAGGGGAGGTTTAGATTGGACATTAGGAAAAAATTCCTAACTGTCAGGGTGGTCAAATATTGGAATAAATTGCCAAGGGAGGTGGTGGAATCTCCCTCTCTGGAGATATTTAAGAACAGGTTAGATAGACATCTGTCAGGGATGGTGTAGGTGGAGCTTGGTCCTGCCTTGAGGGCGGGGGGCTGGACTCGATGACCTCTTGAGGTCCCTTCCAGTCCTATTATTCTATGATTCTATGATGGTCATTTCTGTTGGCTCATTGGGTTAGGGGTATGACCTTTAATTAGGGTGCGCGAAGTTATGGGTTTCAAGTCTGGATGAACCTCACCTTTCATGGGGTTCCACAGGGATCCGTTTTGGGACCGGTGCTGTTCAAGATCTTTGTCAATGATTTAGATATTGGCATAGAGAGTACACTTAGAAAATGCGCGGATGATATCAGAATGGTAGAGTTAGGAAGAGCTTTGGATGATGGGATTATCATTCAAAGTGATCTGGACAAATGGGGAAAATGGTCTGAGGGAAATCATGGAAGGGATCCTCAAGAAATACATTTTGAAGCACTTGGAAGAGGGGAAAGTGATCAGGAACAGTCAACATGGATTCACTCAGGGCAAGTCATGCCTGAAAACCTGATTGTCTTTTATGAAAAGGTAACTGGCTCTGTGGATATGAGGAAGGCGGTTGACATGACATACCTTGACTTTAGCAAAGCTTTTGATACGGTCACCTCCAGTATTCTTGCCAGCAAGTTAAGGAAGTATGGACTGGATACACAGACTGTAAGTGGATAGAAAGCTGGCTAGGCTGTCAAGCTCAATGGATCATGATCAACGGCTCGATGTCTGGCTGGTGGTTGGTATCAAGCAGAGTGACCCAAAGGTCAGTTCTGGGGCTGGTTTTGAGGGGATGATTTACAACTTCAGGAAGTTTCTCAGATGACCTGAGGCTAGGGAGAAAGGTAGGTACGCTGGCGGGTAGGGATTGGGTCCAGAGTGACCTAGACAAATTGCATTGTTGGGCCAATGGAAATCTGATAAGGTTCAACAAGGAAAAGCGCAGAGTTCTGCCCTTGGGACAGAAGAATCCCAAGCATTGGTACAGGTGGGGACCAACTGGCTAAGCGACAGTTCAGCAGAAAATGACCTGGAGATTATAGGAATGAGAAGCTGGATTTAGGTTGACAGACTGCCCTTGTAGCCAAGAATGCTAACGCCATGTTGGTGTGCATTAATAGGAGCATTGCCAGCAGATCTAGGGAAGTGATTATTCCCCTTTATTCCACACTGATGAGGACACATCTGGAGTATTGCATCCAATTCTCCCCCCCCCCATTACAAAAGGGATGTGGATGCATTGGAGGAAGTCAGCAGAGGGCAACAAAAATGAGTAAGGTGCTGGAGCACATGATTTATGCAGAGAGGATGAGGGTTTTGAGCTTATTTACTCTACAGAAGAGAAGAGTGAGGGGGGATTTGGTAAAAAGTCTTCAACTTCCGGAAGGGGGGTTCCAAAGAGGATGGAGAGAGGCTGTTCTCAGTGGTGGCAGGTGGCAGAACAAGGAGCAATCGGCTCAAGTTGCAGTGGGGGAGGTCTAGGTTGGAGATTAGGAAAAACGATTTCCCTCGGAGGGTGGGGAAGCGCTGGGCTGGGTTCCCTAGGGAGGGGGTGGAATCTCCATCCCTAGCGGTGTTTAAGGCCTGTCTGGACCAAGCCCTGGCTGGGATGATTGAGTTGGGGTTGGTCCTGCTTTGGGCAGGGGGTTGGACTCGATGACTCCTCAGGTCTCTTCCAACCCTGGAATTCTAGGATTCAATGAAAGGGCCATACTGGATTCCTTTCATAACTGCCACTTGTGTTTCAGCTTGATATTCATTGTCACTGCAGCACCAATAAAGTCAATGAAAGGACACGAGAAATGTACTTGGCCTTTGCAATTTGAAGATGAAAGAAAGCATAAAAGTGCAACGTGCGTGTCCCGCCCGCTGAGGCTGAGATTATCTCAGTAATCACCAACGCTGAAGCAAACGGCTCCAGCCAAAGGAGGACTTACGAAGCAATCACATTTGTTTGGTAAATAATTTGGCCCTCTTCCACAAAGCATCCCAGAGCCTCCAGGCCACTGTAGGAATGGTATAAAAGAGCTCTCGACGGAGGGCTCTCATAAACACTTCTCTGAACTTCGTCTCCTCAGTGTACCAGGTAAGTCCAATTTTTACTCAGTCTTTCAAACGCTAATCATACCTCAATAGAGGAGATTTTCCTTTAGGACTGAATGATTTTCATCAGGCATCAGGATGTTCTTCCATAATTATCTTGTGCAGCTTTTTCAGGGGCTTTTGGTTACATGGTTTCAAGCAGGTGGCCACTCAAAGCAATATATGCATTTGAGAATCATTCTTCCTTTTAACTGGATGCAGAATGAGAGTATTGAAACCTTTGAAGTATCTTTAGAAACTCCTTTAACCATTTGTCACTGAACTAGATTAGAAGGATGATTGCCCAGGGAACTCCAGAAAGGGCCGATTCATTGGTCTTCTACGTTATTCTGAAGCAGCTGTTACTTCTCACTATTGAAGACATGAGACTGGATTAAGCTGACCAGGGTTTGAGCCAGTATCGGAATTCCTATGTTCTTCTGAACAAAAGGACCATGGAAGATGCTTCTCCCCACACTGTGTGATCTGGGGTTGGTCCATAGAATTTGGGGGATGTGAACCCATTTTAACCCAGTTAAGGAGCATGTCCTCAGAGATTTGTTTGGAAAAACTAAAAGTGTCTGTTTATTCATCAGCATGTGTGAATAGCCATGAGGCATAGAATAAGGAAACAGGAACAAATACATGGCCATTAATATAGGGGATTTGTCCCCTCCTCTTTTCTCTCGAGCACCATGGCTTCCCACAGCAATAGTAACCAAGCTTTGAAATGTTTCTTCCACTGGCACTTGTATCTTCTCTTCACTCTGCTCCCTGCTGTATGTTCCAGGTTCACCTGCATCCCACCGAGATGGCTTTCTCCAGCCTGTGCTATCCAGAATGCGGGGTGGCCCGGCCCAGCCCCGTCTCTGGTACCTGCAACGAGCCGTGCGTTCGGCAGTGCCCTGACTCCGAAGTGGTGATCAGACCCTCCCCGGTTGTGGTGACCCTCCCCGGACCAGTTCTCAGCACCTTCCCTCAGCAGAGCGAAGTGGCAGCCGTAGGAGAACCTGTGGTGGGAGCCGGCTACGGGGGCTCCTTCGCTAACGGGGGATTGTACGGCTATGGAGGCCGTTACGGAGGGTTGTTCGGCTATGGGGGTTATGGTTATGGAGGCCGTTACGGTTACGGGGGCTTGTGGGGCTACCCAGGCTTTTATGGGAATGGGGGATACTGCGGCTACCCAGGCTTTTTTGGGAATGGGGGGTACTGGGGCTACCCAGGACGTTATGCTCATGGGGGATACTGCGGCTACCCAGGCTTTTATGGTAACTGGGGGTACTGTGGTTACCCAGGATATTATGGTGGATTATGTGGTGGATACGGGGGATATGGCCGCAGGTACCTTGGTGGATACTGTGGGCCTTGCTAAACCCAGCAGGACCATCCGTGGCAGACCCAGGCAATGAACGGCCGGATACAGATTCCCCCCTGAGCTTTGGGGCTTGGCTTTCAGACGTGCTGGGCAAACCCGACTCCAGCTGAGCTCAGTGGGAGCTGTGTGTGCTCAGCCCCTGGGTCTGGGAGCCAGGCTGCATTGCTCCCCTCACGCTTCATGGCTCCTTCTGCTCCTGCTTTGCCAGCCCCACGCTGAGTCTCCTCCTGGCTTGTGGGCTCCTTCTGAGTGACACGCAGGCTGCTCCCACCGACCCCGCTGGGTGACGGAAACAGGGGCCTGAGGAAACACCTCAGTAACACCGATTGTCATTGTAAGTTCCTGTATGTGGGGGAGAAAAGAGATATTGCTGTCCAGGAGAAAATCTTGTCTGAAATGTGCCTCTTTGGGGTGGGTGATCAGTTGTAGCCCTTCTTAAACTCTGCAAATACCTTTCTTCCTGTTCTATTGAATTCCTTCCTGTGCGTACTGACAATTCCATGTGCATTAAAAACCCTTCTGCATCATAATATCAGTTTTCTGGTTTTCCTTGTTCCTCCCACCATCTGGAAAAATCACTTTGGAGAAAATCGCTCCCTGTCGAGCTGCTCACACCAGGAACTTCTCGCATTTCAAATTTTGAAGCCCTGCAGTCTTTGGAGAGCCCAGTCCTTGTGGGCTGCGGTTCCTTCTCGAATCGCCTGTTTTAGCAGAGTCTCTCTTCTCCTTTGAACTATATGCAGCTGGAACCCCCTTTTTCCTCCCCGGGTTACTCAGGAGCAGGTCACACTCACAGGTGTGCCTGGGCGCCTGATGGTTTTAACATGCAAGGAGATCCTGAGCACCCCAGTGGTGACGCTGTTTAGCTGGGGATTCTCTATCTACTGCCTCTTGCTGCAGCCTCTTGCTCATAAAGAACATATAATGGCAATGCCTTCACCTGGCTGGCCCTGTACACAGTTAATGGTATGCCTTGGGAGCCTCCAGGAATAAAATTATTCCAGCAATAATCTGGACCTAACTCCAGGATAACAATTATAAATAATATACATCTAAAATGAACACACCTTTACTTAACAACTTCAAGAAACAGAGTTTAACAGATTCACAGTGAATAAAATCAATGAACAAAGTACACAGAAGTAATAGGAACTTATCTCGCTGGCATTTGCACTGCCACCATCTATCCCACCCCAGAGCGTGCCCCCCTCTGGACTCAGAGTCCCAGACTCTTGCTTGTGTGGGCGGGCTTGAAGATCCGCACCTGGAGTGGAGGTTCTCTGTAGGTTGTGAGTGTGTTAGTTCCAGCTGTGCAGCCAGCTGCCAACTCCCTCTGCCGCTAGAGCAGGCTCCACCAGACGCCAGCCGTTCTGGGTCACTGGGCTGGCCGCTCTGCCTCTCTTTGGACCCAGAGTTAGTCTCTATCTCTGAGGTCTGTCCCAGGCAGCACTTTCCCAAAGAGCCCAGTTACTTACAGCCTCCTTCTGTGTGCTGGTCTGTGTAGCCATTCCCAGCCAGGGGCTCTCCCCTCTAGCGCAGTCAGCTGCCCCAGAAGCAGCCTGCTAGATCCAAGCCCCACAGGCTCACAGTCCCAGGCTGTAGCTGCAACATAACAGCTCCTGGACGGCATAATGCTCCTCCACAGCAGCCTGGCTCCTTTGTCCCAAAATGGAGAATCCCCCAGACTGCCCCTGAGACTCTCTCTCCACATGCCCAGACAAGCTCTCTCTTCCTCAAGGGCTCATGGGAGTTGTAGTCTCTAGGGCTAGAATGCAGCACATAGTATCTTTCCAGAAAAAGTCAGAGGCACCTTTAGTAAGGGAACTGCACAATGATCAGTGGCTCGGGGAAGCACCTGTTTTGATGCGAGAGGACCTTGTAGCATAGACATCCTAGCTTGTGCCCTATGTGACCACAAGCCTACAGGTCGAGCCCCCAGGAATCCTGGGACCAGCCTGGGAGGGATGACGAGGACACTGGAAGGTGGAAGGAGAGACCTTGAGATGGGGATTGCTCTGTGCCAAGGGAATGTGAGCCAGGACTCAGATCCTGACTCAGATCATGTGACTGAGCAGTATATAAGCCAGGAAGGTTTCCACCGGAGCAGGACCATTCCCTGCTTTCAGAGAGGATACAGCCTACCAAGCAAACCAGTGTTGTGAGTGCTCCCCCGTGCAGTGGGATGCGGTGGGATAGTTTTGATGGATTGTACATCTCAAGAGTCAACGAGAGGAATGTTAAGTATTTAGACTGCTTGGCCTAGGCACTGACTCCTTGGGGGCTGTCTGGCTGGAGCTTCCACGGGGAAAAATGAAAGGGTTCTCCTCACTCGTTGTCTGCCAAGCTCCCCCTTCTCCTATACCACCTCTTGCCTGTCAATGCCCCACTGACTAAACTCCTCCGCTTCCCTCCCAGCTCCTCCTGCCTGCCAAGAGCCATTTTTTCACAGCTTCAGGACACTCTGGGAAGAAGGGAGGGAAGGAGGGGAGGAGCAGGGATGGGGCGTGCTCAGAGGAGGTGTAGAAGAGGCAAGGTGGGGTCTTGGGAAAAGGGGTGGAGCTGGAGTGGTGCCTGGGTGTGTCAGGGACCCCCCTGGCTAGAGAGGAACTTGGCGCCTGTGCTTCTCAAAGCCAGGATGGCCTGTTTTAGTAGAGTGTTTCCCTTCAATGACTTAGTCCGGGTCCACACTGGCAGAGAAAATCGATGCAAGATACGTAATTCCAGCGTAGTTGAAGTTCACATATCTTGCACTGATTTTCTGAGGCAGCCCCATAGCGGGCTCCCGTTGACTGCCCTTACTCCTCGCGTCAGCTTGGGCTTGGAGTGAGGAGTTCCAGTGCCAATGGGGGCACCTTCAGCCTTTGATTTAGCTGGCCTTTACTAGACCCACTAAATCGAGCCCAGGAGGAATGATCACCAGAGTGTCGATCCTCCAGCAAGTGGAGACGTGGCCATTGGCAGATTTTCATGTTCTGAATATAAGTTGTGTCTTTGATTTCAAGAAGACCAATAACTTGGTTCATTTTAAGCCTCTGGGGGAGTGTGACAGGGTGGACTAGGCCCCAATATCCCTGATGGAGGCCTTTCCACACTCTGCCCAGGAACAGGAGCAGAAGAGAGGTCCTCCAAGCAGAATAGAGTGGCAGCATGTGCTGCAGCCAATCAAGGCGCAGCAGACCCATATAAAAGAAGCTGCTGAGCCAGGGTTTGGCAGTTCCTTCCTGGAGCTCAACCCATGCAGACCAGCAGCACTCTGGACAGCTCCGAGCGGGAGCTGGACTTCAGACGTGGTCAGAACCAGGTCCTGCGGGTGAAGACTAGCCAGTCAGCCAAAAGCAATCCTTGCAGAACCCTGGACAGGGAGGACTTGACCACAAGGCCCAAGAAAAAGGGCTGGACAGAGCAGCTTCCCGGGGAAGTGGCCCAGGGAACGTGACAGCAACCAACCTCTTTGAGACTCAGTAGGTCACTGCTACTTACAGGGTCCCTGAGCTGGGACCCAGAGGAGTGGGCCCCCCCCCCCCCAACTCCCAGAAGCCACAACAGGGGGTAAGAAGAAGCTGGGTCCCTGGCCACATTCCGGACACTTCCTCTCCTGTAGACAGCCAGGTCGAGAGACTACAAGACTCCCCTGGGCCACTGAGGGGTGCTCACACTAGAGGCATAGCCCTTTACAGGGAGTCTTTGTAGGACTGTGATACAAATTTTTGTTAGAAAGAGAAATGAAGCCACCGCATCATGTGGGTACTGCCAGATTCACTCCGGACCAAGTCGGGCAACTTCTTCCTGGCGGTATGAAGAGATTCCTGCCTAGAACGTTCATTCAGTACAAGCATCTCATGGTTCTTCAGGGAACTGAGACTCACTGCCCTCCCTATTACTAGCTCTCTGTGTACCATGGCTTGATATTGCAGGAACTGTAGCCAAAAAGATTCCATTTCCCATTCCCTTTGGCTGTGTCTAGACTGGCCAGTTTTTCCTGAAAATCAGCCGCTTTTCCGGAAAAACTTGCCAGCTGTCTACACTGGCCGCTTGAATTTCTGCAAAAGCACTGACTTCCTACTGTAAGAAATCAGTGCTTCTTGTGGAAATACTATGCTGCTCCCGTTCAGGCAAAAGTCCTTTTGCGCAAAACTTTTGCGCAAAAGGGCCAGTGTAGACAGCTCGGATTTGTTTTCCGCAAAAAAGCCCCGATCGTGAAAATGGCGATTGGGGCTTTTTTTGCGCAAAAGCGCATCTAGATTGGTAGGGACGCTTTTCTGCAAAAAGTCCTTTTGCGGCAAAGTGTCCGTGCCAATCTAGACGCTCTTTTCGGAAAATGCTTTTAACAGAAAACTTTTCCGTTAAAAGCATTTCCGGAAAATCATGCCAGTCTAGACGTACCCTTTTTGTTCAACCTTTTTGTGGCTCTCAGCTCCCAAACGATGAACATGTTCCTCTGATCCGTTTTTGTATTTGACAACATAAAAGTGAAAAATTTCTAGCCCAACTGGCCTCTTTAAAAACATGCTACAGTTCAGGTAGTGAGGGGAGATGTAGCCACTGGCTATGGGTTTTCGTTCAGAGCAATACAGAAGAATAGTCCATACCCAGGGACCCTTTCTTGGGCCAGAAGATTTTGGGCATTGGTACAGCACACCAGGCCTCTGACTCACATTGGTTTATTCCAGAACCTTCCCACAGTGATTTTAAGAAACACAACAGAACATAGTTGGTCTGGAATCAACTGCCCATCAAGGAAGTTTTTCACTATCCCCTGCCACTTGGATCTATCTCCATTGTTGGACTATACCCTGAAGCCCAGGAGTTTACATCCTTGCCAGACTCAAAGAAATGCTTAAATCCACTTCAGTCTCCATCTGCTCCAGATTGCTGCTGGACCTATTCAGTCCATGGCCATGTCTAATGATGTGAGGTGAGAATATTCTCTGGAGAACGAGAACATTCTGAGAATATTCTCCAAAAGATTATTTCCTGATAATTTTTGAGAATTTTCTAATTTTTCATTTCCTCTTGAAATAATATATTGTATTCAACCTTTAGAACACCCTGAATGTTGAAGAGCTTTCTTGATCATTCAAGATAGTTTGAGAACATTATAGAACGTTCCAGAATGTTATGAAACTTTCTAGAACATTCATGAGTCAGGAATTCTGACTGTTATGAAACTTTCTGGAAGCATCACAAAAAGTATATAAAGAGGCAATAACACATTTATTCTCTTTTGTGAAAGGTGTAATTGTGTTTTCATCCATATGAGAAGAAGAACTAATCCTAAAAGTGATGTGTGAGATTATTTCCTTCATAAAACAGGTAAAGACAAAGTGTTATATGAATGTAAGGACAGCAAGGCTGAATACATCAGAAATGCGACAATTGTTTGAAGACTCCTGCTTACATCAAGGAAAAGGCAACAAAATTCTCAGAGTCCAGAAGCACATCACCTCAACCATCAACATCTATAGAACACTGTGATAGTGCTAGTGAATTTACATCACCACCTTTCACATCTAGTTCAGCCAAGGTGTCTCACTCTATAAGTCTCTTCATGAGGTTGGTAGATTTCCACTCCATACGGCTAAATGCAGTGCCTTGCATGGTGTCAAGTATCAGAGGGGTAGCCATCTTAGTCTGAATCTGCAAAAGCTGACATGCATCTGACGAAGTGGGTCTTTGCCCACGAAAGCTTATGCTCCTACACTTCAGTTAGTCTATAAGGTGCCACAGGACTCCTCGTCGCTTTTGCAGATTCAGACTAACACGGCGACCCCTCTGATACTTGACTCTATAAGTCGCTACTTTGATTCTATGAATGAAACTGAAAACAAAGTTTTGGATGAATTTTTTACACGAGCTATATTCTCATTGGGATCACCTCTTTCACTGGTTGAAAATTAAGTTTGGATTACTTTCACGCAAAAATTAAGACCATCTTACAAGATGCCATCCAGGTACACACTTTCTAACAAACTTTTGGAAGCTGAATATCAACCTATTGATGCTCTTATAAAAACAAAAATTGCTGAATCCTCTTCTCTTGCACTGCAGTGTGATGCTTGGAGCAACCGAAGAAATGAATCTGTTATAAATATTATTATATCAACACCCTAGCCAGTGTTTTACAAGACAGTGGCAACTGATGTTGAACTCCATACTGCTGAGTATAAGGCATTCCGTATGGAAGAAATAATGACAGAAATAGGCACTGAAAAATTTGGTGCTGTTGTCACTGATAATGCTGCAGCAATGGTGAAATCCTTATCAATGCTTAACGAAAAATACAATCACATTGCTATGTACACTTGTGCTGCTCTCATCAATTTGTTAATTGGTGACATCAGTAACTTAAAATCTGTTCAAGAAACTGAAGCTACCTGTGAAACTATCGTGAAGGAAATTAACAAATCGCAAGTTTTATGAGCTCGTTTTACTGCATTTCTAAAAGAGATAAATCAAACTTGTGCACTTAAATTGCCAGTTAAAACTAGGTGGGGTTCCATTTTATATTGTTTGAAAAGCTTATTGAAATAAAAAACGTCTTAAAATGCCTTGCTGTCCATGAAGATTTACAGACTAAACTGAGCAAACATACCAGGAACTCAATCCTGGATGAAGATGTGTTTTGAGTACGGGTCCAAAAACTGCATGCACTGATAAGTCCTGTTGTTAAATGGATTACGCTGCTTGAATCTAACCTGCCAAAAATGAGCAAAGTTCCTGAATGTTTCAGGGAATTAAGTGATCATTTTGATAGGCTACTTCCCGAAAGTCCCTTGTTACTTACCAAACAAGAAAAACAGGATGTGATAAAAAGCTTTGAAAAAAGAAAAGATATGGCTCTAAAAGACATTCACTATGCTGCAAATATTCTAGATCCAAAATTCAAAGGTGAGTGCCTTACTAGAAATGAACAAATACAAGAAACTGAGTTAATTGATAAATTAGTCACAAGAATGTATGGCACTGATCACTCAGCAAAAGTCATTGCAGAGCTTGCAGAGTATCGTCCTAAAGGTTTTTTTTTTGGAAAATCATATGTAACAAAATCAGCTGTCTCAGTAGATGCAGTAACATGGTGGAAAACTATTTGCTATGGATCAAAATTCAGGAAAGCAGAGATCAACATATTGAATATGCCACCAACAATGGCAGCAACTGAAAGAAGTTTCAACACTTACAGTATCATTCATAATGCAAAAAGAAACAAGTTAACACAAGAAAGGGCAGGCAAGCTGACATTCATAGCCTATAATATAAAGCTTTTTAAAAACCCAAATGATGCTCTGTTGAAATCCCCAAGAGAAAAAATGAAACAGAACCAGAGAAATGAGGAAGAAGAAATTGATGATGCTGAAGAGAAAGAAGAAGAAATCGAAGAAGAGGATACGTATGAGGAAAAAGAAGAGATAGAAATATATGGGTAAGATTCGGAAAGTGCAGATTCTGATTAGACTTGTATTCAATCCAGAAAGTTAAAAATATTTGTATCCTGCTACAAAAGATTTGTAATAAAAGTTCTAGTAATATACACGTCTGTCTTTTTTTCTTTACTTTCCCAAATTTTCATTTTAACAATTGGAAACTTTCATGATTCTTGAAGTTTTATTAAAGAAAGACATTATTATCAATAGTAAAATTCTTTAAAAACTATTGAACAAGTATTTAAGAGAAAATTCTCAAAAATTCTCGCATTCTCAAGAACGTTTTCGAGAATATTCTCTGAAAGTTTATTCCGGAGATTTTAACATCACTAGCCATGTCTACGCTTCGAGATAAGGTCAAAACTATTAAGGTCAATATCTGGTCACCCGATTTTGCAAAGTTGAAGGACCATGTCCCCACCACAATGGGGAAGAATTCAATGTAGTTTGGAGTAGGGCGTCCCCACTCAGGAGATTGTGTTCGACTTCGAGAGTGAGGCACTGAGGGGAGCTATCCCACAGTGCCTGCACCGCTTTGCATTCTGGGTTATGCCTCCAGTGCATGCTGGGACCAAAACCGTGCAGCAGATGGTTCTGGAGTTATGTGATTAGTGTCCCAGAATGCACTCGTCTACTTCCTTCCTCCCTTGCTTGAGGTCAGTGGGAAACAGTCTTTTCACACTTTTTTTTTTTGACCCTGGTCACCCGCGCAGAGACTGCTTGATTTCCAGCCAATAATGCTTTGCATTTCCCTTCCCTTGGCCAACGTTCCTTTGTGCTGCCCAAGGGCAGAGGCTGAGCCAGTGGGCACCAGTGCAGCCTTATGGACTTCAGGGTCACTTTGTGTCTCACACCTCCGGTGGCATTTCATGCTGCCCTGGTTGGGAGAGTGGGGCATAATCCACTTCAAAACTCATTCTGATTCTGGCTGAAAAGCTCTCTGTGGGAGATGGGACTTGCAGGAGGCCCTGAATTGGTGAGAACGGTGATTAAACCCGTCTTTTCCCACACCAACGTGTCCTTTGACAAAGTTTTCCCTCACTCTGTCTGACTTGGGCTTCTGCCTTTCCTTGATTACCTGACGTCTCTCACAAGGCCCAGTTCTCTGGGCTGTTCGTGGGTGGAGATGCAGGACCTCGTGATTCCCGTTGAGTTCCCGGTATGTTGGCTTGGAGTAGCAGAGGGCGGAGGTGCAGAGCATACAGAGAAAGACGCACTCCCAACCAGGTTTCTCTAACCAGGTGTAGGGAAAGCACCTTCCTTCAGCCTAGAGTTCATAGAACTGTTCCTTCCCCACGGGCTCCGCATCTACCTTAAAGTGTAAAATAGACATAAAAGGAAAATGCAAAGGTGCATTGGACGAAAACCAAACAGGCCCAATTTCGAAGGCCAGGGATCACAAGCCTTCACGAACACTGGATTGACCGATGTTTTCCAAATGAATCTAAATCTTCAGTGTTAGAACATCTGGTCCCAGTAAAAAGTTATTGCTACTTTAGTTATCCATCTCTCTGGCTGTATACAGCTTGATGAGTGTTTGCGAGGTGCTTTGAAATACTTAGATCAGAAGAAACCTCAAACAATCCACCCTGAAAGTTACAATTATACCCGTTTCCCACAGCAGTACATGGAGGTACATTCAGGTGAAGGTCAGACAGAGGGTGAATGGCAGAAATAAACCCCGTTAATTGGAACTACTCATGCCAAATACTAACCTGTGTCTCCCGAAACTTACTGGATGCTTCCAGTTACGCAACTGACCTGAGTGTAACTCTGAGAAAGGCTCATGCTGGAACTTTATTTGTAAATTATGGTTTGGTGATTTGGGGGAGAATTTGGGGTGAAACCTCCTCTGATCTGTAAACAATGATCAGCACTCGCGTGTCGTGCTGTGCACTTGAACGGCCTTCATTTTCATTGATGTCTCAGTGGTAGGTATTTACTCTTGAACAGAACTAAATTGTCTTGTACCAAAATCTTTCCTGCTTTGAAATCATTTTTTAATGTTTTTTAAATTCCTTAATTACATGCGAAGAAGCTTGTAATCTACACACTTGTAATTCCTTTCCATCATTTGTATCCTCATATAAAAGAAAGATAACGTTGAGTGGAGAACCTACCCTGTACCTTCATTCACAATCCTACAAGAATTCATTACTAGTGGATTATTCTCTCCTGTTAGGGATCTCTGTTTCTAAGGGTATGGCGACACGGTGGGGTTTTTTTTGGAAGAGGCATGCAAATAGCACTCGCATTTGCATACCTTCTTCCATTTTTTTCCCCCAGAAGAAGCTTTTCCGCCATTTGGCCCCGTCTACATGGGGCCAGATGTCGGAAAACTCCCTCTTTCGAAAGCCCCCTTCTTCCTTGTAAAACAAGGTTTACAGGGGCTTTCAAAAGAGAACACAGTATAGTCGTATCCTAAGGTAAGATAAAGCAGTCCACACAGGGCACTTGGGGTACATCTACACTGCAGGAGAAAAGGCAAATTAAGATAGGCAACTTCAGCTATGTCAATTGACTTCCCTTACGCCTTATGAAATGAGGGTTACAGGAGTCAGAGTAAGGGTGTGTCTAGACTACAGGGTTTTGTCGACAAAAGTGGACTTTTGTTGACAAAACTATACCTGCGTCCACACTGCCTTTGAGTTATATCGACATAACGTCAACAAAACTCAGCAGTTTTGTCGACGTATGTAAACCTCATTCTACGAGGAATAATGCCTTTTGTTGACAGAGTTCTGTCGATAGAAGGCATTATTGCATCTACACTGTCCTTTGCGTCCACACTATTATGTCAACAAAGCGGCTTGCTTTGTCGACAGAACTGAATGTAGTCTAGATGCTCTTTGTCGACAGAAGCTTTGTCGACAGTATCTGTTGACAAAACTTCTGTCGACAAAACCCTGTAGTCTAGACATACCCTAAGAAGTCCGCCATCTCAAAATTATTTTGAAATAATGGCTTGCTACGTAGACGCGCAGTTTGTGATTTCGAAATAACGTCAGTGATTCTGAAATAACACATTTGCCGCTATGACTTAAAAATTAGTTTTGATGCTTGAGGTCCATGTGGATATTTACAGGGCTACCCCGTGTACTCAAGGAAAAGATGAAAATGGACAACCCTGTAATTTTTGTGGAGAAGTATTGTCCTCATTTTAAAGACGGCACAATTCAAACGAATCACAGCATTGACCAGTTTTTATTGCTGATGCTTAGATCCAAGGGTACAAACATTTTTAACAAGGCTGTATATTGAGACTATTAAGAGATTGTGGTTGGGGTCAGATGCCTCTGCACTGAATCAGAGAGTCACTTTCACCAAAATGGAGGCCAAAGTCTTTCATATCATTCCCTTAATCAGGTCATGATTTAAGGTCGCATAATTTGGGACTATTTCATTGTCATTCAAATGTACAAAAGAATGGCCAGACTGGGTCGGACCAAAGGCCCATCTAACCCAGACCAGCCACCCACCACGCGGCCTCGCCGGCTGGGCAGCACAGCTCCCATGGAGCTGGAACCAGGGCCGTGGTAAGGTTGCCCCAGTAGGCACAGCCTCACGGTGGCCCGGTTCTAGCCGTGGCACGTGGCTGGAGGCGTGGCCTGGCAGTGTGCTGCAGCCCAGCAGGCAGGGGTTCGTGGTCCACCACCGGTCTGCAGACCAGTGGTTGGGACCTGCTGCTTTGAGACACCCTTGTTGTGTGTCTAGACTACAGGGTTTTTCGGAAAAAGTGACCTTTTTTCCAAAAAACTTCACCTGCGTTTAGACTGCAGCTGCGTGCTTTCGAAAGTAAATCGAAAGAACGCGGCAGTTTTTTCCATCATGGTAAACCTCATTTTACGAGGAATAACGTCTTTTTTCGAAAGTGCTCTTGAATGGCACTATTGAATGCAATTGAAAAGGCGCTATTGAAAAGGCACTATTGAATGCAATCTGTGCTTTTTCGAAAGAGTGTCTAGACTCTCTTTCGAAAAAGCGAGCCGCTTTTTTGAAAAAATCTGCTTGTAGTCTAGACACTCTTTCAAAAAAGCCTCTTTCGAAAGAGGCTTGTTGGTGACCTAAGAGGAGGTTATAAGTTAGGTCAATTTTTACTCACCATGGGGTAAAATTCACCTCTGGGCAGAGGACCATCTCAAAGTGTAACAAAAATGTATATTTTAGTATTGCTTATAAGACTATAAGGGTATGTCTACACTGCCACCCTAGTTCGAACTAGGGTAGCTAATGTAGGCATTCGAACTTGCAAATGAAGTCCGGGATTTAAATATCCCGGGCTTTATTTGCATGTTCCCGGGCGCCGCCATTTTTAAATGCCCCGTAGTTCGAACTACCTGCCCGCGGCTACACGCGGCACGGATTAGGTAGTTCGAATTAAAGCTCCTAATTCAAATTACCGTTATTCCTCCTGCCTTGCTCCCTGTGGAATAGTAATAGAAATGTAGCCGTGTTAGTATGGCCTAGCTGAAACAAGAGACAGGATTATGCAGCACTTTAAAGATGAACAAGATGGTTTATTAGGTGATGAGCTTTCGTGGGCCAGACCCACTTCCTCAGATATATATGGTCATGCCAATTTTCTTCCACTATTTGATCTGAGGAAGTGGGTCTGGCCCACGAAAGCTCATCGCCTAATAAACCTTCTTGTTAGTCTTTAAAGTGCTACATAGTCCTGTCTTTTGCTCCCCGTGAGCATTGCAAATTAAGCTGTACCCCTTGTCTGCATCACAAACTAAATTGCGATAGAAATGTAGCCATGTTAGTCTGGTGTAGCTGAAACAAAATACAGGACTATGTAGCACTTTAAAGACTAACAAGATGGTTTATTAGATGATGAGCTTTCGTGGGCCAGACCCATTTCCTCAGATCAAATAGTGGAAGAAAATAGTCACAACCATATATACCAAAGGATACAATTCAAACTAAATTGCGTAATTCAATTTTAGTAATTCAAACTAAATTGCGTCTCCAGTAACTATTGATCTTCTCTGATGCTCTACACAATTGTGTGGTGTGAGTGGAGGGTGTGTCAGTGTGACAGCCAGCACAGATGCCCAGGTGATCAAGGAGTGAGAATCTTGAAGATAACCAGGAAACAGCTATTGTGTCTGAGGCTAAATTGAATTAGCAGCCGTGACAGAGCCCTGGAGACAGGCAGAGATGGCCGAGAGTGAGAGACGTCTGGGCAGCCTGACAATCCCCATGAAAAGATAACTCTGGACAACACAGATTAAGAGGTGTTAAGGGTGGATGATGGCAGCATGACACTGCAATGCCCATAGACTCCAATGGGAACTGACATGGATAAGAAGGGGAGCTCTGGCCATGGGACTCCGGGTTCGGTCCTGCAAGCCAAGCCTCAGAGGAGTCTTGAGTTCTTCTTGATCGCGATTCAGCTTCTCAGTCAGCAAGGCTGACCAGTAAGACTGACTTGAGCCATGACGGACTGGTCACTATGCACCATCTGCAGGACCTGTGTGTGTGTGTGTGAATGCACATGCTCTTTTCAGTGTGTATTTTCAACAAATGCGGCGAATTGCCTTTTCGCCTAGAACAGGGGTGTCCAAACTTTTTTTCAAAGAGGGCCAGATTTGATGAAGTGAACAAGCGTGAGGGCCAACCATTTTGCCTGACATTCTTTGAACCATTAAAATTAAATGCAAATTAACTATTTTATGCAAAGTTTATTGCAAACGGCATACTTTTCATTTCGTCACATGGATGACAAATCTAAACAGGTGTTAAATCACTCTGCCTTTCATATCTGAAGGCCAGATGAAAAAAAAAATCCAGGAAGCTGAAATATATGTCAGGAACATTGTAAAGTACATTACATATTATTGGTAATAAAGGTTGTCTGTCAACTTTTAAGTTCAAAAAATATGAAAAGGAACATAACACCAAGTATACATGTTGTGTCCAAATATATTTATAACTGATTTAGACCAACTGACATTAACTGAGATTTTACAATGTATTCATCTCAATACATATGGATTCGTTGGGGGCCATAAAAGATAGATAGTGCCAAATTACCTGTGGGGCCGTATTAAACCGGAACACGGGCCGCAATTGGCCCGCGGGCCGGACTTTGGACATGCCTGGCCTAGACGCATAACAAAGGGCCCATGCTCCACGTTAGTCCCTGCTAAGACCCACTTGCAAACTTAAAAATCAGACTAAACTTCTCTATCGGCATCGTACTGCCAAAGAGCGAATTTCAGACCTAGGATCCTGACAAGAAACATCTGGAAGCAACGGGATAATCCTTATGGATTGCAGTGGGATTTGGATAGGAGCTGTTAGGGCGAGACTGCTGGGAAATGGCAAGAACCAAACGGGATGATTTTCCTGACACCCAGCTGTGCTACTCACGCCTCTCAGAATCACCTTGACTTTTGTCCTCATTGCGACACCAATAAAGTCAGTGCAAGGACAGGAGAAATGCTGCTGGCCCATACAATTTGAAGATGAAAGGAGGCTGGAGATGCACCGTGCTTGTCACGCCCGCTGAGGCTGAGATTAGCCCAATAATCCCCAACGCTGACATTAGGAGGGCCAGCGAAGGCAATCAAGTTTGTTTGGTAATTAATTAGGACCTCCTCCATAAAGCACCCTAGATCCCTCAGGCTGTCCTAGGAACGGTATAAAAGAGCTCTCGACTCAGGTCTCCTCTAAACTTCATCTCCACGGTGAACCAGGTAAGTCTGATTCGACTCAATCTCTTTCTCACCCCAGAGATGTCGGGGCTAATTTCACTCTGGACTGAATTTCACATGTATTCTATGTGGCTAGTGTCAGGCATTAGGCATAGGCATAGGATGTTCTTCCATAATCATCTTGTGCAGCTAGTAACTTCCAGGTGCTGATGGATTCACGATTTCAAACAAAAGCGGGGACTTCAAGTGGAACATAGGAAATCGGGTGCAGATTTCCTATTATCAGAAAATTGAATTCAGGCTTTTAAATCTTTAGACACACTCTTAAGCAAATTTCAATGAACTGTATTAAGAAGAATTTTTCTCGAGTTAGACCACAGAGGGCAGATTGAAGGGCCTTCCTCTTTACTTTGAAGATGATTACTATGACCCCAGCCATGTTCTCCTTGAGAAATATGTAAAATGGACCTAGAATCGCAGGGGTTCATCAAGAAATAGCTACATTTATCCCAGTCTCTGGACACTGAGAGAGGTTCTACGTGGCAAGGGGACAAAGGAGAAGAAAAAGGAAACAGGACCCAATACACAGCTATGAATATAGGGACAAAGTCCTCTCCTCTTTCTCAGGCCAGTGTGGACCCCACTAGAATAATAACCCAGCTTTGAAGCCCTTTTTCTGTTGTCACGTGTCGTGTCTCTCATTCTGTCCCCTGCTGTGTGTTCCAGGTTTACCTGCATCCCACCGAGATGGCTTTCTCCAGCCTGTGCTATCCAGAATGCGGGGTGGCCCGGCCCAGCCCCGTCTCTGGTACCTGCAACGAGCCGTGCGTTCGGCAGTGCCCTGACTCCGAAGTGGTGATCAGACCCTCCCCAGTTGTGGTGACCCTCCCCGGACCAGTTCTCAGCACCTTCCCTCAGCAGAGCGAAGTGGCAGCCGTAGGAGAACCTGTGGTGGGAGCCGGCTACGGGGGCTCCTTCGCTAACGGGGGATTGTACGGCTATGGAGGCCGTTACGGAGGGTTGTTTGGTTATGGGGGTTATGGTTATGGGGGTTATGGTTATGGAGGCCGTTACGGTTATGGGGGCTTATGGGGCTACCCAGGCTTTTATGGTAACGGAGGGTACTGGGGCTACCCAGGACGTTATGCTCACGGGGGATACTGCGGCTACCCAGGCTTTTATGGTAACTGGGGGTACTGTGGTTACCCAGGATATTATGGTGGATTATGCGGTGGATACGGGGGATTTGGCCGCAGGTACCTTGGTGGATACTGTGGGCCTTGCTAAACCCAGCAGGCCCATCCGTGGCAGACCCAGGCAATGAACGGCCGGATACAGATTCCCCCCTGAGCTTTGGGGCTTGGCTTTCAGACGTGCTGGGCAAACCCGGCTCCAGCTGAGCTCAGTGGGAGCTGTGTGTGCTCAGCCCCTGGGTCTGGGAGCCAGGCTGCATTGCTCCCCTCACGCTTCATGGCTCCTTCTGCTCCTGCTTTGCCAGCCCCGCGCTGAGTCTCCTCCTGGCCTGTGGGCTCCTTCTGAGTGACACGCAGGCTGCTCCTACTGACCCTGCCGGGTGACAGAAACAGGGGCCTGAAGAAACCCCTCAGTGACACCGATTGTCATTGTAAGTCCCTGTAGGTGGGGGCAGAGACGTTGTTGTCTAGGAGAACCAGGACCCACATATTCTACCCTTTCCGTTCACATGCACCTTTAGCGCCTCCTCTTTCCTTTTGCTACGGCAGATGTACCATGGTGATGCTGTGCAGTCCCACGCTTGTGTTTAATTTAATCTCAGATCCCACCGAATGGGGTAAAAGAAGGAACTTAAAAGGGTTACAAAGGGAATTTGTGTGTCAACCTCTGCAGCTGCAGCAAAGGAAAATGAACATCTTGTCTGATATGTGTCCCTTGCAGGCGGGTGATGAGCTGTAGCCCTGTAGTTGTGCTCTGTGGAATTTCTTCCTGTGTGTCTTGCCAACTTCATTTGCATTAAAAACTCTGCTGCATCATAACATGGGTCTTGTGGTTCTTCTTGTGCCTCCCTCCTTCTTGAAAAATGCTCTAGACAACGGTCTTCCGCATCATGCCAGCTGCACCAGACACTTCTCAAGTTGCACATTTCGAAGCCCTGCATTGGCAGGAGAGTCCAGCCTATGGAGAAGCGGAGAGCTGTCTTCAGGCCTGGAGTTCCTCCTAGCATTAGCTGCTTTAACAAAGAGTCTTTGCTTTGCTCTGAAGAATCTGCAATGATCAGTGGCTCAGAAAAGTGTCCAATATGAGGCGAGTATCCTGGAATGGTCGGACACCTCCCCTCCGCCATAAGTGACCACAAGAAGACCACAGGTCGAACCCCCCCAGAATCCAAAGAACAGCCTTCTTGGGGATACAAGGGTCTGCCCTACAGGAGATCCTTGAAGGTCAAGGAGGCCTCTGGGTCAAGGGAGTGGGAGCGAGGACTCAGATCCTTTCACTAGCCCATTTCACCAGAGTAGGGTATAAGCCAGGCAAGTTCCCGGCACTAACAGAACCATCCCCCACTCACACAGACGTTACAGGCCCAAGCAGGGATCCACTAGTGTCGATGCGTTCCCAGCTATGTGCTGCTAGATATTATTTTAATGGACGAGAAATTCCAAGTATTGACGATGGAATTTTTATACTTCTTAGAGTCAGGAGAGTCTATTTTAGCTTAGAGTCGTGTTGCAGTTGGTCACGTGTACTTTGTGGCACGCACTGGCAGACGGGTGTGAAGCAAGGCGCCTTTCTGCTGTGGAGGTAAAACTGAAACACACAGTGGGCAAGACAGGGAACGGAAGGTAGATGGGCCAATGGAATAAAAATGTGATGATTAGCTCTCATTGCAACTGAGAGAGAGAGACAGACAGACAGACAGACTCAGACACAGACAGAAAGACAGACAATATAAGGCCTGGTCTACACTAGGAGTTTGGGTTGAATTTTGCCACATTAGGTCAAATTTCTAAACAATGAGTCCACACCACCAAGTTCGTTCCATTGACTTTAATGATGTTAAAGTTAATTTCGATACTCCAGCTTTTCACGGGGAGTAATTTGAGCTTGCCTGGTCAAATTTACAGTAGTGGAGACACCGAGTTGTGAAAGTTGTTGTGCTTGGCATTCAGGAGATGTCCCACAATGCCTTGCGGTGACCGCTCTGGCCAGGCGTTGCAACTCTACTCTTCTCCAGGTGAACAGGAAAAGCCCTAGGAAAAGTGGCATTCCATTTCCTGTGTCGCCAGCATGGTGAGTGGACCTCAGAGCCGGCAGCATGCCTGAGCTGCACACATGGCCGTGAGTTCCCAGAGACACAGGGAAGCCACAGGATGGTGCATGCAGGAGTTCCTGGACCTCCTTGCTGTGTGGGGAGAGGAATTGTCCTCCCAGAACTCTGAACCAGGAAGTTCAGATATCTATGCCCAGGGTTCGCCAGGGATGCTCAGCCGTGCAGAGTGAAAATAAAGGAGCGGAGACTGTTGTATCAGAAGACAAAGAATTCAAATGGATGGTCTGGATCACCGCCGCAAACATGCCACTTCTATGAGCGGCTGCATGGGGTGCTAGGAAGGGATCCGACCAGCTTCCCTAGCTAGTCCATGAATTCCTCCCAAGACACTCCTTTGGCAGCCTCGGGCAGTAGTGTGGAGGATACCGTAGATGAAGGAGAGGAGAAGGCAGAGACTGGTCAGCAGGAGAGTGGGGCAACCCATGTCTCCGACATCCAGGAACTTTTTATAACTTCGGTGACAATCCCCTCCTCCCAGAACGTCTTGAAGCGGGACCCGATCCCCCCAGGACATCTCAGAGGGGTGGGGGAGGAATTCTGGCAGGTTTAAATTTTTCGTCACTCTCAATGAGGGTGTCTAGACTACATGGCTCCGTCGACAGAGCCATGTAGATGAGTTTACTAGACATAGCAAAACAAAGTGGCGATTTAAATAATCGCCGCTTCATTTACATCAAAATGGCCGCCACGCAGTGCCGATCACCTGATTGTCAGCACAATGCGGTAGTCTAGACGGGGATCTGACAACAAAGGGTGCTGGGGTTGGCCGATCCCCGTCTAGACAACCACATTTTGCCGCCAATCAGCTGATCAGCACATTGATGTAAATGAAGTGTTGATTATTTAAATTGCCGCTTCATTTCGCTATGTCTATTAAACTCATCTACATGGCTCTGTCGACGGATGGCTCTGTCCCTCAGTGTGGGGACCCCAGAACAGTGTGTTAAGGTGTCCTCCACGCAGGACGCCATCCCATGCCAAGCCGGCAGTACGTGGTCACTGCAGCACAAAGCAGTGCAGCGTAAGGGCCAGAATTCTGGCCACCGTCAGTCAGCATCTGCTTCCCATCACGCGGTGTGACTCGGAGACCGACATCTCACATGGCGACCTGGATGAAGCAGGGGAAACTTAGCTGATGTCGCTGCAGCAAACCTGTTTGCTCATCTCCAAGGAAGCCTGACTTGAGCCCCTGCCCAGCTGCCATGCACAACCCCGCGCCCCCGTCCTGCTCACAGACCCTGCTCACAGCACACACAGCTCCCACTGAGCTCAGCTGGAGCTGGGTTTGCCCAGCACGTCTGAAAGCCAAACCCCAAAGCTCAGGGGGGAATCTGTATCCGGCCGTTCATTGCCTCGGTCTGCCACGGATGGTCCTGCTGGGTTTAGCAAGGCCCACAGTTTCCACTGCGATACCTGTGGCAGGACACCCCGGAACCGATTACTCCCCCGTAGCCATAATAGCCTGGGTAGCCGCAGTATCCCCCATTCCTGTAAAAGCCTGGGTATCCCCCGTAACCGTAACGGCCTCCATAACCATAACCCCCATAACTGAACAACCCTCCGTAACGGCCTCCATAGCCGTACAATCCCCCGTTAGCGAAGGAGCCCCCGTAGCCGGCTCCCACCACAGGTTCTCCTACAGCTGCCACTTCGCTCTGCTGAGGGAAGGTGCTGAGAACTGGTCCGGGGAGGGTCACCACAACCGGGGAGGGTCTGATCACCACTCCGGAGTCAGGGCACTGCAGAACGCATGGCTTCAGGGCACTGCCTACCCCTCATGGCTTTTCAAAAATACTAAATTCAAATGACATTTGAATGACAATGAAATAGCTCCACATTGCGTGCCCTTAAATCATGACCCCATTAAAGGAATGACACCAAAGACCTTGGCCTCCATTTTGGGTAAACTGATTCAATGACTCAGTGCAGAGTCCTCTACTGCCAACCACAACCTCTAATGATACAACCCTTTGTACGTGGGACATCCCAGTGTGTGCGAAACATTGGACTCTGCAGTTCTAAGGGCACTAAGGAACGTCCTGACTTTACATCCTCACTATCGATGTATCAGAGGCTGAGAAACAGAGGCACTTTGAGGCAAAGGTCACCTAGGGAATCCGTTGCAGATACAGAAATACAACCCAAGAATTCTTTGTCTTTCTGTGACAGATGTAGGTCTAGGTTAATCCCTGTTCCACTGTCGTACAAGACAAGGCCCTGCTGGAAATATCAAGATGAAGTTCAAGATTAAAGTCTTGTTCTAAGCCAGAACACCAACGGCAACGAGATCCCCCAGGGCACCTCTACACAGCAGCATTATTTCAGAATATCGGACATCATTCCAAAATAGTTATGTGTGCCTCTGCACAGGAATTATTATGAAATAACAACTTATTTCAGCGCCTGTCCTGAAATAGCTATTTCAGAATAGGGCATGTGTAGAATAGAGCGCAGCTGGAGTTATGTCGAAATAGTTGGCCTCCAGCCCTTCCCGTAGGTGCCCTGCTGGTCCCTCCATCCACTCGATAGTACCCGTTCCCCTGCAGGCCTTAAAGGCACAGCCCCAGGAGACAGGGCTTGCGGCACAAGGCAGGCCCTGAGAGCCCTGAGCCACATCTCAGCAGCCTTCGCAGCTATCCCTGTGGCCATGAACCACCCCCATGCTCTATCCGAGCCCTCCACGGCTGCAGCCGAGCAGCCAGCCGGCTCCCAGGATGCAGCCAGGGGACGAAAGAGGCAGGTGCCTTCCTGGTCTGGTGAGGAGATCCTGGGCCTCCTTGAGGTCTAGGTTGAGGAGGCAAACCTCCAGGATCTCCTCAGCACAGGCAGGAATGCCGACGTCTATGGCCACGTGGCCGAGAGCCTGGGCACCAAGGGCCACATCTGCACCCAGGAGCAGGTGCGGATGAAGGTGAACGAGCTCAGACAAGCCTATGCCAAGGCCAGGGAGCACAACTGCCACTCGGGGAGGCAGCCCAGACCTGCCCCGACTATAATGAGCTGCACTGTATCCTAGGGGGAGAGTCAGTGACCCCCCTCCCCCGGTAGTGAACTCAGGGCTGGAGATGCCTGTCGTCACCCTCCTAGGGGGCAGAGACAGCCAGGAGGACTTGCTCTCCCTGGAGCCGGTACTCCATGCCCTGGATGTCACCCAGGCATCATGTGATGCAGGGGAAGCCTCATCAGCTGAGGGCCCTTAGTTTCCATAGACACACATGGGTGGAGGTGGCGAGGGGCTGGGGTGCACTCCTCACTCGGCCTCCTCGGCCTGGGGATCACGCAGCAACCTGTGAGTGTGGGAGCATGTGGCGCGCCAGCACAGGAGGCGGCACCAGAGGACCCTTGTGCTCTGGCTCACTGGGTGTCTGGAGAGGCCAGCAATTCCATCCAGGAAACCTCTCCAGTAAGGAGGGAGGACCACAGAGAACAGGACAACCAATGTGATGATGCAGCAGAGTTTTAATGTGAATGGCATTGGCAGTGCAGTGACAGAAAGCGATTCGACAGAGCGGAGAGAAAGTCGGTCCCAAGTTCCAAGGTGCTTTGCAACCGATCTCCTGCCTTCCACGTTTTCCCCCGATTGATGGGAAATGGTCTGTGTGTCACTCAGGAGGAGCCCACAGGCCAGGAGGAGACTCAGCGCGGGGCTGACAAAGCAGGAGCAGAAGGAGCCATGAAGCATGAGGGGAGCAATGCAGCCTGGCTCCCAGACCCAGGGGCTGAGCACACACAGCTCCCACTGAGCTCAGCTGGAGCCGGGTTTGCCCAGCACGTCTGAAAGCCAAGCCCCAAAGCTCAGGGGGGAATCTGTATCCGGCTGTTCATTGCCTGGGTCTGCCACGGATGGTCCTGCTGGGTTTAGCAAGGCGCACAGCTTCCACTGCGGTACCTGTGGCACGACACCCCGGAACCGACTACTCCCCCGTAGCCATAAAAGCCTGGGTAGCCACAGTATCCCCCATTCCCATAATAGCCTGGGTAGCCACAGTATCCCCCATTACCATAAAAGCCGGGGTAACCGCAATATCCCCCATACCCGTAATAGCCTGGGTATCCCCCAAAACCGTAACGGCCTCCATAACCATAACCCCCATAGCCGAACAACCCTCCGTAACGGCCTCCATAGCCGTACAATCCCCCGTTAGCGAAGGAGCCCCCGTAGCCGGCTCCCACCACAGGTTCTCCTACGGCTGCCACTTCGCTCTGCTGAGGGAAGGTGCTGAGAACTGGTCCGGGGAGGGTCACCACAACCGGGGAGGGTCTGATCACCACTTCGGAGTCAGGGCACTGCCGAACGCACGGCTCGTTGCAGGTACCAGAGACGGGGCTGGGCCGGGCCACCCCGCATTCTGGATAGCACAGGCTGGAGAAAGCCATCTCGGTGGGATGCAGGTAAACCTGGAACACACAGCAGGGGGCAGAGTGAAGAGAAGTTGCACATGAGAATGAAAAAATGCTTTTCAGCTCAGTTACTGTAGCAGTGAGGTCTGCATGCAGCCCAAGAGAAAGTAGAAGAGGGTATTTGGTCCCTATGGCCGTTTATTTCCTCCTCTACCCTCTTTCTATGCCTCTTCTCCACTAGTACTGAACTTCCATCTCATCCGGCTATTCTGAGCTGCTCTCGTGTCTTTGTCTGAAAACACCAAGTGGCGAAATTGGAACTATTTCTAGAGGGACACCTGCGATTCCGTGTCCCTTTCTCACATTTCTGAAAGAAAAGATCACCGTTTTCCTTTGAGAGCCTCGCCTTAACTGGCAAAGCATTTAAGTTTGGTATCAGAGTGTGGCTCTTGGGTTTCCCAAACCTTGAGTCACCGAAACTTGCTCATGAATAATCAGAATTTTTTAGTTTTTCCAAACAGATCACTGAGGACTCCTCCCACCGCTAGAATGGGTTCTGGACCCCTGGCATCCATGGAGCGAGTCTACATCCCACCATGTGAGGTGGAACACCTTCAGTGGGTATTACTGGTCAGAAAAACGTTGGGATTGTTTGTCGGCACCACTCTCCTTCTCCAGTCTCCAATTGTGAGGAGCAACAGCTACCTCTGAGTAAAGCAGAAGGCCACTGAATCAGCTCTTTCTGGACTGCATTGGGACAATTTCTTCCTAATCCAGCTAAATCAACACTAAGGGGATTTCTAAGGTTACTTACAAGACTTCAATGCCCGTATTCTATTTCCAGTGAATAGGAAATAAGTTTCCCACTTGCAACTGCTGTGGTAACATCCCTCCTTTTGTTTCCCATTGTGAATCCACCTGCAGCCACCTGAGCCCCCCAGAGAATTATGGAAAAGCCCCCTGATCCCTATCACAGCCAGCACAGGTACGAGTGAGTCTGCAATGAAAACAGCCTCTCCCGGGAGATGTGGAGGGTTAGACAGAGACCGAGCGGAGCTGGACTTACCTGGGTCAGGGAGGAGATGGAGTCCAGAGAAGTGTTTAGAAGAGTCCACAGTCGGGAGCTCTTTTATACCATTCCTAGGACAGCCTGGGGGAGCTGGGATGCTTTGTGGAGGAGTCCTAATTAGCTCCCAAGCAAACTCGATTGCCTTCCTAAGTCCTCCTTTGGCCGGAGCTGTTTGCCTCAGCGTTGGGGATTATTGGGCTAATCAGCCTCAGCGGGCGGGACACGCACGTTGCATCTCCAGCCTCCTTTCATCTTCAATTGTACAGGCCACCAGCATTGCCTGTGTCCTTGTGCCAAATGTCAAGGTGATTGTGAGCAGCAGGAGCACCACAAATGAGCGTTGTGAAAGGAATCCAGCAGGGCCCTGTCAGCTCACGCTGGTCAAGGTTAGGGGCATCCGGCAGCTCATTGTGAACCCATTATTTCGAAATAATGGCGAGTGGGAAAACGTTTCACTCCAATTCCTGTAACCTTTATTTCACCAGGAATAAGGGAAGTCGAAGTACGAATGTTCTTCCTTCGACTTCCTGCTGTGCAGACATTGCCGAAAGCCGAGTTAAGCTATTTCGACTTCAGCGATGCAATTGACGTTGCTGAAGTTGCGTCGCTTAATTTCTTAGACAGATTTTCACTTTTAGAACGTAACTTTTGCTTTTGATCTCCAGCAGACCAATCACTTGGTTTGCGGTAAGAGTCTGGTGAGTTTTTGCAGGGCAGCAACCCAGGTTTTCATAAGGACGATAAAAGTGCCAAATCGTTTGGTTAGTGTGAGGTTAACACTAGACCAGGGCAACGGATCATTCCTAACAGTCAGGGGGACCGCGAGGTGCACCTCCTCCCTTGCCCCGACTCTGCCCCTCCTCTTCATCCAAGTTCCGCCCCCCCAAGGAAACCAAAAGCTGGAGGAGGCCAAGGAGCCAGGACCACTCAATCTGCTGTTCTGGGGAGAGAGGTGAGAGCAGCCAGGCAAAGCAAGAGGCCATGGCCCTTTGCCCCTCCCTGGGAACCTGGACCCAACTCCCGAAACAACACAGCAACTTTCAACACAGGACGTTTGGCTCTTCACCAGAAAGCTCTTCTCCGCCTGCCCGCCGCTGCCCTTCTCTTTGTGCGACGGAGCTGGCCCTCCCCAGAGCTGAGTGTCTCTGCAGGGGTTAGTCAGCCAGTAAAGCGGCTGGAGATTGTTCCAAGCTGGCTGTTTGGTTTGGTGTCGGTCAGGATCCCTCAGCCCACGCCAGTCCCGTTTCCGTCGCTATCTCTGCTCCCGGCGCTAAGGCGAATGTTCAAATCCATGTGTCTCTGTGTTTTTGAGTAAGAAAAGTCCAACAGAGACTCGGCCAAAACTTAACTGTGGCATCAGCAGCCCCCTCTCGGAATAATCCCCCTTTCTCCAGGACACTCTTCTCCGTTGCTGAAGACCTCCCGTGACACCCGGCACCCACAGTATTCTAGAAAGCCGCCTGGTACGATGACAATCTGGGGGTGTAAATTCAGCCAGGGCTGCTCCTGGACACCAGCTTCTCCCGGATGGTGCAGGGATGGGGATGAGCCGACAAGAGCCAGGACTGCGAGGCAGAAAGCATCCGGCTTCGTAGGGAGACTTGAAACTCGGTGAAATTCCGTTTCTCGTTCTTTGCCCTCAAGCCTGTATCAACCAGTCAGCAGCAATAGCCGCTTCTTGGTCCCATGACATGACCATTGTACTTAACGGGAGCCGATCCTGCTCCACATTTCTGGAGAATCGGCCAGAGGATTTCCTCAGTTGTGCAGCAACAGTGGGGAGACACAAAAGTGGGGGATAACCCAACCAGTTGTTCCCCACCACTGAAGATATCCACAACAGCTTTGGATCAGAGATCTAGCAGCCTTTTGGGTTATTAAATGAAAATAATTGAAAAAAAGCAATAAACCAGAGGAGCAATAAGTATGAGATCGCACACATCTGAGTTTGAAATAAAGGGAGTTGAAAACTGTCGAATTAAAGCGAGCGAGCGGAGAAGCACGGCTGCATTTCCAGGCAGGGCTGTGCCCTGTCCCAGCTCCAAAGTGGCGTGTTTCACACACAGCTCCGTTCCGTCTTTTTTGCATTAGAGGAAATCCACCGAGGGGGACATGGGAACCATCAGGCCTTTGACAAACCCGCCTCCGTCCCTGCCTCCCAGAGTCTGCTCTGGCCATGCGGGGGGGAACCTTACCGGCTCGCTGCTGAGTCCCAGGCTCCCGGCGTCCCAGCCAGGCGAGAGCAGGGGAGAGGCCCGGTGACCAACTGCTGCAGCAGCCTCCCCTGGCAACAGCTGCCTCGGGTACCGCATGCACCGGACCCCATGGCTCCTCTCAAGTGGTACTGCCCAGAGCCCTGCGAACGCTGCGCGGTGGAGGATGCCGACCCAGCTGGGGACGTCACGGCACACACCAGCACGACACGTCACTGCCTCTGGGAACAGCTGCCCGGCGGGGAACAGCGCGGCTGCCAGAGGGGGCGGCTACTTGGCTCCCACAATCTGCTCCGCCACTCTGGAGGCTGCAGAGAGACCCGCGAGTGGCCCCGCTTGAGAACCGCTGCGCTAGAGGAACTTCCCAGAGGCACGTTGAGGTTTTGGTGCCGTGATCACGGCCAGGGGGTGCTGCCCAGCCTCCGGATCTGGGGCTGCTTGATTTCCAGCCAATAACACTTTGCATTCCCCTCTCCTTGGCCAGCGTTCCTTGGTGCTGCCCAAGGGCGCAGAGGCTGAGCCAGTGGGCACCAGCGCAGCCCCATGGACTTCAGGGTCGCTCTGTGCCTCACGCCTTGGGAGGCATTTCATGCTGCCCTGATTGGGGGGAGGGGACATAATCCACTTGAAAACTCATTCTGATTCTGGCTGAAAAGATTTCTGTGGGAGATGGGACTTGCAGGAGGCCCTGGGTCGGTCAGAAGTTTGATTGACCCAGTCTCCTTCCATAGCAATGTGGCCTTTGATGAAGTTCTCCCTCACTCTGTCTGTCTTGGGCTTCTGCCTTTCCTTGATTACTGGCATTCCTCACACGGCCCAATTCACTTGGCTGGCATGGGTGGAGATCCAGGGCCTCATGATTCCTGTTGAGATCCCGATATGTTGGCTTGGAGCAGCAGGGAGCGGAGGATAGAGCATGCAGAGAAAGACGCACTCCCCACCAGGTTTCTCTAACCAGGCGTAGGGAAAGCGCCTTCCTTCAGCCTGGAGTTCATAGAACGGTTCCTTCTACATGGGCTCAGCATCTGCCCTTACACATTAAAATAGACAGAAATGGGAAATGCAAAGGTGCATTGAATGGAAACCAAGTAGGCCCAATTTTGAAGACCAGGAATCACAAGCTGAGCACTGGATTGACAAATGACCCCTCAACAGGTGTTTTCCAGGTGAATCTAGTCTTCAGTGTAGGAACGTTTAGTCCCGGTAAAATGTTATTTCTGCTTTAGTTATCCATCTCTCTGGCTGTATAAAGCTTGGGAGCTATGTGTGACGTGCTTTGAAATACTTAGATCAGAAGAAACCTCAAACAATCTGCCCTGAAATTTACAAGTGTACCTGTTTGCCCCACAGGGACACGGTGGCACATTCAGGTGAAGGTCAGAAAGAGGATGAATAGAAGAGTCAAAAATATACCCCAGTAGTTGGGACTATATGTGTCAAATAATAACCTGTATCCTCTGAACCCGCCTGGGGCTTTCAGATACGCCACTGACCTGAACGTATCTCTGAGACTCATTCTGGAATTTTTAAATTTTGTTTTGATGATTTTTGGGGGGAAGTTTGGGGTGAAACATCTTCGCATCTAAGGGTGTGTCTATACTTTTTCTTTTTAGAAAGAGGGCTATTTCGAAATTTGGCGCATCTACACAGTGCCAAATCATATATATGATTTGTCTAGGAAGGAGCATGGCAGAAAGGGATCTAGGGGTCATAGTGGATCACAAGTTGAATATGAGTCAACAGTGTGATGCTGTTGCAAAAAAAGCAAATATGATTCTAGGTTGTATCAATAGGTGTGTTGTAAGCAAAACTCGTGAAGTCATTCTGCCGCTCTACTCTGCACTAGTTAGGCCTCAGCTGGAGTACTGTGTCTAGTTCTGGGTGCCACATTTCAAGAAAGATGTGGAGAAATTGGAAAGAGTACAGAGAAGAGCGACAAGAATGATTAAAGGTTTAGAGAACATGACCTATGAAGCCAGGCTTCATGAACTGGGCTTGTTTAGTTTGGAAAAAAGAAGATTAAGGGGGGACATGATAGCGGTTTTCAAATATCTAAAAGGGTGTCACAAGGAGGAAGGAGAAAATTTGTTCCTCTTGGTTTCTGAGGACAGGACAAGGAGTAATGGGCTTAAAGTGCAGCAGGGGAGGTTTAGATTGGACATTAGGAAAAAATTCCTAACTGTCAGGGTGGTCAAATATTGGAATAAATTGCCAAGGGAGGTGGTGGAATCTCCCTCTCTGGAGATATTTAAGAACAGGTTAGATAGACATCTGTCAGGGATGGTGTAGACGGAGCTTGGTCCTGCCTTGAGGGCGGGGGGCTGGACTCGATGACCTCTCGAGGTCCCTTCCAGTCCTATGATTCTATGATATATACTAGCCCAATGTCTGTGACTCTAATGCTGAAACGCTGGCTGTTCCCTCTGGGCGGCGCTGTTGCCTCCTGCCGTGGTGCTCAGCTGACTTGCTAATGCACGGCGGCCCAGCTGAGCGGTGTAGAAGTCAGCTAAGTGCCACGGCGGGAGGCAACAGCGCTGCCCAGAGGGAACAGCCAGGGGGCGGGGCCTGGACAAGCGTGCATCTCTGACATCAGGAAAGGGCGCCAGATTCAAAAGGAGGAAAGCAGAGCGGACGTGGAGGAGACAGAGAGGAGAACGGAGGAGGTGGAGAGGAGACGGAGGACAGAGAGAGAGAATGAGAGAGACGCAGAGGGAGGAGGAAAAGAGAAACACAGAGTGGGAGGCGGGAGGGGGAGAAGAGAGAGAGAGAAGGAAAGAGAGGCAGGAGGTGGACGAGAGCCGAGAGAGAGGGTGAGGCAGTAGGAGGAGAAGAGAGAGTCCATTTGCGTTGTTTGCTCCTGTGCGGCGGCCCGGCTGAGCGGCGCAGAAGTCAGCCAAGCACCATGGCAGGAGGCGAAGGAGGCTGGGGCGGTGACGTA
The DNA here is from genome assembly GCF_049634645.1 of Pelodiscus sinensis. NCBI lineage: Eukaryota > Metazoa > Chordata > Testudines > Trionychidae > Pelodiscus > Pelodiscus sinensis. The sequence goes on from NC_134711.1 coordinate 1,238,262, forward strand.
CACGCCCAGGGGGCGAGGCCTAGACGAGCGTGCATCCCCAACGGAGACAGAGGAGAGCGGAGAGAGAGTGAGAGGCAGGAGGGGAAGACGAGAAAGAGAAAGAGATGGAGAGAGAGGCAGAAGTCAGAGGAGAGCTGAGAGAAAGAGAGGGGGAGGCAGTAGGAGGAGGAGAGAGAGAGAAAGAGACATGGAGTGAGAGACCGGAGGCTCAGGAGAGAAGACCGATGTGGAGGAGAGACCTGAAAATCCTGCCTTATGATGGGCTGATTGGCTAGTTTTGGAATCAAACACTATTTCGAGATATCCCTTATTCTTCGAGGTATGAGGTTTACAGGGATGCTGAAATTGCATGTTTGCTATATTTCGAAATAGCGGACACGTTCAAAAAACAATGTCGATGTACCCTAAGTGTGAACAATTGTCAGCCCTGAAGAGTCTTGCTATACACCCTAACTGTCCTTCTTTGTCCTTGTCTTAGCGTTGGGTATTTACACTTAAGGAGAATTAATTAAATTTTTTTCTACCTAAATCTTTCCCAGTTAGAATTCTACTTGAGGTTTTTATTCCTACACTGCACAAGACCACACTTGTCATTCCTTGCTAATTTTCTCTTATAACACAGCGTAACAGGGATCGACCCAGAGCCACGCCTGAGGGAGGAGGACTCATAAGTACAGGAGTGGCTATTCCGTGTCTGCAACTGACCCCCGTGCAACCTTCACCTCAACATGCCTCTTTTTCAAGGATTCGTAAACGTGGAGTGTAAGGAGGTTACGTTGGGTTTTGACACATGCAGAGAACTGTCTCGTTAAAATATTAATTGAGAGTTGCTGGGCTTGGAGGCCTCTGCTCTGAGTCAGAGTCACTTGGACTGACATGGAGGCCAAGGTCTCCGGGGTCATTCCCTTCATCGGGTCGTGATTTCGGGACACACCATGTGGGGCTATTTCAGGTCTGTTCCAATGCAGTTTGTAATTGGGTGTTTTTTCAACACCGTGCGGGATGGAATGGCCCAGCCCAGTTCCCCGCAGCTCCCGTGAGCCGGGAGGTACCCAGTGTGCTGAAACCAGCGAGGGGATCTGACCCTCCCCAGTCGCAGTGACCCCACCCCCCCGGACCCATTCGCAGCAATTCCCCTCAGCAGAGCCAGAGCCTTAGGGGCCCCCGTGGTCAGGCCTGGTGACCTGGGCTCTGTCAGTTCGGGGGGGTGGGGAATGAAGGTTCTCTCTAGGTGAGAATTAACAGGCCTCATTCACCGTCACAGAGGCTGGGGGTCATTAACTCGAAGCAAGACACGTCCACCCCATCCCTGGATGTGGGCCCCACGGCTGGGCACCGCTCGTAGCCGTCCGCCAGCGATCTGGCCCAGGCAGGAATGGTTCCTGCAGCGGCCCTGTGGCTGGTCAGACTTTATGTCAGATCCCATCCACGGCATCCCCTCTCCCCCACAACGTGTCTTTTTCATCTCTCCTCAGTCTCTTGCTGGGCTCACTCAGCTGCTTTGTCCTCCGAGACCTCGGTGGCCTGGCAGCTCGTGGCTGGAGAGACGGTTTCTGACAGAGAAGAGGTTCCGAGACGTCACTCAAAGCCTTTCTGTAAAAGAGCTCGGCTCCCTTCCCCGCCCTGCCATCCCCTCCCCCCTTGGCCCAGGAGCTAGTCCGCTCTAGGCAGCCCTTCGAGACACCTTTGGTGACCCACGTCACGGTGCGGTGTCACACCCGGCTTCCCACAGGGTGTGGTCGGATTCCGCCCTGGGCACGGGCCCATTTCAAAGGCCTGGGCCCCATGTAAGGTCCTGCTGAGACCCACTGGACTGAAGTTCTCCACAGGCATCGCCCTGCCAAAGTGCGAATTTCAGCATTAAGGTCCTGGCAGGGAACGCTCTGGGGCAATGGAACAATTCCCAGGGGTTTCCCAGGGCCGTGGCTATGGCCCTTTGGGAATCGGAGGGGTAGGAAGGCCGGAAAATGGCTCCCTCCTTCCTCGTGGCTTCACAATGAGCAGCCTGATGCCCCAAGCCTTGACCAGCGTGAGCTGACAGGGCCCTGCTGGATTCCTTCACAACACCCATTTGTGGTGCTCCTGCTGCTCACAATCACCTTGACATTTGGCGCAAGGACACGGGCAATGCCTCGGGCCTGTACAATTGAAGATGAAAGGAGGCTGGAGATGCAACGTGCGTGTCCCGCCCGCTGAGGCTGAGATTAACCCAATAATCCCCAACGCTGAGGCAAACAGCTCCGGCCAAAGGAGGACTTAGGAAGGCAATCGAGTTTGCTTGGGAGCTAATTAGGACTCCTCCACAAAGCATCCCGGCTCCCCCAGGCTGTCCTAGGAATGGTATAAAAGAGCTCCCGACCGTGGACTCTTCTAAACACTTCTCTGGACTCCATCTCCTCCCTGACCCAGGTAAGTCCAGCTCCGCTCAGTCTCTGTCTAACCCTCCACATCTCCCGGGAGAGGCTGTTTTCATTGCAGACTCACTTGTACATGTGCTGGCAGTGATAGGGATCAGGGGGCTCTTCCAAAATTCTCTGGGGGGCTCAGGTGGCTGTGGGTGGGTTCACAACGGGAAACGAAAGGGGGAACGTTACCACAACAGATGCAAGTGGGAAACTTATTTCCTATTCACTGGAAATAGAATACGGGCATTGAAGTCTTGTAAGTAACCTTAGAAACCCCCTTAGTGTTGTGAAAGGATTTAGATGGATTAGGAAGACGTTTTCCCAGTATAGTCCAGAAAGGGCTGATTCAGTGGCCTTCTGATTTACTCAGAAGTAGCTGTTGCTCCTCACAATTGGAGATTGGAGAAGGAGAGCGGTGCCGACAAAATTCCTGACGTTTTCCTGACCAGTAATACCCTCTGAAGGTGTTTCTCCTCACATGGTGGGACGTAGACTCACTGCGTGGACACCAGCGGACCTGACCCCATTCTAGCGGTGGGAGGAGTCCTCAGTGATCTGTTTGGAAAAACTAAAAAATTCTGATTATTCATGAGCAAGTTTTGGTGACTCAAAATTTGGGAATCCCAAGAGCCACCCTGTGATACTAGACTCAAGATCTTTGCAGGTCGAGGGGAAGTTCTTAAAGGAAAACGGTGACGTTTTCTTTCAGAAATGTGAAAAAGGGACACGGAATCGCAGGTGTCCCCCTAGAAAAAGTTCAATTTTCTCCAGTCGGTGTTTTCAGATAAAGACACGAGAGCAGCTCAGAATAGACTGATGAGATGGAAGTTCAGTGCTTGTGGAAACAATATTCAGTTCCAAGTTTTGCCCCTTCAGTGGGAAGAGGCAGAGAAAGAGGGTAGAGGACCAAATAAATGTCCATAGGGACCAAGTACCCTCCTCCATTCTCTATTGGACCATGTGCATTCCTCACTGCTGAAATAACAGTTTTGAAACCTCTTTTCCACTGGCATTTGTCCCTTCTCTTCACTCTACCCCCTGCTGTGTGTTCCAGGTTCACCTGCATCCCACCGAGATGGCTTTCTCCAGCCTGTGCTATCCAGAATGCGGGGTGGCCCGGCCCAGCCCCGTCTCTGGTACCTGCAACGAGCCGTGCGTTCGGCAGTGCCCTGACTCCGAAGTGGTGATCAGACCCTCCCCGGTTGTGGTGACCCTCCCCGGACCAGTTCTCAGCACCTTCCCTCAGCAGAGCGAAGTGGCAGCCGTAGGAGAACCTGTGGTGGGAGCCGGCTACGGGGGCTCCTTCGCTAACGGGGGATTGTACGGCTATGGAGGCCGTTACGGAGGGTTGTTCGGCTATGGGGGTTATGGTTATGGAGGCCGTTACGGTTACGGGGGATACCCAGGCTTTTATGGGTATGGGGGATACTGCGGCTACCCAGGCTATTATGGTAACGGAGGGTTCTGGGGCTACCCAGGACGTTATGCTCACGGGGGATACTGCGGCTACCCAGGCTATTATGGCTACGGGGGAGTAGTCGGTTCCGGGGTGTCGTGCCACAGGTACCGCAGTGGAAGCTGTGCACCTTGCTAAACCCAGCAGGACCATCCGTGGCAGACCCAGGCAATGAACGGCCGGATACAGATTCCCCCCTGAGCTTTGGGGCTTGGCTTTCAGACGTGCTGGGCAAACCCGGCTCCAGCTGAGCTCAGTGGGAGCTGTGTGTGCTCAGCCCTGGGTCTGGGAGCCAGGCTGCATTGCTCCCCTCACGCTTCATGGCTCTTCTGCTCCTGCTTTGCCAGCCCCGCGCTGAGTCTCCTCCTGGCCTGTGGGCTCCTCCTGAGTGACACACAGACCATTTCCCATCAATCGGGGGAAAACGTGGAAGGCAGGAGATGGGTTGCAAAGCACCTTGGAACTCGGGACCGACTTTCTCTCCGCTCTGTTGAATCGCTTTCTGTCACTGCACTGCCAATGCCATTCACATTAAAACTCTGCTGCATCATCACATTGGTTGTCCTGTTCTCTGTGGTCCTCCCTCCTTACTGGAGAGGTTTCCTGGATGGAATTGCTGGCCTCTCCAGACACACAGTGAGCCAGAGCACAAGGGTCCTCTGGTGCCGCCTCGTGTGCTGGCGCGCCACATGCTCCCACACTCACAGGTTGCTGCGTGATCCCCAGGCCGAGGAGGCCGAGTGAGGAGTGCGCCCCAGCCCCTCGCCACCTCCACCCATGTGTGTCTATGGAAACTAAGGGCCCTCACCTGATGAGGCTTCCCCTGCATCACATGATGCCTGGGTGACATCCAGGGCATGGAGTACCGGCTCCAGGGAGAGCAAGTCCTCCTGGCTGGGGGACATCGTTACACTGCTGGCTCCTCCGGCTCCTCCTGCTCCTGGCTGTCCCTGCCCCCTGGTAGGGTGACGACAGGCATCTCCAGCCCTGAGTTCACTACCGGGGGAGGGGGGTCACTGACTCTCCCCCTAGGATACAGTGCAGCTCATTAGAGTCGGGGCAGGTCTGGGCTGCCTCCCCGAGCGGCAGTTGTGCTCCCTGGCCTTGGCATAGGCTTGTCTGAGCTCGGTCACCTTCATCCGCACCTGCTCCTGGATGCAGATGTGGCCCTTGGTGCCCAGGCTCTCGGCCACGTGGCCATCGACGTCGGCATTCCTGCCTGTGCTGAGGAGATCCTGGAGGTTTGCCTCCTCAACCTAGACCTCAAGGAGGCCCAGGATCTCCTCACCAGACCAGGAAGGCACCTGCCTCTTTCGTCCCCTGGCTGCATCCTGGGAGCCGGCTGGCTGCTCGGCTGCAGCCGTGGAGGGCTCAGATGGAGCATGGGGGTGGTTCATGGCCACAGAGATAGCTGCGAAGGCTGCTGAGATGTGGCTCAGGGCTCTCAGGGCCTGCCTTGTGCCGCAAGCCCTGTCTCCTGGGACTGTGCCTTTAAGGCCTGCAGGGGAACGGGTACTATCGAGTGGATGGAGGGACCAGCAGGGGACCTACGGGAAGGGCTGGAGGCCAACTATTTCGACATAACTCCAGCTGCGCTCTATTCTACACATGCCCTATTCTGAAATAGCTATTTCAGGACAGGTGCTGAAATAAGTTGTTATTTCAAAATAATTCCTGTGCAGACGCACACATAACTATTTTGGAATGACGTCCGATATTCCGAAATAATGCTGCTGTGTAGAAGTGCCCTTTGGGATCTCATTGGCATTGGTATTATGACTTCAGAAGAAGATTTCATCCTTGAGCTCCATCTTGATATTTCCAGCAGGACTTTGTCTTGTACGACAGTGGAACAGGGATCAACCTAGACCTACATCTGTTGTAGGAAGACTCAGAACTCTTGGGTTGTATTTCTGTTTCTGCAACTGATTCCCCAGTTGACCTTCACCTCAGTGTGCCTCTATTTTTCAGCCTCTGACACATCGATAGTGAGGATGTAAAGTCAGGAACTCAAGAGTTCAAAGGCTCATACACACTGGTGTGTCCCACGTAATAAGGGTTGTAGAACTGGAATGTTAAGCAGGCCTCTCATTAAAATAAACATGGCCGCCGCACTGTGCCAATGATCAGCTGATCCAGCACAGTGTGGCAGTCTAGATGCGGATCTGTTGGCAGGGGAAGCCTTTGCCGACCGATCCAGTAAACCTTGTTTCACGAGGCATAAGGGATTGATTGGAAAAGGCTTCCCCCGCCGACAGATCCGTATCTAATCTGCCGCGCTGTGCCAGATCAGCTGATCGTCGGCACAGCGTGGCAGCCATGTTTATTTTAATGAAGCGGGGATTATTTAAATCCCCGCTGCTTTGACTATGCCGGGTAAACTAGTTTACATGGCTCCGTTGATGGAGCCATGTAGTCTAGATATACCCCTAGGCTGTGTCTAGACTGGCAAGTTTTTCTGGTAAATCATCTGATTTTGCGGAAAAACTTGCCAGCTGTCTACACTGGCTGCTTGAATTTCCGGAAAAGCACTGACGATCTCCTGTAAAATCATCAGTGCTTTTCCGGAAATACTGTGCTGCTCCCGTTCGGGCAAAAATCTTTTTCCGAAAGACTTTTGCACAAAGGGGCCAGTGTAGACAGCATAGTACTGTTTTCCACAACAAAGCCTCGATCGCGAAAATGGCGATTGGGGACTTTTTGCAGAAAACCACGTCTAGATTGGCCACGTACGCTTTTCCGCAAAAAGTGCTTTTGCAGAAAAGCATCCTGCCAATCTAGATGTGTTTTTCCAAAAATGCTTTTAACGGAAAACTTTTCCGTTAAAAGCATTTCCGGAAAATCATGCCAGTGTAGACGTAGCCCTAGTGAAAAGTAGCATGCAGCCCCCATGGAGAAAACAGACTTGTACACTGTCATGGCTTCTTCCCCACTCTGGCATGATAAATGCAGAAGTGGGGGCCAGCAAGTGTACCCCAAAGCCTTATCTACCAGGCTTTGGTATAAAACTTTCCCCAAAATCTTAAAAACCTAGATTTTGGGAATAAAACTTCTGCTGCCACCACCCAAATATTAATAACGAGATTAGGGGAAAGATCATTTGGGAAATCTCAAACCTATTATAAAAATCAGGACACACAAGTAACCAATGCCAGGTTAATAAAAAGAAAAGAGAAAACTTTTATTATTACAACAATATTCCTGTTGCAAGCATAAGGATCAGAGGGAAAGGTGACAAAATATACTCATGGAGGAATTACACCGTGGGCTAGAACTTAGTTAAAAAGAAAGGCCAAACATCTCTTAAGCAGTGCCAGATCTCAGATCCCATACCCAGCCCTTAAAACAATAATGCCTAACAAAACTACCTAAACTTTACCCTACTTACATAAAATGAAGAATGGTGTCTTGGAGAGAGAGAGACATTCTTGTCCCTCTCTGTAGCTGCAGAGCACACACCCAGAGAGACAAAAGGGAGAAAGGACAAAAACCCAAATTCCTTTGTCCCAGTTTGAAAGTCTCACCTACATTCCTACTGGTCACTCCACCTGGCTAGGTGTAGTTAACCCTTTAATCCCCAGGCTGCTGGCTAACCCTCATAATCATGACATACACAACCTAATGCGGGTGCCCATTCAATAGGGCTGCTCCTTGCGGCTCTAGGCTCTGACTCCGGGGCTACTCCAGGCCTCAAGAGCCCCAGGCCAAAACCAGGGGGTGCTTTGTGCTCCTAAGTGGTTCCTGCCTCCCCTCCCAGGGTTTGGTACCGGAGGTCTGCTCACGGCGCATGCCCTCACCTCGGCCAGAGTTCCTATGTGCCACGTGGTAAGGTCTGAGCTCCTGCCAGCTTCTTTCAGTAGGGCAAGGAGGTTGTTTATAAACAGTGGCAGGCTGAGTCCACTCACAAAAGGCGTGACATTAAGGACTCTTAGATTATGCTAAAAGCATTAGAATCATAGAACCCCAGGACTGGAGGAGACCTCAGGCACCATCAAGTCCAAAGCAGGACCAACCCCAACTCAATCATCCCAGCCAGGGCTTGGCCAAGGTGAGAGTTCAAAATCTCTAGGGATGGAGATTCCACCCCCTCCCTAGGGAACCCAGCCCAGCGCTTCCCCAGCCTCCTACGGAAATAGTTTGTCCTAATCTCCAACCTAGACCTCCCCCACTGGAACTTGAGCCCATTGCTCCTTGTTCTGCCACCTGCCAGCACTGAGAACAGCCTCTCTCCATCCCCTTTGGAACCTCCTTTCAGCAAGTTGGAGGCTGCTATCAAATCCCCCTTCACTCTTCTTTTCTACAGACTAGATAAGCCCAAATCCCTCAGCCTCTCCTCACAGGTCATGTGCTCCAGCCCCTGAATCATTTTGGTCGCCCTCCGCTGGACCCTCTCCAATGTGCCCACATCCTTTCTGTCGTGGGGGCTCCAGAATTGGATGCAGTAGGTCAGATGTGGCCTCACCAATGCCTAATAAAGGGAATAATCACTTCCCTACATCTGCAGGCAATACTCCTCCGAATGCACCCTCATTCTCAATGAAAGAGAATCCTCTGAACTGTCATTCATGCTTAAATTCAACACTTTACACCTAAGCTTAAACAAAGACATTAATTATCGTACCCATTATAAAGCTAGCTTCCCCAATTATCACCTCTAATATCATTAACTCACAGACATTTACCTCCCCCCCCCATCCTCCTTCTGTTCTGAAATTTGATTTGTCCTTTTCATATATGTTCATTTTTTTAAATTGTATCCTTTGGTATATATGGTTGTGACAATTTTCTTCCACTATTTGATCTGAGGAAGTGGGTCTGGCCCACGAAAGCTCATCACCTAATAAACCATCTTGTTAGTCTTTAAAGTGCTACATAGTCCTGTTTTTAATTCATGCAAATGTAGGTTAGAACAATTCAGGCATTTATAAAATAGTAAAAATAGCTAGGATGCCCACACATGAAATAACTAGAATATGAGAAATGTAGAAATATCCTCCCCGCCCCCAGCACACTCACATCTCTTCAGAAGAACCTACTGGCCAAAAGAAATGCCAGCTCCTGTGTCTGACAGGCTGTTGCCTTCACTTTGTGGTGCTGGAGGTGAGCTAGTAAGATCTACAACAATGGGCCCGAAAGAATTCCGCTACACGTGGAAATTTGGGGTTTCATTGCTCCATATAAGCCCGTGACACCCGTCTTCCCTATTCTGTGCCCACCTGCGCTCATCAGTTTGTCAGCGCCTTTTCCCCTCTGGGGTCGAATGACGTGATCCAAGGTGGATTTCGCGGGAACGTTGCCAACATACCTCACGGCGGCCTCTCTCAAATGATATGGCACCAGAGTCATCTGGAGGGGTCAGGAATCTTATGTGGAATCCAAAGAGATTCCTGCCCAGACCGTTCATTCAGTGCAAATGTCTCACAGTGTTCGAGGGAACCGAGACGCACTGCCCTTCATATTACACGTGCTGTGTCAAATCCCCAGCATGTACCATGGCTTGACATTGCAAGAACGGCAGGTGAACAAGTTTCATTTCCCACCATGTTTTCTTCAGCGTTTGTGGGGTCTTCTCTCCCAGAAGATGAAGACAGCCCATTATCAATTTTTTATTTGACAACACAAAAGCAAACATTTATCCAGCCCAGCCCAACGTCCAAGGACATGATACAATCGCCAGGCGGTGAGTGGGGATACACCTCCTGGCCATGTGTTTTGTTCCAGAGCAATTCAGCTCTTGTCTTCAAAATCAGACTGTATCCAGGGAGCCCTCCTTGGAACGAAAGGTACAGGCGTTGCTACAGAAGATCAGGCCTCTATCCCAGGGGGATCAGTACCAGATGATCCAGTGAGAGGAACAAGCAACGCGGCAGAACATAGTTGTTCTGGAATTACCTGCCCATTGAAGAACTTTTCCCTCTATTCCCTGTCAATTGGATCTCCCTCAATTGCTGGGCAATACCCTGACGTATGTGAGTGTACATCGTCGCCAATGTGAAGAAATTCAGTAAACCCCCTGCAGTCTCCACTTACGCCAGAGAGCTGCAAGAATCATTCTGTCCGTGTCATCAAGGGACACCTCTCAACTCCTCCTTCCCCTTTGAGATGCATCAGGACCAAGAAGGAATTTACAGCTGCTGCATTAAAGACTAGAACTGTGCAAGAATAAATCGTTTGCCATTAATCAGCCTTTCTCCTCTAGTTGGGGTTGGTCCTGCTTTGGGCAGGGGGCTGGACTCCATGACTCCTGAGGTCTCTTCCAGCCTCTAGGATCCTAGGATCCTAGGATCCTATGATGACAAGTTTCATTGAGAACGAACACCCAGATATCACAGAGGCTCCTCTCTGAAATATCTACCTCGACCTTTTCTTTTCTTTTAAATTGGCTGGCCTGGGAACTTTGATCATCTGAATTCCAGTGAAAGCATTTCATGCACGATTGAAAAATATTCCAATGATCTTCCTCATGAGAGCTGCTAACTCAACCGCTTTCCACATGAGCCAGTGATTTCAGATGCCTGACAGTACCGGCTACATGTCCTATTTTTCTTAAGCGCTCAGTACTCAAAACTCCCATTGAAGCAAACAGCCACTGTTCATGTTCAATATTTGTTGATAACAGGCCACACGTTTTCCTGCCTTGTGCCACCACATTGTGGGTATCCACAACTGGAGGCCTCTTTTGGTTAAGAGATGCGGAATCCCATATTGATATTGGATGATAACAAATGGAAAAGCAATTCAACCTGAAGACCAATAGAATGAGGTAGAGGTTGAACCTCCATTGTCTGGTCCAGTTCACAAGACCCAGTTCGTAGGTGGAGATGCAGGGCGGCATGATTCCCGTAGATTTCTCGGTATGTTGGCTCGGTATGTTGGCTCGGTATGTTGGCGGAGGTGCACAGCATGCAGAGAAAGATGCACTCCCAACAAAATTTCTCTAACCAGGAGTAGGTAAAGCACTTGTCTTCACTCTGGAGTTGCTAGAAGTGTTCCTTCCCCACGAGCTCAGTATCTACCCTTACGCTGTAAAATAGACATAAAGGAGAAAAGGTGCATTGAATGAAAATCAAACAGGCCCAGTTTCGAAGGCACTGGACTGGCATCTGAGCCCTCGACAGGAGTTTTCCAAGTGAGTCTAAATTTTCAGTGTTAGAACATATAGCCCCAGTAAAAAGTTATTGTTACTTTAGTTATTCATCTTTCTGGCTGTATAAAGCTTGATGAGTGTTTGCAAGGTGCTTTGAAATACTGAGCTCAGAAGAAGCCTTGGACAATCCGCCCTGAAAGTTACAATTATACCTGTTTGCCGCATTGGTACATGGAGGCATATTCAGGTTAAGGTCGGACAGAGGGTGAATGGCAGAGTCAGAAATAAACCCCAGTAGTTGGGGACTATTCATGCCAAACAGTAACGTGTATCCCCTGGACCAAACTGGTGCTTTTAAATACGTCACTGACCTGAGCATAACTCTGAGAGAGGCTCATTCTGGAACTTTATTTGTAAATTATGTTTTGGTGATTTGGGGGAGAATTTTGGGTGAAACCTCCTTGATCCATCTGTGAACAATGATCAGCGATCGAGAGTCTTGCCGTTCGATTTCACAACCTTCATTTCCGTTGATATCTCAGGGGCGGGAATTTACTCTTGAACAGAATTAAATTGCCTTTCACCAAAAATGTTCCTGGTTACAAATCAATTCTTTAGTTTTTTAAATTCCTTCTCTCTCCATGAACACGCTTGAAAACTCCACATCTGCTGCTGTGACTTCAAACAAGGGTTTGAGGCTTGAATTCCATGACGTATTCAAGGAAAAGATGAAAATAAACCCCCCCTGTCATTTCCGAGGAGAATTACCCTCACTGTTAAAGAAGACACAGTTCAAATGGATCAGAGGAATAGCCAGCTTTTCATTGCTGAGGCTTAGATCCAAAGGTACAAACCTTTTTACAAGGCTGTAAAAAGTCCGAGATAATTGTTGGGATTAGAGGCCTCTGGGCTGAGTCAGAGAGTCGCTTCGCCCAAAATGGAGGCCAAGGTCTCTGGTGTCATTCCCTTAAGCAGGTCATGATTCGAGGCCTCACAATTTGGGGCTATTCCATTGTCATTCTAACATGCTTCCCAATTTGGTATTTCTAATAGATGTGGTGGGGTAGAACGGCCCCGTCCAGGTGCCATCCGCTGCAATGAGCCATGACTCGGACGTGGGGATCTGACTCTCGCTGGTTGGTGTCACCTCTTGGGACCAATTCTCAGCGATTTGCTTCAGCAGCGCCGAGTGGGACCACAAGAGCCTCTGTGGTCAGAGCTGGTTTCTGAGGCTCATATGTGTTGGGTGGGATGGAAAATGAAGGTGCTCTGTCTAGGTGTAAATTAACACAGTTGCTTCACTTTCAAAGAGTCTGGGAACCTTTAAATCTAAGCAAGACCCTTCTGCTCCCTTCCCTGGACATGGCACCCACTGCTGCAGACGGCCTAGAATGCTTCCTGCCACATGCCCTGCGGCTGGTCAGTCGTTATGTCAAATCCCATCTCAGAGCCATCACCTCCTTCCCCAGAAATGGGTCATTTTCATCTCTCCTGGCTCTCTTGCTGGGCTCACTCAGCTGCTTTGTCTTACAAGACCTCAGGTTCTGGGCTGTGCATGGACGGAGAGATGGTTTCTGGGAGAGGAGAGGTTCCACGTCTAATTCGATCACGTTCTGTAAACAAGCTCTGCTTCCTTTCCCGCTCCGCCCTCCCACCCCATCACCCATGAGCAAATCCGCTCTGGGTAGCCCTTTGAGACACCCTTCTTGACCCAAGTGGACAGTCAACGTTAGGTCCAGTTTTACTCACAATGGAGTAAGCTTCTCCCCAGGACACAGGGCCATCCGAAAGGCCCATGTTCCTCTTAACTCCCTGCTAGGACCCATTTGCAAAGTCAAAAACCCGACTAAACTTCTCTCTCGGCATCGTACTGCCAACGAGCAAATTTCAGACTCAAGATCCTGACAAGAAACAGTCTGGAGGCAATGGAACAATTCCCATGGATTGCAGTGGGATTTGGATATGAGCGATTAGGGCGAGAATGCATAAAAATGGCTCCCTCCATCCTCATAGGTTAGAATGAACTGCCCAGAGCCCCTAAGCACGACTAATGTGAACTGAAAGAACCAAATGGGATTCCTTTCACGAAACCCAGCTGTGCTACTCATGCTGCTCAGAAGCACCTTGACATTCGTCCCCATTGCAGCACCAATAAAGTCACTGCAAGGACAGGAGAAATGCTGCTGGCCGTACAATCTGAAGATGAAAGGAGGCTGAAGCTGCAACGTGCATGTCACACCCGCCGATGCTGAGATTAGTCCAATAATCCCCAACGCTGAGGGAATCAGCTCCATCCAGGAGGACCTACGAAAGCAATTAAGGTTGTTTGGTAACTAATTAGGACCTCCCCCACAAGCATCCTCCAGGCTGTCCAAGGAGCTGTATAAAAGAGCTCTCAACTCAGGGCTCCTCTAAACACGTCTCTGGACTTCATCTCCTCAGTGAACCAGGTAAGTCTGATTCGATTCAATCTCTTTCTAACTCCAGAGATATCACAGAAGGGGCTATTTTCATGTAAAAGAAAATCTTGCATGGACTCGCTAGGATTTTTACCTGGGATCTGGCTGTTCTTCGAAAATTAACTTGTATTGTTACCCAGTTGAAAGAGATGGTGGATTCACCCTTTGAAACTAAGGATGGGACATTTAGAAGAACATATGTAATTGGGAAGCATATTTGCTATTAACTGGAAATAGAATTAGGGTGTTTAAATCTTTTAAGTAGCCTTAGAATCCCCGTCAACCCTTTTGCACTCTAGCTGGACAGGAAGAAGCTTTCCAGGGATGTTCAGATAGGACCAATTTAGTGGTCTTCTACTTTACTCAGAGCCAGCTAGGACTCCTCCCTCATGGAGCCACAAGAATGGATTCACCTGACAGGTGGCATGACCCATTTGAGCAATTCCAGTGTTCCTCTCAGCAGAAATACCCATTGTCGGCGATTTGCCTCAGATCGAGTGTGTGAGTGTCACTTCATGGAAGTCAGGGGACCTGAGTCCATTTCACCCCATCTGAGGTGTCCTTAATGATTTCTTAGGAGAACATAGGGATAAAATCCCCTCTCCTCTCTCTTGAGCCCCATGTACAGCCCACTGCAATAGTAACCCAGCTTTGATACCTTTCTTCCATTGTCACTCGAACTTTCTCTTCACTCTGCCCCCTGCTGTGTGTTCCAGGTTCACCTGCATCCCACCGAGATGGCTTTCTCCAGCCTGTGCTATCCAGAATGCGGGGTGGCCCGGCCCAGCCCCGTCTCTGGTACCTGCAACGAGCCGTGCGTTCGGCAGTGCCCTGACTCCGAAGTGGTGATCAGACCCTCCCCGGTTGTGGTGACCCTCCCCGGACCAGTTCTCAGCACCTTCCCTCAGCAGAGCGAAGTGGCAGCCGTAGGAGAACCTGTGGTGGGAGCCGGCTACGGGGGCTCCTTCGCTAACGGGGGATTGTACGGCTATGGAGGCCGTTACGGAGGGTTGTTCGGCTATGGGGGTTATGGTTATGGAGGCCGTTACGGTTACGGGGGATACCCAGGCTATTATGGGTATGGGGGATACTGTGGCTACCCAGGCTTTTATGGTAACGGAGGGTTCTGGGGCTACCCAGGACGTTATGCTCATGGGGGATACTGCGGCTACCCAGGATATTATGGGAATGGGGGATACTGCGGCTACCCAGGCTTTTATGGCTACGGGGGAGTAGTCGGTTCCGGGGTGTCGTGCCACAGGTACCGCAGTGGAAGCTGTGCACCTTGCTAAACCCAGCAGGACCATCCGTGGCAGACCCAGGCAATGAACGGCCGGATACAGGTTCCCCCCTGAGCTTTGGGGCTTGGCTTTCAGACGTGCTGGGCAAACCCGGCTCCAGCTGAGCTCAGTGGGAGCTGTGTGTGCTCAGCCCTGGGTCTGGGAGCCAGGCTGCATTGCTCCCCTCACGCTTCATGGCTCCTTCTGCTCCTGCTTTGCCAGCCCCGCGCTGAGTCTCCTCCTGGCCTGTGGGCTCCTTCTGAGTGACACGCAGGCTGCTCCCACCGACCCCGCCGGGTGACTGAAACGGGGACCTGAGGAAACACCTCAGTTACACCGATTGTCATTGTAAGTCCCTGTAGGTGGGGGGCAGAGACATTGCTGTCTGGGAGAACCAGGCCTGACATGTTCTACCTTTTCCGTCCACACGCATCTTTAGCGCCTCCTCTTTCCCTTTGCTACGGCAGATGTACCATGGAGACGCTGCGCAGTCCCACGCTTGTGTTTTGTCTTGTCTCACTTCCTAATCCCTGGCATGACACTATGAACTTAGCACATAGAGCACCTTGTCTGAAATGTGCCCCATTGAGGCGGGTGACCAGTTGTAGACCCTCTTGCAACTCTGCAAATACCATTCTTCCTGCTCTGTAGAATCTCTTCCTGTGCGTCCTGCCAATTCCATGTGCATTAAAAACTCTGCTGCATTATAATACTGGTCTTCTGGTTTTCCTTGTTCCTTCCTGCATTCGGAAACGTTGCTTTGGACTCAATCCCTCCCTCTCGATCTGACCACACCAGAAACTTCTCCCATTTCAAACTTTGAAGCCCTGCCATGATAGGAGAGTCCAGCCCTTGGTGGCTACAGTCCCTCCTTGGACCGCCTGTTTCAGCAAAGAGACTCCCTTTTCCTTCGAACTATATGCAATGATCAGTGGCTCAGGGAAAAATCTAGTTTGATGCGAGGACTCTGTGGCATAGACATCCTAGCCTCTGCCGTATGTCAGCACAACAAGAATATAGGTCAAGCCTCTCAGGAATCCTGGGTCCTGCCTGGGAGGGATGACGAGGACTCTGTGGGGTGGAACTGGAGACCCTGAGATGGGGATTGCTCTGGGGAAAGGGCGTGCGAGCGAGGTCTCAGATCCTGTTGTTAGCCTATGTGACTGAGCCGTATGTAAGCCAGGAAAGTTCCCCACAATAGCAGGACTGTTCCCCGCTTGCAGAGAGGGTACAGACTAGCAAGCAAACCAGCACTGTGAATGCTACCCCATGAATGGGATGCGGTGGGATAGTTTTGATGGGTTGCACATCCCACGGATCCGTGACAGAAATGTTAGGTATTTGGTCTGCTTAGCTTAGGCACTGACTCCATAGGGGCTGCCCGGCTGGAGATTCCTCGGGAAAAAATTAGCTCAATGCGGTCCCCTCCCATGGGGGGAGCAAAGGGTGTGGCCTGGCAGGAGCAAGGAGGTTCCCCTGACAGGCCGCAGTTTGTAACCCACAGTGTGGCCCTCCTAGGGCTGCTGTTAGATTACGCTGGGCCTTGGGCCCACCCCCTGCCCCACCTAAAGGACAATGTCATTCCTGACCAGAGCCAGAGCCCTCTCGGGTTGGATATCGTGTGCCACCCGCTTCTTCAAAAATGTGTCCAAGAACTTCCTGCCACACGTTGTCCCACCGCAACACTGGCCAGAGCCCGGTCTCTGCTCCTCTCTCCTCAGACAGCTTCTGCTCCAAAGCAAGCTCCCTGAGATGTCTTGAGCACCCTGGAGCTGATGGGCTGTCTCCAGGCACCTTCCTGCTCTGGCCCCACACAGTCTGCCTTTCTCCAGATCAGTTAGGTTCCTTCAGACTCTCCTCCCTTTCCTTCATGGTCCCCATGGTCGGGTCAGGCTCATCCAGGTAAGAGCACTGAGCGTCTGAGTCAAAATGATCTGGGTCTGGTGACAATCCAGTGTAGCCCTGGGTCCTCTTCATTGCACTGCCCATACCCTGTGTATGACAGCCCCCTACTGGTTTTCTTTCCCCTACACAGCCCCCAGTAAGTTTGTGCCCTGACCCACCTCCAATGGGATGTTTCCCTCAAGTTCTGGCTTGGCTCCTTCCATTTGTACCACCCTGCCTGCTGGCTGATTGATTCCACAGATAGGGAGAAACATGACGTGTGTATCACCCATTCCCCTCCTTTTAATTCCAGCTGTGCACCTGTGACAGATGGGAGGAGTATGGGCTCTAAAAGGTTAAACTCAGAGAATCACTGAAAAAATCCAGGAAGTGTTGGCAGGGAGACAGGAGAACCAATGGGAAGAGAGTGTTAAGATTTGAATTGAAAAACAGGTTGCTTGATTTAATCTCCTTTGTGTGAGTTAAAACCCAGAGCTGGGGTGGAGGTGGGGGAGATGAATTGAACCATGCAGGGAAAACCATACCTAGAAAAGGAATACCTGTGCCTAGAAATGGGCTAGACCTTTAATGTAGGAATATGTGAGTAGATAGGGAATGTTTTAGTTAGATGTGATCTGGTTATTTTCTTTGATTTGTTCTTTGGTTAAATTCTACTGAGCTGAGTCCATGTCCCCGCCCCCCTCCAAACTGTAACTAAAGATGAATCCAAGCAATCATCTGTTTTTTAATCTTTTCGTTTCTCAATTGTTCTAGAACACCTAGCAACCAAGTATGCTTTATCAGGTATATCTTTTTATGTAGTTAATAAAAATCACCTTGTTTTAGACTGATCTGTTTCTTGTGTTCTGGAAGGTAATAGGATGTCTGTGTATGCATGCCTAAGACTGTGAGATCAGCTATCAGAGATTACAGTTTGTTTTCTGGGGGGGAGAGTTGAGCTCTCTTGTGGTAAAAGAGATTGGGGTACCTCTCTGGAAAAATTACCCAAGGATTTTTTCCTCAGTTCAAGAAAGGTTTTTTTCACTTCGGTAGTAGCAGCTACCTTCCAAGGCCAGAAAATCTGTGACTTTGAGGAGTCTTTAAGTAGAAGCTTCTAGAGCCAAGGTATTTTTGAAGTCTTTCATGGGTCCCCACCTTCTGCACTCGGAGTGCCAGAGGGTGTGTCTAGACTACACCTTTCTGTTGACAGAGAGATGTAGATTAGGCACATTGAAATTGCTAATGAAGCTGGGATTTAAATATCCTGCACCTCATTAGCATAAACATGGCTGCTGCTTTTTTTGAAATGGAGTTTAAAAAAAAACGGCAGTCTAGATGCAGATCTGTCGAAATAAAGCCTTTTTCGACAGATCCTGTAAACCTCATTTTTTGAAGAATACAGGATCTGTCAAAAAAGGCTTTATTTGCAACATATCTGCATCTAGATTGCCATTTTTTTCTCAAAAAAACTCCATTTAGAAAAAGATCAGCGGCCATGTTTATGCTAATGAGGTGCGGGATATTTAAATCCCAGCTTCATTCGCAATTTTGATGTGCTTGATTTGCATCCCTCTGTCGAAAGACGGATACAGTCTAGACGTAGCCAGAGTGGGGTACGACCTTGACATGGTGGCAGCATTGGGATAATTTTGAACCAAGAACACAGACGTCAGAATTTTAAAAGGACACATTTTTTTCTCTTTTGCTGTTTGCAAGTTTGGGGTTTTTTTCTTTTGATGCCTGACGGGGAAAAGGTGCGCAGAAAGGTAAACCTACACAGCTAGAGAGTTCAAACCAAACGGTTATTTTTTTTTCTAGTTTTCGGGGCAACTGGAGAGCTAGGCTAGCGTAGGGCAGGAAAGCAGCCCGGTGCATGCATTTGCAGCCAGGCAAAGTAGCCCTGGAGGAGCAAACCTTTCCAAAGTGACACACCAAGGCAGAAACAGGCTCACATCAGGGTAAAATGTCCACCACCGGAGAAGACCTGCAGTGCAAGGATGAGGGGCCAGGAGTCAATGGTGGCGGCTATGTCCCTTCCATACCACAGACACCAAAGTGGGATAACGTCTCTGGAGCTTTGTCTACCCTGCAGAGTTTTTGCGCAAGAAGCTTTTTGCGGAAGAGATCTTCTGCAAGAACGTCTTGCGCAAAAGTGCATCCACACCTCAAAGTCACATCGCAAGAGCGTGTCCACGCTGCATGGACACTTTCGCGTAAGAAAGTTCTGATTGCCATTCACACAATGGCCATCAGAGCACCTGTGCTTTTTGTGATAGGCTCTTCTTGAGCAAGAAATCCCTGTTGAGCATCCACACACACCTTTTTGTGCAAGAACTCTTGCATAAAGAGGAGTTATGCCTCGTAGAAGGAGGTGTACCTACACTGCAAAAAGCCCTCTCTTCTGTTGATTGACTGTAGATTTTCTTGCACAAAAACGCACTTGAGATGTGGATGATCCATGGGTTTTTGTGCAAAAACCCGTTGGCTGTGTCTACACTGGCCACTTATTCCGGAAAATCAGCCGCTTTTCTGGAATAACTTGCCAGCTGTCTACACTGGCCCCTTGAATTTCTGGAAAAGCACTGACGATCTACTGTAAAATCATCAGTGCTTTTCCGGAAAAACTATGCTGCTCCCGTTCGGGCAAAAGTCCTTTTCCGGAAAACTGTTCCGGAAAAGGGCCAGTGTAGACAGCACAGTAGTGTTTTCCGCAAAAAAGCCCCGATCGTGAAAATGACGATCGGGGCTTTTTTGCGGAAAAGCGCATCTAGATTGGCCACGGACGCTTTTCCGCAAAAAGTGCTTTTGCGGAAAAGCGTCCTGCCAATCTAGACGCGCTTTTCCGAAAATGCTTTTAACGGAAAACTTTTCCGTTAAAAGCATTTACGGAAAATCATGCCAGTGTAGACGTAGCCCTGTAGTGTAGACATAGCCTGAGAGAGGCAGATCTCTAAGCAGGGACAAGAGGGAGTTCTTTCTACAGATGAAGCTCTTATAAGCAGAGACGAGGTGATTAGAAATTGAACCGGAGAAAGCTAAGAAGCAGGGCTCTTCAGCTGCACCAACTAACCCCCTGCTCCCCAACTCAAGAAATCCCTAGTGTACAAGGTAGGAGATGAAGCAGAGGCCTTCTTAGTACATTTGGAAAGGGCCTGTCGATATGTTAATGATGCTGCAGCAGCTGGTGAGGATGTGCAGCTTGAGAACGGTCTGGTGCTGCTGGCCCGACAGGGAGGAATTCTGTCGAGAGCGATTCTCCAGCAAGGGGGGAGGGACAAGGAGAGCCACGACACCGAGAGTCTGACGCAGCCGAGGTTGGACTGCGAATGAAACTGGCCGTACACACAGGAAGGAATTCGACCGAGCAGGAATAATTGGAGTTGCGTTTCAAGATGGGCTCCAACTGCTCACCTGCCCCAACGGGGCGCATTTCAGAGCAGCTGTTCGTTATGCTTTGCTGCAGTTGCAGAGGTAGACGCGCAAGTCCCCTGTGCAACCATTTCCAGTTCCTTCTTTTACCCTATTTGGTGGGATCTGAGAGAAAAGAAAAAGCCGGGGGCTGCACAGCAGGTACTAAGAGGAAGAGCCTGTGATAAGGAAGCGCTGGAGCTAGCTACAAAACCCATGGGCTGTCTCACAGCTGGTGCTGGAGACTTTTCTAGGCAGCTGCTATTACAGGGCTTGGGCTGGAATCTGGAGTAGAGGGTGGGACCGGGTTCCCCCAGCATCCACGTCCCCATTTCCACTCGGGGAAAAGACTGGATGGGGAAGGGAAGGGGTGTACCCAGCCCTGCATCTTTTGGGGGGTCCACCGAGGCTGTGGAGTTGGGTTTTCCCTCTGGCCAGTGATGAGAGCAGTTCAACAAACACCAAGCTAATGCCCTAGGCGAGGTGCCTAAATCGATGGCTGCTGTGAGCCTCTGACAAAGCCATCCGCCTCCACGCACAGGACGCACTGAGTCCGAGTAGCAGCATTGTCATGGTGCATGGGAAAGTGTGAGGGCAGATGCTGAGTGAGTGGGAAAGGGACAGTTCCATCAGTTTCAGATGAAGGAAGGCACTTTACCTAAGCCTGGCAATAGAAAACGTGGTTGAGCGTGTCTCTATTGGGGATGATCTGTTACCCTGGACTAGCGTTAACCTCGCACGAACCATGCGATTTGAGGCCACTTTTATCGTCCTTATGAAAACCTGGGTTGCTGCCCTGCAAAAACTCACCAGACTCTTGCTGCAAACCGAGTGATTGGTCTGCTGGAGATCAAAGGAAAAACACACATTTTGAGAATCTGATGGAGCCTTGGCAGGAAAAGACTCTTTGCCAAAAGAGGGAACACTAGGAAGAACTCCAGCCCGGAACTAAGGGCCGGCAAAAAGCTCCCAGTTTCTCCAAGGGCCGGACACACCTGTCAGTCCAGAGCTTTGAAAATTGGAACATGATAAATGCCCGGTGCTGCTTGCTCCAAAGAGAGTAATTTCATCCAGCAAAAAATTTAAGCCAGGAGGGAGGACCACAGAGAACTGGACAATCAATGTGAGGATGCAGCAGAGTTTTAATGTGCATGAAATTGGCAGTGTACAGTTACAGAATGAAATTTGACAGAGTAGAGACAATGTTGGACCCTCATTCTAAGGTGGTTTGCAACCGATCTCCTGCCTTCCTGGGGCACGTTTCAGACCAGATGTTCTTTTGGCTTTGTTGCAGCCGCAGAGGGTGACAAAAGAGTCCCCTTTGCAACCATTTCCAGTTCCATGTTTTTCCCACCGTTGGTGGGAAGTGAGACAAAGCAACACAGAACCACGGAACTACGCAGCTTCTCTGTTGTCCATCTGCCACCAGAAAGGCCAAAGCGAAGGGCTAAAGCTACGCATGGCTACAAAGAATAAAACCCACAGGGCTGAATTTTCCTTGGGAGCCAGATCTCTTTCCCCACCACTAAAGGGCCTTAAAGGGGCAAAAAGTAACTGACACCTGTTTCAAGCCCCTGTTTCTGTCACCCGGAGGGGTCGGTGGGAGCAGCCTGCGTGTCACTCAGGAGGAGCCCACAGGCCAGGAGGAGACTCAGCGCGGGGCTGGCAAAGCAGGAGCAGAAGGAGCCATGAAGCGTGAGGGGAGCAATGCAGCCTGGCTCCCAGACCCAGGGACTGAGCACACACAGCTCCCACTGAGCTCAGCTGGAGCCGGGTTTGCCCAGCACGTCTGAAAGCCAAGCCGCAAAGCTCAGGGGGGAATCTGTATCCGGCCGTTCATTGCCTGGGTCTGCCACGGATGGTCCTTCTGGGTTTAGCAAGGCCCACAGTATCCACCAAGGTACCTGCGGCCATATCCCCCGTATCCACCGCATAATCCACCATAATATCCCGGGTAACCGCAGTACCCCCAGTTACCATAATAGCCTGGGTAGCCGCAGTATCCCCCGTGAGCATAACGACCTGGGTAGCCCCAGAACCCTCCATTACCATAAAAGCCGGGGTAGCCGCAGTATCCCCCATTCCCATAAAAGCCTGGGTATCCCCCAAAACCGTAACGGCCTCCATAACCATAACCCCCATAACCGAACAACCCTCCGTAACGGCCTCCATAGCCGTACAATCCCCCGTTAGCGAAGGAGCCCCCGTAGCCGGCTCCCACCACAGGTTCTCCTACGGCTGCCACTTCGCTCTGCTGAGGGAAGGTGCTGAGAACTGGTCCGGGGAGGGTCACCACAACCGGGGAGGGTCTGATCACCACTTCGGAGTCAGGGCACTGCCGAACGCACGGCTCGTTGCAGGTACCAGAGACGGGGCTGGGCCGGGCCACCCCACATTCTGGATAGCACAGGCTGGAGAAAGCCATCTCGGTGGGATGCAGGTGAACCTGGAACACACAGCAGGGGGCAGAGTGAAGGGAAAGTTCGAGTGACAATGGAAGAAAGGTATCAAAGCTTGGTTACTATTGCAGTGGGCTGTACATGGGGCTCAAGAGAGAGGAGAGGGGATTTTATCCCTATGTTCTCCTAAGAAATCACTAAGGACATCACAGATGGGGTGAAATGGACTCAGGTCCCCTGACTTCCATGCTTGCCAATTACATATGTTCTTCTGAATGTCCCTCCCTTAGTTTCAAAGGGTGCATCCACCATCTCTTGCAACTGGGTAACAGTATGAGATCAATATAGAACAGCCAGATCCCAGATAAAAATCCTAGCGAGTCCATGCAAGATTTTCTTTTACATGAGAATAGCCCCTTCTGTGATATCTCTGGAGTTAGAAAGAGATTGAGTCGAATCGAACTTACCTAGTTCACCGGGGAATTTATGTCCAGAGAAGTGTTTAGAGGAGCCCTGAGTTGAGAGCTCTTTTATACAGCTCCTTGGACAGCCTGGAGGATGCTTGTGGGGGAGGTCCTAATTAGTTACCAAACAACCTTAATTGCTTTCGTAGGTCCTCCTGGATGGAGCTGATTCCCTCAGCATTGGGGATTATTGGACTAATCTCAGCATCGGCGGGTGTGACATGCACGTTGCAGCTTCAGCCTCCTTTCATCTTCAGATTGTACGGCCAGCAGCATTTCTCCTGTCCTTGCAGTGACTTTATTGGTGCTGCAATGAGGACGAATGTCAAGGTGCTTCTGAGCGGCACGAGTAGCACAGCTGGGTTTCGTGAAAGGAATTCCATTGGGTTCTTCCCATTCACATTAGTTGTGCTTAGAGGCTCTGGGCAGTTCATTCTAACCTATGAGGATGGAAAATGCATTTTCCTGCATTTTCACCCTAATCGCTTATATCCAAATCCCACTGCAATCCATGGGAATTATTCCATTGCCTCCAGACTGTTTCTTGTCAGGATCTTGAGTCTGAAATTTGCTCTTTGGCAGTACAATGCCGAGAGAGAAGTTTAGTCGGGCTTTTTACTTTGCAAGTGGGTCCTAGCAGGGAGTTAAGAGGAACATGGGCCTTTCGGATGGCCCTGTGTCCTGGGATGAAGCTTACTCCATTGTGAGTAAAACTGGACCTAATGTTGAACCTCCACAAGGGGCCAGAAGGGTGTCTCAAAGGGTAGCCTAGAGTGGATTTGCTCATGGGTGATGGGGTGGGAGGGCGGAGCGGGAAAGGAAGCAGAGCTCGTTTACAGAACGTGATCGAATTAGACGTGGAACCTCTCCTCTCCCAGAAACCATCTCTCCGTCCATGCACAGCCCAGAACCTGAGGTCTTGTAAGACAAAGCAGCTGAGTGAGCCCAGCAAGAGACCCAGGAGAGATGAAAATGACCCATTTCTGGAGAAGGAGGTGATGGCCGTGGGATGGGATTTGACATAACGACTGACCAACCGCAGGGCATGTGGCAGGAAGAATTCTAGGCCGTCTGCAGCAGTGGGTGCCATGTCCAGGGAAGGGAGCAGAAGGGTCTTGCTTAGATTTAAAGGTTCCTAGACTCTTTGAAAGTGAATCAACCACATTAATTTTCATCTAGACAGAGTACCTTCATTTTCCATCCCACCCAACACAAATAAGCCTCAGAAACCAGCTCTGACCACAGGGGCTATTGTGGTCCCACTCGGCGCAGATGAAGCAAATCATTGAGAATTGGTCCCGAGAGGGTGACCCCAATCAGCGAGAGTCAGATCCCCATGTCAGAGTCAGGGCTTCCTGCAGCAGATGGCACCTGGACGGGGCCGTTCTACCCCGTGACATCCATTAGAAATACCAATTTGGGAAGCAAGTTAGAATGAAAATGAGGCCTTTAAGCATGACCTGATTAAGGGAATGACACCAGAGACCTTGGCCTCCATTTTGGGCAAAGCGACTCTCTGACTCAGCCCAAAGGCCTCTAATCCCAACAATTATCTCGGACTTTTTACAGCCTTGTAAAAATGTTTGTGCCTTTGGATCTAAGCCTCAGCAATGAAAAGCTGGCTATTCCTCTGATCCATTTGAACTGTGTCTTCTTTAAGAATGAGGGTAATTCTTCCCCTCAGAAATGACAGGGATGTCCATTTTCATCTTTTCCATCAGTACATGGAGTGTAGTCCTGTAATATCCACATGGAATTCAAGCGCCAAACACTTTTTTAAACAACATAACCACAAATGTGATGAACTCCCTAGGGGTACATCTAGACTACATGGCTCTATCGACGGAGCCACGTAAAGTAGTTTACTCGGCATTGACAAAGAAGTGGGGATTTAAATAATCCCCGCTTCATTAAAATAAAAATGGCTGCCACGCTGTGCCGACGATCAGCTGATCCGGCACAGCGCAGCAGTCTAGACATGGAACAGTCGACAAGGGAAGCCTTTGTCGACCGCTCCGGTAATGATCAGCTGTTCTGGCACAGCGTGGCAGTCTAGATGCGGCGCGGTCGACAAGGGAAGCCTTGTTTCACGAGGCATACCGGAGCGGTCAACAAAGGCATCCCTTGTCGACCGTGCCGTGTCTAGACTGCCACGCTGTGCCGGATCAGCTGATAGTTGGCACTGCACGGCGGCCATTTTTATTTTAATGAAGGGGGGATTATTTAAATCCCCGCTTCTTTGACTATGCTGAGTAAACTACTTTACATGGATGAATATAGGCAAACAGCACAGGAATGCAGGGGCAAGATTAGAAAGGCAAAGGCACAGAATGAGCTCAAACTAGCTACGGGAATGAAGGGAAACAAGAAGACTTTTTATAAATACATTAGAAGCAAGAGGAAGACCAAGGACAGGGTAGGCCCACTGCTTAGTGAGGAGGGAGAAGCAGTAACAGGAAACTTGGAAATGGCGGAGATGCTCAATGACTTCTTTGTTTCGGTCTTCACCGAGAAGTCTGGAGGTGTGTCTAACGTAGTGAATACAAGCAGAGAGAGGGTAAGTTTAGAAGATAGGATACACAAAGAACAAGTTAAAAATCACTTAGGAAAGTTAGATGTCAGCAAGTCACCAGGTCCTGATGAAATGCATCCCAGGATACTCAAGGAGCTGATAGAGGAGGTATCTGAGCCTTTAGCTATGATCTTTGAAAAATCATGGAAGACAGGAGAGATTCCAGAGGACTGGAAAAGGGCAAATATGGTGCCCATCTATAAAAGAGAAATAAGAACAACCAAGGAAACTACAGACCAGTTAGTTTAACTTCTGTACCAGGGAAGATAATGGAGCAAATAATTAAGGAAATCATCTGTAAACACTTGGAAAGTGGCAAGCTGATAGGGAACAGCCAGCATGGATTTGTAAAGAACAAATCGTGTCAAACCCATCTGATAGCTTTCTTTAATAGGATAACGAGTCTTGTGGATAAGGGAGAAGCGGTGGATGTGGTATACCTAGACTTTAGTAAGGCGTTTGATACAGTCTCGCATGATATTCTTATCAATAAACTAGGTAAATACAACTTAGATGGGACTACTATAAGGTAGGTGCATAACTGGCTGGATAACCGTACTCAGAGAGTAGTTATTAATGGTTCACAATCCTGCTGGAAAGGCATAACAAGTGGGGTTCCGCAGGGGTCTGTTTTGGGACCAGCTCTTTTCAATATCTTCGTCAACTATTTAGATATAGGCATAGAAAGTACGCTTATTACGCTTGCAGATGATACCAAGCTGGGAGAGGTTGCGACTAATCTGGAAGATAGAGTCAGAATTCAAAATGACCTGGACAAATTGGAGAAATGGTCTGAGGTAAATAGGATGAAGTTTAATAAAGACACTAATCCACTAATAATGAACAAAGTGCTCCACTTAGGAAGGAACAATCAGTTTCATACATACAGAATGGGAAGCAACTGTCTGGGAAGGAGTACGGCAGAAAGGGATCTAGGGGTGATAGTGGACCACAAGTTGACTATGAGTCAGCAGTGTGATGCTGTTGCAAAGAAAGCAAACATCATTCTGGGATGCATTAACAGGTGTGTTGTGAGCAAGACATGAGAAGTCATTCTTCCGCTCTACTCTGTGCTGGTTAGACCTCAATTGGAGTATTGTGTTCAGTTCCGGGCACCGCATTTCAAGAAAGATGTGGAGAAATTGGAGAAGGTCCAGAGAAGAGCAACAAGAATGACTCAAGGTCTAGAGAACATGAGATATCAGGGAGGCTGAAAGAATTGGGTTTGTTTAGTTTAGAAAAGAGAAGACTGAGAGGGGACATGAGAGCAGTTTTCCGATATCTAAAAAGGTGTCATAAGGAGGAGGGAGAAAACTTGTTTATCTTGGCCTCTGGGAATAGGACAAGAAGCAATGGGCTTAAACTGCAGCAAGGGAGGTTTAGGTTGGACATTAGGAAAAAGTTCTTAACTGTCAGGGTGGTCAAACACTGGAATAAATTGCCCAGGGAGGTTGTGGAATCCCCTTCTCTGGAGATATTTAAGAGCAGGTTAGATAAATGTCTGTCAGGGATGGTCTAGACAGTGCTGGGTCCTGCCATGAGGGCAGGGGACTGGACTCGATGACCTCTCGAGGTCCCTTCCAGTCCTATGATTCTATGATTTTCATAGGAGAGAATAATCCACTAATAATGAATTAGATTCATGAGGTGAGGTACAGAGTAGGTTCTTCACCCAACAATTTCTTATCCATGAGTATAATAATGATGGAAACAAATCATCCCGATGCGCAGCAAGAAAAGCAAATGTGGCAGGCGACCAGTTGGCTTAGCAGAGAAATCCTTGGCAAGTTTAAACACAAAACGGGGGCTTAGACGTAGTGCAAACTTGGACAGATGACCAGGGAGAAGTATAAATACAGTTAGAGCATGCAGGGGTGTAATCAGGAACACCAAAGCACAATTGGAATTGCGGCTAGCAGCGGATGTGAAGGGGGACAAGAAAGTTTTCTACAGGTATGTTAGCAATGAGATGGTGATCAGAGAGGGTGTGGGGCCCTTTGTGGATGAGGGAGGTAACCTAGTGATAGATGAGGTGGGAAAAGCTGAAGTACTCAATGCTTTCTTTGCCTGTCTTCACAGACAAGGTCAGCTCCCAGACAAATGCACTAGTCAACACAATATGGGAAGGAGGTGGGCAGCCCTCGGTGGAGAAAGAACAGTTTAAGAACTATTTAGAAAAGTTGGACATACACAAAGCCATGGGTCTGGATTTAATGCATCTGAGGGTACCGAGGGAGTTGGCAAATGTCATTGCGGAGCCTTTGGTCTTAATCTTTGAAAAGTCGTGGAGATCAGGAGAGGTCCCGGATGACTAGAAAAAGGCAAATGTAATGATCATCTTTAAAAAAGGGAAGAAGGACAATCCAGGGAACTACAGACCAGTCAGCCTTACCCCAGTCCCCAGAAAAATCATGGAGGGGATCCTCAAGGAATCCATTTTGAAGCACTTGGAAGAGGGGAAAGTGATCAGGAACAGTCAACATGGATTCACGAAGGGCAAGAAATGCCTGACCAACCTGTTTAGCTTCGATGATGAAGTAACTGGCTCTGTGGACATGGAGAAGTTGGTGCATGTGATAGACCTTGACTTTAGCAAGCCTTTTGATATGGTCTCCCACAATATTCTTGCCAGCAAGTTAAGGAAATATCGATTGGATAAATGGAGTGTAAGGTGGATAGAAAGCTGGCTAGATTGTAGGTAGTGATCAACAATTCGCTGTTTGGTTAGTGGTTGCTTTCATGTGGAGTGCCCCAAAGATCGGTTCTAGGGCCGGTTTTGTTCAATATCTTTATTAATGACCTCGATGAGGGGATGGATTGCACCCTCAGCAAATTTGCGGATGACACTAAGCCAGGGGGAGAGGTAGATATGTTGAAGGGCTGGGATAGGGTCCAAAGTGACCTGGACAGATTAGAGGATTAGGCCAAAAGAAATCTGATGAGGTTTAACAAGGACTAGGGCAGAGTCTTGCACTTGGGATGGAAGAATACCAAAGCATTATTACAGGCTGGGGAACAACTGGCTAAGTAGCAGTTCAGCAGAAAACGACCTGGGGTTACAGCTGTGAAAGTAGAAAGAATTATATTGTCAGAGAAAGATGAATTATGCTGTAATAATTGAATAAGTTGAAGGAATCCTGTTTGTCTCTGAACAGGAAGGAGAAAAGTATGTTAATGTTGTTTGTAAGTATGCAAATCAGAGTGCTTGCCAGATATACCTGGGGTAAGAGGAAAAGAAAACATTAGGGCTGTGTCTAGACTGGCAAGTTTTCCGCAAAATCATCTGATTTGGCGGAAAAACATGCCAGCTGTCTACACTGGCCGTTTGAATTTCCGCAAGAACACTGACGATCTCGTGTAAGTTCGTCAGTGTTCTTGCGGAAATACTGTGCTGCTCCCGTTTGGGCAAAAGCCCTCTTGCGCAAATCATTTGCACAAGAAGGCCAGTGTAAACAGTACAGTAGTGTTTTCCGCAAAAAAGCCCCAATCGTGAAAATGGAAATCGGGGCTTTTTTGCGGAAAACCGCGTCTAGATTGGCCACGGACGCTTTTCCGCAAAAAGTGCTTTTGCGGAAAAGCATCCTGCCAATCTAGACGTGCTTTTCCGAAAATGCTTTTAACGGAAAAGTTTTCCGTTAAAAGCATTTTCGGAAAATCATGCCAGTGTAGACGTAGCCCTCGTGTTATGCAGAAAGTAATTGAGATAACCAGGGAGATATGGACAGGAGATTGCTGTGTGCTTGATGTGGAAATGAAGATACTTGACTAGTCTCATACTAATTATGTGAAGTTTTGCCACCTTTTAATCTTGTTAAGTTGGCTTTCTTTCAACTGTATAAATCTAAGGGGTTTGAGCCT
Source organism: Pelodiscus sinensis (assembly GCF_049634645.1). Taxonomy (NCBI): domain Eukaryota; kingdom Metazoa; phylum Chordata; order Testudines; family Trionychidae; genus Pelodiscus; species Pelodiscus sinensis. Next base: position 1,267,534 of record NC_134711.1, read on the forward strand.
TGCATGGTACTCACATTTTCTGGGTGCATTTAGCAGAGCAGCTTTGCTAATAAACAGAGCGGTCTGACAAATCTGTGAGTCCTGTCTGACTTTGACACAGTGGATGAGAAGCTGGGTATGAGTCAACAGGACACCCTTGTAGCCAAGAAGGCGAATGGTGTATTAGGTTGCATTAGGAGGAGTATTGCTGGCAGATCTAGAGAAGTGAGTATTCCCCTTTATTCAGCTCTGGTGAGGCCACATCTGGAGTATTGAGTCCAGTTCTGCCCTCCCCCCCCACTATAGAAAGGATGTGGACGCATTGGAGAGGGTCCAGCGGAGGGCAATGAGAATGATTAGGGGGCTGGAGCACATGACCAGGAGAGGCTGAGGGATTTGGGCTTATTTAGTCTGCCGAAGAGAAGAGGGAGGGGGGATTTGAGAGCAGCCTTCAACTTGTTGAAGGGGGGATCCAAAGAGGATGGAGAGAGGCTGTTCTCAGTAGTGAGGGATGGCAGAACGAGGAGCAATGGTCTCAAGTTGCAGTGGGGGAGGTCTAGGTTGGATATTAGGGCATTAGGTTGGATATTAGAGTCCTGCCCTTGGGATGGAAGAATCCGAAGCACTGCTACAGGCTGGGGACCCACTGGCTAAGTAGGAGTTTGGCAGAAAAGGACCTGGGGGTAACAGGGGACGAGAAGCTGGATGTGAGTCAACAGTGCACCCCTGTAGCCAAGCAGGCAAATGGACTGCTCCTCGGAGAGCAGGGGGGCGGGGTATTGATCTCAGCTCTGTCCTTGGCTGGGGGAGACCAGGGAGCTGGTGGTGAGAAGCCCCAGAGAGTGGGAAGGTGAGTGGCAGTGGCCTTGTCAGCACCCTGGGAAGTCCCCCCATGGGGTCACCTGTGGCCTGACCTCATCACACTCTGGCTATGGGGCCACCTCAGAACATCAGTGCAAGATACATTGACTCCGGCTACATTCACATCGCTGGGGTTGCGTATCTTGCATCGATTTTCTCCGCCAGTGTGGACCCGGACTAAGTCATTGCAGGGAGAGACTCTGCTAAAACAGGCCATCCTGGCTCTAAGGGGCACGGGAGCCAAGTTCCCCTCTAACCAGGGGGGTCCCTGACATACCCAGGCACCACTCCAGCTCCACCCCTTTTCCCAAGACCCCACCTTGCCTCTTCCCCTCCACCTCCAACTGCGCCTCATCCCTGCTCCTCCCTTCCTTCCCTCCCTTCTTCCCAGAGTGTCCTGAAGCTGTGAAAAAATGGCTCTTGGCAGGCAGGAGGAGCTGGGAGGGAAGCGGAGGAGTTAGTCAGCGGGGACATTGACAGGCAAGAGGTGGTGTAGGAGATGGGGGAACTTGGCAGACAACGAGTGAGGAGAATCCTGTAATATTTCCCTGTGGAAGCTCCAGCCGGGCAGCCCCCAAGGAGTCAGTGCCTAGGCCAAGCAGTCTAAATACCTAACATTCCTCTCGTTGACCCTTGGGATGTGGGATCCATCAGAACTATCTCACCACATCCCACTGCACGGGGGAGCAGTCACAACACTGGTTTGCTGTAACCTCTCTGTGAGCGGGGAATGGTCTTGCTACTGCGGGGAACCTTCCTGGCTTATATACTGCCCACGGGATCTGAGTCCCGGCTCGCACTCCCTTTGCCCAGAGCAATCCCCATCTCAGGGTCTCTCCCCTTCCACCTTCCAGAGTCCTCGTCATCCCTCCCAGGTTGGTCCCAGGATTTCTGGGAGGCTCGACCTGCAGGCTTGTTGTGGTCACATAGGGCACAGGCTAGGATGTCTATGCTACAGGGTATCAGCCATTAGCCAGGGTGGGTAGGAAAGGTGTCCCTAGCCTCAGTTGGTCTGGAAATAGGTGACAGGAGAAAGATCATGTGAAGATTACCTGTTGTGTGCCCTCCCTCTGGAGCACGTGGTATTGGCCACTTTCGGCAGACAGGACACCAGTAAACCTCATCCCACGAGGCATAACGGGGAGGTCGACAACTGCCTTTTATGTTGACCGTGGAGTGTCCAGGCTACAGTGCTGTGCTGCCAAACAGCTGATCGGCACAGCGTGGCAGCCACTTTAATTTAAATGAAGCAGTGATTATTTAAATTGCCGCTTCATTTCCCTTTGCCTACAACCCTAATCTACATCGCTCTGTCGACGGAGCCATGTAGTCTAGACATGCCCTGGGATAGACGGTTCTTTCATCTGACCCAGTCTGGTCATTCTTATGTTCTTGTGGCCAGGATCCTTGCATAATACCACATGCTTCCCCAAGCCACTGATCATTGCATATAGTTCAAAGGAAAAGAACAGGCCATTCAAGGAGGAACTGCAGCCCCAAATGGGCTGGTCTCCCAAACACTGCAGGGCTTCAAAGTTTGCAATTTGAGAAGTTCCTGATGTGGCCAGCTCGACGGGGGGGATTTGGTGGAACAAGGAAAACCAGAAGACTCATATTATGATGCAACAGAATTTTTAATACACATGAAATTGACGGTACGCGCAGGGAGAGATTCTACAGAGCAGCAAGAAAAGTATTTCAAGAAGGGCTACAGCTGGTCACCCGCCTCGAAGGGGCACATTTCAGACAAGATGTTCTTTGTGCTAAGTTCTTTGTGTCACACCAGGGAGTGGGAACTGAGACAAGGCAAAACACAAACGTGGGACTGCGCAGTATCACCGTGGTACATTTGCCGTAGCAAAGGGAAAGAGGAGGCGCTAAAGGTGCGTGTGGTCAGAAAGGGTAGAACATGATGGGCCTGGTTCCCCTGGACAGCAACGTCTTTTCCTTACACATACAGGGACTTACAATGACAATCGGTGTCACTGAGGCGTTTCCTCAGGCCCCTGTTTCCGTCACCCGGCGGGGTCGGTGGGAGCAGCCTGCGTGTCACTCAGAAGGAGCCCACAGGCCAGGAGGAGACTCAGCGCGGGGCTGGCAAAGCAGGAGCAGAAGGAGCCATGAAGCGTGAGGGGAGCAATGCAGCCTGGCTCCCAGACCCAGGGCTGAGCACACACAGCTCCCACTGAGCTCAGCTGGAGCCGGGTTTGCCCAGCACGTCTGAAAGCCAAGCCCCAAAGCTCAGGGGGGAATCTGTATCCGGCCGTTCATTGCCTGGGTCTGCCACGGATGGGCCTGCTGGGTTTAGCAAGGTGCACAGCTTCCACTGCGGTACCTGTGGCAGGACACCCCGGAACCCACTACTCCCCCGTAGCCATAAAAGCCTGGGTAGCCGCAGTATCCCCCATTCCCATAAAAGCCTGGGTAGCCGCAGTATCCCCCATTACCATAAAAGCTTGGGTAGCCGCAATATCCCCCATAACCATAAAAGCCTGGGTAGCCGCAATATCCCCCATACCCATAAAAGCCTGGGTATCCCCCGTAACCGTAACGGCCTCCATAACCATAACCCCCATAGCTGAACAACCCTCCGTAACGGCCTCCATAGCCGTACAATCCCCCGTTAGCGAAGGAGCCCCCGTAGCCGGCTCCCACCACAGGTTCTCCTACGGCTGCCACTTCGCTCTGCTGAGGGAAGGTGCTGAGAACTGGTCCGGGGAGGGTCACCGCAACCGGGGAGGGTCTGATCACCACTTCGGAGTCAGGGCACTGCCGAACGCACGGCTCGTTGCAGGTACCAGAGACGGGGCTGGGCCGGGCCACCCCGCATTCTGGATAGCACAGGCTGGAGAAAGCCATCTCGGTGGGATGCAGGTAAACCTGGAACACACAGCAGGGAGCAGAGTGAAGGGAAGCTACAAGTGACAATGGCAGAAAGGTTTCAAGGCTGGGTTTTTATTGCTGTGGTCTCTACATGGTGCCTAATAGACAGAGCAGGAGGGGACTCAGTCCGTATGTTCATAGCCATGTATTTCTTCCTATTTCCTTTTCCGTAACTCTTATCCACTTGCACTAAACTTCCTCCCGAACAGGCCACTTGGAACCTCTCTCAGTGACTTTGTCTGAAAAACAGTGACTGGAATAAACGTAACTGTTTCTGTGATAGACACCTGGGATTCCGGGTCCATATCAGACATGGCTGGCATCATGGGAATCACATGTTTTCTTTTGGGGATTTAACCTTTGCCTGCCAACCAGCTGAATTCAGCATCACAGCATGGCTCTTCGGTTTTCCAAACTTTGGGAATCACCCAAAAACTTGCTGATGAATAAACAGACTTTTTGTTCTGCCAAACAAATCACCAAGGATAACTCCCTCCACTGGATAAAACAGTTTCAGGTCCCCTGACTTCCGTGCAGAGTCGCTAATTTCCACCAGTTGAGGAAGAACACCTTCCATGGTCTTTTTGCCCAGAGAAACACAGGAATTACTACACTCTATCAAACCACTTGTCAATTTAATACTGTCCTGTTTTTTCAATATTGAATATTGTATTAACAGGAGTGTTGTGAGCAAGACAGGAAAAGTCATTCTTCCGCTCTACTCTGCACTGATTAGGCCTCAGTTGGAGAAGGTCCAGGGAAGAGCAACAAGAATGATTAAAGATCTAGAGCATGTGAACTATAAAGGAAGACTGAAATAACTGGGCTTCTTTAGTTTAGAAAGGAGAAGACAGAGAGGGGACATGAGAGCGGTTTTCAGGTATCCAAAAGGTTGTCACAAGGAGGAGGGAGGAAAATTATTCTCCTTAGCCTCTGAGGATAGGACAAGAAGCAATGGGCTTAAACTGCAGCAAGGGAGGTTTAGAATCACAGAATCATGGAGGAGACCTCAGAAGGTCATCAAGTCCAGCCCCCTGCCCAAGGCAGGACCAATCCCAACGTTTAGGTTGGACATTAGGAAAAACTTCCTACCTGCCAGGGTGGTTAAACACTGGAATAAATTGCCTAGGGAGGTTGTAGAATCTCCATCTCTGGAGATATTAAAGAGCAGGTTGGATAGACGTGTATCAGGGATGGTCTAGACAGTACTGGGTCCTGCCATGAGGGCAGGGGACTGGACTTGATGACCGTTCAAGGTCCCTTCCAGTTCTAGTGTTCTATGATTCTAGGAGTAACAGCTGATCGAGAGAGTAAAGTAGAAAACCACTCTACTGTTTTTGGACTAACATGAAAAAACTTGGACTAGGTCAGACTAGTTTTTCGACTAAGATGCAAAAACTTCTTCCTAGTCCAATTAAGTGAAAAATAGCGACGGGACTGTCTTAAGTTACTGAAAAGATGCAAAAGCCCTAATTCCTTTTTCCAGTTCATAGGAAATATATTTCCTAACTGCACATATTGCTCCAAAAGTCCCTATACAGTTTCACATTGTGAACTCACCAGCACCTGCTACATAACAATGGCACAAGATATTTATGGCAGGACACCCTGACGCTTGATAAAAATTAGGGTGAGTAAAGGGAAGGATCATTCTGAAATGAAAAATAGCCACTGCTGTGGTATCTCTAGGGTTAGAAAGATACTGAGTCAAATTGGGCTTACCTGGTTCACCAAGGAGATGGAGTCCAGAGAAGTGGTTAGAAGAGTCCACAGTCGAGAGCTTTTTTATAGTTCTAGGACAGCCTGGAGGAGCTGGGATGCTTTATGGAGGAGGTCCTAATTAGTTACCAAAGAAACTTGATTGCCTTTGTAAGGCCTCCTTTGGCTGGAGCTGTTTGCTTCAGCGTTGGTGATTACTGGGCTAATCTCAGCCTCCATGGGTGTGACATGTATGTTGCATCTTCAGCTTTCTTTCATCTTCAAATTGTATGGGCCACCGGCATTTCTCGTGTCCTTGAACTGACTTTATTGGTGATAGAAGGACAACAAACATCAAGGTGATTCTCAGCAGCATCAGAAGCCCGACTGGCTGTCGTGAAAGGAATCCTGTTTGGGCCATTCGATTCATGCTGGTCGTGGGGAGGACGTTGGACCGTTCCTTCTGCACCTGCTAGGAAGGAAGGAGGCTAGGCGTTAGGAATCATTATCTTATTGCCTTTCTATAACTCGATGGGATGCCCACATCTTGAATCCTGCATACCGATGTGGTCGCCTCATCTCAAAAAAGATCTCTTGACATTGGAAAAGGTTCAAAAAAAAGGAAACAAAAATGATGAGGGGTTTGGAACAGGTCCCCTATGAAGAAAGATTAAAAAGACTTGAACTTTTCAACTTACGAAAAAGAAGACTAAGGCTGTGTCCAGACTCAGGGGTTTTTTCGGGAAAAGTAGCCTTTTCCCGAAAAAACTTCCCCTGTGTCCAGACTCAAGCCGCGTTCTTTCGAAATTATTTCGAAAGAACGCGGCTTTTCTTTCGATGGCGGTAAACCTCATTTCACGAGGAAGAACGCCTTCTTTTGAAAACTCCTCTTTCGAAAGAAGGCGTTCTTCAATGTAAAGAGGCCGTCTTCGAAAGAGAGCATCCAGACTCGCTGGGTGCTCTCTTTCGAAAAAGCGGATTTCTCTTTCGAAAGATCCGCCTGCAGTCTAGACGCGATCTTTCGAAAGAGGTTCTTTCGAAAGATGCTTTCGAAAGAGCCTCTTTCGAAAGAAGCCTGCAGTCTAGACATAGCCTTGGAGGGGATGTGATACAGATCTATAAAATCATGACTGGTATGGAAAAAGTGCATAAGGAAAAGTTATTTACTTGTTCCCACAATATAAGAACTTGGGGTCACCAAATGAAATTAATAGGTAGCAGGTTTAAACAAACAAAAGGAAGTTTTTCTTCATGCAGCGCACAGTCAACCTGTGGAACTCCTTGCCACGAGATGTGGTAAATACTAGGGACTTTAACAGGGTTCAAAAAAGAGCTAGATAGATTCATGGCAGTTAGGTCCATCAAAGGCTGTTAGCCAGCATGGGTAGGAATGGTGCCCCTAGCCTCTGTGTGTCTGGAAATGGATCCCAGGGGAGGGATCACATGAGGATTACCTGTTGTGTTCCCTCTGTCTGGGTCATCTGGCATTGACCACAGTCAGCAGACAGGACACTTGGTCTGCCCAGTCTGGCCGTTCTTATGTTTTTGTGTTCTTATCAGCTGGTCTGATCTACTTTAACTGTTGCTTCTTTATACCCGAAAATACTACCTCTCCAAAGGAATGACAAGTCCTTCCATTTTCCAAGATGCAGTAACATTGCAAATAGCAAGATGATCGCGTTTTAAAAGCTTGCTGCAAATCATAACACCAACTGCCCTGAAGTTACCAAATGCGCCGTGAGTGCTACTTTTCTTCTTGGGATCCCCTCTCTAATGGATCATAATACCACAATGGTGACGAATTCTTTCTGGTTTGCAAAATGAGGTACAGAGGACACTGCCTTCTTTTTGCGGCAGGAGAATAATCACCCAAAGGAGTTATAGCTGTGCACATTTCAAGCGTGTTCCTGTCCCATGTGGGACTAGAGCTCTCATGCAGGATTCAAACGTGGAAGTATTTTGGTACAAAAAAAATTAATTTGGTAAAGAAAATTTCATTCTCCTCAATCCACCACTGGGACAGTGACAAAAAAAGCAGTAAGATCATATCTCCATCACAGGGCCTTAGCCGAAATAAGTTACGCAATTTGAGCTATATCAATTGCGTAGCATAAGGCAAAATAGCTTAATTCTGCTTTTGACACTGTCTACACAGCAGTTATTTCTAGATAGCGCACTCTTCCTTCGATTTCCCTTACTCCTCATACAACGAGGGTTACAAGAGTCAGAGTAAGAAGTCCTTCAGCTCGACAAACAAAGTTTGCAGACGATACTAAACTGCTCCAGGTAGTTAAGACCAAAGCAGTTTGTGAAGAACTTCAAAAAGATCTCACCAAACTAAGTGACAGGGCAACAAAATGGCAAACGAAATTGAATGTGGATAAATGTAAAGTAATGCACATTGGAAAAAATAATCCCAAGTATACATATCATATGACGGGAGCTAATTTAGCTACAACCAATCAGGAAAGAGATTTTGGGGTCATCGCGGATAGTTCTCTGAAGACGTTCATGCAGTGCGCAGCGGCAGTCAAAAAAGCAAACAGGATGTTAGGAATCATTAAAAAAGGGATGGAGAATAAGATGGAGAATATCTTATTGCCCTTATATAAATCCATGGTACGCCCACATCTTGAATACTGCGTACAGATGTGGTCTCCTCATCTCAAAAAAGATATATTGGTGTTAGAAAAGGTTCAGAGAAGGGCAACTAAAATGATGAGGGGTTTGGAACGGGTCCCATATGAGGAGAGATTAAAGAAAGTGGGACTTTTCAGCTTGGAAAAGAGGAGACTAAGGGGGGATATGATCGAGGTCTATACAATCATGAGTGGTGTGGAGAAAGTGAATAAGGAAAAGTTATTTACTTGTTCCCATAATATAAGAACTAGGAGCCACCAAATGAAACTAATGGGCAGCAGGTTTAAAACAAATAAAAGGAAGTTCTTCACACAGCGCATAGTCTATCTGTGGAACTCCTTGCCTGAGGAGGTTGTGAAGGCTAGGACTATAAAAGGGTTTAAAAGAGAGCTAGATAAATTCATGGAGGTTAAGTCCATAAATGGCTATTAGCCAGGACGGGTAAGGAATGGTGTCCCCAGCCTCTGTTTGTCAGAGGGTGGAGATGGATGGCAGGAGAGAGATCGCTTGATCATTACCTGTTTGATTCACTCCCTTTGGGACACCTGGCATTGGCCACTGTCGGCAGACAGGCTACTGGGCTGGATGGACCTTTGGTCTGACCCAGTACGACCGTTCTTATGTTCTTATGACATTATTTCAACATTATTTCAAAATAACTGCTTGCAGTGTAAGTGTGGACTATGTTATTTCAGAGTAACTTCATTATTCTGAAATAACACTGCTGTGTAGACACACCCTTCGAGTGCAGGGCAAGACTCTCGATGGTTAATCATTGTTCACACTTATATGAGAAAATGATTCATTCAGAGGTTCTGCCCCATCCCCCAGCATCATCGGAACAAAATTTTAAAAATTCCAGAATGACCGTCTCTCAGAATTACTCTCAGGTCAGTGACATATCTGGAAGCAACCTATTGGAGTCAGGGAAGAGAGGTTAGTGTTGGTCCTGTGTAAACACAACAACTAGGATTTCCTTCTGACTCTTCCATTCACCCTCGGTCCGACCTTCACCTGAATGTACCTCCGTGTACCTCTGTAACAAACAGGTATAATTGTAAGTTTCAGGGCGGATTGTCTGAGGTGTCTTCTGATCTAAGTATTTCAAAGCACCTCGCAAACACTCATCAAGCTTTATACGGCCAGAGAGATGAATAACTAAAGTAGCAACAACTTTTTACTGGGATTAGATGTTCTAACCCGGAAAATTAGACTCACTTGGAAAACACCTGTTGAGGTCTCCTCTGTCAATCTCAGCTTCAGTTTTTGATTCCTGCCCTTTGAAATTGGGTCGGTTTGGTTTTTGTCCAATGTACCTTTGCATTTCCTCTTTATGTCTATTTTACAGTTTAAAGGCAGATGCAGAGTCAGTTTCAACAGAGTCCGTATTGGAGAGTTTCTTAGTCCAAATGCTCTGAAAAACGGCCTGCCAGAGAGACACTGGTTTGAAGGTTTATCCTTAGCATGTGGAGTAGCTATATCAATTTCCACAGGGCTTAGTTTGGTCTAAGGGCTCCTGATAAATGCCCATAAGCAGTTCCCAGGACAATACATTTTTCCTAGTATTTTAATTAATGAATTAACCCTCCCAAAACACTGGAAGCCTGGGAAAGTTAAGCCCCATGGAACAGGAGGGTAATATCCGGCAAAGAAGAGCAAAACTTTCCGAGCACTCGAACGAAAAGGAAGTCTCAGAAGGTGAGCTGTGTTAAAACCAATGAGTAGTCCGGTGGCACCTCTGAGACTAACCCATGCACACATGGAGAAGAAGGAAATGGACAGATTTGTAATTCCTCTGGAGAAGTGTAACTGGAATTAACCTAGAGCTAGGCCTGTGGTAGGAGGAGGCAGACGTATGGGGTTGTATTTCTGTTTCTGCAGCTAACATAAGAAGAAAACATAAGAATGGCCAGACAACCAAAGGTCCATCTAGCCCAGTATCTTGTCTTCTGACGGTGGCCAATGCCAGATACCCCCGAGGGAGTGAACAGAACAGAAAATCATCACATGATCCCTCTCCTGTCATTCATTTCCAGACAAACAGAGTCTAGGGACAGCATTCCCACCCATCCTGGCTAATAGCCATTGATGGACCTAACCTCCAAATATTTATCTAGTTCTTTTTTGAACCCTGTTAGAGTCCTGGCCTTCACAACTTCCCATGGCGAGGAGTTCCACAGGTTGGCTGTGCTGTGTGACCCCCCCCCTCCCCCGCACACACAACCTTCATCTCAACATGCCTTTTTTTCTATGCCTCTTAAACCTCAGGGTGTTGAGTCTAGAAGTTCTTCAGCGTTTTCTGAACTCTAGATTTCAAAACTCAGACTCTCATGGGGTTTCACCTAGGCAAAGGGTTGGATATTTGATGCCCTCTGATTGAGTAATTGAGTCATTTTGAAAAAAAAAAGAGGCCACGGTCACCCAGGTCATTCTGCTTATCAGCTTCTGACTTTGTGCCACAGACTTTGGGGCTATTTCATTTTCACTCAAGTGTAGCTTGGCACGGGGCATGTTTTAGAAAACGTAGCTGCTTTTTGGGTGTAAATCACCCCAGTTCTATCAGTCTTAAAGATGCTGAAGAGCTGAAAATCAAAGACACGCCTGTGTACTTCCCTGGGTAGGGACAACTCCCTCGGGGATCGCTTGTACATGTTAAACAACGTTCTGTTTCAGACAAGAAGGTTTTCTCCAACTTGCCCTACAGCTCAGTGGTGACGGCTGGGGCAGGACACGAAGGGAGGCAGTGGTCATGTGACTTCCCTGCCCCTACGCCAGGTTTATAATGGACGGACCGATGCCCCTAACTACGACGAGCATGAATGGAAGAGCCCAAACGGGATTCCTTTCGTGGCATCCAGGTATACGACTCACGCTGCCCAGAATCACCTTGACCTTAATTCTCTTGCAGCTCCAATGAAGCCAGAGGCGTGACTCGAAAAACACAGTTGGCTCATACAAGGTAATGATGAAAGGCAGCTGAAGAGTGCAAAATGCATGCCACACCCGCTGAGGCTGGGATTAATCGTATAACCACAAACCCTGAGGAAAGCAGCTCTGTGAAAAGGAGGGCTTAACACAGCAGTCGCGTTTGCTTGGTAACAACCTAGGACCGCCTCCACACACGGCATCTCAGATCCTCTGGGCTGTCCTAGGAACTGTATAAAAGCGCTCATGACTCAGGGCTCTTTCAAACACCTCTCTGGACTTCGTCTCCTCCATAAACCGGGTACGTCCAATTCGACTCGCTCGCTCTTGAATTCGAGGGACATCATGGTAGGGCCTCTTTTCATTTCGGAACGAATCCTGCCTTTGCTTTCCGTGATGTTTATTAGGGATCAGGGGGGTCTTCCAAAAGTATCCGGTGGACTTCTTCAGTGGCAGGCGGTGGAGTACTCCAAATTTGAAGCTAATCCGGAGGATGTGAGGGGCAACAGAGGGAATTGTATTGTTGGGAAGTAGAATTAGGGGATTTAAGTGTTGTCGGTTACTGCAGAAAGTCCCTTATTGCTTTTTCGCTGACCTGTATCAGGAAAAAATTTCCCCAGGTTAGTCCAGAAAGGGCTGATTCAATGGACCTTTGGGTTATTCTGAAGCAGCTGTAACTCCTCACTAGTGGAGAACAGGAGATTGGATTAATCTGAGAAGTGGCATTTTTTTGTTCTGCTAAGCAGAAATGCACATGGAAGGTGCTTTTCCTCAGACGGTGGGAGTTAGTGTCACACCATGGAAACCAGGGGACTGAACCTCTTTTGCCCCAGCTGAGGGACTTGTCCCTAAGGATTTGTTTGGAAAAAACAAAATGTTTCTGTTTATTCCTCAGCAAGTTTTGGTGACTCCAAAGATTTGGAAAATCAAAGAGTCACATTGTGATACCGGATGCGAGTGTTTGGCATGCGGAGGTCAACACCTCCAAGGAAGGGAGGAGATAGCCTTCATCCCAGCCATGGTCTCTTTTAGAAAAGGATCTCCCAAAACTAGGTGATTGGGCAACAAAATGTCAAATGAATTGTAATGTTGATAAATTTCAAAGTAATGCACCTTGGAAAACATCATCCCAACTATACATACTAAGTGATGGGGATGAATTTAGATATAACCACTCAAGAGCGAGATCTTGGAGTCATTGTGGACAGTTCTCTGAAATCATCCACTCAGTGTGCAGCGTCAGTCAAAAAAGCAAACAGAATGTTAGGAGTCATTAAAGACGGGATAGAGAATAAGACAGAGCATATCTTATTGCCTCCGTATAAATCCATGGGACGCCCACATCTTGAATACTGCGTACAGATGTGATTGCCTCATCTCAAATAAAGTTCTCTTTGCACTGGAAAAGGGGGCTTTCAAGCTTAGAAAAGAGGAGACTAAAGGTATGTCTACACAGCAAATATATTTTGAAATAACAGCCGTTATTTCGAAATAACTTTACTAGCGTCTACACAGCCACACTGCTATTTCGAAATTAATTTGAAATAGCAGAGTGCTTATTTCAAATTTAGTAAACCTCATTCCACGAGGGATAACACCAAATTCGAAATAGCTATTTCAAAATTAGTGCTGTGTAGACACTTATTTTGAAATAGGGGGCCTCCAGCCTTCCCAGGGTGCCCTGGTGGCCACTCTCTCTCCTCCCCCCCCCCCCAGAGCCCTTAAAGGGGTAGACTCTGGCCACAGTGCCTGTGCCAGATCCAAGACTGCCCCTTACCCAGTTGCCCCAAAACATGAGCCAGCAAGCCAATGGCAGCCATCCCTCCACCGCTCCCCAGGAACAGTTTGCCAGCTCCCAGGAGACTGACGGGGCTGGAAAAGGTGGGCGCACAAAGGCCACATGTGAACTCAGGAGCAGGTTCGCATGAAAATCAAGTTGGTCTGGAAAGACCCCCAACTCTGAGCCCTGAGCTTCACCTCCCCTTTCTTCCCCTTGCTTCCCCCTTCCAGCTCCCTCCTCCCAGGTTTCCCCCTCCCCTCTCCCACCCTCTCTTCTCCCCTCTGCCACCTCCTTTCCCCAGTCTCACCAGAGTTTCATCCCCCACCCCAAGTTTTGTTAAATAAAGAGAGTTTGTGTTCTTTAAAATATGTGTATTTTATTTGACGTCAGGAAGGGGGGTTAGGGAGGGGTAAGTGGAAGGATGTGAGGGAGGAATGAAGCTCTGGGGAAAACCAGAGAGGCTCTTAGTGCTCCTCAGGATGGAAGCTCTCCCACAGGGCCTCCTGGATACTGACAGCCACCCGATAGACCTCCCGGAGGTGGCTCAGAGCAGCCAGGCTCAGAGCAACACATCCACGAAAAGCACCAGAGTGCCAAGGGGCAGCTCTGGCTCTATGTTGTAGAGTGCTGTGGTGTCCCGAGTGAGGGCAACCAAAGCACGCAGAGACAAAATGTTTTGCTGTCCCTCATCGAGGTAGGTAAGCAAGTGGGGAAACCTGAGAACCAGCTGTCCGGGAGGGGGAGGTCCCTTTAAGCACAGACCTCAGATAGCTTCAGGCAGCAGCCACACAAAGTAACTCCAGACCTGATGCCCTGCCAGACCTGGTTCCGGATGGCCTTAAATGAGATTCAGCGTCCACTCAGTGTAGACACGCTACTTCGAAATAGCAAAACACTATTTCTAAATGCATTTTGTGTGTAGACGCGTTATTTCGAAATATCTTATTTTGAAATAACTATTTCAAAATAACACTGCACTGTAGACATACCCTAAGAGGGGATATAATAGAGGTCTATACAATCATGACTGTTGAAGATAAAGTGAATAAGGAAAACTTATGTATTTGTTCCCACAGCATAGGAACTAGAGGTCACCAAATGAAATGAATAGGCAGCAGGTTTCAAACAAACAAAAGAAAGTTTTTCTTCACACAACACAGAGTCAACCTGTGGAACTCCTTGACAGAGGATGTGGTGAAGACCAGGACTTTAACAAGGTTCAAAAAAGAGCTAGTTAGATTCGTGGAGGGTAGGTCCATCAATGGCTATTAGCCAGGATGGGTAGGAATGGTGTCCCTAGCCTCTGTTTATCAGGGGCTGGAAATGGATGACAGGAGAGGGATCAATCGATGATTCCTTGTTCTTTTCTTTCCCTCTGGGGCACCTAGTATTGGCCACTGTCAGAAGACAGGATACTGGGCTTGATGGACTTTTGCTCTGATCCAGTCTGGCTGCTCTTATATTCTTATGAAATCTCTAAAATGGACACAGAATCGCAAGTGTCCTATGTAGAAATAATTCAATTTATTCCAGCTGGTGCTTTTCATTCAGAAGGGCCCCAAAGGGCCAACTGGTTGTGGTGTTTCATGAGAGTGGACAACAGCTGTAGAAAGAGGCTATAGGAACAAATATATGGCCATGAACATAGGGACTCAGTCCAGCCCTCTCATTCTATGGCCACACCGAGCTTTGAAACCTTTCTTCCACCTGTCCTTGTGCTTGCTCTTGATTCTGGACTAGAGGTAGCAATATGCCAGAGGTGGTTTGCTGGGGTTAGCCCCTAGCAGCCCACGGATGCTTTATTTACCTGCCTGTCTGCAGGTATGGCCACTTGTGGTTGCCATTGGCGGCAGGTTGCTGCTTCCTGCCACCGGGAGCTGTGGGAAGTGATGTCTCAGTCCACGCTACTTCTCGCAGCTCCCATTGGCTGGGAAGGGCTAACCGCAGCCAGTGGGAGATGGGAGCGGCCATACCGGTGGACAGACAGGTAAATAAAATGCCAGCGGCCTACCAGGGGCTAAAGACATCCAACCCACAGGGCCGCTTGTTGCTCACCCCTGTTCTAGACCCTGCTGTGTGTTCCAGGTTCACCAGCATCCCACATAAATTTAAATGGCTGCCCCGCTCTGCCGATCAGCTGTTTGTCAGCAGATCGGGGCAGTCTGGATGCTCCCCTGTCGACATGAAAGCCCTTTATCGACCTCCCTGGTAAACCTCATCCTAGGAGGCATAACGGGAAGGTTGATAAAGGGCTTTCAGGTCGGCGCGGGAGCGTCCAGACTAGCGCGCTGAGCCGACAAACAGCTGATCAGCTGTTTGTCGGCTCAGCACGGCAGCCATTTAAATTTAAATGAAGCCACGATTATTTAAATCATGGCTTCATTTCCCTCTGCCGATCAGCCTAATCTACATGGCTTCATCGACGGAGCCATGTAGTTTAGACACACCCTTTAGGTGTGTCTAGACTACATGGTTTTGTTGACAAAAGTGGCCTTTTGTCAACAGAACTATACCTGCATCTACACTACCACCGAGTTCTGTCAACATAACGTTGACAGAGCTCCGCAGTTTTGTCGACGCCGGTAAACTTCATTCTATGAGGAATAACACCTTTTGTCGACAGAGTTCTGTCGACAGAAAGCATTATTGCGTCTACACTGTCATGTCGACAAAGTGGCTTGCTTTGTTGACAGAACTGGATGTAGTCTAGACACTCTTTGTCAACAGAAGCTTTGTCGACAGTATCTGTCGACAAATCCTCTATTGACAAAAGCCTGTAGTCTAGACATATCCTTTCAGAATAATTCTCCTGTTTCCAGGATATTTTTTTTTCTCTTTGCTGGAAACTCCTGTGATATTAACCTCTGGATATACTTAGCATCCATCTACAGAGCAGCCTTTTATGCCAACCAAATGGGGGATGTGAAAATTCACCCAATTCTTTCAGTCTTCCTTGTAGGTCACGTTTTCTAGACCTTTAATAATTTGTGTTGCTTTTTTCTGGACTCTCCAATTTCTCCACATCTTTCTTGAAATATGGTGCCCATAACTGGACATGATACTCCAACTGAGGCCTAATCAGTGCAGAGTCATTTGCAGGAGTCAGGAATCTCATGTGTGATGTGAAGAGATTCATGCTCTGACCTTTCAGTACAAGAACCTAATCATTTCATGGTAACTGTGCCTCACCGCACTCCATATAACCATCCTTGTTCACAATCTTCTGAAGGTACCATGGGTTGATAACAGGAGTTGTTGATACTCAACTTTTTCTGTTAACGGGCTAGGAACTTCCTACCAAAACTTCTGATTAAATAAAAGATCAAAAAGTTTAAAGCTAGCAATTTAGGAGGAAGCGTGGACGGCGAAGTATGATTCAAGCTAGTTGCTAAACTGTTAGGCATCCAATCTTTCTCCTAAATTGCTAGCTTTAAACTTTATTTGTGACTTTTTGGTGCACTTTTGTATTATTTTTAGTCTTTTGGGGTGCTTTTAGAAAGATTGTCTGTTTAAAAAGTTTTTTTATATAGTTTGTTTATTATTTTTAATCTTTTGGTGTGCTTTTAGAAAAATTGTCTTTTAAAAATAGAAATGTAGCCGTGCTAGTCTGGTGTAGCTGAAGCAAAATGCAGGACTATGTAGCACTTTAAAGACTAACAAGATGGTTTATTAGATGATGAGCTTTCGTGGGCCAGACCCACTTCCTCAGATCAAATAGTGGAAGAAAATAGTCACAACCGTATATACCAAAGGATACAATTAAAAAAATGCACACACATGAAAAGGACATATGTGGTTTGGCCTTTTCATATGTGTTCATTTTTTTAATTGTATCCTTTGGTATATATGGTTGTGACTATTTTCTTCTACTATTTGATCTGAGGAAGTGGGTCTGGCCCACGAAAGCTCATCATCTCATAAACCATCTTGATTGTCTTTTAAAAAAGTTGTGTTATATATTTGTTTTAATTTTTGTCTTTTTGGTCTTAAATGTAGTGTGTTTCACCTCGTAAAAACTCCAAGGAGTGTTTTGATCCACTTACATACTTTGAGGTAGACTTTTTTACAAAATGTTTTTGGAAGGGCTTCTGTAAAGTTCGATGTGATTGGAATTCGTGCAAGAGTGTTCAAGGACTAGGTGTTGTACAAACACAGACCAATCCTACCATTCCAAATAGAAGTGAGACAACAGATGAGCACAATTGATAAAAAGGGTGGGGAGAGAAGGTGAGGAACACAAAGCGCTGTCATGGAACACCACGGGGTGCTGTACACATTGTAGCACAAGTCGGCTTTCGGGAGGGAATTGAAGGAGCTGTGGATGTGACTGGGGAGTTCATTTGATAGATAAGGGTAGTGCGAAGCTTTGTTGGAATATTGGAAAGGGGTGGTCCCAGCTGGCAGCAAGTCAGGACAGACATCTCCACAGTGGAAGTGAGGCGAAGGGCCTAGAAAATGAACTCGTTAGTTCTTCGTAACCTCGTCTTTGTTAGTTCTTCGTCACCTTAAAATAGTTTTTTTTTAATGTATTTGCAAATTTGGGGTGGGGAGCTAAGTGTGGGCTGTGCCCGGGGAGGAGGCTTTTACATATGGGGGAGCAAGCTCTGCCTGGGGGGTTACACATCGGGTGTTACACATGGAGGGGAGGGTGAGCAGGGTTGACAGGGAATGCTCGGGACAGGCTGGGGAGAATAGCCAGCTGGGGTAGAGCACTGGGCTGGTGGGGCAACTGGTGGTGGCCATGCAGATCTCTCCTGGGGGGTGGGAGTATTATGGGCTCGGGTATGCCTATGCCAGGACGGAGGTCTTCTTGTGGCACGCTTTTACCTGCAGCGCCACGGAGCCAGCTTCCCTCCTCCATGAGCCGGGGCTAACCCGCGATGGCTCCCGCAGTCAGGCCGGCGGGGGTGAGGGGGGGGGCGGTGAATGTGGCAGGGGCGGTGGCAAGAGGACGTGGCAGAGCATGCCTGCCACGTTGGCCACAGCGGCAGCGCCTCCCTGCAGGTAGAGCCACGTGGTGTGGCACTGAGCCAGGTGGCAGAGCACGCCTGCAGGAGCTGGGGGTGAGGGGACCGTGTTGGCGCATGCGCAGGTGCAAGTTGAAAATCCCATGACAGACAGACGAGAATGGTGGCCGCTTAATAGAAAGATTGTCTAATAAGAATAAAAGGAACTAAGTAGGTAATTTAGGGAGAAATCTTGGCAATATTCAGGCATGTGTCCTCTATGAAGCTTGGGATCTGGCAGTGAAAGGCTCATGGCTGAGTGTGTCAGCCGACGGTCAGGGCAGTGTGTGCGTGTGTGTTACACCCAAGTCTTCAACTGCTGAGACACAAAGTGTCGTTGCAGCGGGCAGCCTAGGAGGCTGAAGGGCGCCCCGAAAAATAGTTTAACGTCTGTGACTTTACTGCTAGGACCGGGGTCCCATCGCAGAGGGCAGCCAACAGGCTCTCAGACGCCCCGAGTTTATAGGAAGAGCTTATTACACCTTAGATTTCAGCTGCTAGAATTCGTCATTCCTTCGCAGCGGGCAGCCTTGGGGAACGACTGAAAGGTGCCCCAGTGGATTTTGACACCTGGGTGTGACACAAATCCAAATGCCCAAGCTCTCTCTATAACTGTCCCTTTAGACCGGCTGAAGTTCTTTTAAATTGTGCCTGGTTCTGTTACAGCAACTGAAGGAGTCAGGTTAAAACTTAAACAGTTACAGGTTTATTGAGGAAGCTTATAAATCATATGGTTGCAATGGCTATTGCTCTATTTCTTAACTGCTAGCAAAATATAGATCTTAAAAATGGTTACAAAGAAGATAAAGATAGGAAAACAGAAATAATAGTACCAAGTAACAACTTAATCTTTAAAGAGCTCTAAGTCTGTGTACACTTAAGACAGAGGACCACATCCAGGTACAATTTTTACCCCCTTCTGTGCCTCTCGACTCCAGCGTGTCAGGCCAGGGCCGGTCCCTCAATTCCTAGGAAAGACGAAAATACGAGGTGGGCGTCCCCATAGAACCTCGGGAGGTCAAACACCTAACCCGACCAGCAGGTAGAGGGTAGAATGATACTCAAAGTGAGTGTGTGCTGGACCTATCTTATATACCCATGGGGTCACGTATTTTCTCTTTCTTATCTGTAATGCCAAATGATGCTGGTCTGTCTTTTGTGAGACCAGTTCTTACAAGGGAGTTGTGAACTTAATTTACACTTGTAAGAGAGAATTGAGATGATTAAATTGGAAGTACTGGACATTCTTTTCTCAGTGGGAAATTCCTATCCCAGGGACTGTGTGTGTGTTCGAATCAACATGGGTGCCAGCCAGGGCAGTTCTCGCAGCCTCGAGGCCAGCTTATTGACTTAATCGCTCTCTCTCCACATATCTGTTTTTTTTTTCAGCTTCTCAGGATCAGATGAGCCAGCATAGACTATGCTGATTTTACTGCTCCTTCTCTGCCCTGTATGCTTCAGAGAGGCAAATAAGATGGATGATATGGGGGGGAGGGCTGTCTGGCTACAGAGTGGCAAAAGTGATGTGGACAGAATGGTTCTTGCAGTAACTCTGGAGCAAATGGAGACTGAGATGGAGTTAGCGGGTTTCTTCAGGTTTGGCAAGGATATAAACCCTCGTGCTTCAGGGTCCTGAAGGTAGATCCGATTGGCAGGGGATAGTGAAAAAGTTCCTCTCTCAGCAGGTGATCTCAGAACAACTGGGTTTTTTATATCTACCTAAGATTCATCTGGTAGGGTGTGTCTAAACTACACCCCTCTACCGACAGAGGGATGTAAATTAGGCACATTGCTATTGCAGGAGGCATAAGGGAGCTATCAAAAAAAGCTTTCTTTCTCGACAGATCCCCCTCTAGACTGCCGCTTTTGCCGACAAAGTGCTGAGTCGGCAAAAATGGTAGCCATTTTTATGCAAATTAAGCATGGAATATTTAAATCCCCGCTTCATTTGCAATGTCGACTTGCCTAATCTGCATCCCTCTGCTGACAGAGGGATGCAGTCTAGACATACCCGTACTGACCACCATGGGAGAGAGGCCTGGTCTTCTGTAGCAATGCCTATGTCCTTGCAGTCCAATGAGCAAGCCGCAAGTGTGGTCTGGTGTAGAAAACTAGAGTAGGATAGCTCTTAAATCAAACTCGGGGCCGGCTGGCTAAGTCCCCTCTCGCCAGAGGAGTATTGTTTCTTCTCCTTAAAGAAAAACCATGGTCAGGATACATGTTTCTTTTTGAATAGTGAAATAAAAGAAGTTGACGAATAGAAAATGTTTGTGTTCTGGAGAAATAGAGACCCAAAAAATGCTGAAGAAAAATGTAGGAGGAAATGTCATCTTTTTAGCTATAGTTCCTGCAATACCAAGCCAGGGGACTCAGGGACTTTTCTACAAGAATCATAGAATACTAGGACTGGAAAGGACCTCGAGAGGTCATCGAGTCCAGTCCCCTGCCCTCATGGCAGGACCCAGTACTGTCTAGATCATCCCTGATAGACATTTATCTAACCTACTCTTAAATATCTCCAGAGATGGGGATTCCACAACCTCCCTGGGCAATTTATTCCAGTGTTTGACCACCCTGACAGTTAGGAACTTTTTCCTAATGTCCAACCTAAACCTCCCTTGCTGCAGTTTAAGCCCATTGCTTCTTGTTCTATCCTCAGAGGCCAAGATGAACAAGTTTTCTCCCTCCTCTTTATGACGCCCTTTTAGATACCTGAAAACTGCTATCATGTCCCCCCTCAATCTTCTCTTTTCCAAATTAAACAAACCCAATTCTTTCAGCCTTCCTTCATAGGTCATGTTCTCTAGACCTTTAATCATTCTCGTTGCTCTTCTCTGGACCCTCTCCAATTTCTCCTCATCTTTCTTGACATGCGGTGCCCAGAACTGGACAGGAAGGGACCTCAAGAGGTCATCTATTCTGGAATGCTTCTGAAAGAGAGCATCCACACAGCAAAAGTGCATCAAAAAAGCAATCTACTCTTTTGACACATAGCATCCACACTGAATGGACGCTCTCTCACATTTAAACTGTGATTATTATGGATGGAATGGCCACCAGGACACCTGAGCTTTTTCCTCTTTCCTCTTTTTTCGAAAGAACTCCTTTTCCATCCACACACACCTTTTCTGAAAGAGCTCTTTTGGAAAAAAGCTTCTTCTTTGTAGAAAGAGGTTTAGCAATGTTGGGAAAACCCCTCTGGTCTTTCTATTTTTTTTCTGAAAGAACGTGATTGCCAGGGCTTGACAAACTGCTGAATCTACTCACCCGTGGCGAGTAGATTTCAGCCAGTCACTCCGTGCGCCCCATTCACTGGCGCTTCGCGCATGCGCAATGCCGGTCTGGTCCATGTGCGGTGTGGGGCTGGCGAGTGGCTCTCGCTGGGGTTTGTCAAGCCCTGGTGATTGCAGTTTGGACTTAAGTGAGGTTTTTTGGAAAAACTGCCTTTTTTCTGAAAAAACTGTGCAGTGCAGACATACCCCCCAGTCCCCTGCCCTCACGGCAGGACCAGGCATCATCTAGATCATCCCTGACAGGTATTTAGCAAATGTGCTCTTAAAAGTCTGCAATCATAAGGACTCCACAATCTTCTAGGAAATGTATTCCAGGGCTTACCCACTCTGTACGTCTACACAGCAATATTATTTCTAAATAACATAGTCCACGTCTACTCAGCAGGCAGTTATTTCAAAATAATGTCAAAATACTGTCAAGCTGGAGGACTTCTTACTCTGACTCCTGTAGCCCTCATTGTATGAGGAATAAGGGAAGTCACAGGAAGAGGGCTCTATTTCAAAATAAGTGCCGTGTAGACATTCCCAATTTCAAAATAGGCTATTCCAAAATAAGGTACACAATTGACAGAGCTCAGTTTGCGCAGCTTATTTCGAAAAAAGCTCTGTTGTGTATATGCATCACCTGATAGCTTTTCCTGATGTCCAACCTAAACCTCCCTTGCTGCAATTTAAACCCATTGCTTCTTGTTTTATCCTCAGAGGTTACGGAGAACAATTTTTCTCCCTCATCCTTGTAGTACCCTTTTAGATACTTGAAAACTGTTATGATGTCCCCTCTCACGTCTCTTCAGACTAAATAAACCCAGTATTTTCAGTCTTCCCTCATAGCTCATGTTTTCTAGACCTCTGATCACTTTTGTTGCTCTTTTCTGAATCTTCTCCAGTTTGTCAATATTCTTCCTGACGTGTGGCGCCCACAAGTGGATAGAATATTCCAGCAGAGGCCTAAACACTGTGGCAGGGAGCAGAATTACTTCTTGTGGGTTGCTTACCACATTCCTGTTGATATATCCAAGAAGGATGTTTGCCTTTTTTTCCCCCCCAATAATGGCAGACTCTGGACTTATGTTTAGCTTGTGATCTGGTATGATCCCAAGCCCCTTTCCATAGTACTCCATCCTAAGCTGTCATTCCCCATTTTGTACCTCTGCAACTGATTGTTTCTTCAGAAGCATTTTTCTAGGGGTGGTGAGGGAGACGAGCTCCCAACCTGATCCCCACCTGAGGAACCGCCCCCGTCCTGTTTCCCTAGAGTGCTGGGTGGCTGATGTGTGCCCCCCCCAGCTCTAACACAGGACTGGTGTGTAGTTCAAGGGTCTCATAGCCAGGGCGGCTCTAGGCACCAGCAAACCGAGCCCGTGCTTGGGTCAGCGCACGTCCAAGGGGGGCATCTGGGCCAGCCTGTGGCCGCCCAGAGCCATAGCGGGGCGGGGGGGGGGAAGGCTGCCCGGGCCCCGCCCTCAGATGCGCAGCTCCCCCCCGCCCGCGCAGAGACTCCCCGCCCCGCCCCCAGCGGAGGGGCGGCGCGCGCCGCCTGCCGGATTGCGAACGCTGGCCTCGCGCCGGGCGGGGCGGGCTGGCTCCGCTCCTTGCGCGCGGATTGGCTGGCGCGAGAGGGGGCGTTGCTGCCTCGCTCCGGGCGCGGCGCCGCGAACCTCTGGCCTTGCCCGCTTGTGTGCGCGCGCATCCTCAGCAGGAGCCCCCCCTCCCTCCCCGCTGCGCTCCCCTAGGGCGCTCCGACGTTCCCGCGCGTTCTGTGGGGAGGGGACACAGGGGTTCGGCGGGGGGAGGGGGAGGAGACGGAGTTCGGTCAGTGGGTGGGGGGGGATCAGGTTTGGATGGGAGGGGGAGAAGGTGGACACTGGGTGGGGGGAGGGGAGAGAGGGCTGGGTCTGGTGGGGGGGATCAGGTTTGGCTGGGAGGGGGAGAAGGTGGACACTGGGTTCGGTGAGGGGGGGTCGGGGTGTGTGTGGGGGGAGAAGGTGGACACTGGGTGGGGGGAGGGGAGAGAGGGCTGGGTCTGGTGGGGGGGATCAGGTTTGGCTGGGAGGGGGAGAAGGTGGACACTGGGTTCGGTGAGGGGGGGGTCGGGGTGTGTGTGTGGGGGAGACAGGTCGCGGGCTGGGTTTGGCCGGAGGGGCGGTGGGAGTCAGAGCCGCCAGGGAAAGGGGCGCTTTCCTCCTCAGGGCCTGTCCTGCAGCAGCGGGCCAAGGGGGGGGGGGGGTGCCAAAAATATTTTGCTTTGGGCAGCAAAAAACCTAGATTCGGCCCTGTTCATAGCTCTAGTGCCCCCAGACCTCCCAAGTACAGGACAGGCAGCCAGTCTCCCCCTGCCTCCAAGTTCTGGGTGGTATGACCCCAGCGACTAGGATTCCCCCATTGGTGGGTGGCCCCAGGCACCCCAAGTCCCAGCCACCTTAGCCCCAGCTCAGCATGCTTCCCTGGAGGGGAGCAGCCTGCCTGGGCTGGAGTCAAGGGGGAAGAGCAAGAAGGAAGGGACCTCAGGGTGGAGCTTGGGTGAGGCCATTCTGAGCTACTTGGGGGAGGCCTTCCCCAGCCTTTGTGACATGCTGCTCCTGCATTGTTCTTATTGAGTTGCATCCTGGTTACTTCAAACCATTTCTCCGGTCTTTCCATCTTATTTTAAATTTGAACCCTGTTCTTCGAAGCACTTGACACCCCTCCCCCACCTCCAAACTTGGTATCACCCACAACCTTAGTAAGTGTACTCTCTGTGCCATAGTCTGAATAACTGATGAAGCTATTGAACAGGATTGGTCCTAGAACTGAACCCCGAGGACCCTTCCAGTTTGACTGCAGAACCCCAATAAATACTCTCAGGGAACGGTTGTCCGCCCAGTCATGAGCCCACATGACCATAGCTCCATTAAGGACGTATTGTTTATGGGATGGTCATGCAAAAAAGTACCAAAGCCCCAACTAAAATTAGGAAATACCAAATGTTCCACTTCCCACTATTCATGAGGCTTATTATTCTGTAAAAAAAAAATCTATGATGTTTCTTTTACACTGTTTGTTTTTGAGATATCCATTCCCTTACTTATCACTTTCTCTTCTAGGTGTCTCCAAACAGATTCTTAAATCATTTACTCAGTTGAGTTTCCAGACTTCTGCAGATTACTTTGCTGTACTATCATTTGTCTACTAGGGCAGAATGGATGCCATCAGTTATATCTGCAATATCCTTGTGTGACGGCGCGTTGGGGGTCCCCCGTCTCCTGCACCCCGAAATGGCACAAACAGACTGCACCAGCCGGTGGAATAGAGGAAGTTTATTGCCTCTCCAGGATACAGCACAGCACAGATGTAATCTGGTCCCAGAGCTGGGCTAGGATGCCTCAGGCCCCCTTGAGATGGGGGGAGACTGGGCCCCTAAACTCCAGCCCCTTTCCCTAGGCTGTCTCCTCCATGCTCCCAGACCGCAACTAAACTCACTCTCTTCCAGCCCTGCCCCCCAGCCAGGGCAGCCTCCACCTTCCTTTGTTCCTCTCCATGGGGGGGTATCTGGTTCAACCGGTTTGGCATCACCTTTGCATAGTGAGGTTTTCCCTGCTGGGTCTTGCTCCAGACAGCAGAGGTCACCACAGCCCAGCAGGTACCCCCACTACGTCACACCTTGTGAAATCAGCCAAGAAGTGGGCATGGTTTTTGACCACTAGATGGGCAGGCATGGGCAAAGAGTAAGAAGAGGATTAATGGAACTGACTTGGGTGCATACAATCTAAAACTGCAATATGACACGGACCTGTGTTTGCTCACTGCCTAAATCTTGTGAACTCACCTCCAGCATCGCAACGTGAGTGCAAAGTAAGTGTTGCCAAGCAGAGATGGTTGAATTTACATGAAGAGACTGTCAACAAAGGTGGCTTTCTAGGGGGTTGCTTTGTGCTACATGTCATTAGAGGTCCCATCAGAGCAGAAGAGAACACCTTGGAAAAAAGAAAACTCTTCAGAAAGGGGGCTGCTGACAATATAATTCTATTTCAGCAGAACTTCTCTGGGAGAGTTTCTTATTCCAAATGCACTCAAACAACTCACCAAAGAGACATTGCTTTAAACATTCATCCTTATCCCATGGAGCAGCAACTGTGATGGAAATGGGCATGATTTGCCCTACAGATAGAATACCCATAACAAATGGCCAGGTGAGTAAAGTTTTTCCAGGATTTGTCTATGAGAATACTCCGTGGTGAACCTCCCGCTCAAACCCTGGAGAAGGCAAGCTTCATAGAAGAGGGAGAGTGTTTGGTGGAGCTCAGGCTGAGAAGAACTTTCTAGTGACCAGTGAAACTTTCACCGTTCTCTAGAAGCAACGCAATGGTGTCCCAAAAGTTGCTCTGCCATTCAAGAAGTTGGAACTAGATTTTACATTGCTAAACAGGTAAGCATGATGGAACACCACCCCAGTGTGCTGGCCTCTCCTAATGCTGTAAACTAATTCAAGGCCTAAATTGTCCTTTCACTCCAGGACTTCAAATCTTGAAATTTGAAAAATGCCTGGTATTGACGGCTCCTCAGGAATGAATTTGGATGATCACAATTTTGAAGGAAGGAGGGAGAAACAAGGAAAACAAGAAGACCAACATTATCATGCAACAGAATCTTTAATCCAAGTGATATTTACAGCACACAGTGACAGGGATAAATACAAGAGGAGATAGAAGGTATTTCCAGTGGTTCCAGAAAGGCTTTGACATATCACCCGTCCCAGTGAGGCGTATTTCAGACAATGGGTTCTTTCAGTTGCGGTTACAGAGATTGACAAAGACGACCCCTTTTCAACAATTTTGAATCCCCTTTTTGCCCAGTGGAAAGAGAGAGAAAGCTAAACAAAAGCAGAGGACTGCGCAGCGTCTCCATTCTACAATTGCTTCAGAGAACCTCAAAGAGAGGAGCTAAGTGTACGGATGGATGGAAAGGGTAGAACACATTGAGCCTGGTTTTCCTGGACAGCAATGTCTCTTCCCGTCAGGTACACGATCTTACAATGACAATTGGTGTAACTGAGGCGTTTCCTCAGGCCTTCATTTCTGTCACCCAGTGGGGTCAGTGGGAGCAGCCTGCGTGTCACTCAGAAAGAGCCCACAGGCCAGAAGGAGACTCAGCGCGGGGCTGGCAAAGCAGGAGCAGAAGGAGGTATGAAGCATGAGGGGAGCAATGCAGCCTGGCTCCCAGACCCAGGGGCTGAGCACACACAGCTTCCACTGAGCTCAGCTGGAGCCGGGTTTGCCCAGCACGTCTGAAAGCCAAGCCCCAAAGCTCGGGGGAATCTGTATCCAGCCGTTCATTTCCTGGGTCTGTCACGGATGGTCCTGCTGGGTTTAGCAAGGCGCACAGTTTCCACTGCGGTACCTGTGGCAGGACACCCCGGAACCGACTACTCCCCCGTAGCCATAATAGCCTGGGTAGCCGCAGTATCCCCCATTCCCATAATATCCTGGGTAGCCACAGTATCCCCCATTCCCATAATAGCCTGGGTAGCCACAGTATCCCCCATTACCATAATAGCCTGGGTAGCCACAGTATCCCCCATTACCATAATAGCCTGGGTAGCCGCAGTATCCACCATAGCCATAATAGCCCGGGTAGCCGCAGTATCTCCCATATCTGTAACCACCTAGGTAACCTCTGAATCCCCCAAATTTCCTTAAACCATAAAATCCTCCATTGTCACCCAGTCCCCCCAAACCCAGTGAGCTCCCATAGCCGACTCCGAGCGCTGGATCTTCTACGGCTCCCACCGTGCTCTGCTGAGGGTGAGTCTCGAGAATTGGTCCTGGGAGAGTCACGTCAACTGGGGTGGGTATGATCGTCACGTGAGAATCGGGGCACTGCCTAACGCACGGCTCGTTGCAGCTGATGGAGATGGGGCTGGGCCGGGCCACCCCGCATTCTGGATAGCATAGGCTGGAGAAAGTCATCTCTGTGGGATGCAGGTGAACCTGGAACACACAGCAGCAAGCAGAGTCAAGAGAAGGGACAAGTGCCAGGGGCAGAAAGTCCTCAAAGCTGGGTGGGTCCTAAGAGTGAGAAGAGTGGACAGAAAACCTGTGTCTCTGGCTGTGCATTTGGTCCTATACATTCTTTCTACACCTGTTGCCCACTCCCACTAACACCACTGGCCCTTGGGAGTCCCTCTGGACTTTTTCTGAAAAGTCCGACTAGAATCCATGAAAGTATTTTTAGGCTGGACACCTGGGATTCTGTGTCCATTGGAGAGATTTCTAGAGGAGACCATGGCTGGGATGAAGGCGATCACCTCCCTTTCTTGGAGGAGTTGACCTCCGCATGCCAGACGCTTGCATCCGGTATTACAATGTGACTCTTTGATTTTCCAAACCTTGGGAGTCACCGAAACTTGCTGAGGAATAAGGAGAAACACCTTCCACAGGCATTTCTGCTCAGTGGAACAAGGGAATTGCCCTTTGTC
This sequence comes from Pelodiscus sinensis, assembly GCF_049634645.1. Taxonomy (NCBI): domain Eukaryota; kingdom Metazoa; phylum Chordata; order Testudines; family Trionychidae; genus Pelodiscus; species Pelodiscus sinensis. Next base: position 1,295,053 of record NC_134711.1, read on the forward strand.
AGCTTTATCCAGTCTCCTCTCTCTGCTAATGAGGGTCTGTACCTGCTTCAAAATAACCCAAAGGTCCATTGAACTGACCATTTCTGGACTAACTTCTTCTTGATGCAGGTCAGTGAAAGAGCAATAAAGGATTTTCTGCACTAACTAAAAATATTTATATCCCCTAATTCTATTTCTCAGGAATTAAGTTTCCTCTGTCGTCCCTAAAATCCTCCCGATTAATCTCAGATTGGGAGTACTCTGCCACCTGCCATTGAAGAAGTCCATGAGATACTTATGGAAGACGGCCCTGATAAAGGTCACGGAAGGTAAAGGCTGGATTCGTTCTGAAATGAAAAGAGGCCCTACCATAATGTCCCTCAAATTCAAGAGCGAGCGAGTAGAATTGGACTTACCGGGTTCAGCGAGGAGATGAATTCCAGAGAAGTGTTTGGAAAAGCCCTGAGTCGTGATTGCTTTTATACAGTTCCTAGACAGCCCGGAGGCTCTGAGATGCCATGTGTGGAGGCTATACTAGGTCATTACCAAACAGACTTGATTGCCTTGTTAAGTTCTCCTTTTTATGGAGCTCTTTTCATTAGGGCTTGTGATTATTAGATTAATTTCAGCCTCAGTGGACGTGACATGCATGTTGCATCTTCAGCTTTCTGTCATGTTCAAGTTGTACGGGTCAGCGACTTTTCTTGTGTTTTTTGCACCAACTTTATTGTGGCTGCAACGAGATTGAGAGTCACGGTGATTCAGGGCAGTATGAGTTGCACACCTGGCTGTCATAAAAGGATTCCAAAGTGGGCTTTTCAATGAGGGTCACTGGGCAGTTCATTCTACACCTGTCAGGAAGCAGGGAGCCATTTGTCTGCATTTTCCATTCCAAATGGGTCATATTAGGAAAAACCGTTTCTCTAGGAGGGTGGTGAAGCACTGGGATGGATTCCGTAGGGAGGAGGTGGAATGTCCATCCCTAGAGGTTTTTAAGTCCAGGCTTGACAAGGCCCTGGCTGGGATGATTGAGTTGGGGTTGGTCCTGCTTTTGGCAGGGGGCTGGACTCGATGACTCCTGAGATCTCTATCAGCCCTGGCATTCTATGATTCTATATCCAAGCCCCTTTGAAGTTGATGGGATTCATTCCATTACCTCTGGCGTACTTCTTATCAGGGCCCTTGCAGGAGGATGGTACAATGCCTAGTGAGAATTTTCACACTGGATAGATAAACTGGGTCTTACCAGGGGCTTGCGTGGAGCTCGTGCCTTTGTGGTGGCTCTGTGCCCAGGGGGCAACGTGGTGAGTAAAATCTGACCTAAAATTGGACCTCCCCTCGGGTAACCAGTGCTCTCTCAGAGGGCTGCCTGGAGCAGTTTGCTTAGGAGTTAAGAGGTAAGGAGATGGTGGAGGGGGGAAAGGAAGCTGAGCTCGTTCACTGAAAGGTTTTGAGGTAAGTCTTGGAACCTGACGTCTCTCAGAAACTGTCTCTCCCTCCACGAGCGACAACGGAGGGACTGTAAATGCATCAGGCCCAGCAGGGAGCCCAGGAGAGATGAAAATCTCACTTTGTAGGTGAGAGGAGATGGTCGCGGGGTGGGATTTGACACAACGTCTGGCCAGCCACAGGGCATGTTGCAGACAACATGTCTCAAGTGTGAGCGCTGTCCTCCAGGGTGGTCTCCTTGAGTATGGAAAGAGGGTGAAGTCTCTTTTTGTCATGATGAGGCTCTTTGAGGCTGAAGCCCCTGAGGAACAAGGCCCAACTGCCCTGCCCCGAAGGGAGGATGCCTGGGCCCCAGCACTGCAGCTGGACCACAGGACTGCCCAGGGCTGCCAAGGTCAGGACCAGGCCCGGAAGATTGGCAAGAGGCCTTACGACCACAACCTGGCCCTGAAGACCTGCCTGGATGGCCGGGCCCCAAAGACAAGACTAAGCTGTGGGGACCCCTGCCGCACCTGGACCCAGAACCCATGGACATGCTGCCAGCACCACGGACCCTGAGGAGCAGAGCCAGGTAGGCCGAGATCCCCGCTGACCTAGTGGCCTGGTTGGCGCATTGCGGGTAGATCCCCACGGACTTGGTAGTAGCCTGCACTGCCACTGCTAGGGCCTGGGCTGGGACCCGGGGGAATGGGAGGACCTGCGTCCCCCCCGATACCCCTCATCGTGAGTGGCGGGTTCCCCCTGTCGGAGTAAACCCCCCTGTGCTTGTCGACCAGAACAAAGAGACACGACCCTTTGCCCAGACTGCATCCAGGCCAGAGCCATTATTCGTTCTCAGCACCGCCCTGAGCGAGGGCCTGGGCATGGCGCTGGTTACTGTGCCCACAGACAGACCTGCATAAACAACAAGAAGTCCTGCGGCACCTAACAGAGTTATTGGAGCATGAGCTTTCGTAGGCAAAGACCCACTTTGTCAGAAGCACATTTGGCATCTTTGCCCACGAAAGCCAATGCTCCCATAAAGTTGTTAGTCTATAAGGAGCCGCAGGACTTCTCATTGTTTATGCAGATTCAGACTAACACGGCTCCCCCTCTGATACTAGTCACAGAAAGACCTGAGCCCTTAAACTGTTGGCGGCCCCAGCTCCAGAGGGGGTCTTGGGCTATTGCTGAAGAAGGTCTTATCCGTTATTCTGTAGCTTGGCCTGCCCTGAGCCCCGGCTGGGCCTTTGCCTTGGCCTAAGCCTCCAGGACCTTTGATACCCTTGTTCTGGGTGAGGGCCTGGACACCTGACTGCTAATTAGCCGGGCTATCTGCCTGAGCCCCCTACACTGTGGCAGGCCAGCCCTGAAACAGGGCCCGACTAGCTGAGGAGCTGGTCGGAGCACCAAGTCGTGAGGTAGCCTGGCCTCCCTCCAGATAGTGACCAGTACGGGAGAGGGGGCCCCTCGGTTCCCACTAAACACGTTTAAATAAGAGGCCGAATACAAAAGGACGTTCGTGTGTCTCTGGCAGTGACCTGGTTAAGGGGAGGACATTGGAGCCCAGCCTCCATTTTGTTTACGTGCCTCCGTGACTCAGGGCCGAGGTATTTCACCCTCCCTGGCCTTCATTGCTGTTCCAACCTAACAACCCTGTGCACGTCTGAAGCGCCCGTGCGGGTGCGGCCCTGAAACCTCCAGTTCTGAGGTGCTGAAGAGCTTCCAGCCGAAACCCCGTTTGAAAGGCCTCGTGAAAGAGGCGTATGGAGAGGTCGCTGGGGGTCACTGGCAGGAACAGAACAACACCCTGTCCCAGGCAGGGCTGTAGGAGGGTAGGACAAGCTGCTGAGGGCGCAAAAATGGGGAGTAAAAAAAAAGTCGGGGAGGAACCAGGAAAACCTGATGGGAGGATTCAGGGTTACAGCTTGCTTCTAAGACCAGCTCTGTAGGGGTGTCAGCACCAGAGCCCAGCGTCCTCAGAGCACCCCCCTTCTTCCGCTGTCCCTCAGGCCCATGGGCCTAGCATCCCACACCAATGCACTTTTTCAGGCAGTCAGACCCTAATGAAGGGGCAGGCAGGGCTCTGAATGCAGCAGGGCGCCTGCTGAGCATCCACATGGCACCGTAACACCTGGGGAAGCGGATGCCCTCGCTGGGGAGACAGTGGTTAGATCAGTAAGGGGGCAAACCGGGGGTGGGTGGGCAGGTCTAAGCGGCGATGGAGCACCAGCACCAGCTCCCTGCTGTGATGTGGGGAGCCCTGAGTCGAGCAGGCCAGAGTCAGGCAAGCTAGGGCCAGATCTGGCCCAGGGGCCCTGCCCGGAGGGGGAAGAAGAGACTCCTGGTGCACCCCCTTTGGCTGTGGGGGCAAAGTGCTGCCTGGAGGCTTTTCCCTCACCTCCTCGACTGGCTGGAATTGCTGCCTATCGGAGCAGCAGCGGGCAGTGCCTGGGAGCAGTGGGGGACATGGACCCATGTGTGTCCCTGGGGAGCTGTAAGTTTCCCCCTGTTTCCAGGACCCCACATTCCACCCGTTCCTGCACCTCCCTTCTGCCCAGACCCCACACCTTACTCTCTCCTACACCTTCCTCCTGCCCTGACCCCACTCCCCACCCGTGCCTGCACCTCCCTCCTGCCCAGACCCCACACTTCAAACCTTCTTCCTGGCAGCCCCTTCCTACACACTGAACCCCTCATATTTAGCTCCCCTCCAGAGCCTAGAGGAGTCTCAAAATCTGCTAGCTTGTGTCCCCATAGGCTCTGGGATGTGGGGGAAGTGTGTGGAGTGTCTTTCTCCTTCTCAGATTCTGAGTTGGGGGTCACATCAGTGAAGTTTTTTTCCCTCATGTTTGTGTAGCCCCCGACTGATTTTTCTGTGGGTCAGCAGTCCCTGACCCAACAAAGGTTCCCTGCCGCTGTAGAAGAGGCTCCTGTACTAAGCTCCAGAGGTTCCAGGTCTCTAGTGAGGGATCTGCAAGCCCCTAATGGTGACTGCCGAGTAGGGTTCAGGGTGAACAGCTTTGTGTTTGGCACAAGTGGTCCCAAGCACGGAGGCTTATTTCCGACTGTGCCAATCACTCCCTTTCTGACCTGCCCCTGAAAGTGTCTCCGTGGCAAACTGGTATAATTATAATTTACAGGGTGGATTGCATGAGGCTGCCTCCAATCAAAGCCCGTTGCTGCACTTTACAGTCATTCATCAAGGTTTATATGGCTAAAGAGGTGTCTTTTTAGAGCCGTAACCACTTTTACTGGCATCAGACATTCTGCCATTGAAGATTACAGTCCTTTTTGAAATGCAGGCCAGGTCTCAGATGTCATTCCAGGGCTCCGTGTATGATCCCTAGCCCTGAAATTGGGGCTCTTTCATTTCCTTTCAAGGTGCCTTTGCATTTCCCTTTTTTTTCGATTTAGAAGTTTAAGGACAGATACGGAACTAGTGGGAACGGGAAGAGTTACATCAGCTAGAAATCGAAGGAAGGCACTTTGGCTAGCTCTGGTTAAGAAAACCTTTTTTTGTGTGTGTGTGTATCTCTCTGTGGTTACTTGGTATATCTACCCCCTGGTGCTCAGATCCAAGGTATGGTGAAATGAATGGGAAAGATCAGCTGCACAGGTCGATCTTCCAGTATTTGGTTTAGCAGTTTCAGAATAGACCCGCTATATTGTGCGCTGAAGGTAGTGTCCGCCAGCGTCTGTTTCTCCTCCTTCTGTGAGGAAGGGAAGCTGATGGGAGCATGTGCTCCAATTGGCCTCCCGCTGTGTGGATGCCGTCAGAGCTCCACTTAAGTTAAGCCTACTCCAGCTCGCATTTTGCACAGCTGGAGTTGCATACCCTAAGCCAAACTGCCTGGTCTGTAGTATCATTTCTGATAGCGGACTCGTGTCCAAGGAGAAATGGACACAAGTTTGACATCAGAAGTTGTAATACAGAAAAACCTGTAAGAGCACATTTGAACCTACCTGGGGCACACAGGAATGGAGTTAAACGTAGCCATTCTTCTACAAAGGAATGTATAAAACCCAGCTAGGGAGGGAAATTGCAGAATCAGGCTTCTCTGCAAATTTGACACTCTCGCTCAGGTCTGGAACAAAGACATGAACTGTTTGGGCCATTATTGTCAAGACCCAATTGACATCAAAAGCTAAGTAAGGGAAGCTTCCAGCCTAATCAATTAGCCTCATTAGCACCAGCACCAGAATTGACAAGTACTCCCCTTGCCCTACCCCTTCCCCTTCTTTTTCTTTTATAAATTGTTCCCCCTTGTTTTCTCCACTCTCCTCATCGGACGAAGTGGGTTGTGCCCGCAAAAGCTCATGGTTCTATAGAAATAAGTTGGTTAGTCTGTAAGGTGCTACTTCTAATCATTGTTTTTTAAAGTTACAGACTAACTCGGTTCCTCTGAGACTTGTGTAACTAATGTATCCATAAAGCCAAGAGCTGTAAAAATGTACAATGCTCGTGAACCTTTGGAAAAACCCTGGAACATGTTAAGAGTGAAAGAGGCGCCCTATTTGAAAAGCCTTTTTGATACTGACATTTCACAGCTGGTGCCTGTAACTAATCTTGGCAATTTTCACAGGAGAACAGACATTCCGGAACTGAAGTGCTATATCAAAAGGGAAACTGAGGCACACTCTCCTGTTGTCCTGGCTAAATGTCAAGATTCCTACTCCATGAAGGACAATCATACCTTCATTTCAAACATTTGCGAGTTCACTATTAACTATTTTCTTTGCGAGGTCACATAAGACATACGGGAAGCATGGTGCAAGAGCGGATCCAGTCCGCCACTGTTCTAACCCAGTTTTACCTTGAGTTTGGAAAAGGATTCAATAATATCGATGCTTCTCTAGTGAACCTTTCAGCGAGAGAGCCAGTTTTAGCCAATCACTGTTTTCATAATCCATCTCAATTATGCCCGGATGGTTCTAATGCTGGATCAGAACCTTTAGCCAGACAGAACCAAGCAGGGGAGACTGTGGGATGCCACGAGCGATGTTTGTGTCATTCCTTCCTGGGTTAGTTTTGCCAGGGGCATACTGTATGCGAGTTAGGGGAAGGCTTTGTCTTCCCTAATTGCCAGGATTGGCCCCTCCCACGCTCCACTCCCAGAGGGTATGTCTACACTACCACCCTAGTTCGAACTAGGGTGGTTAATGTAGTTATTCAAAGTTGCAAATGAAGCCCGGGATTTAAATATTTGCATCTTGCATCTTGCCCGGCACCACCATTTTTAAATCCCCATTAGTGCAGACTCCGTGCCCACGGCTACATGCGGCATGGAGTAGGTAGTTCGAATTAGGCTTTCTAATTTGAACTACCGTTACTCCTCGTGGAACCCTCCCAATTCTCCAGAGCTGAGCCATGGGGCATGTATGTCCTCCTCTCTACCCCAGTGCTCCAGAACTGGAGAGGCCTGGCTGGGCCTCGTGGTGCACTCTTCTCCCTCCCGCAGCACTCTGGAACTAGAGAGGCCAGGCCATGTGGTGCACGCTCCTTCCTTGCCCCATGCCTTGGGACTGGAGAGGTCAGGTGAACTACTCTTGACTCAAGCACGATTAAACCCCTTAGTTTGAATTACAAGTGAAACCTCATGGAATGACGCAGAGAAGGCAGGGGAAGGCTTTGGAATGAGGTTTAACTGTTAATTCGAACTAAGGGGTTTATCTCAGAATCGCGCTTCCCTGCCGTGTGTAGACACGGGCAGTTACTTCGGGCTAGTCAGTTTCCAGAATGGCAACCGGCCGGGAATATGCTAATCAAGCGCAGGATATTTAAATCCTGTGCTTCATTAGCAATTTCGGTCGCCCTCATTAGTCTCCCAAGTTCAAACAAGGGGGCTAGTGTAGACGTACCCTAACAGGTGATTTGGAGCATAAGCTTTCTTGGGCAAAGACCCACCTGCCTCCCAAGGCCTGTGAAAGTGAGGGATCGTTGTGCAGGATGGGTTTTAGATCACTGATGATGCGTTGGAGAGGTTTTAGCTAAGGGCTGTAGGTGATGGCCAGTGGTGTTCTGTTGGTTTCTTTTTTGGGCTTGTCTCGCAGCAGGAGGCTTCCGGATACACGTCTGGCTCTGTTGATCTGTTTCCTTATTTCCTCGTGTGGGTATCGTAGTTTCAAGAAAATGCAGGACAATGTAGCACTTTAAAGACTAACAAGATGGTTTATTAGATGATGAGCTTTCGTGGGCCAGACCCACTTCCTCAGATCAAATAGTGGAAGAAAGTAGTCACAACCATATATACCAAAGGATACAATTAAAAAAAATGAACAAATATGAAAAGGACAAATCACATTGCAGAACAGAAGGGGGATGCGGGGGGGGGGGGTGGGAAGGGGGAGGAAGGAAGGTAAGTGTATCTTAGTGGATTGTTCACTTTCAGTCCTTTGGGTACGATGTCCATTTTCTTGCACTTGGATAGAAAGATGATGTCTGTCTGTATCTGTGCGAGTTTCTTCATATGGTTGATGGATTTCCATTCCAAACGGCTAAATGTAGTGCCTTGCATGTAGAATAGTGATAGAAATGTAGCCGTGTTAGTCTGGGGTAGTTGAAGCAAAATGCTTGTTGAAGATCTTGTGGGTGTTGGTCTCTGTCTGAGATGTTGGAGCAAATGCGGTTGTACCTCAGTGCTTGGCTGTAGACAATAGATCATGTGGTGTGTCCAGGATGGAAGCTGGAGGCATGAAGGTAGGCATAGCGGTCTGTAAGTTTTCGTTATAGGGTGGTGATTATGTGACCGTCACTTATTTGTACCGTGATACTTGACCCCAGCAACTGGGATTCCCCTATTGGTGGGTGTCCCACCTTAGCCCCAGCTCGGCATGCTTCCCTAGAAGGGAGCAGCTTGCCTGAGCTGCAGTCTACGGGAAAAGGCAGGAATGAGGAGAGAATGCATTGGAGCTTGGGTGAGACCATTCTGGTCTTGGGGGAGGAGGCACAGCCCCAAGTGCCCCAAGGATGGGTTCTAGGACCAGTTTTATTCAATGTCTTTATTAATGACTTGGATGAGGGGATGGATTGCACCCTCAGCAAGTTAGCAGATGACACTACGCTACGGAGAGAGATAGATACGCTGGAGGGCAGGGATAGGGTCCAGAGTGACCTAGACACGTTGGAGAATTGGGCCACAAGAAATCTGATGATGTTCAACATGGACAAGTGCAGAATGGGTTACCTAGGGAAGTAATGTAGTCTCCATCCCTAAAGGTGTTTAACTCTCGGCTTGACAAAGCCCTGACTGGGTTGATTCAGTTGGGGTTGGTCCTGCCTAGAGCAGGGGGCTGGACTTGATGACCTTCTGAGGTCTCTTCCAGCTCTATGGTTCTATGATTCAGCTGTTTGGCCAATGTGACATTTAGGAAATGTTTCCCAATGTTCTACCTAAACCTCTCCTGCAGCAGTTTAAGCCCATTGCTTCTTGCCTTGTCCTCAGAGGGCAAGGAGAACCATTTTATTCCCTCTTGCTTGAATCCCGCTTTGGGATACACTGCCAAATACGTGCCAGAGAGATGTTGGCCAGAACATTCATCCTGGAAAAGGGAAAACTCTTCAGAAAGAGGGCTGCTGTGGGAGAGTTTCTTATTCCAAATGCACTCAAACAACACGCCCGAGAGACATTGCTTTAAATATTCATCCTTATCCCCTGGAGGAGCGGCTGTGATGGAAATGTGGTGTGGTTTGCCCTACAGACAAATGGCCAGGTGAGTAAAGGTTTTCCAGGATTTCTCTATGTGAATAATGCCTGGTAACCCCCCCCCCCCCCGACTCTGGAGAAGGCAAGCTTCATAGGAGAGGGAGAATGATTGGTGGAGCTCAGGCTGAGAAGAACTTTTTAGTGACCAGCAAAACTTTCACTGTTCTCTAGAAGCAACGCAATGGAGTCCCAGAAGGTGCTCTGCCATGCAAGAAGTTTGAGCTAGAGTTTACGTTGCTAAACAGGTCAGCAGGATGGAACACCACCCCAGTATGCGGGCCCCTCCTAATGCTGTAAACTAATTCAAGAACTAAATTGTTCTTTCACTCTAGACCAGGCATGTCCAAAGTCCGGCCCGCGGGCCAATTGCGGCCCGTGTTCCGGTTTAATACGGCCCCCCAGGTAATTTGGCAATATCTATCTTTTATGGCCCCCAACGAATCCATATGTATTGAGATGAATACATTGTAAAATCTCAGTTAATGTCAGTTGGTCTAAATCAGTTATAAATATATTTGGACACAACATGTATACTTGGTGTTATGTTCCTGTTCATATTTTTTGAACTTAAAAGTTGACAGACAACCTTTATTACCAATAATATGTAATGTACTTTACAATGTTCCTGACATATATTTCAGCTTCCTGGATTTTTTTTTTCATCTGGCCTTCAGATATGAAAGGCAGAGTGATTTAACACCTGTTTAGATTTGTCATCCATGTGACGAAATGAAAAGTATGCCGTTTGCAATAAACTTTGCATAAAATAGTTAATTTGCATTTAATTTTAATGGTTCAAAGAATGTCAGGCAAAATGGTCGGCCCTCACGCATGTTCACTTCATCAAATCTGGCCCTCTTTGAAAAAAGTTTGGACACCCCTGCTCTAGACCTTCAGAACTTGAAATTTGAGAAATGTCTGGTTCTGCCAGATCTTTAGGGATGAATTTTGATGATCACAGTTTTTAAGGCCGGAGGGAGGAACAAGGAGAACAAGAAGACCGACACTATCATGCAACAGAATCTTTAATGCAAGAGATATTTGCAGAAAACAGCAACAGGAATAAATACGACATAATAGAGAGAAGGTATTTCCAGTGGTTCCAGAAAGACTGTGACATATCACCCGTCCCAGTGAGGCGTATTTCAGACAATGGGTTCTTTGAGTTGCAGCTTCAGAGATTGGCAAACAAGACCCATGTTCAACAGTTTTAAATCCCCTTTTTACCCCGTGGAAAGTGAGAGAAAGCTAAACAAAAGCAGAGGACCGCTCAGCGTCTCCATTCTACAATTGCCTCAGAGAATCTCAAAGAGAGGAGCTAAGTGTACGAATGAATGGAAAGGGTAGAACACGTCGGTCCTGGTTGTCCTTGATGGCAACATCTCTGCCCCCCATCTTTGGTGACTTACAATGACAATCGGTGTAACTGAGACATTTCCTAGGGCCCCATTTCCGACACCTAGCGGGGTCGGTGGGAGCAGCCTGCGTGTCACTCAGAAGGAGCCCACAGATGAGGAGGAGACTCAGCGCGTGGCTGGCAAAGCAGGAGCAGAAGGAGCTATGAAGCGTGAGGGAAGAAATGCAGTCTGGCTACCACACACAGCTCCTACTGAGCTCAGCTGGAGCCGTGTTTGCCCAGCCCGTCTGAAAGCCAAGCCCCAAAGCTCAGGAGGGAACCTGTATCCGGCCGTTCATTTCCTGGTTCTGCCACGGATGGTCCTGCTGGGTTTAGCAAGGCCCACAGTATCCACCAAGATAACTGTGGCAGGACACCCCAGAGCCATACAATCTCCTGGAACCGTAAAAGCCTGGGTAACCGCAGTATCTCCCATAGCCGTAATAGCCTGGGTAGCCGCAGTATCCCCCATTACCATAATAGCCTGGGTAGCCGCAGTATCCCCCATTACCATAATAGCCTGGGTAGCCGCAGTATCCCCCATAGCCATAATAGCCCGGGTAGCCGCAGTATCCCCCATATCCGCAACCTCCTAGGTAACCTCCGAATCCCCCAAATTTCCTTAAACCATAAAATCCTCCATTGCCACCCACTCCCCCCAAACCCAGTGAGCTCCCGTAGCCGACTCCGAGCGCAGGATCGTCTACGGCTCCCACCGTGCTCTGCTGAGGGTGAGTCTCGAGAATTGGTCCTGGGAGAGTCACGTCAACTGGGGTGGGTATGATCGTCACGTGAGAATCGGGGCACTGCCGAACGCACGGCTCGTTGCAGCTGACGGAGATGGGGCTGGGCCGGGCCACCCCGCATTCTGGATAGCACATGCTGGAGAAAGTCATCTCTGTGGGATGCAGGTCAACCTGGAACACACAGCAGGGGGCAGAGTGAAGAGATGAGACACATGACAATGGAAGAAAGGCTTCAAAGCGGGGTGGACCCTGAGGGTGAAAAGGACATGGACCGAGAACCTATGTCCCTGGCCTTGGCCGTGCGTTTGGTCCTATTAATACTTTCCACACCTGTTGCCCACTCCTACTAAACACCACCGGCCCTGGGGAGCCCCTCTGGACTTTGACCTCCACATGGCAAACACTCGCATCCGGTATCACAATGTGACTCTTTGATTTTCCAAACCTTGGGAGTCACCAAAACTTGCTGGGGAATAAAGAGAAACACCTTCCACGGGCATTTCTGCTGAGAGGGATAAGGGAATTGTCCCTTGTCAGCTTAATCCAGTCTCCTCTCTCTGCTAATGAGGGTCAATAACCCAGAGGTCCATTGAATCGGCCCTTTCTGGACTAACCTGGGGAAATTTCTTCCTGATGCAGGTCAGTGAAAGAGCAAAAAGGGACTTTCTGCAGTAATTGAAAAGATTGATATCCTCTAATTCTATTTCCCAGGAATTCAATTACCTCTATTGCCCTTTGCATCCTTTGGATTAGCTTCACATTGGAAGTACTCCACTGAAGAAGTCCACCAGATAGTTATGGAAGACCCCCCCGATCCCTAGTAAAGGTCACAGAAACCAAAGGCAGGAGTCATTGTGAAATGAAGAGGCCCTACCATGATGTCCCTCAAATTCGAGAGCGAGCGAGTGGAATTGGACTTACCCGGTTCAGCGAGGAGATGAAGTCCAGAGAAGTGTTTGGAAGAGCTCTGAGTCGTGAGCGCTTTTATACAGTTCCTAGGATAGCCCGGAGGATTTGAGATGCCGTGTGTGGAGGCGGTCCTAGGTCGTTACCAAACACACTTGATTAGCTTGTTAAATTCTCCTTTTTATGGAGCTGTTTTCATTAGGGCTTTTGATTATTAGCTTAATTTCAGCCTCAGTGGACGTGACATTCATGTTGCATCTTCAGCTTTCTTTCATGTTCAAGTTGTACCGGCCAGCAACATTTCTCGGGTCATTACACCAACTTTACTGGGGCTGCAACGAGATTGAGAGTCACGGTGATTCAGGGCAGTATGAGTTGCACACCTGGCTGTCACAAAAGGATCCCAAAATGGGCTTTTGAATGAGGGTCACTGGGCAGTTCATTTTATCCCTGTCAGGAAGGAGGGAGCTATTTTTCTACCTTTTTCATTCCAAATTGGTCATACTAGAAAAAGCCATTTCCCTAGGTGGGTGGGAAAGCACTGGGTTGGGTTCCTTAGGGAGGGGGTGGAATCTCCATCCCTAGTGGTTTTTTAGTCCCGGCTTGACAAATCCCCGGCTGGGAAGATTGAGTTGGGATTTGTCCTGCGTTGGGCAGGGGGCTGGACTCGATGACTCCTGAGGTCTCTATCAGCCCGGGCATTATATGGTTCTACATCCAAGTCCCTTTGAAATTGATGGGACTCATTCCATTACCTCCAGCGTGCTTCTTATCAGGGCCGTTCCAGAAGGATGGTACGAAGCAGGAGGATGGAACTTCAGCTCCAAGCTGGATTGATAAACAGGGTTTTACTAGAGGCTTGTGTGGAGCTCGTGCCTTTGTGGTGACCTTGTGCTCAGGGGGCAAAACCTGGCCTAAATTGGACCTCCCCTCAGGTCACCAGTGCTCTCTCAGAGGGCTGCCTGGAGCAGTTTGCTCAGGAGTTAAGAGGTGAGGAGATGGTGGAGGGGGAAAGGAAGCCAAGCTCATTCACTGAAAGGTTTTGCGGTAAGTCTTGGAACCTGATGTCTCTCAGAAACCGTCTCTCCCTCCACGAGCGGCAACGGAGGGACTGTAAATGCAGCGGGGCCCAGCAGGGAGCCCAGGAGAGATGAAAATCTCACTTTGTAGGTGTGAGGAGATGGGCGCGGGGTGGGATTTGATACAACGTCTGTGCAGCCACAGGGCATGTTGCAGAAAACATGTTGTCCCAAGTGTGAGCGCTGTTCTCCAGGGTGGTCTCCCTGCGTATGGAAAGAAGGTGAAGTCTCTTCCCGTCATGCTGAGGCTCTTTGAGGCTGAACTCCCCAAGGAAGAAGGCTCAACCACCCTGTCCCCGAAGGGAGGACGGCTTGGCCCCAGCACCGCAGCTGGGCTCACCGGACAGGCCTGGGCAGCCAATGCCATGCCCAGGCCCGGAAGATTGACAAGAGGCCCCAGCAGGACGTCCTGTCCCCAAAGACCTGTCTGGATGGCCAGGGCCTCCACCGGGCCGTTAAAAAATGACTCAGCTGTGGGGAACCCTGCTGCACCTGGACTCAGAACCCCTGGACATGCTGCCAGCACCACCGTCCCCGACGGACCCCAAAGAGCAGAGCCAGGTAGGGCAGGATCCCCGCGTTGCGGGTGGGTTCCCCACCGACTTGGTAGCAGCCTGTGCTGATGCTGCTAGGGCCTTTGACTGGGCCTTCATCCCCCCGACACTCCTCATCTTGAGTGGCGGGCTCCCCCTGTTGGGGTAAAACCCCCTACGCTTGTCGAGCAGAGCAAGGAGGCCTGACCCCTGCCCAGCCTGCAGCCAAGCCTGAGCCGTAATCGGTTCTCAGCATCGCCCTGTCAAGGGCATGGGCATGGTGCTGGTTACTGCACCCACAGAAAGACCTGCATAAACAACCAGAAAAAAAAGAAAAAAAAAAAAACGCTTTTGTGGGCAAAGACCCACTTTATCAGAAGCATCTTTGGCATCTTTGCTCACGAAAGCTCCTGCTCCAATAAATGTGTTATCCTATAAGGAGCCGCAGGACTTCTAGTTGTTTATGCAGATTCAGACTAACACGGCTCCCCCTCTGATACTATTCACAGAAAGACCTGAGCCCTTAAACTGTGGGCGGCCCCAGCTCCAGAGGGGGTCTTGGGCTATTGCTGAAGAAGGTCTTATCCGTTATTCTGTAGCTTGGCCTGCCCTGAGCCCCGGCTTGGCCTTTGCCTTGGCCTAAGCCTCCAGGACTGTTGATACCCTTGTCCTGGGTGAGGGCCTGGACACCTGACTGCTAATTAGCCGGGCTATCTGCCTGAGCCCCCTACACTGTGGCAGGCCAGCCTTGAAACAGGGCCCGACTAGCTGAGGAGCTGGTCGGAGCACCAAGTCGTGAGGTAGCCTGGCCTCCCTCCAGACAGTGACCAGTACGGGAGAGGGGGCCCCTCGGTTCCCACTAAACACGTTTAAAAAAAGAGGCCAAATACAAAAGGACGTTCGTGTGTCTCTGGCAGTGACCTGGTTAAGAGGAGGACATTGGAGCCCGGCCTCCATTTTGTTTACGTGCCTCCGTGACTCAGGGCCGAGGTATTTCACCCTCCCTGGCCTTCATTGCTGTTCCAACCTAACAACCCTGTGCACGTCTGAAGCGCCCGTGCGGGTGGGGCCCTGAAACCTCCAGATCTGAGGCACTGAAGAGCTTCCAGCCGAAACCTTGTTTGAGAGTCCTCATGAAAAAGGCGTATGGAGAGGTCGCTGGAGGCCACTTGCAGGAACAGAACAACACCCTGTCCCAGGCAGGGCTTCAGAAGGGCGGGACAAGCTACTGGGGGTGCAAAAATGGGGATAAAAAAAAATCAGGGAGGAACCAAGGAAACCTGGTGGGAGGATTCGGGGTTACGGCCCGCCCCGAAGACCAGCTCTGTCGGGGGGTCAGCACCAGAGCCTAGAGTCTTCAGAGCGCCTCCCTTCTTCCGCAGGCCCATGGGCCCAGCGTCCCAGGCCAATGCACTTTCTCAGACAGGCAGACCTAATGAGGGGGCAGGCAGAGCGCTGAATGCTGCAGGGCTCCTGCTGAGGGTCCACATGGTGCCATGGCCCGTGGGGAAGCGGATGCCCTCTCTGGGGAGACAGTGGTTAGATCAGCAAGGGGTAAGCCGGGGGTGGGTGGGCAGGTCTGAGCGGTGATCGAGTACCAGCGCCAGCTCCCTGCTGTGGTGGGGGGAGCCCTGAGTCGAGCAGGTCAGAGACAGGCAAGCTAGGGCCAGATCTGGCCCAGAGACTCTGCCCGGAGCGGGAGAAGAGGATCCAAGTGCGCCCCCTCTGGCTGTGGGGGCAAAGTGCTGCCTGGAGGCTTTTCCCTCACCTCCTCGATTGGTTGTAATTGCTGCCTATCCAAACAGCAGCGGGCAGTGCCTGGGAGCAGTGGGGGACATGGACCCATTTGTGTCCCTGGGGAGCTGTAAGCTCCCCCCCGTTTCCAAGACCCCACATCCCACCCGCTCCTGCACCTCCCTTCTGCCCTGACCCCCATAGCCCACCCATACCTGTACCTCCCTGCTACCTTGTCTCCACACCCTAACCCTCTCCTGCACCTCCCTCCTGCCCTGACCCCACACCCCACCTGCTCCTACACCTCCCACCTTCCCAGACCCCTCACCTCATCCGCTCCTGCCCAGACCCCACACCCCACCCTCCCCTACACCTCCCTCCTACCCTGACCCCACACCCCACCTGCTCCTACTACTTCCTCCTACCCTGACCCCACATCCCACCCACCTACACCTACACCTCCCTCTATCCCAGACCCCACACTCCGTTCGCTCCTACACCTCCCTCCTGCCCTGACCCCACACTCCACCCTCTCCTACACCTCCCTCCTGCCCAGACCCCACACCCCACCCTCCCCTACACCTCCCTCCTACCCTGACCCCACACCCCACCTGCTCCTACTACTTCCTCCTACCCTGACCCCACATCCCACCCACCTACACCTACACCTCCCTCCATCCCAGACCCCACACTCCGTTCGCTCCTACACCTCCCTCCTGCCCAGACCCCACACCCCACCCTCCCCTACACCTCCCTCCTACCCTGACCCCACACCCCACCCGTGCCTGCGCCTCCCTCCTGCCCAGACCCCACTCTTCAAGCCTTTTTCCTGGCAACCCCTTCCTTCACACTGAACCCCTCCTATTTAGTTCCACTCCAGAGCGTAGAGGAGTCTCAAAATCTGCTAGCTTGTGTCCCCATAGGCTCTGGGATGTGGGGGAAGTGTGGGGAGTGTCTTTCTCCTTCTCAGATTCTGAGTTGGGGGTCACATCAGTGAAGTTTTTTCCCCTCATGTTTGTGTAGCCCCTGACTGATTTTTGTGTGGGTCAGCAGCCCCCAGCCCAACAAAGGTTCCCTGCCCCTGTAGAAGAGGCTCCTGTACTAAGCTTCAGAGGTCCCAGGTCTCAAGTGAGGGATCTGCAAGCCCCAAATGATGACTGCCGAGTAGGGTTCAGGGTGAACAGCTTTGTGTTTGGCACAAGTGGTCCCATGCACGGAGGTTTATTTCCGACTGTGCCAATCACTCCCTTTCTGACCTGCCCCTGAAAGTGTCTCCGTGGCAAACTGGTCTAATTATAATTCGCAGGGCGGATTGCGTGAGGCTGCCTCCAATCAAAGCCCGTTGCTGCACTTTACAGTCATTCGTCAAGGTTTATATGGCTAAAGAGGTGTCTTTTTAGAGCTGTAACCACTTTTACTGGCATCGGACGTTCTGCCATTGAAGATTACAGTCCTTTTTGAAATGCAGGCCAGGTCTCAGATGTCATTCCAGGGCTCCGTGTGTGATCCCTAGCCCTGAAATTGGGGCTCTTTCGTTTCCCTTCAAGATGCCTTTGCATTTCCCTTTTGATTCGATTTAGAAGTTTAAGGACAGATACGGAACTAGTGGGAAAGTGAACAGTTCCATCAGCTTGAAATCGAAGGAAGGCACTTTGGTTAGTTCCGGTTAAGAAAACCTTGTTGGGGATGTGTGTGTATCTCTCTGTGCCTACTTGGTACCTCTACCCCCTGCTGCTCAGATCCAAGATATGGTGAAATGAATGGGAAAGATCAGCTGCACAGATCGATCTTCTAGCATTTGATTTAGCACTTCAGTAAAAACCCACTACGTTGAACGCTGACGTCAGCGCCCGCCGCCGTCTGTTGCTCCCCCTTCTGTGAGGAAGGGAAACAGATGGGAGCATGTGCTCCCGTTGGCCTCCCTCTGTGCCGTTGCCGTCGCGGCTCCGCTTAAGGTAAACCAACTCCAGTTCGCATTTTGCACAGCTGGAGTTGCGTACCCTAAGCCAAGCTGCCTGGTCTGTAGTATCATTTCTGATAGCGGACTCGTGTCCAAGGAGAAATGGACTCAAGTTTGACATCAGAAATTGTAGTACACAAAAACCTGTAGGAGCACATTTGAACCTACCTGGGCACGCAGGCATGGAGTTAAAAGTAGCCGTTCTTCTATAAAGGAATTTAAAAATCCCAGCTTGGGAGGGAACCTGCAGAATCGGACTTCTCTGCAAATTTGACGCTCTCTCTCTCAGGGCTCTAACAAAGACATGAACAGGATGGGCCATTACCGTCAACACCCAACTGACATCAAAAGCGAAGTATGGGACACTTCGAGCCTAATCAGCCTCATTAGCACCATCACTGGCATTGATAAGTAGCCCCCCCGACATCCTGTCCCTACTTTTTCTGTTCTAAATTGTTCCCCCTTGTTTTCTCCACTCTCAAGAGCCAGTTTTAGCCAATCACTGTTTTTGTAATCCATCTCAGTTATGCCTGGATGGTTCTAATGCTGGATCAGAAAATTTAGCCAGACAGAACCAAGCAGGGGAGACCGTGGGATGCCACGAGCTATGTTTGTGTCATTCCTTCCTGGGTCAGTTTTGCCAGGGGTGTCCTGTATGTGAGGCAGCAGAAGTCTTTGTCTTCCCTAATCGCCAGGATTGGCCCTGCCCACACTCCCAAAGTGCCTGCCATAGGCGTTCTGGGGACGGAGTGTTGCTGCCTCTAGCGGCTGCCCCCCGATGCTCCAGAGCTGAGACATGGGGCATGTCCTCCTTTCTACCCCGGTGCTCCGGAACTGAAGAGGCCTGGCTGGGCCTCGTGGTGCAGCCTTCTCCTCCTGCAGTGCTCTGGAACTAGAGAGGCCGGGCCGGGCCACGTGGTGCACGCTCCTTCCTTGCCACATGCCTCGGGACTGGAAAGGTCGGGTGAAATACTCTTGAGTCAAGTGCGATTAAACCCCTTAGTTCGAATTAAAGTGAAACCTCATGGAATGAGGCAGGGAAGGCAAGGGAAGGCTTTGGAATGAGGTTTAATTGTTAATTCGAACTAAGAGGTTTATCTCAGAATCGCGCTTCTCTGCCGTTTGTAGACGCAGGCAGTTACTTCGGGCTCGTCAGTTTCCAAAATGGCAACCGGCCAGGAATATGCTAATCAAGCGTGGGATATTTAAATCCCATGCTTGATTAGCAATTTCAGTCACCCTCATTAGCCTCCCAAGTTCGAACGAGGGGACTAGTGTAGACGTACCCTAACAGATGTATTGGAGCATAAGCGTTCTTGGGCAAAGACCCACTTCATCAGATGCATGTAGTGGAAATTTCCAGAGTCAGGTATAAATGTGCAAGCAAGAATCAGGCTAGAGATAAGGAGGTAAATTCAGTCAGAGAGGATAAGGCCCACTTCTAGCAGCTGATCTGGAGGTGTGACCACCAAGAGAGGAGAAACTGCTTTTGTAATTGGCTAGCCATTCACAGTCTTTGTTTAATCCAGAGCTGATGGTGTCAAATTTGCAGATGAACTGCAGCTCAGCAGTTTCTCTCTGAAGTCTGGTCCTGAAGTTTTTTTGCTTCAGGATGGCTACCTTTAAATCTGCTATTGTGTGTCCAGGGAGATTGAAGTGTTCTCCTACAGGTTTTTGTATATTGCCATTCCTAATACCTAATTTGTGTCCATTTATTCTTTTGTGTAGGGACTGTCCAGTTTGGCCAATGTATATAGCAGAGGGGCATTGCAGGCACATGATGGCGTATATTACATTGGTAGACATGCAGGTGAATGAGCCAGTGATGTTGTGACTGATCTGGTTAGGTCCTGTGATGGTGTCGCTGATGTAGAGATGTGGGTAGAGTTGGCATCGAGGTTTGTTGCAGGGATTGGATCCTGAGTTACAGTTACTGTGGTGCGGTGTATAGTAGCTGGTGAGAATATGCTTCAGGTTGGCGGGTTGTCTGTGGGCGAGGACTGGCCTGCCTCCCAAGGCCTGTGACAGTGAGGGATCGTTGTGCAGGATGGGTTTTAGATCACTGATGATGCGTTGGAGAGGTTTTAGCTGAGGGCTGTAGGTGATGGCCAGTGGTGTTCTGTTGGTTTCTTTTTTGGGCTTGTCCCGCAGCAGGAGGCTTCCGGGTACATGTCTGGCTCTGTTGATCTGTTTCCTTACTTCCTCGTGTGGGTATTGTAGTTTCAAGAATGCTTGTTGAAGAGCTTGTAGGTGTTGGAGCAAATGTGGTTGTACCTCAGTGCTTGGCTGCAGACAATGGATCGTGTGGTGTGTCCAGGATGGAAGCTGGAGGCATGAAGGTAGGTATAGCAGGCAGTAGGTTGTCGTTCTAGAGTGGTGTTTATGTGACCGTCACTTATTTGTACCGTGATACTTGACCCCAGCAACTGGGATTCCCCCATTGGTGGGTGGCCCACCTTAGCCCCAGCTCAGCATGCTTCCCTAGAGGGGAGCAGCCTGCCTGGGCTGCAGTCTACGGGAGAAGGCAGGAATGAGGAGAGAATGCGTTGGAGCTTGTTTGAGACCATTCTGGTCTTCTTGGGGGAGGAGGCACAGCCTTCCCCAGCCTATGTGATGTGCCACTCCTGCATTTGTTCTTACTGAATTTCATCCTGGATATTTCAAACCATTTCTCAGCTGTGTCCCTCTCGTTGGAAATGTGAATCTTGTCCTTCAAAGCCCTTGACTCTCCCCCCTCCCACCTTTACAGTTGATATCGCCTGCGGTGACATTGTGCGGGAGGAGGCAGGGGAGAGGGCTCTTTCCATTCTTGCAGCCAGGGATCCATTCTGGTTGGGCAGTCACTGGTTACTGTGTTGTGCTGGGTGTGACCCCTACTGCCCTATGCAGGGCTGCAGAGACTCTGTGTGTATCTCTGTGTGCAGCACGCAGCTAGGGATGGGTCCCACAGGGGAGGCACGGCCCAGCCACCTGACACCTGAGCTAGGTGGAGGAATCTGAAGAAAGCAAGAGGCAGGGGTTGCCTGGGAGCTGAGGGACCAGTTGCTGGGATTGTAGGTTAGTCTTGGCTGGGGAGGATGAGGAGAGTAGTCTGAGAGCAGGAAAGGGGGGTTCAGGGCCCGTGAGCCCTTTCCCCCAAGAGAAATCATAGAATCATAGAATAATAGGACTGGAAGGGACCTCAAGAGGTCATCTAGTCCAGCCCCCCCGCCCTCAAGGCAGGACCAAGCTCCACCTACACCATCCCTGACAGATGTCTATCTAACCTATTCTTAAATATCTCCAGAGGGAGATTCCACCACCTCCCTTGGCAATTTATTCCAATATTTGACCACCCTGACAGTTAGGAATTTTTTCCTAATGTCCAATCTAAACCTCTCCTGCTGCACTTTAAGCCCATTACTCCTTGTCCTGTCCTCAGAAACCAAGAGGAACAAATTTTCTCCTTCCTCCTTGTGACACCCTTTTAGATATTTGAAAACCGCTATCATGTCCCCCCTTAATCTTCTTTTTTCCAAACTAAACAAGCCCAGTTCATGAAGCCTGGCTTCATAGGTCATGTTCTCTAGACCTTTAATCATTCTTGTCGCTCTTCTCTGTACCCTTTCCAATTTCTCCACATCTTTCTTGAAATGTGGCGCCCAGAACTGGACACAGTACTCCAGCTGAGGCCTAACTAGTGCAGAGTAGAGCGGCAGAATGACTTCACGAGTTTTGCTTACAACACACCTGTTGATACAACCTAGAATCATATTTGCTTTTTTGGCAACAGCATCACACTGTTGACTCATATTCAACTTGTGGTCCACTATGACCCCTAGATCCCTTTCTGCCATGCTCCTTCCTAGACAGTCGCTTCCCATCTTGTATGTATGGAACTGATTGTTCCTTCCTAAGTGGAGCACTTTGCATTTCTCTTTATTAAACCTCATCCGGTTTACCTCTGACCATTTCTCTAACTTGCTAAGGTCATTTTGAATTATGTCCCTATCCTCCAAAGAAGTCGCAACCCCACCCAGTTTGGTATCATCCGCAAACTTAATAAGCGTACTCTCTATCCCAATATCTACATCATTGATGAAGATATTGAACAGTACGGGTCCCAAAACAGAATAAGGCTGCCTACCCTGGCTCCTGTGTTAACATTGCTCCTATGCTATGCTGTATCTCTGAGAACTAATCAAACCTTCTACTCCGCTGGACGGATGACAGTCCGGCTGAGGATGCGGGAGCGGGGTCGGAAGCTCCCCAACTAGCTGTCACACCTACAGCTTTTGGGAGTGTACTCTCTGTGCCTTGTCCTAATAACTGATTAGACAGGATTGGACCTAGAACTGAACCCCATGGGGCCCTTCCAGCTTGACTGTGGACCACCGATAAATACTCTCTGGGAATGGTTGTCCATCTAGTCATCACTCCACGTGACCATAGCTCCATCTTGTTTGTTTGTGGGATAGTCATGCAAAAAAGTATCATAGCCCTGACTAAAAATAAGAAATATTACACCTACGACTTTTTCACTATCCATGAGGTTTATTATCTTGTAAAAAAATCTATTAGGTTTCTTTGACACCCTTTGTTTTTGAGACATCCATCCTCTTCCTTATCACTTTATCTTCTAGGTGTCTGCAAATTGATTCCTCTGTTGTGTTTCTGGAATGGTGCCCATGACTTTGCTGTACTGTAGTTTGTCTATGAGGGCAGAACGGCTGCCGTCAGTTATCTCTGCAAAGTCCTTGTGAAATCAACCGAGAAGTGGACGTGACTTTTGAGCAGTAGGTGAGCAGACAGGGGCAAGGAAGTGAGGAAAAATGGAAGGAATTGAGCTTGAGTGCGATCCAAAACCTCAATATGACATGGGACTGTTTTTGCCCACGGCCCTAAATCTTGTGAGCTCACCTCCAGCATTGCGAAATGAGTGCAAAGGTGGTGTCAAGAAGAACTGGTTGACATTTCACCGCTCCCAATGTTGTCCTGAAAGGTGGCCTTCTAGGTAACTGCTTTGTGTTACATGTTTCTGGAGGTCCCATCGGAGAAGAGCAGAAGAACATTCTGGGAAAAGGAGCACTCTTTGGAAAGCAGCATCTCTGTTGGAGAGTTTCTTTTTCAAAATACTCTCATAAAATCATAGAACAGTACAACTGGAAGGGAGCTCAACCAGAGGTCATTGAGTCCAGTCTCCTTCCCCCATGACTGAACCAAGCACCATCAAGACCATCCCTGACAGGTGTCTATCCAACTTGCTCACAAATGTCTCCCGTGCTGGAGATTCCACAACCGCCCTAGGCATATAAACATCAAAACGGCCGTACAGGTGAGACCAAAGGTCCATCTAGCTCAGTGTCTTGTCTGGAAACAGCAGCCGATGCCAGGAGTCCCAGAGAGAGTGAACAGAACAAGAAATCATCACATGATCCCTCTCCTGTCATCCATTTCCATCCTCTCACAAACAGAGGGTAGGGGCACCATTGCTACCTATCCTGGCTAAGACCTGTCGATGGACCTGTCCTCCATGAATGTCTCTAGTTTGAATGTGCCCAGCGGGTAGTGATCAATGTCTGGATGTCAGGATGGCAGTCGGTTTCTAGCAGAGTGCCCCAAGTATCGGTTCTGTTTTGTTCAATGTCTTTATTAATGATCTGGATGAGGGGATGGATTGCACCCTCAGCAAATTAGCAGATGACACTATGCTAGGGAGAGAGATATACACTTGAGGGCAGGTATAGGGTCCAGAGTGACCTAGACACATTGGAGGATTGGGCCACAAGAAATCTGATGAGGTTCAACAAGGACAAGTGCAAAATCCTGCACTTGGGACAGAAGAATCCCCAGCATTGTTACACGCTGGGGACCAACCAGCTAAGTAGTAGTTCTGCAGAAAAGGACCTGGGGGTTACAGTGGATAAAAAACTGGATATGAGTCAACTGTGTGGCCTTGTAGCCAAGAAGGCGAATGGCATATTAAGTTTCATTAAGAGGAGAATTGCCAGTTGATCCAGAGATGTGATTATTCCCCTTTATTCAGCTCTGGTGAGGCCACATCTGGAGTATTATGTGTAGTTCTGGGCCCCCCACCACAAAAAGGATGTGGATGCATTGGAGAGGGTAAAGGGGAGGGCAAGGAAAATGATTAGGGGGCTGGAGCATATGACCTATGAGAAGAAGCTGAGGGAGTTGGTTCTGTTTAGTCTGCAGAAGCGAAGAGCGAGGGGGGATTTGAGAGCAGCCTTCAACTTCCTGAAGGGAGGTTCCAAAGAGGCTGGAGAGAGGCTGTTCTCAGTAGTGAGGGATGGCAGAACAAGGAGCAATGGTCTCAAGTTGAAGTGGGAGAGGTCCAGGTTGGATATTAGGAAAAAGTATTTCACTAGGAGGGTGGCGAAGCACTGGAATGGGTTACCTAGGGAAGTAATGTAGTCTCCATCCCTAAATGTGTTTAAGTCTCGGCTTGACAAAGCCCTGACTGGGTTGATTCAGTTGGGGTTGGTCCTGCCTAGAGCAGGGGGCTGGTCTTGATGACCTTCTGAGGTCTCTTCCAGCTCTATGGTTCTATGATTCAGCTGTTTGGCCAATGTGACATTTAGGAAATGTTTCCCAATGTTCTACCTAAACCTCTCCTGCAGTAGTTTAAGCCCATTGCTTCTTGCCTTGTCCTCAGAGGGCAAGGAGAACCATTTTATTCCCTCTTGCTTGAATCACGCTTTGAGATACACTGCCAAATACGTGCCAGAGAGATGTTGGCCAGAACATTCATCCTGGAAAAGGGAAAACTCTTCAGAAAGAGGGCTGCTGTGGGAGAGTTTCTTATTCCAAATGCACTCAAACAACACGCCCGAGAGACATTGCTTTAAATATTCATCCTTATCCCCTGGAGGAGCGGCTGTGATGGAAATGTGGTGTGGTTTGCCCTACAGACAAATGGCCAGGTGAGTAAAGGTTTTCCAGGATTTCTCTATGTGAATAATTCCTGGTGAACCCCCCCCCCCTCGACTCTGGAGAAGGCAAGCTTCATAGGAGAGGGAGAATGATTGGTGGAGCTCAGGCTGAGAAGAACTTTTTAGTGACCAGCAAAACTTTCACTATTCTCTAGAAGCAACGCAATGGAGTCCCAGAAGGTGCTCTGCCATGCAAGAAGTTTGAGCTAGAGTTTACGTTGCTAAACAGGTCAGCAGGGTGGAACACTTAATGCTGAAAACTAATTCAAGAACTAAATTGTTCTTTCACTCTAGACCTTCAAACCTTGAAATTTGAGAACTGTCTGGTGCTGCCGGGTCTTTAGGGATGAATTTTGATGATCACAGTTTTTAAGCCCGGAGGGAGGAACAAGGAGAACAAGAAGACCGACACTATCATGCAACAGAATCTTTAATGCAAGAGATATTTTCAGAACACAGTGACAGGAGTAAATACGACAGAGTAGATAGAAGGTATTTCCAGTGGTTCCAGAAAGACTGTGACATATCACCCGTCCCAGTGAGACGTATTTCAGAGAATGGGTTCTTTGAGTTGCAGCTTCAGAGATTGGCAAACAAGACCCATGTTCAACAGTTTTAAATCCCCTTTTTACCCCGTGGAAAGTGAGAGAAAGCTAAACAAAAGGAGAGGACCACTCAGTGTCTCCATTTTAGAATTGCCTCAGGGAAGCTCAAAGAGAGGAGCTAAGTGTACGGATGGATGGAATGGGTAGAACACGTCGGTCCTGGTTGTCCTTGATGGCAACATCTCTGCCCCCCACCTTCGGCGACTTACAAAGACAATCGGTGTAACTGAGACATTTCCTAGGGCCCCGTTTCCGACACCTGGCAGGGTCGGTGGGAGCAGCCTGCGTGTCACTCAGAAAGAGCCCACAGATGAGGAGGAGACTCAGAGTGTGGCTGGCAAAGCAGGAGCAGAAGGAGCTATGAAGCGTGAGGGAAGAAATGCAGTCTGGCTACCAGACCCAGGGACTGAGCACACACAGCTCCCACTGAGCTCAGCTGGAGCCGTGTTTGCCCAGCCCGTCTGAAAGCGAAGCCCCAAAGCTCAGGAGGGAACCTGTATCCGGCCGTTCATTTCCTGGTTCTGCCACGGATGGTCCTGCTGGGTTTAGCAAGGCCCACAGTATCCACCAAGATAACTGTGGCAGGACACCCCAGAGCCATACAATCTCCTGGAACCGTAAAAGCCTGGGTAACCGCAGTATCTCCCATAGCCATAATAGCCTGGGTAGCCGCAGTATCCACCATAGCCATAATAGCCCGGGTAGCCGCAATATCCCCCATATCCGCAACCTCCTAGGTAACCTCCGAATCCCCCAAATTTCCTTAAACCATAAAATCCTCCATTGCCACCCACTCCCCCCAAACCCAGTGAGCTCCCGTAGCCGACTCCGAGCGCAGGATCTTCTACGGCTCCCACCGTGCTCTGCTGAGGGTGAGTCTCGAGAATTGGTCCTGGGAGAGTCACGTCAACTGGGGTGGGTATGATCGTCACGTGAGAATCGGGGCACTGCCGAACGCACGGCTCGTTGCAGCTGACGGAGATGGGGCTGGGCCGGGCCACCCCGCATTCTGGATAGCACAGGCT
Organism: Pelodiscus sinensis; assembly: GCF_049634645.1. Taxonomy (NCBI): domain Eukaryota; kingdom Metazoa; phylum Chordata; order Testudines; family Trionychidae; genus Pelodiscus; species Pelodiscus sinensis. The sequence continues at coordinate 1,321,082 of NC_134711.1, forward strand.
GGAGAAAGTCATCTCTGTGGGATGCAGGTCAGCCTGGAACACACAGCAGGGGGTAGAGTGAAGAGACGCGACACATGACAATGTAAGAAAGGCTTCAAAGGGGGGTGGGCCTTGAGAGCGAAAGGAGGGTGGACAGAGAACCTGTGTCCCTGGCCCTGGCCGTGCATTTGGTCCTATAAATACTTTCCACACCTGTTGCCCACTCCCACTACACACCACCGGCCCAAGGGAGCCCCTCTGGACTTTGACCTCCACATGGCAAACACTCGCATCCGGTATCACAATGTGACTCTTTGATTTTTCCAAACCTTGGGAGTCACAAAAACTTGCTGGGGAATAAAGAGAAACACCTTCCACGGGCATTTCTGCTGAGAGGAACAAGGGAATTGCCCCTTGTCAGCTTAATCCCGTCTCCTCTCTCTGCTAATGAGGGTCTGTACCTGCTTCAAAAGAACCCAGAGGTCCATTGAATCGGCCCTTTCTGGACTAAACTGGGGAAATTTCTTCCTGATGCAGGTCAGTGAAAGAGCAATATGGGACTTTCTGCAGTAATTGAAAAGATTGATATCCTCTAATTCTATTTCCCAGAAATTCAATTTCCTCTATTGCCCTTTGAATCCTTTGGATTAGCTTCACATTGGAAGTACTCCACTGAAGAAGTCCACCAGATAGTTATGGAAGACCCCCCGATCCCTAATAAAGGTCACAGAAAGCAAAGGCAGGAGTCGTTGTGAAATGAAGAGGCCCTACCATGATGTCCCTCAAATTCGAGAGCGAGCGAGTGGAATTGGACTTACCCGGTTCAGTGAGGAGATGAAGTCCAAAGAAGTGTTTGGAAGAGCTCTGAGTCGTGAGCGCTTTTATACAGTTCCTAGGACAGCCTGGAGGATCTGAGATGCCGTGTGTGGAGGAGGTCCTAGGTCGTTACCAAACACACTTGATTAGCTTGTTAAATTCTCCTTTTTATGGAGCTGCTTTCATTAGGGCTTTTGATTATTAGCTTAATTTCAGCCTCAGTGGACGTGACATTCATGTTGCATCTTCAGCTTTCTTTCATGTTCAAGTTGTACCGGCCAGTGACATTTCTCGTGTCATTACACCAACTTTACTGGGGCTGCAACGAGATTGAGAGTCACGGTGATTCAGGGCAGTATGAGTTGCACACCTGGCTGTCACGAAATGATCGCAAAATGGGCTTTTGAATGAGGGTCACTGGGCAGTTCATTTTCTTCCTGTCAGGAAGGAGGGAGCTATTTTTCTACCTTTTCCATTCCAAATAATTCATATTAGGAAAACCGTTTCCCTAGGCGGGTGGGAAAGCACTGGGTTGGGTTCCTTAGGGAGGGGGTGGAATCTCCATCCTTAGAGGTTTTTTAGTCCCGGCTTGACAAATCTCCGGCTGGGAAGATTGAGTTGGGATTTGTCCTGCGTTGGGCAGGGAGCTGGACTCGATGACTCCTGTGGTCTCAATCAGCCCGCACATTCTATGGTTCTCAGCTGGGCTCACCGGACTAGCCAGGGCTGCCAATGCCAGGCCCAGGCCCGTAAGATTGGCAAGAGGCCCCAGCAGCATGTCCTGTCCCCAAAGACCTGCCTGGATGGCCAGGGCCTCCACCGGGCCCTGAAAAAAGGACTCAGCTATGGGGAACCCTGCTGCACCTGGACCCAGAATTCCTGGACATGCTGCCAGCACCACCGTCCCCGAAGGACCCCGAAGAGCAGAGCCAGGTAGGGCAGGATCCCCGCGTTGCGGGTGGGTTCCCCACTGACTTGGTAGCAGCCTGTGCTGATGCTGCTAGGGCCTTGGACTGGGCCTTCATCCCCCCGACACACCTCATCTTGACTGGCGGGCTCCCCCTGTTGGGGTGAAACCCGCTACGCTTGTCGAGCAGAGCAAGGAGGCCTGACCCGTGCCCCGCCTGCAGCCAGGCCTGAGCCGTTATCGGTTCTCAGCATCGCCCTGCCAAGGGCCTGGGCATGGCGCTGGTTACTGCGCCCACAGAAAGACCTGCATAAACAACCAGAAAAAAAAAAAAAAAAAAAAAAAAAAAAAAAAGCTTTTGTGGGCAAAGACCCACTTTATCAGAAGCATCTTTGGCATCTTTGCCCACGAAAGCTCCTGCTCCAGTAAATGTGTTATCCTATAAGGAGCCGCAGGACTTCTCGTTGTTTATGCAGATTCAGACTAACACGGCTCCCCCTCTGATACTATTCACAGAAAGACCTGAGCCCTTAAACTGTGGGCGGCCCCAGCTCCAGAGGGGGTCTTGGGCTATTACTGAAGAAGGTCTTATCCGTTATTCTGTAGCTTGGCCTGCCCTGAGCCCCGGCTGGGCCTGTGCCTTGGCCTAAGCCTCCAGGACTGTTGATACCCTTGTTCTGGGTGAGGGCCTGGACACCTGACTGCTAATTAGCCGGGCTATCTGCCTGAGCCTCCTACACTGTGGCGGGCCAGCCCTGAAACAGGGCCCGACTAGCTGAGGAGCTGGTCGGAGCACCAAGTCGTGAGGTAGCCTGGCCTCCCTCTGACAGTGACCAGTACGGGAGAGGGGGACCTTCGGTTCCCACTAAACACGTTTAAAAAAAGAGGCCAAATACAAAAGGACGTTCGTGTGTCTCTGGCAGTGACCTGGTTAAGGGGAGGACATTGGAGCCCGGCCTCCATTTTGTTTACGTGCCTCCGTGACTCAGGGCCGAGGTATTTCACCCTCCCTGGCCTTCATTGCTGTTCCAACCTAACAACCCTGTGCACGTCTGAAGCGCCCGTGCGGGTGGGGCCCTGAAACCTCCAGATCTGAGGCACTGAAGAGCTTCCAGCCGAAACCTTGTTTGAGAAGCCTCATGAAAGAGGCGTATGGAGAGGTCGTTGGAGGCCACTGGCAGGAACAGAACAGCACCCTGTCCCAGGCAGGGCTGTAGGAGGGCAGGACAAGCTACTGGGTGTGCAAAAATGGGGAGCAAAACAAAAAAAATGTCAGGGAGGAACCAGGGAAATATGGTGGGAGGGTTCACGGGTTACAGACCGCCCCTAAGACCAGCTCTGTAGGGGTGTCAGCACCAGAGCCAAGCGTCCTCAGAGCACCCCCCTTCCTCCGCCGGCCCACAGGCCCATGCGCCCAGCATCCCAGGCCAATCCAGTTTCTCAGGCAGGCAGACCCTAATGCTGAATTCTGTAGGGTTCCTGCTGAGCATCCACATGGTGCTGTAACACCTGGGGCAGCGGATGCCCTCGCTGGGGATGACAGTGATTAGATCAGCAAGGGGGCAAACCGGGGGTGGGTGGGCAGGTCTGAGCAGTGATCGAGCACCAGCGCCAGCTCCCTGCTGTGATGGGGGGAGCCCAGAGCCGCGCAGGGCAGAGTCAGGGAATCTAGGGCCAGATCCAGCCCAGGGGCTCTGCCCGGAGCGGGAGAAGAGGATCCAAATGCCCCCTTCTGCCTGTGGGGGCAAAGTGCTGCCTGGAGGCTTTTCCCTCACCTCTTCGACTGGCTGTAATTACAACCAATAGGAGGAGCTGTGGGCGGTGCCTGGGAGCAGTTCGGTCATGGAGCCATGTGTGTCCCTGGGGAGCTGTAGCAGGTTAGCACCCCCTAATTTCCTAGACACCACACATGATACCCCACCGATTCCTACACCTCCCTCCTGGCCAGACCTCGCAGCCCACCAGTTCCTGCACCTCCTTCCTGCCCAGACCCCGCACACCACCCGTTCCTGCACCTCTTTCCTGCACAGAACCCGCACCCCACTGGTTTCTGCACCTCCCTCCTGCCCAGACCCCGCACTCCACCAGTTCCTGCTCCTCCCTCCTGGCTAGACCCCACACTTCAAGCTTTCTTCCTGGCAGCCACTTTCTACACACTGAACCCCGCATATGTAGCTCCACTCCAGAACCTAGAGGAGCCACAATATCTGCTAGCCTTGGGCTCCCTAGGCTTTGGGATGTGGGAGAAATGTGGGGAGTGTCTTTCTCCTTCTCAGTTTCTGAGGTCACATAAGTGAAGTTTTTTTCCCTCATGTTCGTTTAGCCCCTGACTGATTTTTCTGTGGGTCAGCAGCCCCAGATCCATCAAACATTCCCTGCCCCTGTAGAAGAGGCTCCTGCACTAAGCTTCAGAAGTCCCATGTTCAATTCTACCTATTGTTACCGAGAAGAGGAAAGAGCCCCCTCAGAATCACTGGGGTAACAAAGCAGGGAAGGAATAACAATCTGCATGAAGAATTTTCAGAGGGAATAAGACAATATGAGACTCCTCAAATATAAATTCCCACCACAAAGCCAACCCCCACAAGTAAGGTGGTGGATTGTAACACTCAGTGGTTGATCATTCTCACCCTTGCATCAGGAGATGCTTCACCGAAACGTTCCCCAAATTATCAAAGGAATTTTTTTTAAAATTGTAGAATGAGCCTCTGTCCACATTAATCTGAGGCTAGTGTGGGATCTGCAAGCCCCAAATTGTCAGTGATCAGTAGGGGTAAGGGTGAACAGGTTAGTGTTTGGCAAGAGTGGTCCCAACTACGGGGGTTTATTTCCAACTGTGCCAATCATCCCCCTCCCTGACCTGCTCCTGAAAGTTCCTCCGTGGCAAACTGGTATAATTATAACTCACAGGGTGGATTGCATGAGGCTGCCTCCGATCAAAGCCCGTTGCTGCATTTTACAGCCATTCATTGAGATTTATATGGTCAAAGAGGTGTCTTTTTAGAGTCGTACTAACTTTTACTGGCATGAGATGTTCTGTCATTGAAGATTACATTCCGTTTGGAAATGCAGGCCAGGTCTCAGATGTCATTCCAGGGCTCCGTGTGTTATCCCTAGCCTTGAAATTGGGGCTCTTTCATGTCCCTTCAAGGTGCCTTTGCATTTCCCTTTTGTATCGATTTAAAAGTTTAAGGACAGATACGGAACTAGTGGGAACGAGAAGAGTTCCATCAGCGTGAAATCGAAGCTCCGGTTAAGAAAACCTTATTTTGGGTGTATGTGTATCTCTCTGTGCCTACTTGGTATCTCTACCCTCTGGTGCTCAGATCCAAGGTATGGTGAAATGAATGGGAAAGATCAGCTGCACAGGTCGATCTTCCAGCATTTGATTTAGCAGTTTCAGAATAGACCCGCTATATTGTGTTTCTCCTCCTTCTGTGAGGAAGGGAAGCTGATGGGAGCATGTGCTCCTGTTGGCCTCCCGCTGTGTGGATGCAGTCAGGGCTCCACTTAAGGTAAGACTACTCCAGCCTGCATTTTGCACAGCTGGAGTTGTGTACCCTAAGCCAAACTGCCTGGTCTATAGTATCATTTCTGATAGTGGACTCGTGTCCAAGGAGAAATGGACAGAAGTTTGACATCGGAAGTTGTAATACAGAAAAACCTGTAAGAGCACATTTGAACTCATTGTTTTTTAAAGTTACAGACTAACTCAGCTCCCCCTCTGAGACTTGTGTAACTCATGTATCTGTAATGCCAAGAGCTGTAAAAATGTACAATGTGCGTGATCATATGGAAAAACCCTGAAGAAGGTGCCCTATGCGAAAAGCCTTTGTGATACTGGTATTTCACAGTTGATGCCTGTAACTTGTCGTGGAACTTTTCACAGGAGAACAGGCCTTGCGGCAGTGATTTGCTGTCTGAAAAGGGAAACTGAGGCACATTCTCATATTGTCCTGGCTAAATGCCAAGATTCCAACTCAGTGAAGGACAATCATGCATTAATGGATGTTACCTGCATTTCAAAGATTTGCAAGTTATTTTCTTCACAAAACATACAGGAACCATGGTGCAAGAGCGGATCCAGTCCACCATTGTTCTAACCCAGTTTCACCTTGAGTTTGGAAAAGGATTCAATAATATCGATGCTTCCCTAGTGAACCTTCCAGCGAGAGAGCCTGTTTTAGCCAATCACGGTTTTCATTATCCATCTCGGTTATGGCCAGATTGGTCTAATGCTGGATCAGAACCTATAGCCAAACAGAACCAAGCAGGGGAGACAGGGGGATGCCACAAGCTATGTTTGTGTCATTCCTTCCTGTATCAGACTCCCGGGGCATCCTGTATACAAGGCAGGGGAAGACTTTGTCTTCGATCATCGCCAGGATTGGCCCTGTCCACACGCCGCCCCCAGAGTGCGTGCCTTAGGTGTTCTGGGGGTGGAGTGTTGCTCCCCCTAGTGCCTGCCCTCCTGATGCTCCAGAGCTGAGCCATGGGGAACGTTCTTCTCTCTCCCCTAGTGCTCCGGAACTGGAGAGATTGGGCCAGGCCAGGCTGGACCTCGTGGTATGCCCTTCTCCCTCCTGCGGTGCTCCAGAACGGGAGAGGCCAGGTGACATCCTCATATTTACCATCCTCAACTATGGTCCCAAACCCATTTCCGCAGTGCTGCCTCCTAAGTACGCCATTTTGTATGTGAGCAACTGATTGTTCCTTCGTAAGCATTTGTCTATGAGTGGTGGGTGAATTACTGGTGGGGGAGGCTAGCCCCCAGCCAACCCTCCACCCCCATGAGGAACTGCCCTCTCCCTGCCAGATCCCAGATCACCCTCTTCTCATGGTTGCCAGACTCCCCTCCCAGAGTGTTGGGTGGGTGCTGTGTCCTCCCCCCCCCCAGACTCTGAGCACAGGACTGGTGTGACCCTCCCCCCATCCCTCTGAAGTACAGGGCAGTCAACCCTCCCTTCCTCCCTCCCTCCAAGTTCCAGGTGGTATGACCCCAGCAACTGGGATTCCCCCATTGGTGAGTGATCCCAGTCACCCCCAGGTCCGAGCCACCATAGACCCAGTTAGGCATGCTTCCCTGGAGGGGAGCAGCTTGCCTGAGCTGCAGTTTATGGGAAAAGGCGGGAACTTGGGTTGTAGCATGGGTGAGACCATTCTGGGCTTCTTGGGGGAGGAGGAACAGCCTTCCCTAGCCTATGTGACGTGCCACTCCTGCATTTGTTCTTACTGAATTTCATGCTGGATACTTTCTCAGGACTGTCCATCTCATTGGAAATGTGAATCTTGTCCTTTGAAGTGCTGGACTATCTCCCTTTCCACTTCTTCAGTTGATATCACCTGGGGGGGGGGGCGGATGCTGTCTACTCACGTGGCCCTGCATCCACTCTAGTTGGGCAGTCGCTGGTTGCTGTGTTGTGCTGGTTGTGACCCCTACTGCCCTATTCTGGGCTGCAGAGACTCTGGGTGTGTCTGTGTGTGCAGCACCCATCTGGAGATGGGTCCCGCAGGGGAGAGACGCAGGAAGTAGCCCAGCCATCTGACACCTGAGCTAGGTGGAGGAATCTGAAGAAAGCCAGAGGCTGGGGAAGTTGAGGAGAGTACGCTGAGAGCAAGAAAGGGTGGTATAGGGCCCGTGAGCCCTTTCCCCCAGGAGGAATAAGGATGCCTACCCTGGCTCCTGTGTTAACATCACTCCTACCCTACACTGTATCTCTGAGAACAAATCAAACCTACTACACAGGCCGGATGAGAGTCACATCTGGCTGCAGATTCGGTGCGGGGTCGGGAGCTCCCCGACGCGCCGTCACACCTACAGTGTTTGGGAGTGTACTCTTTGTGCCTTGTCCTAATAACTGATTGGACAGGATTGGACCTAGAACTGAACCTCATGGGGCCCTTCCAGCTTGACTGTGGACCACCGATAAATACTCTCTGGGAATGGATGTCCATCCAGTCATGACTCCACACGACCGTAGCTCCATCTTGTTTGTTTGTGGGAAGATGATGCAAAAAAAATCATAGCCCAGACTAAAAATAAGAAATACTAGACCTACCACTTCCCCAGTATCCATGATGTTTATTATCCTGTAAAAAAATCTATTAGGTTTCTTTGACATCCTTTCTTTTTGAGACATCCATCCTCTTCCTTATCACTTTATCTTCTAGGTGTCTGCAAATTGATTCCTCCGTTGTGTTTCTGGAATCGTGCCCATGACTTTGCTGTACTGTAGTTTGTCTATGCCGTCAGTTATCTCTTCAAAGTCCTAGTAAAATCACCTGAGAAGTGGACATGACTTTTGAGCAGTAGGTGAGCAGACAGGGGCAAGGAAGTGAGGAAAAATGGAAGGAATTGAGCTTGAGTGCGATCCAAAACCTCAATATGACATGGGACTGTTTTTGCCCACGGCCCTAAATCTTGTGAGCTCACCTCCAGCATTGCGAAATGAGTGCAAAGGTGGTGTCAAGAAGAACTGGTTGACATTTCACCGCTCCCAATGTTGTCCTGAAAGGTGGCATTCTAGGTAACTGCTTTGTGTTACATGTTTCTGGAGGTCCCATCGGAGAAGAGCAGAAGAGCATTCTGGGAAAAGGAGCACTCTTTGGAAAGCAGCATCTCTGTTGGAGAGTTTCTTTTTCAAAATACTCATAAAATCATAGAACAGTACAACTGGAAGCGAGGTCAACCAGAGGTCATCGAGTCCAGTCTCCAGCCCCCATGACTGAACCAAGCACCATCAAGACCATCCCTGACAGGTGTCTATCCAACTTGCTCACAAATGTCTCCCGCGCTGGAGATTCCACAACCCCCCTAGGCATATAAACATCAAAACGGCCATACTGGTGAGACCAAAGGTCCATCTAGCTCAGTGTCTTGTCTGGAAACAGCAGCCGATGCCAGGAGTCCCAGAGAGAGCGAACAGAACAAGAAATCATCACATGATCCCTCTCCTGTCATCCATTTCCATCCTCTCACAAACAGAGGGTAGGGGCACCATTGCTACCTATCCTCGTTAAGACCTGCCGATGGACCTGTCCTCCATGAATGTCTCTAGTTTGATCACTACCCGCTGGGCACATTCAATGTCTCGATGTCAGGCTGGCGGTCGGTTTCTAGCAGAGTGCCCCAAGGATCGGTTCTAGGACCGGTTTTGTTCAATGTCTTTATTAATGACCTGGATGAGGGGATGGATTGCACCCTCAGCAAGTTAGCAGATGACACTACGCTAGGGAGAGAGATATACGCTGGAGGGCAGGGATAGGGTCCAGAGTGACCTAGACACATTGGAGGATTGGGCCACAAGAAATCTGATGAGGTTCAACAAGGACAAGTGCAAAATCCTGCACTTGGGACAGAAGAATCCCCAGCATTGTTACACGCTGGGGACCAACCAGCTAAGTAATAGTTCTGTAGAAAAGGACCTGGGGCTTACAGTGGATAAAAAACTGGATATGAGTCAACTGTGTGGCCTTGTAGCCAAGAAGGCTAATGGCATATTAGGGTGTATTAAGAAGAGCATTGCCAGTTGATCCAGAGATGTGATTATTCCCCTTTATTCAGCTCTGGTGAGGCCACATCTGGAGTATTATGTGTAGTTCTGGGCCCCCCACCACAAAAAGGATGTGGATGCATTGGAGAGGGTAAAGGGGAGGGCAAGGAAAATGATTAGAGGGCTGGAGCGTATGACCTATGAGGAGAGGCTGAGGGAGTTGGGTCTGTTTAGTGTGCAGAAGCGAAGAGCGAGGGGGGATTTGAGAGCAGCCTTCAACTTCCTGAAGGGAGGTTCCAAAGAGGCTGGAGAGAGGCTGTTCTCAGTGGTGACAGATGGCAGGACAAGGAGCAATGGTCTCAAGTTGAAGTGGGAGAGGTCCAGGTTGGATATTAGGAAAAAGTATTTCACTAGGAGGGTGGCGAAGCACTGGAATGGGTTACCTAGGGAAGTAGTGGAGTCTCCATCCCTAAACGTGTTTAAGTCTCGGCTTGACAAAGCCCTGGCCGGGTTGATTTAGTTGGGATTGGTCCTGCCTAGAGCAGGGGGCTGGACTTGATGACCTTCTGAGGTCTCTTCCAGCTCTATGGTTCTATGATTCAGCTGTTTGGCCAATGTGACATTTAGGAAATGTTTCCCAATGTTCTACCTAAACCTCTCCTGCAGCAGTTTAAGCCCATTGCTTCTTGCCTTGTCCTCAGAGGGCAAGGAGAACCATTTTATTCCCTCTTGCTTGAATCCCGCTTTGAGATACACTGCCAAATATGTGCCAGAGAGATGTTGGCCAGAACATTCATCCTGGAAAAGGGAAAACTCTTCAGAAAGAGGGCTGCTGTGGGAGAGTTTCTTATTCCAAATGCACTCAAACAACACGCCCGAGAGACATTGCTTTAAATATTCATCCTTATCCCCTGGAGGAGCGGCTGTGATGGAAATGCAGTGTGGTTTGCCCTACAGACAAACGGCCAGGTGAGTAAAGTTTTTCCAGGATTTCTCTATGTGAATAATGCCTGGTGAACCGCCCCCCCCCCGCCCAGACCCTGGAGAAGGCACGCTTCATAGAAGAGGGAGAATGATTGGTGGAGCTCAGGCTAAGAAGAACTTTCTAGTGACCAGCAAAACTTTCACTGTTCTCTAGAAGCAACGCAGTGGAGTCCCAAAAGGTGCTCTGCCATGCAAGAAGTTTGAGCTAGAGTTTACGTTGCTAAACAGGTCAGCAGGGTGGAACACCACCCCAGTGTGCTGGCCCCTCCTAATGCTGTAAACTAATTCAAGAACTAAATTGTTCTTTCACTCTAGACCTTCAAACCTTGAAATTTGAGAACTGTCTGGTGCTGCCGGGTCTTTAGGGATGAATTTTGATGATCACAGTTTTTAAGCCCGGAGGGAGGAACAAGGAGAACAAGAAGACCGACACTATCATGCAACAGAATCTTTAATGCAAGAGATATTTTCAGAACACAGTGACAGGAGTAAATATGACAGAGTAGATAGAAGGTATTTCCAGTGGTTCCAGAAAGACTGTGACATATCACCAGTCCCAGTGAGGCGTATTTCAGACAATGGGTTCTTTGAGTTGCAGCTTCAGAGATTGGCAAACAAGACCCATCTTCAACAGATTTAAATTCCCTTTTTACCCCGTTGAAAGTGAGAGAAAGCTAAACAAAAGCAGAGGACACTCAGCATGTCCATTCTACAATTGCCTCAGAGAAGCTCAGAGAGGAAAGGGTAGAACACGTCGGTCCTGGTTGTCCTTGACGGCAACGTCTCTGCCCCCCTCCTACGGCAACTTACAATGACAATCGGTGTAACTGAGACATTTCCTCGGGCCCCGTTTCCGACACCTGGCGGGGTCGGTGGGAGCAGCCTGCGTGTCACTCAGAGGGAGTCCACAGGTGAGGAGGAGACTCAGCATGTGGCTGGCAAAGCAGGAGCAGAAGGAGCCATGAAGCGTGAGGGAAGCAATGCAGCCTGGCTACCAGACCCAGGGCTGAGCGCACACAGCTCCCACTGAGCTCAGCTGGAGCCGTGTTTGCCCAGCGCGTCTGAAAGCCAAGCCCCAAAGCTCAGGGGGGAATCTGTATCTGGCCGTTCATTTCCTGGTTCTGCCACGGATGGTCCTGCTGGGTTTAGCAAGGCCCACAGTATCCTCCAAGATAACTGTGGCAGGACACCCCAGAACCGTACAATCTCCTGGAACCGTAAAAGCCTGGGTAACCGCAGTATCTCCCATAGCCGTAATAGCCTGGGTAGCCGCAGTATCCCCCATTACCATAATAGCCTGGGTAGCCGCAGTATCCACCATAGCCATAGTAGCTCGGGTAGCCGCAGTATCCCCCATATCTGCAACCTCCTAGGTAACCTCCGAATCCCCCAAATTTCCTTAAACCATAAAATTCTCCATTGCCACCCACTCTCCCCAAACCCAGTGAGCTCCCATAGCCGACTCCGAGCGCAGGATCTTCTACGGCTCCCACCGTGCTCTGCTGAGGGTGAGTCTCGAGAATTGGTCCTGGGAGAGTCACGTCAACTGGGGTGGGTATGATTGTCACGTGAGAATCGGGGCACTGCCGAACGCACGGCTCGTTGCAGCTGACGGAGATGGGGCTGGGCCGGGCCACCCCACATTCTGGATAGCACAGGCTGGAGAAAGTCATCTCTGTGGGATGCAGGTCAACCTGGAACACACAGCAGGGGGCAGAGTGAAGAGACGTGACAATGAAAGATAGGCTTTAAAGCGGGGTGGGTCCTGAGAGTGAAAGGGGGCTGGACAGAGAACCTGTGTCCCTGGCTCTGGCCCTGGCCGTGCATTTGGTCCTATAAATTCTTTCCACACCTGTTGCCCACTCCCACTACACACCACCGGCCCTGGGGAACCTCTCTGGCCTTTGACCTCTACATGGCAAACACTTGCATCTGGTATCACAATGTGACTCTTTGATTTTTCCAAACCTTGGGAGTCACCAAAACTTGCTGAGGAATAAAGAGAAACACCTTCCACGGGCATTTCTGCTGAGAGGAACAGGGGAATTGCCCCTTGTCAGCATAATCCAGACTCCTGTCTCTGCTAATGAGGGTCTGTACCTGCTTCAAAATAACCCAGAGGTCCATTGAATCGGCCCTTTCTGGACTAACCTGGGGAAATTTCTTCCTGATGCTGGTCAGTGAAAGAGCAAAAAGTGACTTTCTGCCGTAATTGAAAAGATTGATATCCCCTAATTCTATTTCCCAGGAACTCAATTTCCTCTATTGCCCTTTGCATCCTTTGGATTAGCTTCACATTGGAAGTACTCCACCGAAGAAGTCCACCAGATAGTTATGGAAGACCCCCCGATCCCTAATAAAGGTCACAGAAAGCAAAGGCAGGAGTCGTTGTGAAATGAAGAGGCCCTACCATGATGTCCCTCAAATTCGTGCGAGCGAGTGGAATTGGACTTACCCGGTTCAGCGAGGAGATGAAGTCCAGAGAAGTGTTTGGAAGAGCTCTGAGTCGTGAGCGCTTTTATATAGTTCCTAGGACAGCCCGGAGGATCTGAGATGCCATGTGTGGAGGCGGTCCTAGGTCGTTACCAAACACACTTGTTTTGCTTGTTAAATTCTCCTTTTTATGGAGCTCTTTTCATTTGGGCTTCTGATTATTAGCTTAATTTCAGCCTCAGTGGACGTGACATTCATGTTGCATCTTCAGCTTTCTTTCATGTTCAAGTTGTACTGGCCAGCGACATTTCTCGTGTCATTACACCAACTTTACTGGGGCTGCAACGAGATTGAGAGTCAGGGTGATTCAGGGCAGTATGAGTTGCACACCTGGCTGTCACGAAAGGATTCCAAAATGGGCTTTTGAATGAGGGTCACTGGGCAGTTCATTTTATCCCTGTCAGGAAGGAGGGAGCTATTTTTCTACGTTTTCCATTCCAAATCGTTCATATTAGGAAAAACCGTTTCCCTAGGCGGGTGGGAAAGCACTGGGTTGGGTTCCTTAGGGAGGGGGTGGAATCTCCACCCCTAGAGGTTTTTTAGTCCCGGCTTGACAAATCCCCAGCTGGGAAGATTGAGTTGGGATTTGTCCTGCGTTGGGCAGGGGGCTGGACTCGATGACTCCTAAGGTCTCAGCCCGCGCATTCTGTGGTTCTCAGCTGGGCTCACCGGACAGGCCATGGCTGCCAATGCCAGGCCCAGGCTCAGAAGATTGGCAAGAGGCCCCATCAGCATGTCCTGTCCCCAAAGACCTGCCTGGATGGCCAGGGCCTCCGCCGGGCCCTGAAAAAAGGACTCAGCTGTGGGGAACCCTGCTGCACCTGGATCCAGAACCCCTGGACATGCTGCCAGCACCACCCTCCCTGACGGACCCCGAAGAGCAGAGCCAGGTAGGGTAGGATCCCCGTGTTGCGGGTGGGTTCCCCACCGACTTGGTAGCAGCCTGTGCTGATGCTGCTAGGGCCTTGGACTGGGACCCGGTGGAAGGGGTGGGCCCTCATCCGTCCCGACACTCCTCATCTTGAGTGGCGGGCTCCCCCTGTTGGGGTAAAACCCCCTGCGCTTGTCGAGCAGAGCAAGGAGACCTGACCCCTGCCCAGCCTGCAGCGAGGCCTGAGCCGTTATCGGTTCTCAGCATCGCCCTGCTAAGGGCCTGGGCATGGCGCTGGTTACTGCGCCCATAGAAAGACCTGCATAAACAACCAGAAAAAAAAAAAAAGCTTTCGTGGGCAAAGACCCACTTTATCAGAAGCATCTTTGGCATCTTTGCCCACGAAAGCTCCTGCTCCAATAAAAGTGTTATCCTATAAGGAGCCGCAGGACTTCTCGTTGTTTATGCAGATTCAGACTAACACGGCTCCCCCTCTGATACTAGTCACAGAAAGACCTGAGTCCTTAAGCTGTTGGCGGCCCCAGCTCCAGAGGGGGTCTTGGGCTATTGCTGAAGAAGGTCTTATCCGTTATTCTGTAGCTTGGCCTGCCCTGAGCCCCGGCTTGGCCTGTGCCTTGGCCTAAGCCTCCAGGACTGTTGATACCTTTGTTCTAGGTGAGGGCCTGGACACCTGACTGCTAATTAGCCGGGCTATCTGCCTGAGCCCCCTACACTGTGGCGGGCCAGCCCTGAAACAGGGCCCGACTAGCTGAGGAGCTGGTCGGAGCACCAAGTCGTGAGGTAGCCTGGCCTCCCTCCAGACAGTGACCAGTACGGGAGAGGGGGCCCCTCGGTTCCCACTAAACACGTTTAAATAAGAGGCCAAATGCAAAAGCACATTCGTGTGTCTCTGGCAGTGACCTGGTTAAGGGGAGGACATTGGCGCCCGGCCTCCATTTTGTTTACGTGCCTCTGTGACTCAGGGCTGAGGTATTTCACCCTCCCTGGCCTTCATTGCTGTTCCAAACTAACAACCCTGTGCACGTCTGAAGCGCCCGGGCGGGTGGGGCCCTGAAACCTCCGGTTCTGAGGCGCTGAAGAGCTTCCAGCCGAAACCCCGTTTCAGAGGCCTCGTGAAAGAGGCGTATGGGGAGGTCACTGGGGGTCACTGGCAGGAACAGAACAACACCCTGTCCCAGGCAGGGCTGTAGGAGGGTGGGACAAGCTACTGGGGATGCAAAAATGGGGAGCAAAAAAATAGTCATGGAGGAACCAGGGAAACCTGGTGGGAGGATTTGGGGTGATGGCCTGCTCCTAAGACCAGCTCTGTAGGGGTGTCAGCACCAGAGCCCAGCATCTTCTGAGCACCGCCTTCTTCCGCTGTCCCTCAGGCCCATGGGCCCAGCGTCCCAGGCCAATGCACTTTCTCAGGCAGGCAGACCCTAGGCTGTGTCTAGACTACATGCCTCTGTCGGCAGAGGCATGTAGATTAGACACATAGGCAAAGGGAAATGAAGCCACGATTTAAATGATCGCGGCTTCATTTACATTTACATGGCTGCCGCGCTAAGCCGACAAACAGCTGATCAGCTGTTTGTCGGCTCGTGCGCTAGTCTGGACGCTCCCCCTGTCGACATCAAAGCCCTTTGTCGGCAGCCCCGGTAAACCTCATTCCACGAGGAATAACGGGGCTGCCGACAAAGGGCTTTGATGTCGACAGGGGGAACGTCCAGAGTAGCACGCAAGCCGACAAACAGCTGATTAGCTGTTTGTCGGCTCAGCACGGCAGGCATGTAAATGTAAATGAAGCCGCGATCATTTAAATCGCGGCTTCATTTGCCTTTGCCAAAACAACAAATCTACATGGCTCCGTCGACGGAGCCATGAAGTCTAGACGTACCCCTAATGAGGGGGCAGCCAGGGCGCTGAATGCTGCAGGGATGCTGAGCATCCACATGGTGCCATGACACCTGGGGAAGCGGATGCCCTCGCTGGGGATGACAGTGATTAGATCAGCAAGGGGGCAAACTGGGGGTGGGTGGGCAGGTCTGAGCGGCGATCGAGCACCAGCGCCAGCTCCCTGCTGTGGTGGGGGGAGCCCGGAGTCACGTAGGCCAGAGTCAGGCAAGCTAGGGCCAGATCCGGCCCAAGGGCTCTGCCCAGAGAGGGAGAAGAGGATCCAAGTGCCCCCCCTCTAGCTGTGGGGGCAAAGTGCTGCCTGGAGGATTTTCCCTCACCTCCTCGATTGGCTGTAATTGCTGCCTATCGGAGCAGCAGCGGGCAGTGCCTGGGTGTAGTGCGGTCATGGAGCCATGTGTGTCCCTGGGGAGTTGTAGCAAGTAAGCGCCCCCTCATTTCCCAGACCCCACACATGATACCCCACCGATTCCTGCACCTCCCTCTTGCCCAGACCCCACACCCCACTGGTTCCTGCACCTCCCTCCTGCCCAGACCCCGCACCCTACCGGTTCCTGCACCTCCCTCCTGCACAGACCCCGCACCCTACCGGTTCCTGCACCTCCCTCCTGGCCAGACTCCACATCCCACCGGTTTCTGCACCTCCCTTCTGGCCAGACCGCACACCCCACCCGTTCCTGCACCTCCCTCCTGCCCAGACCCCGCACCCTACCGGTTCCTGCACCTTCCTCCTGTGCAGACCCCACACCCCACCGGTTCCTGCACCTCCCGATTTTATAAAATTGCAGAATGAGCCTCTGTCCACATTACTCTGAGGCTAGTGAGGGATCTGCAAGCCCCAAATGGTCAGTGATCAGTAGGGTTCAGGATGAATAGGTTAGTGTTTGGCAAGAGTGGTCCCAACTACAGGGGTTTATTTCCGACTGTGCCAATCACCCCCTCTGACCTGCCCCTGAAAATTGCCTCTGTGGCAAACGGGTGTAATTATAATTCACAGGGTGGATTGCATGAGGCTGCCTTCGATCAAAGCCCGTTGCTGCACTTTACAGCCATTCATCCAGGTTTATACGGCCAAAGAGGTGTCTTTTTAGAGCCATAATCAGTTTTACTGGCATCAGACGTTCTGCCATTGAAGATTACATTCCGTTTGGAAATGAAGGCCAGGTCTCAGATGTCATTCCAGGACTCCGTGTGTGATCCCTAGCCTTGAAACTGGGGCCCTTTCCTTTCTCTTCAAGGTGCCTTTGCATTTCCCTTTTGTATCGATATTAAAGTTTAAGGACAGATACGGAACTAGTGGGAACGGGAATAGTTCCATCAGCGTGAAATTGAAGGAAGGCACCTTGCTTAGGTCAGGTTAAGAAAACCTTTTTGGTGGTGTGTATGTATCTCTCTGTGTCTACTTGGTACCTCTACCCCCGGGTGATCAGATCCAAGGTATGGTGAAATGAATGGGAAAGATCAGCTGCACAGGTTGATCTTTCAGCATTTGATTTAGCGGCTTCCGTATAGACCCACTACATTGAATGCTGACGTCAATGCCTGCCAGCATCTGGTGCGCCTCCTTCTGTGAGGAAGGGAAGCGGATGGGAGCATGTGCTGCCGTTGGCCTCCTGCTGT
This sequence comes from Pelodiscus sinensis, assembly GCF_049634645.1. Classification (NCBI taxonomy): domain Eukaryota; kingdom Metazoa; phylum Chordata; order Testudines; family Trionychidae; genus Pelodiscus; species Pelodiscus sinensis. The sequence continues at coordinate 1,338,162 of NC_134711.1, forward strand.
GCAGATGCCGTTGCAGCTCCTCTTAATGTAAGCCGACCCCAGCCCTCATTTTGCACAGCTGGAGTTGCATACCCTAAATCAAGCTACCTGGTCTGTAGTATCATTTCTGATAGCGGACTTGTGTCCAAGGAGAAATGGACACAAGTTTGACATCAGAAATTGTAATACAGAAAAACCCGTAAGAGCACATTTGAACCTACCTAGGCACGCCGGCATGGAGTTAAACGTAGCCATTCTTCTACAAAGGAATCTCAAAATCCCAACTAGGAAGGGGAACTGCACTGGAATTGACAAGTAGTCCCTCCCCTCTCCCTGCCCCCGTCCATTCTTTTTCTGTTCTAAATTGTGAGGTTCCCCCTTGTTTTCTCCACTCTCCTCGTTGGAGGAAGTGGGTTGTGCTCACAAAAGCTCATGGCTCTATATAAGTATGTTTGTGAGTCTGTAAGGTGCTACTTCTATTTATTGTTTTTTAAAGTTACAGACAAATCTCGCTCCCTCTCTGAAAGTTGTGTGACTAATGTGTCGGTAATGCCAAGAGCTGTAAAAATGTACAATGCGCAGGATCATTTGGAAAAAGCCTGGAACATGTTAAGAGGGAAGCAGGTTCCCTATGTGAAAAGGCTTTGTGATACTGATGTTTCACATTTGGTGCCTGTAACTAGTCTTGGCAATTTTCATAGGAGAAAAGACATTCCGGCAGTGATGTGCAGTATGAAAAGGAAAACTGAGGCACACTCTCCTGTTGTCCTTTGCTAAATGCCAAGATTCCTACTTGGTAAAGGACAATCATACATGAATGGATGCTATCTGAATTTCAAACATTTGCAAGTTCATTATTAATTATTTTCGTTGCGAGAACAGTCATAGAACAGTACAACTGGAAGCGAGGTCAACCAGAGGTCATCGAGTCCAGTCCCCTGCCCCCATGACTGAACCAAGCACCATCAAGACCATCCCTGACAGGTGTCTATCCAACTTGCTCACAAATGTCTCCCGCGCTGGAGATTCCTCAACCCCCCTAGGCATATAAACATCAACACGGCCATACTGGTGAGACCAAAGGTCCGTCCAGCTCAGTGTCTTGTCTGGAAACAGCAGCCGATGCCAGGAGTCCCAGAGAGAGTGAACAGAACAAGAAATCATCACATGATCCCTCTCCTGTCATCCATTTCCATCCTCTCACAAACAGAAGGTAGGGGCACCATTGCTACCTATCCTGGCTAAGACCTGTTGATGGACCTGTCCTCCATGAATGTCTCTAGTTTGAATGTGCCCAGCGGGTAGTGATCAATGTCTCGATGTCAGGCTGGCGGTCGGTTTCTAGCAGAGTGCCCCAAGGTTCGGTTCTAGGACCGGTTTTGATCAATGTCTTTATTAATGATCTGGACAAGGGGATGGATTGCACCCTCAGCAAGTTAGCGGATGACACTATGCTAGGGAGAGAGATATACACAGGAGGGCAGGTATAGGGTCCAGAGTGACCTAGACACATTGGAGGATTGGGCCTCAAGAAATCTGATGAGGATCAACAAGGACAAGTGCAAAATCCTGCACTTGGGACAGAAGAATCCCCAGCATTGTTACACGCTGGGGACCAACCAGCTAAGTAGTAGTTCTGTAGAAAAGGACCTGGGGGTTACAGTGGATGAAAAACTGGATATGAGTCAACTGTGTAGCCTTGTAGCCAAGAAGGAGAATGGCATATTAGGGTGTATTAAGAAGAGCATTGCCAGTTGATCCAGAGATGTGATTATTCCCCTTTATTCAGCTCTGGTGAGGCCACATCTGGAGTATTATGTGTAGTTCTGGGCCCCCCACCACAAAAAGGATGTGGATGCATTGGAGAGGGTAAAGGGGAGGGCAAGGGAAATGATTAGAGGGCTGGAGCATATGACCTACGAGGAGAAGCTGAGGGAGTTGGGTCTGTTTAGTCTGCAGAAATGAAGAGCAAGGGGGGATTTGAGAGCAGCCTTCAGCTCTCTGAAGGGAGGTTCCAAAGAGGCTGGAGAGAGGCTGTTCTCAGTAGTGAGGGATGGCAGAACAAGGAGCAATGGTCTCAAGTTGAAGTGGGAGAGGTCCAGGTTGGATATTAGGAAAAAGTATTTCACTAGGAGGGTGGCGAAGCACTGGAATGGGTTACCTAGGGAAGTAGTGGAGTCTCCATCCCTAAACGTGTTTAAGTCTCGGCTTGACAAAGCCCTGGCCGGGTTGATTTAGTTGGGATTGGTCCTGCCTAGAGCAGGGGGCTGGACTTGATGACCTTCTGAGGTCTCTTCCAGCTCTATGGTTCTATGATTCAGCTGTTTGGCCAATGTGACATTTAGGAAATGTTTCCCAATGTTCTACCTAAACCTCTCCTGCAGCAGTTTAAGCCCATTGCTTCTTGCCTTGTCCTCAGAGGGCAAGGAGAACCATTTTATTCCCTCTTGCTTGAATCCCGCTTTGAGATACACTGCCAAATATGTGCCAGAGAGATGTTGGCCAGAACATTCATCCTGGAAAAGGGAAAACTCTTCAGAAAGAGGGCTGCTGTGGGAGAGTTTCTTATTCCAAATGCACTCAAACAACACGCCCAAGAGACATTGCTTTAAATATTCATCCTTATCCCCTGGAGGAGCAGCGGTGATGGAAATGCAGTGTGGTTTGCCCTACAGACAAACGGCCAGGTGAGTAAAGTTTTTCCAGGATTTCTCTATGTGAATAATGCCTGGTGAACCGTCCCCCCCCCCCCCCCGCTCCGCCGCCCAGACCCTGGAGAAGGCATGCTTCATAGAAGAGGGAGAATGATTGGTGGAGCTCAGGCTGAGAAGAACTTTCTAGTGACCAGCAAAACTTTCACTGTTCTCTAGAAGCAACGCAATGGAGTCCCAAAAGGTGCTCTGCCATGCAAGAAGTTTGAGCTAGAGTTTACGTTGCTAAACAGGTCAGCAGGGTGGAACACCACCCCAGTGTGCTGGCCCCTCCTAATGCTGTAAACTAATTCAAGAACTAAATTGTTCATTCACTCTAGACCTTCAAACCTTGAAATTTGAGAACTGTCTGGTGCTGCTGGGTCTTTAGGGATGAATTTTGATGATCACAGTTTTTAAGGCCGGAGGGAGGAACAAAGAGAACAAGAAGACCGACACTATCATGCAACAGAATCTTTAATGCAAGAGATATTTGCAGAACACAGTGACAGGAGTAAATACGACAGAGTTGACTGAAGGTATTTCCAGTGGTTCCAGAAAGACTGAGACATATCACCCGTCCCAGTGAGGCGTATTTCAGACAATGGGTTCTTTGAGTTGCAGCTTCAGAGATTGGCAAACAAGACCCATCTTCAACAGTTTTAAATCCCCTTTTTACCCCGTGGAAAGTGAGAGAAAGCTAAACAAAAGCAGAGGACCACACAGCGTCTCCATTCTATAATTGCCTCAGAGAATCTCAAAGAGAGGAGCTAAGTGTATGGATGGATGGAAAGGGTAGAACACGTCGGTCCTGGTTATCCTTGATGGAAACGTCTCTGCCCCCCACCTACGGTGACTTACAATGACAATCGGTGTAACTGAGACATTTCCTCAAGCTCCGTTTCCGACACTCGGCGGGGTCGGTGGGAGCAGCCTGCGTGTCACTCAGAAGGAGTCCACAGGTAAGGAGGAGACTCAGTGTGTGGCTGGCAAAGCAGGAGCAGGAGGAGCCATGAAGCGTGAGGGAAGTAATGCAGCCTGGCTACCAGACCCAGGGGCTGAGGACACACAGCTCCCACTGAGCTCAGCTGGAGCCGTGTTTGCTCAGCACGTCTGAAATCCAAGCCCCAAAGCTCAGGGGGGAATCTGTATCCGGCCGTTCATTTCCTGGTTCTACCATGGATGGTCCTGCTGGGTTTAGCAAGGCCCACAGTATCCACCAAGATAACCGTGGCAGGACACCCCAGAACCGTACAATCTCCTTGAACCATAAAAGCCTGGGTAACCGCAGTATCTCCCATAGCCGTAATAGCCTGGGTAGCCGCAGTATCCCCCATTACCATAATAGCCTGGGTAGCCGCAGTATCCCCCATTACCATAATAGCCTGTGTAGCCGCAGTATCCCCCATTACCATAATAGCCTGGGTAGCTGCAGTATCCCCCATAGCCATAGTAGCTCGGGTAGCCGCAGTATCCCCCATATCCGCAACCTCCTAGGTAACCTCCGAATCCCCCAAATTTCCTTAAACCATAAAATCCTCCATTGCCACCCACTCCCCCCAAACCCAGTGAGCTCCCATAGCCGACTCCGAGCGCAGGATCTTCTGCGACTCCCACCGTGCTCTGCTGAGGGTGAGTCTCGAGAATTGGTCCTGGGAGAGTCACATCAACTGGGGTGGGTATAATCGTCACGTGAGAATCGGGGCACTGACGAACGCACGGCTCGTTGCAGCTGACGGAGATGGGGCTGGGCCGGGCCACCCCGCATTCTGGATAGCACAGGCTGGAGAAAGTCATCTCTGTGGGATGCAGGTCAACCTGGAACACACAGCAGGGGGCAGAGTGAAGAGACGTGACACGTGACAATGAAAGACAGGCTTCAAAGCGGGGTGGGCCCTGAGAGCGAAAGGAGGGTGGACAGAGAAGCTATGTCCCTGGCTCTGGCCGTGCATTTGGTCCTATAAATTCTTTCCACACCTGTTGCCCACTCCCACTACACACCACCGGCCCTGGGGACCCCCTGTGGACTTTGACCTCCACATGGCAAACAGTCGCATACGGTATCACAATGTGACTCTTTGATTTTTCCAAACCTTGGGAGTCACCAAAACTTGCTGGGGAATAAAGAGAAACACCTTCCACGGGCATTTCTGCTCAGAGGAACAAGGGAATTGTCCCTTGTCAGCTTAATCCAGTCTCCTCTCTCTGCTAATGAGGGTCAATAACCCAGAGGTCCATTGAATCGGCCCTTTCTGGACTAACCTGGGGAAATTTCTTCCTGATGCAGGTCAGTGAAAGAGCAATAAGGGACTTTCTGCAGTAATTGAAAAGATTGATATCCTCTAATTCTATTTCCTAGGAACTCAATTTCCTCTATTGCCCTTTGCATCCTTTGGATTAGCTTCACATTGGAAGTACTCCACTGAAGAAGTCCGCCAGATAGTTATGGAAGACCCCCCGATCCCTAATAAAGGTCACAGAAAGCAAAGGCAGGAGTCGTTGTGAAATGAAGAGGCCCTACCATGATGTCCCTCAAATTCGTGCGAGCGAGTGGAATTGGACTTACCCGGTTCAGCGAGGAGATGAAGTCCAGAGAAGTGTTTGGAAGAGCTCTGAGTCGTGAGGACTTTTATACAGTTCCTAGGACAGCCCAGAGGATCTGAGATGCCGTGTGTGGAGGCGGTCCTAGGTCGTTACCAAACACACTTGATTAGCTTGTTAAATTCTCCTTTTTATGGAGCTGGTTTCATTAGGGCTTCTGATTATTAGCTTAATTTCAGCCTCAGTGGACGTGACATTCATGTTGCATCTTCAGCTTTCTTTCATGTTCAAGTTGTACCGGCCAGCGACATTTCTCGTGTCATTACACCAACTTTACTGGGGCTGCAACGAGATTGAGAGTCAGGGTGATTCAGGGCAGTATGAGTTGCACACCTGGCTGTCACGAAAGGATTCCAAAATGGGCTTTTGAATGAGGGTCACTGGGCAGTTCATTTTATCCCTGTCAGGAAGGAGGGAGCTATTTTTCTACGTTTTCCATTCCAAATCGTTCATATTAGGAAAAACCGTTTCCCTAGGCGGGTGGGAAAGCACTGGGTTGGGTTCCTTAGGGAGGGGGTGGAATCTCCACCCCTAGAGGTTTTTTAGTCCCGGCTTGACAAATCCCCAGCTGGGAAGATTGAGTTGGGATTTGTCCTGCGTTGGGCAGGGGGCTGGACTCGATGACTCCTGAGGTCTCTATCAGCCCGCGCATTCTGTGGTTCTCAGCTGGGCTCACCGGACAGTCCAGCGCTGCCAATGCCAGGCCCAGGCTCAGAAGATTGGCAAGAGGCCCCATCAGCATGTTCTGTCCCCAAAGACCTGCCTGGATGGCCAGGGCCTCCGCCAGGCCCTGAAAAAAGGACTCAGCTGTGGGGAACCCTGCTGTACCTGGACTCAGAACCCCTGGACAGGCTGCCAGCACCACCGTCCCCGACGGACCCCGAAGAGCAGAGCCAGGTAGTGCAGGATCCCCGCCTTGCGGGTGGGTTCCCCACTGACTTGGCAGCAGCCTGTTCTGATGCTGCTAGGGCCTTGGACTGGGCCTTCATCCGCCCGACACTCCTCATCTTGAATGGTGGGCTCCCCCTGTTGGGGTAAAACCCCCTATGCTTGTCGAGCAGAGCAAGGAGGCCTGACCCGTGCCCCGCCTGCAGCCAGGCCTGAGCCGTTATCGGTTCTCAGCATCGCCCTGCCAAGGGCCTGGGCATGGCGCTGGTTACTGCGCCCACAGATAGACCTGCATAAACAACCAGGAAAAAAAAAAAAAGAAAGCTTTTGTGGGCAAAGACCCACTTTATCAGAAGCATCTTTGGCATCTTTGCCCACGAAAGCTCATGCTCCAATAAATGTGTTATCCTATAAGGAGCCGCAGGACTTCTCGTTGTTTATGCAGATTCAGACTAACACGGCTCCCCCTCTGATACTAGTCACAGAAAGACCTGAGTCCTTAAACTGTTGGCGGCCCCAGCTCCAGCTGGGGTCTTGGGCTATTGCCGAAGAAGGTCTGATCCGTTATTTTGTAGCTTGGCCTGCCCTGAACCCCGGCTAAGCCTGTGCCTTGACTGCTAATTAGCCGGGCTATCTGCCTGAGCCCCCTACACTGTGGCAGGCCAGCCCTGAAACAGGGCCCGACTAGCCGACGAGCTGGTCGGAGCACGAAGTCGTGAGGTAGCCTGTCCTCCCTCCAGACACTGACCAGTACGGTAGAGGGGGCCCCTCAGTTCCCACTAAACACGTTTAAAAAAAGAAGCCGAATACAAAAGCACATTCGTGTGTCTCTGGCAGTGACCTGGTTAAGGGGAGGACATTGGAGCCCGGCCTCCATTTTGTTTATGTGCTCCATGACACAGGGCTGAGGTATTTCACCCTCCCTGGCCTTCATTGCTGTTCCAAACTAACAACCCTGTGCACGTCTGAAGCGCCCGTGGGGGTGGGGCCCTGAAACCTCCAGTTCTGAGGCGCTGAAGAGCTTCCAGCCAAAACCTCGTTTCAGAGGCCTCGTGAAAGAGGTGTATGGATAGGTCGCTGGGGGTCACTGGCAGGAACAGAACAACACCCTGTCCCAGGCAGAGCTTTAGAAGGGCGGGACAAGCTGCTGGGGGCGCAAAAATGGGGAGCAAAAAAAAAAAGTCAGGGAGGAACCAGGGAAACCTGGTGGGAGGATTCGGGGTTACGGCCCGCCCCAAAGACCAGCTCTGTCGGGGTGTCAGCACCAGAGCCCAGCATCCTCAGAGCGCCCCCTTCTTCCGCAGGCCCATGCACTTTCTCAGGCAGGCAGACCTAATGAGGGGGCAGGCAGGGCGCTGAATGCTGCAGGGCTCCTGCTGAGGGTCCACATGGTGCCATGGCCCGTGGGGAAGCGGATGCCCTCTCTGGGGATGACCGTGATTAGATCAGCAAGGGGTAAGCCGGGGGTGGGTGGGCAGGTCTGAGCGGCGATCGAGCACCAGCGCCAGCTCCCTGCTGTGGTGGGGGGAGCCCAGAGTCACGTAGGCCAGAGTCAGGCAAGCTAGGGCCAGATCCGGCCCAAGGGCTCTGCCTAGAGAGGGACAAGAGGATCCAAGTGCCCCCCCCATCTGGCTGTGGGGGCAAAGTGCTGCCTGGAGGATTTTCCCTCACCTCCTCGATTGGCTGTAATTGCTGCCTATCGGAGCAGCAGCGGGCAGTGCCTGGGAGCAGTGCGGTCATGGAGCCATGTGTGTCCCTGGGGAGTTGTAGCAGGTAAGCGCCCCCTCATTTCCCAGACCCCACACACGACACCCCACCGATTCCTGCACCTCCCTCTTGCCCTGACCCCACACCCCATTGGTTCCTGCACCTCCCTCCTTGCCAGATCCCGCAGCCCACCAGTTCCTGCACCTCCCTCCTGGCCAGACCCCACACCCCACCGGTTCCTGCACCTCCCTCCTGACCAGACCCCACACTCCACCCATTCCTGCACCTGCCTCCTGCCCAGACCCCACACCCCACCAGTTCCTGCACCTCCCTCCTGTGCAGACCCCACACTCCACCAGTTCCTGCACCTCCCAATTTTATAAAATTGCAGAATGAGCCTCTGTCCACGTTACTCTGAGGCTAGTGAGGGATCTGCAAGCCCCAAATTGTCAGTGTCAGTAGGGTTCAGGGTGAATAGGTTAGTGTTTGTCAAGAGTGGTCCCAACTACAGGGGTTTATTTCCGACTGTGCCAATTACCCCCTCTTTGACCTGCCCCTGAAAATTGCCTCTGTGGGAAACGGGTGTAATTATAATTTACAGGGTGGATTGCATGAGGCTGCCTTCGATCAAAGCCCGTTGCTGCACTTTACAGCCATTCATCCAGGTTTATATGGCCAAAGAGGTGTCTTTTTAGAGCCATAATCAGTTTTACTGGCATCAGACGTTCTGCCATTGAAGATTACATTCCGTTTGGAAATGCAGGCCAGGTCTCAGATGTCATTCCAGGACTCCGTGTGTGATCCCTAGCCTTGAAACTGGGGCCCTTTCCTTTCTCTTCAAGGTGCCTTTGCATTTCCCTTTTGTATCGATATTAAAGTTTAAGGACTGATACGGAACTAGTGGGAACGGGAATAGTTCCATCAGCGTGAAATTGAAGGAAGGCACCTTGCTTAGGTCAGGTTAAGAAAACCTTTTTGGTGGTGTGTATGTATCTCTCTGTGTCTACTTGGTACCTCTACCCCCGGGTGATCAGATCCAAGCTATGGTGAAATGAATGGGAAAGATCAGCTGCACAGGTTGATCTTTCAGCATTTGATTTAGCGGCTTCCGTATAGACCCACTACATTGAATGCTGACATCAGTGCCTGCCAGCATCTGGTGCGCCGCCTCCTGTGAGGAAGGGAAGCGGATCGAGCATGTGCTCCCATTGGCCTCCCGCTGTGCGGTTGCCGTTGCAGCTCCTCTTAACGTAAGCCGACCCCAGCCCTCATTTTGCACAGCTGGAGTTGCATACCCTAAGTCAAGCTACCTGGTCTGTAGTATCATTTCTGATAGTGGACTTGTGTCCAAGGAGAAATGGACACAAGTTTGACATCAGAAATTGTGATACAGAAAAACCCGTAAGAGCACATTTGAACCTACCTGGGCACGCTGGCATGGAGTTAAACGTAGCCATTCTTCTACAAAGGAATGTCAAAATCCCAACTAGGAAGGGAAACTGCACTGGAATTGACAAGTAGTCCCTCCCCTCTCCCTGCCCCCGTCCCTTCTTTTTCTGTTCTAAATTGTGAGGTTCCCCCTTGTTTTCTCCACTCTCCTCATTGGAGGAAGTGGGTTGTGCTCACAAAAGCTCATGGCTCTATATAAATATGTTTGAGTCTGTAAGGTGCTACTTCTACTCATTGTTTTTTAAAGTTACAGACAAATCTCGCTCCCTCTCTGAAAGTTGTGTGACTAATGTGTCGGTAATGCCAAGAGCTGTAAAAATGTACAATGCGCAGGATCATTTGGAAAATCCCTGGAACATGTTAAGAGGGAAGCAGGTGCCCTATGTGAAAAGGCTTTGTGATACTGACGTTTCACATTTGGTGCCTGTAACTAGTCTTGGCACTTTTCACAGGAGAAAAGACATTCCGGCAGTGATGTGCAGTATGAAAAGGAAAACTGAGGCACACTCTCCTGTTGTCCTTTGCTAAATGCCAAGATTCCTACTTGGTAAAGGACAATCATACATGAATGGATGCTATCTGAATTTCAAACATTTGCAAGTTCATTATTAATTATTTTTGTTGTGAGGTCACATAAGACATTCAGGGACCATGGTGCAAGAGCGGATCCAGTCCGCCACTGTTCTAACCCAGTTTCACCTTGAGTTTGGAAAAGGATTCAATAATATCGATGCTTCCCTAGTGAACCTTTCAGCGAGAGAGCCTGTTTTAGCCAATCACTGTTTTCATAATCTATCTCAGTTGTGCCCGGATGGGTCTAATACTGGATCAAAACCTGTAGCCAGACAGAATCAAGCGGGGAGAGACTGTGGGATGCCACGAGCGATGTTTGTGTCATTCCTTCCTGTGTCAGTTTCTCCAGGGGCATCCTGTATGCGAGGCAAGGGAAGGCTGTGTCTTCCCTAATCGCCAGGATTGGCCCCGCCCACACTCCATTCCCAGAGTGCCTGCCGTAGGCATTCTGGGGGGCAGAGTTTTGCTGCCCCTAGCGCTTGAGCTCCTGCTGCTCCAGAGCTGAGCCATGGGGCATGTCCTCCTCCCTCCTCTAGTCCTCCAGACTGGAGAAGTTGGGTGACATACTCTTAACTCATATTTACCGCATGATCCACGATGGTTCCAGACCCATTTCCTCAGTGCTGCATCCTAGGCATTCCATACCCCATTCTGTACGTTTGTAACTGATTGTTCCTTTGTAAGCTTTTGTCTTTGGGTGATGTGTGAATTTCTGGTGGTAGAAGGTAACCCCCAGGCAGATCCTGCCCCCCACGAGGCACTACCCTCTGCCTCCCAGAGTTCAGACCACCCTCTTCTCAAGGTCACCAAACTCCCCTCCCAGAATGCTGGGCGGATGATGTGTGCTTCCCTTACCTCCTGAATCTGAACACAGGACTGGTGTGACCCTCCCAAGTGTACTCTCTTTGCCATACTCTAAATAACTGATGAAGCTATGGATTAGGATTGGATTTAGAACTGAACCCCGGCGCCCTTCAAGCTTGACTATAGAGCCCCAATAAATACCCAGCCATGAGCCCACATGTCATTAGCTCCATCTAGGATGCATTTCCCTATTTTATTTATAGGACGGTCATGCAAAACAGTACCAAAGCCTTAGTAAAAGTAAAAAATGCCAGATCTACCACTCTCCCCCATCCATGAGGCTTATTATCCTGGAAAAGAAATGTATTAGGTTTCTTTGACATTGTTTGTTTTTGAGATATCCATCCTCGTACTTATCACTTTGTATTCTAAGTGCAAATTGATTCCTTAATCATTCACTCTGTTGTGTTTCCGGACTACTGCCAATGATTTTGCTGTACTGTAGTTTGTCTATGAGGGCAGAACGGATGCCTCAGTTATGTCTGCAACATCCTTGTGAAATGAGCTGAGAAGAGGGCATGGCTGTTGACCAGGCATAGGCAAAGAGTGAGAAGAAAATTAAAGGAATTGAGCTTTATGGGTTCAATACAATCCAAAACCTCAATATGATGTGCATCTGTTTTTGCTCACTGCCCTAAATCTTGTGAGCTCACCTCCAGCATTGCAAAATGAGTGCAAAGTTAGAGTTGGGAAGCAGAATTTACACCTTTTGCTAGGCTGTCATGAAAGGTGGCTTTCTAGGGGGTTGCTTTGTGGTACATGTCACTGGAGGTCCCATCAGAGGAAAATAGAAGACCACCCTGGAAAAGGGAACACTCTTTGGAAAGAGGGCTACTGATGCCATGATTCTATTTCAGCAGGATGTCTGTGGGAGAGTTTCTTATTCCAAATGCACTCAGAGGACACGCCAGAGAGACACTGGTTTGAACATTCATCCTTATCCCCTGGAGGGGTGGTTGTGATAGAAATGGGTGTGGTCTGCCCTACCCATAATAAATGCCCAGGTGAGTAAACTTTTTCCAGGATTTGTCTATGTGAATAATCCCTGGTGAAGCCCCCAAACCCCGAAGGCAAACTTCATAGAAGAGGGAAAGTGATTGGTGAAGTTCAGGTGGGGAAGAACTTTCTAGTGACCAGCGAAACTTTCAATGTTCTCTAGAAGCAACGCAATGGAGTCCCAAAAGTTGCTCTGCCATTCAAGAAGTTTGAGCTAGAGTTTATATTGCTAAACAGATCAGCAGGGTGGAACACCACCCCAGTGTGCTGGCCCCTCCTAATGCTGTAAATTATTCAAGAACTAAATTGTTCTTTCACTCTAGACCTTCAAAACTTGAAATCTGAGAAATGTCTGGTGCTGCCGGCTCTTTAAGGATGAATTTTGATGATCACAACTTTGAAGCAAGGAGGGAGGATCAAGGAGAACAAGAAGACCAAATATTATCATGCAACAGAATCTTTAATGCAAGTGGTATTTGCAGCACACAGTGACAGGAATAAATACCACAGAGTAGAAATAAGGCATTTCCAGTGCTTCCAGAATGGGTGTGACATTTCATCTGTCCCAGTAAGGCGTATTTCAGACATGGGGTTCTTGTTTGTGTTGCAGCTGCAGACGCTGGCAAACCAGCCCCAATTGCATCACTTTAAGTCCCTGTTTTACCCCATTCGGTGGAAAGTGAGAGAAAGCTAAACAAAAGCAGAGGTCTATGCAGAATCTCGTTTGTACATCTGCTGTAGCAAAGGGAAAGAGGAGGCGTTAAAGGTGCATGTGGATGAAAGGGTAGAACACGTCGGGCCTGGTTCTCCTGGACAGCAATGTCTATTCCCCCCACCTACAGGGACTTACAAGGACAATAGGTGTAACTGAGACATTTCCTCAGGCCCCCGTTTCTGTCATCCGGCGGGGTCGGTGGGAGCAGCCTGCGTGTCACTCAGAAGGAACCCACAGGCCAGGAGGAGACTCAGCGTATGGCTGGCAAAGCAGGAGCAGAAGGAGCCATGAAGCATGAGGGGAGCAATGCAGCCTGGCTCCCAGACCCAGGGGCTAAGCACACACAGCTCCCACTGAGGTCAGTAGGAGCCAGGTTTGCCCAGCACGTCTGAAAGCCAAGCCCCAAAGCTCAGGGGAGAATCTGTATCTGGCCGTTCATTGCCTGGGTCTGCCACGGATGGTCCTCCTGGGTTTAGCATGGCCCACAAGATCCACCAAGATACCTGCGGCAGGACACCCCAGAACCATAATAGCCTGGGTAGCCGCAGTGTCTCCCGTAGCCATAATAGCCTGGGTAGCCGCAGTATCCCCCATTACCATAATAGCCTGGGTAGCCACAGTATCCCCCATATCCGTAACCTCCTAGGTAACTTCCGAATCCCCCAAAACTCCCTAAACCATAAATTCCTCCATTGCCACCCAGTCCCCCCAAGCCCAGTGAGCTTCCATAGCCGACTCCGAGCGCAGGATCTTCTACGACTCCCACCGTGCTCTGCTGAGGGTGAGTCTCGAGAATTGCTCCTGGCATAGTCACTTTAATCGGCGTGGGTATGATCGTCACGTGAGAATCGGGGCACTGCCGAACGCACGGCTCGTTGCAGGTACCAGAGACGGGGCTGGGCCGGGCCACCCCGCATTCTGGATAGCACAGGCTGGAGAAAGTCATCTCTGTGGGATGCAGGTGAACCTGAAACACACAGCAGGGGGCAGAGTGAAGAGACACGACACATGACAATGGAAGAAAGGCTTCAAAGCAGGGTGGGCCCTTAGAGTGGGAGGGGAGGACAGAGAATCTGTGTCCCTGGTCATGTATTTGGTCCTACAACTTCTTACTTCACCTGTTGCCCACTCCCACTAACACCACTGGCCCTTGGGAGCCCCTCTGGACTTTTTTTGAAAAGCACCGACTAGAATCAATGAAAATATTTTTAAGCTGGACACCTGGGATTCTGTGTCCGTTGGAGAGATTTCTAAAGGAGACCGTGGTTGGGATGAAGGCTGTCACTTCCCTTTCTTGGAGGAGTTGACCTCCGCAAGCCAGACACTTGCATCCGGTATTACAATGTGACTCTTTGATTTTCCAACCTTGGGAGTCACTGAAACTTGCTGAGGAATAAGGAGAAACATTTTGTTTTTCCAAACCAATCCCTAAGGAGAAGTTCCTCATTTGTGGTTAAATGGGTTCAGGTCCCCTGATTTCCGTGAAGTGCCACTAACTCCCTGCCTTAGAGGAGAAACACCTTCCACGGGCATGAAGAACAAAGGAATTGACACTTGTCAGCTTAATCCAGTCTCCTGTCTCCTTTAGTGAGGGGTTACAGTTGCTTCAGAATAACCCAGAGGTCCATTGAATTGGCCCTTTCTGGATTAACGTGGGGAAATTTTCTTCCTGATGCAGGTCAGTGAAAAAGCGATAAGGGACTTTCTGCAGTAACTGAAAAGATTGATATTCCCTAATTCTATTTCCCTGCAATACAATTTCCTCTGTTGCCCCTCACATCCTCTGGATTAGCTTCAAATTGGGAATACTCTGCCACTTGCCACTGAAGAAGTCCACCAGATAATTATGGAAGACCCCCCGATCCCTAATAAAGATCACAGAAAGCAAAGGCAGGATTCGTCATGAAATGAAAAGAGGCCCTAAAATAATGTCCCTCGAATTTGAGAGCAAGCGAGTGGAATTGGACTTACCCGGTTCAGCGAGGAGATGAAGTCTAGAGAAGTGTTTGGAAGAGCTCTGAGTCGTGAGTGCATTTATACAGTTCCTAGGACAGCCTGGAGGATCTGAGATGCCATGTGTGGAGGCGGTCCTAGGTCGTTACCAAACAGACTTGATTGCCTTGTTAAACTTTCCTTTTCATGGAGCTGTTTTCATTAGGGCTTGTGCTTATTAGAATAATTTCAGTGTCAGCGGGCGTGACAGGTACGATGGATCGTCAACTTCCTTTCATCTTCACGTTGTATGGGCCAGCTGCATTTCTCATGTCATTGCACTGAATTTATTGGGGCTGCAACGAGATTGAATGTCACGGTGATTCAGGGCAGCAGGAGCAGCACACCTGGCTGTCATGTATGGAATCCAGTTTGGGATTTTCAACTCATGCTGATCCTGGTGAGAGGCACTGGGCAGTTAATTCGACACCTGTCAGAAAGGAGGGAGCCATTTTTCTGCATTTCCCCCATGTCCATTCCAAATGGGTTATATTAGGAAAACCTTTTCCTAGGTGGGTGAGGAAGCACTGGGCTGGGTTCCCTGGGGAGGAGGTGGAATCTCCATCCCTAGAGGTGTTTAAGTCCCGGCTTGACCAAGCCCTGACTGGGATGATTGAGTGGGGGTTGCGAGGAGCTCATGCCTTTGTGGTGGCTCTGTGCCCAGGGATCAACATGCTGACCTAAAACTGGACCTCCCTTCAGATCACCAGTGTTTTCTTAGGGCTGCCTGGAGCAGTTTGCTCAGAGGTTAAGGGGTGGCGGGATGGTGGAGGGGGAAAGGAAGCCGAGCTCGCTCACAGAAAGGTTTTGTGGTAACTCTTGGAACCGGATGTCTCTCAGGAACTGTCTCTCCGTCTATGAGCAGAAATGGAGGGACTGGAAATGCAGCCGAGCCCCAGCAGGGAGCCCAGGAGAGATGAAAATCTCACTTTGTAGATGAGAGGAGATGGGCGCGGGGTGGGATTTGACACAACGTCTGGCCAGCTACAGGGCATGTTGTCTCAAGCGTGAGCGCTGCCTGTAAGGGTGGGCTCCCTGGGCCGGGAACGAGGCCAAAGTATCTTCCTGTCATGAGGAGGCCTTGAACCTCTTTGATAGTGAAACATGAGGGGTTCACTGTGGGCCAGATAAAAAAGTGCGTCGTTTGGATGAGAATGCATCCCCCCCCCCCCCCCCCGAGCGGGTGGCTCAATGAATGCTCTGATTCCGGGAAGGCCATTGGAGCCTGGCCTCCATATTGTTTAAGCGACTGTGACTCGGGACTGAGATTTCATCGTCCCTGGTATTTCATGTTCCAAAATAACCACCCTATGCTATTTATAAATTCCAGTGTTTGTTGCGCTTTGAAATCTCCAGTTCTGATTGTGTTGAAGAACTTCCAGCCATAACACCCTGTGTGAGACGCCTCGTGAAAGAGGCGTATTGAGAGGCCGCTGGGGATCACTTGCAGAAAAAGAACAACACCCTGTCCCAGGCAGGGCTGTAGGTAGCGGGGGCCAAGCTAGTGGGGGTATAGAAATGGGAGGAGATCCAGTGTAGGGGTGTCTGCTCGAGAGCCCAGCATCCTCTGAGCACCCCCTTCCTCCACCGGTCCGCAGGGTCATGGGCCCAGTGTCCCAGGCCAATGCAAATTTTTGGGCATGAGGACCCTAATGAAGGGACAGGCAGGGCACTGAATGCTGCAGGGCTCCTGCTGAGGGTCCGCATGGCGCCGCGACACCTGGGGAAGCGGATAGCCTCGCTGGGGATGACAGTGGTTAGATCAGCAAGGGGACAAACCAGGGGAGGGTGGGCAAGGTCTGAGCGGGAGCCAAACGCGACTGCATGGGGCCTGTGGGATCAAACAGCGGGGGACAGGAGCAGAGGAGTGGCCAAGGAGCAAAATTGGAGGTGGGGTAGGAGCCGGGGTGTAACTTAGGTGGGTTTAGCTCACAGAGAGTGGCAAAGGGCAAAGAGCTGGCCTGTCGAAGGGACAGAGGGGCAGGACAGTTACCCAATGGGAGGAGCCACCTGCCCTATTTCGGGGGTGGGGAGGGCAAAATGGCTCCCAGGTGTAACCCACAGACCTGCTGTGTGTGGTACTTCCCCTTCAAGTAGCCCCAAGACCATGGTCAGAGAGGATAATGAGTCTGCCCCATGGCCGGAGTTGAGAGCCAGCTATCTTTTAGCTCACACAGTAGAGGAGAGGTAGGAAACCGACGGGCCAGGGACCAGATGCAGTCCTCAGCATTGGGGAGACCATGCTGGCACTCCCATGGCCCCCCTGTGGGGATGGAGCAGCAGTGCTGGCTCCCTGCTGGAGGGGGAGAAGAGGTGGAGCCCTAATACTCACAGGCCAGAGTCAGGCAAGATAGGATCAGATCCTGGTGAAAGGAGAAAGAGGTTCTAGATGCTGCCACTCCCCCTCCCCTGGCTGCTGGAGCAAAGTGCTGCCTGGGGGCTTTTCCCCCAACTCTTCTATTGGCTGTAATTGCAGCCAACAGGAGAAGCAGGGGGCGGTGCCTTGGAGCGGCGGGGAGGAAGGACATGGAGCCATGTGTGTCACTGGGGAGCTGTACCAGGTAAGCACCTCCCCCCATTGCCCAGACCCCACACCCCACCTGCTCCTACACCTCCCTCCTGCCCAGACTAGGGTTGCCAGATGGTTGAAACAAAAATACCAAACATCTTCCCCCCCCACAAAAAACCAAACAAAATAAAAAAACCACGGGGAAAAATTCTGTTGAAGGAAAAAAAAAGGGGGGGGGAGACCAAAGTGGTTGAGCACTAAGACCCAGGGGAGTCATTGCTTCCCTTGGGTCTTTTTGCCTGCAGCCATTTTGTGCCAGCAGCCTTGCGGAACCAGGTAAGCATGGGGGCTGGGGCTGGAGGTGTTGGGGAGCTGGGGGGGAGGGGTGCTGAGTGGCCGCCATTTTCACCTCCTGGCTGGGGGAAAAAATCAGAAAATACTGGACATCTTAGGTGTCTGGTATTTTCTGAATTTTTTTACTGGACAGGAGGTGAAAATACCAGACTGTCTGGGTGAATACTGGACACCTGGCAATCCTAGCCCAGATCACACACTGATCCCACTCCTGCACCTCCCTCCTGCCCAGACCCTACACTGCAAGCCCACTTCCCAGCAGCCCCTACCACACACCAAACCCTCATTTTGGCCGCGGGGGTGGGGGGAGGGAGCACAAAATCTATGAGCCTGGGTCCTCTAGGTTCTGGTGTGTGAGGGGAAATGTGGGGAGTGTCTTTTCTCCTTCTGAATTTCTGAGTTGGAGGCTGCATCAGGGAAAGTTTTTCCCTCACGTTTGTGTAGCCCCAGACTGATTTTCCTGTGGGTCAGCAGCTCCCAGCCCAAAAATGGTTCCTTGTCCCTGCAGAAAAGGCTCCTACACTAAGCTCCAGAGGTCCCAGGTTCAATTCCACCTGTTGGCCTGACACAGGCTTAGCAGGAAGTGTCTAGGCACAAGAAATGCAGCTGTCCTGGCCTGCTGGTATTTTACTGTTCAGGGAAGCAACAGTAGGAACCAAGAGAGGAAACGTGGCATAAATAAAACAGGCCTTTTTCGTCAGCGTTCAGCTAGGGGGTTAATACCCCCAGTTCCCTCCTGTAGCAGTTCCTGCCTGTTCCTGTTCCTTGTTGGGTGTCAGAAAACAGGACAGAGCCTCCCTCGGATCCACTGGGGTAACGCAGTGCAGGGAAGGAATAAAAATCTTCACACAGAATTTTCAAAGAGGAAATGTTGGGGAATAAGACAATATGAGACTCTTCAAATGTAAATTCCCACCACAGAGCCAATCCCCACAAGTAACGGGGTGCATTGCAACACTCAATGGCTGATCATTCTCGCCCCTGCATCAGGAGATGCTTCACCCCAAAGTTCCCCAAAGTATCAAAGGAATTTTTTTAAATTGCAGAATGAGACTCTCTCCGCGTTACTCTGAGGCTACTGAGGGATCTGCAAGCCCCGAATGGTCCGTGCTCAGTAGGGTTCAGGGTGAACAGGTTACTTTTTAGCAAGAGTGGTTCCAACGATGGGGTTATTTCTGACTGTGCCTCCTCTCTGACCTGCCCCTGAAAGTGCCTCCATGGAAAACTGGTGTAATTATAATTCACAGGGTGGCTTGCATGAGGCTTCCTCCAATCCAAGCCCAGCACTGCACTTTACAGCCATTCATCAAGGTTTATACAGCAAAAGAGGCGTCTTTTTAGAGCCTTAATAACATTTACTGGAAGCAAATGTTCCACTATTGAAAGTTACATTCCTTTTGGATATGCAGGCCAGGTCTCAGATGTCATTCCAGGGCTCCGTTTGTGATCCCCAGCCTTGACATTGGGGCTCTTTTATTTCCCTTTAATGTGCCATTGCATTTCCCTTTTGTATCGATTGAAAAGTTTGACAGATACAGAACTAGTGGGAAAGGAACAATTCCATCACCTTGAAATCAAAAGAAGGCACTTTCCTCTGCCCCTGCCTGGTGAAAGGGAGGAAGGATAGGGGAGGGAGTGAGCAGGGGCGGGAACTTGGAGAAGGGCCACAAAGGAGGTGGGGGAAAGGGTATTTGGGTTTGAGGTAGATCTTACATTTCACTTAAATCCAAAAAGTGATCTCATGCTTAAATAGGTTGGAGACCCCCGCACCCTGATCTAGACCATCCCTGACAGGTGTCTGTCCAACCTGCTCAAATATCTCCAGTGATGGAGATTCCACAACCTCCCTAGGCAACTTATTCCAGTGTTTAACCACCCTGACAGGCAGGAAGTTTTTCCTAAAGTCCAACCTAAACCTCCCTTTCTGCAATTTAAGCCCATTGCTTCTTGTTCTATCCTCAGAGGTCAAAGAGAACAATTTTTCTCCCTCCTCCTTGTGACACCCTTTAAAGTACCTGAAAACGGCTCTCATGTCCCCTCTCAGTTTTCTCTTTTCTAAACTAAACAAGCCCAGTTCCTTTAGCCTCCCTCATTGCTCATGTTCTCTAGACCTTTCATCATTTTTGTTCCTCTTCTCTGGACCCTTTCCAATTTTTCCACATCTTTCTTGAAATGTGGTGCCCAGAACTGGACACAATATTCCAGCAAAAATGTAATCAGAGCGGAAGAATGACTTCTCGTGTCTTGCTCACAACACTTCTATTAATGCCTCCCAGAATCATGTTTGCTTTTTTTTGCAGCAGTGTCACACTGTTGACATCCAAACTAGCTCTGTTTGATAAGCCTAGGAAAAACGCCCTTTAAAAAGGTGAAGGTCATATGGGGATCACTTGCAGAAACAAACATAGAACCCAGACCTTTGGCCTCCTCTTACCACAGGTGGAGTTCTAGACTGATTCGTGGTACACTGTGTTTCAAGACAAGTTTGTAACATGCTTTGTTACACGATGTTTGCATCCTTGTAACAATAAAAATCTTGCTAATGTTGTGCTTCATTTTATCCCTGTCTTCTTTCCATATGAGGATACTATTTCTCCAAAGGGATTACAAGTCTGTCAATTTCCGTCTTTTCAATGAGTCCGGGAGCCTTGTAAATCTAAATCTAAAATTTAAGCAACAAAATCTTGCTTTAAATCACCACACCCGTTGAGATGAAGTCATCCAGTGCAGCGTGTGTGTTACTCTTTCTTTCCTCTAATGAGCTGTGGAAACCCAATAGCAATGAAAGCTTTCGGGTTTGTGAAAACGAGGTTTGGGTAGGTTCTTTCTCTAACATTGCCTTCTTCACGCATGCGTATAATAATGGTAAGAAAGGAATTACAACTATGCACATTTTAAGCTTGCTCATGTGCAGGGTAGGCATGAAAATTTCAGTATGGATCAAACAGGACAGATTTGGGTACCGGAGAATGTAGTTTTGCTCATGTGCAAATACCCACCACTGAGCCAACCCCTTCAAACAAATTCCCCCCAAATGCATCAAAACAAAATTTAAAAAAATTCCAGAATGAGCTGCCCTAAGAGTTACTTTCAGGTGAGTGACGTATTTGGGAACCAAGAATGGCACGAATATAAGAACATAACAACAGCCAGGCTGGGTCAGCCCAAAGGTCCATCTAGCTCAGTCTCCAGTCTTCCAACAGTGGCCAATACCAGGTGCCCCAGAGGGAGTGAAAAGAACGTGGACTCATCATGTGATCCCTCCTGTCACCCATTCCCAGCCCCTGACAAACAGGCTAGGGACACCATCCCTACCCATTTTGGCTAATAAGTATCGATGGACCTAACCTCCATGAATGTATCTAGTTCTTTTTTTAACCCTGTTAAAGGCCTGGCCTTCACAACATCCTCTGGCAAGGAGTTCCACAGGTTGTGTGTGCAGTGTGTCCAGCAGGGTTCAGGGGATCAAGGCTAGTGTGAGGGAGGTAAAATTCCAATTAAAAAGTTAACCTATTAAACAGAATGTTTAACCAATTAACCATGATCTTGTGGCAGAGGGCTGCCCTCACCGATTAAATGGTTAAGCATTCCGGTAAGGTGCATGATTACTGGGTAACCGGTTAACCCTTTGCATCCCCAATTAGTGTTTGGCATGACTAGTCCCAACTATTGGGGTTTATTTTTGACTCTGCCAATCACATCCTGCCTGCCCTTCAGCTGAATGTGCCCCCGTGTACCTCTGTGGCAAACAGGTCTAATTGTAACTTTCAGAGTGAATTGCTTGAGGCTTCTGCTGATCTAAACATGTCAAAGCACCTCGTAAACACTCAGCAAGTTTTATATGGCCCAAGAGGAGTATTATTATGGTAATAACTTTTTTTTACTGGCATTAGATCCTCCAACACTGAGGATTAGATTCACATGACCCATGCACGTCAAGATCTCATGTATCACTGCAGGACTCTGTGTGTACCTGATTCCTCATTTCCAAAACTGGGGCTATTTTTGTTCAGTGTAGCTTTGCATTTCCCTGTTATCTCTGTTTTAGAATGTAAGGCTGTTTCTAGACTGGCCAGTTTTTCCGGAAAATCAGCCGCTTTTCCGGAAAAACTTGCCAGCTGTCTACACTGGCCTCGTGAATTTCCGCAAAAGCACTGACGATCTCATGTAAGATTGTCAGTGTTCTTGTGGAAATGCTATGCTGCTCCTGTTCGGGCAAAAGTCCTTTTGCGCAAAACTTTTGCACAAAAGGGCCAGTGTAGACAGCTGAGATTTGTTTTCCACAAAAAAGCCCCTATCACGAAAACAGCGATCGGGGCTTCTTTTGCACAAAAGCGCGTCTAGATTGGCCACGGACGCTTTTCCGCAAAAAGTGCTTTTGCGGAAAAGCGTCCGTGGCAATCTAGATGATCTGTTCCAAAAATGCTTTTAACGGAAAACTTTTCCATTAAAAGCATTTCCGGAAAATCATGCCAGTCTAGTCGTAGCCCATGTGTAAATGCTGAGCCAGTGGGAAAGAGCACAGCCCATCACCTTCAGGCTGAAGGAAGGCACTTGGAAAGTCTTGCCGGGAACGTATTTTCCGTGTGTATTCCGCACCTCCACCTGCAGCTGCTTAGATCAAATGTCCAGTGAAATGAATGGGAAACAAGTCCTGCCACTCCACCGATGAGCAGTGAGGGGAACTGGGTCTTGTGTGAGACATCAACTACCAGAGAAAAGGAAGAAGCACAACACAGAGTCAAGGAGAACTTTTTCAGCGGTTTCGTGGGCACCACCCACTTCTTCAGATGAGTGGAGCAAAAGGCACAGAAATCCCCAAATTTTGCTCCACTTATCCAAATTTAGATAATTCATCTAAATTTAACATCCTGTAAACCTCCTTGCAGGAGGCATAACGGATCTGTCGAAAAAGGCTTTCTTTCTCTAGACTGCCACGTTTTGCCGCCAAAGTGCTGAGTCGGTCAAAATGTGGTGGCCATTTTTATGCAAATTAGGCGCGGGATATTTAAATCCCTGCCTCCTTTGCAATGTCGACCTGCCTAATCTGCATCCTTCTGCCGAAAGAGGGATGCAATCTACACATACCCTAAGGGTGCCTCTACACAGCAGCGTGATTTCGGACTCCAGACAGCGTGATAGGTACAAAAAGGGGGACAGGAGCGGACCCAAGGGATAGGAAAAGTGAGGGCCGTGTGTGCAGAGGTAGGACAGGAACCAGCAGGCGCAAGGAGATGAAATAACAGGCCTCGCAAAGGCAGGAGTCCTGGGGAAACACAGTCTGTGGTCCTGGAGCTATAGACCCTGTCTTAGTGCATCGGCTGGGCACACACAAGGGGGCTAAACTCAGCTTATAAGGAGCAACCTTCAGTCCGGCATTTCCTACCTTTGGATTTCTTGACTGTCCATTGGGCAGTGCTATATATTCCAGGCCAGGCTACGTACTCCACAGCCCTACACCTGAGCTGCACTGTTCCCTGGATTGCTGGTTAGCTGTGGGAATGGGCCCTGCCTAGGCCTGGGAGCGGGCAGCTCATGCCAGCGGTTGCCATCTGTCGCTCGGCTTTGTAGGGCCATGGCATGGGCCGCCCCACGCCTGACTCCCAGTCACATGGTGCCCTAGGTGCTGCTTGGCACCCTGCTTGGTCCTGTCCAGGGTTGTGCTCCATGTGGCTGCAAAATTCCTGCGCTGCCCCCACCCCCCAGGCAGCAGGCCCCACCCCCCCAACCCTCGTTTAGCTGCTGGCCTTGTGGCTCCAGCCTCCCCTTTCCCCCATTCCTCTTTGTGAGCCCCTCCATGGAGCCTTTCCTAGCCCTCTCCTCTTCCCCCGCCCCCCCGCCCCCAGCTTGCCCAGGGGCTCGATCCGTGCTGACCTGGGCTGGGGGGTGGGAGGGCAGGGGGACCTGGCTGGGTGACCGATACCAGGGTGATGGGTGCTCAGCAGAGCAGGAGCAGAAGGGCTGGGTGGGGGCTGGTGGGATTCCTTGGGGGGGCGGGTCCCCCACGTGGGCTGCGGGGGGGGGGGGCGGTACCGTTGCCGGGGAGGCGGGGGGCGGGGGCGGCGCAGGCTGGTTGCCGAGAGACGCTGTAAACAATGGGGGGGGGGGGTGCGGCGTGAATCCCAGCTCCGCCGCCGCCCGGCTCAGCCCCCCCGCAGGCTTCTCTCGGGTCCGCCGCAGGCTTCTGTCGGGTCCGCCGCAGGCTTCCCTAGGTTCCGCCGCCAGGTCAGTGTTCGGGGCCAGCTGACTCGCTGCGTTCCATCCCCGCCCCCCCCGGAATCCCGGGGACCCCCCGCTCCCTGCCCGCCCCGATCTCCCGGGACCCCGGACTGCCCCGTATCTCCCATTCCCTGCCTGCGCCCCTTCCCTGGGGGCTTCCGCTCCCCGCCTGCCCTCTCTGCTCCCCTGGGGCCCCCCCGCTCTCTGCCCGCCCCCGATCTCCCGGGATCCCCCAGCTCCTTGCCTGTGCCCCAATTCCCTGGGGGCTTCCGCTCCCCGCCTGCCCTCTCTGCTCCCCTGGGGCCCCCCCGCTCTCTGCCCGCCCCCGATCTCCCGGGATCCCCCAGCTCCCTGCCTGCGCCCCAGTTCCCTGGGGTCTTCCGCTCCCCGCCTGCCCTCTCTGCTCCCCTGGGGCCCCCCGCTCTCTGCCCACCCCCAGCTCCCTGCCTGCCCCCTTTCCCTGGGGGCTTCCGCTCCCCGCCTGCCCTCTCTGCTCCCCTGGGGCCCCCCCGCTCTCTGCCGCCCCCGATCTCCTGGGATCCCCCAGCTCCCTGCCTGCCCCCCTTCCCTGGGGGCTTCCGCTCCCGGCCTGCCCTCTCTGCTCCCCTGGGGCCCCCCCGCTCTCTGCCGCCCCCGATCTCCCAGGATCCCCCAGCTCCTTGCCTGCGCCCCAATTCCCTGAGGTCTTCAACCTGCCTTCGCAGATCCCCTGGCACCCCCAGATCCCTTGGCACCCTCAGCTCCCTGCCTGCACCCCCACATCTCCTGGGACTGCCTCAGCTCCCGACCCAGACCCTTACATCCCTTGAGCCCCCAGCTCCACACCTCAACCCTCAGATCTCCCAAACACACTCACCTGCCCAGGTCCCCCCAGGGACCTCAGGATCACCCCTGCCTGGCCCTCCAGATCCCCCCAGAGACCCCTAGAACTACCAGGAACCGCTGCTCTTTCTGAGCCTCCTCTCTGTATAGGGTGCTGAGCAAATCTATCCCATCCCAGACCCTGGCACTGTCCTGCAGGGGGTAGGAGGTGGAGGGGGAGGCTGTCCCTTGTGTTCACTGTCTCTGTCCAGCCTTGGGTATAAAGCACAGGGAGCTTTGCCTTCTCTAGTCTCCCAGCCAAAGAGCTCCTGGAGCCTTAGGAACCATTAGCTCCTGGGATCGAGATCATGATCCTTTCTGCGTATTGGGAAACTGAGGCACAAAGCCAGGCACTCGGCGTCCTGACGCCCAGCCCTGTCCTCCCCACCTTCTCCTGAGTGTTTGCTCCTCTAGCAGCCGCGTGCCTGGCGCTCCCCATCAGGCAGCAGCGCCAAGAGACCCTGGTGTGTGGCCAGCAGCGGCTGTTCTGAAAAGTGGGGCGCTCTCTGCCGGTTCCGGGGCTCCCGGAGATGGGACTCCCGCCTGCCTCTGCCGGAGCCCCGGGGCTCCCAGAATTGCTCGTAGCAATTTCCCCTGCGAGCGTTGGCCGGTCCTGCCCCGTTTCCTCTCCCCGGGACATTTCCGTTGGCTCTACCCACAGCTTATGGGCTGCCTCTGTTTGTTGTCCCTGATGCCATAGTAACTGGATACAAGAGAGAGGGAGCTGCAGGGTTTCTTCGGGGCAGACCTAGCTAGGGCCCTGCCTCGGGAAATCCCTGTTCTCTCTGCCCACCCCCGATATTCTGTGGGCCCCTGGGGCGTCGGGGGCCCGAGGGCAGCATTGGTGAACCGAGCTAGTGCCCCCCATGTCGAACTACGGTGCTGCCCCCGAGCGGGGCAACTGACGGCACGGTGCCTTTCCCTCGGGGTCAGCACCGGTCCCCGGGGGGCATGGTCTCTAATGCAATTAGCTCCGCACCGCTGGGAAGGTAGGCGCCGTCCGGAGAGCCGCTGACGGGGACAGAACAAGCTGAGAAAAAGTCAGGCCCTTCCCCGACATGCTCCAGCCCGAGTAATTGCTTCTGCAGATCTGGGGCTCAAATGGCTCGCTGGGGCCTGAGCCCCAGCAGAGAGCTGCACCCCGAAGGAGAAACCCCGCGCGAGAGCAGAGCAGGTGTAGGACCTTAGAGCGGTTTTCGAGCGGTTTTTTCTCGTGACCCAGCTGAAGAAAATCGTTGATGCCGCGACCCAATATAGTTTGACTGGAGTGTGGGCGCCAGGGTGGGGCTGAGAAGGAGCATTGGGGGATAAGAGGGGGTTCTGGCTTTGGGGGTGTCTTGGCTGGGGCAGGAGGGGCTCCCGGGCTGTGGTGCAGCAGGGGGCTAAGGCAGCTTCCTGCCTCTCCTGTCACCGCAGACAGTGCTGCCCCCCAGAAGCAGCCGGCAGCCAGTGGGAGTTCGGAGCTAGTGGTCCGGGCAGGGGCAGTGCGTGGAGTCCTGTGCGCCCCCCCCCCACCCCGACCTAGGTGCTGGGTCTGTTGCCGGTTGCTTCTGGGGCGCTGCTGGCAGGCCAGGCTGCCTTAGCCCCCTCACTGCTCACCTGATCCCCCTGCAACCATGAGCCCCAGGGCCCGACATTCCACCGCCCAGTGCTGCGGTGCGACCCCTCGTTTGAAAACCGCTGGCTTAGGAAACCGCTGGCTCTGCGCTAGCCTCAGGGGCCAGGACCCGGGGCCAGTCTGGGTGTTGCTGCCCCTGCTGCAGTGCGTTGGGTCATCTTGCCGAAGCAGATTCGGTGGATGCTGCCCGTAACGGGGCCATTCCATAGAACACGGAACACTAGAACTGGGAGCGACCTCAAGAGGTCATCAAATCCAGTCCCCTGCCCGCATGGCAGGAGCAAGCACCGTCTAGATCAGGCCTGAGCAAAATATGGCCCATGGGCCAGATCTGGCCAGCCAAGCCGCTGGATCTGGCCCACGGATGCTGGTGTCTCTCCCCACCCACACACCCCTTAGAAAAACAGCTGTGGGGCAGTTTCACTTAAAAACTGAGCCCTGTGGGGAGAGGAAAGCTTTAGGGGCTGCTCCCATCCCAGCACAGTCCCATTTGCTGGCTTCTGGCCAGAAACTGGCGAATGGGAGGTGCCTGTTTCAATAAACACAAGGGGCTCCTAGTTATTCACAGAGTACATGGCTGCAGCCTGTGCGGGGGTGGGGCAGGCAAGAAGGCTGATTCAGGAACGGGCTGCTGGCTGGTAAGTCTCCTGGCCAGACCCTGCCTCTGGCACCCCAGTCCCTCCCTTCCCCCAGGCCCGGCTTTAGGGCAAGGCGAGCAAGATGGTTGCCTTGGGGTCCCACGCTGCCCGGTGCCCGCCCACCCAGCTGCTCACTTGCTACCCTGGCTGAGAGCTGCCTGGCCATGCGGTGCAGCCAACCACAACATGCCACCTAGGGCCCCACAAACTCTTTGGCCAGGCCTGCCTTCCCCAACCTTTGCCCCCCATTCCTGCCCCCCTACTCCACATACCCAAATCCTCTGCCCCCCTCCTGCACCCATACCCCCTCCCAGATATTGCACCCCAATCCCCTGCCTCAGATCACAGCCCCCTCCTGCCCTAGCTCACAACCCAAACCCCCACGCCCCCTCCTGTACCCCCATTCCCTGCCCTAGGTCACAATCCAACCCCCAGCTCGGTGCCATAGGTCAGAACTGCCTCCTTCACCCAAACTCCCTCCCTTACCCCAAGCTTCCTTCTGCACCCCACCTCCATCCCAGACCCGGCACCACCTCCATTGATATCATGGACGAGCGTGGCCCTCGACTACTTTCCAAAGTCCTGGAGTGGCCCCCCATCAAAAATGATTGTCCACCTCTGTGATGGCGCGTTGGGGGTTCCCCGTCTCCTGCACCCCGAAATGGCACAAACAGACTTCACCAGCCGGTGGATAGAGGAAGTTTATTGCCTCTCCAGGATACAGCACAGCACAGATGTAGTCTGGTCCCAGAGCTGGGCTAGGATGCCTCAGGTCCCCTTGAGATGGGGGAGACTGGGCCCCTAAACTCCAGCCCCTTTCCCTAGGCTCTCCTCCATGCTCTCCCACCGTAACTAACTAAATTCCCTTGCAGCCCTGCCCCCCCAGTCAGGGCCGCATTCCACCTTCCTTTGTTCCTCTCCATGGGGGGTGTCTGGCCACTGGTTCAACCAGTTTGGCATTACCTCTGCCTAGCGAGGTTTTCCCTGCTGGGTCTTGCTCCAGACAGCAGGGGTCACCACAGCCCAGCAAGTACCCCCACTACGTCACAACCTCTGATCTAGACCATCCCTGATTGATGTCTGTCTAACCTGCTCTGAAATATCTCCAGTGGTGGAAATTCCACAACCTGCCTGGGCAATTTATTCCAGTGTTTGACCACCCTGACAGTTAGGGACTTTTTCCTAATGTCCAACCTAAACCTCCCTTGCTGCAGTTTAAGCCCATTGCTTCTTGTTCTATCCTCACAGGCCAAGGAGAACAATTTTTCTCCCTCCTCCTTGTGACACCCTTTTAGATACTTGAAAACGGCTATCATGTCCCCCCTCAGTCTTCTCTTTTCTAAACTAAACAAGCCCAATTCCTTCAGCCTTCCCTCCTAGCTCATGTTCTCTCGACCTTTCCTCATTCTTGTTGCTCTTCTCTGGACCTTCTCCAATTTCTCCGCAGCTTTCTTGAAACGGGATGCCCAGAACTGGACACACGACTCCAACTGTGGCCTAATCCATAGCACGGTTCTTTCTTTCTCCCCCTCTCTCTGCTGTCTGATGGGAAGTAACACTCCTGGTGCACAGAACCGTGCGGCCGAGCGTCTCGAGCAGTCGTCCAAAAACGGGGCTGTGGAGTCGGCACCCCCCTCGACAAGCCCGTGGTCACGCAGAGCAATGCTGGGAAGAGGTCCCAGGTTGCCAACTCCCCAGTCCCCAGCTATGGTATTCGCCGCCCCCTACTGGCATGTGTAGTGCAAAGAGGCGGCCACCAACAGTGGGGGTCCCATTCTCACCCGCAGGAGGGGGAACGGCTGGTGCTTTTGCTCGCCCCTCCCCCTAACTGGGGCTCTCTGTCTCCTTTCCAGCTCTGGGATAGCACCGGGAATCTACCATGTCTGCCGATGTCTGGGTGGGCTCCTGGAGACCCCACCGGCCCAAAGGGCCCATCGCTGCTCTCTACAGCAGTCCCGGGCCCAAGTATGGGCTCCCCACAAACGTAGGTGAGAGAGAACGTCAGAAAGGAGCCGGCCAGGCTGGCGAGAAGGGGAGCCCCCCAGGTTCTGTGGGGAGTGGCCCGGCATCATGGAGAGAGGGTCACATGTACCAGCTGGCAGGCCCCAGGCACACGCCCAGTGCTCTGTTTTGGGGGGCTCTCACCTGCACCCCACGGCCTACCTGAGGGAGCTTTCCCCTCCCCCTGCTCCGCTCAGTTCTGGGCTGGGCCTGTCCCAGTGACCCGTGTGGAGATAGCTCTGCCCTGCCCCACACGTCCTTCAGGGCTGGGCCTGGGGGCTCTGCCTGCCTGCCCCATGCCCTCGGCACCCTCGGCACCCTGGCTCCATTGCTCCTTCCTGTTGCAGGTTACCCCCTTCACGACCCCTCCCGCTACCGCGCCCCCGCCTACAGCTTCGGCATCCGCCGCCTGCAGCTGCAGGATGCCTGCTCTCCGGGGCCCAAGTACAAGGTGCCCGACAAGATGACCATGAGGGGCAAAGATGGGATCCCGGCCTACTCCATCTACGGCCGCCCCAAGGACCTGATGCCCTTCATGACCCCCGGGCCAGGTGAGTCTGCTCCCTTCTCCCTTGCCAGGGCAGGCCAAGCCCTGCTGATCGATGGAGGCCCGTGAGGGAAAATGTCGGCACAGGGCTGTTCCTCCTGGCTAGGCCCGATGTGATTGCCCTGCACCCTACAGGCTCTCTGGAAAGTTGCTTTTTAAAAAAGGAGACGCCGGCGATTACAGACCAGGCTTCAGTAGCCGTGAGGCCGGCTGAAACGATGCTAAAGAAAATAACAACGAGCCATCGATGAACGGGATTTGATGGGGAGACGACCGGCGGCCGGTCCGTGATGGGAGCTGGTTTCTAAACCGGCTCCCCTCGTGGACCAGCTCCCCCCTGCCACCCTGCGCTGCTGCCTCTGATCCAGAGCGGCAGGGGGACTCCTCGGAAGCGGGGCTGGCACGCACTGGCTGCCGGCCCCACGCCTGGCGACTATCAAATAGTCGTGGAGTCGCTTAGATGTCATGTGCTTACACGCCTGTTCAATGACACACTATCTAACATCCCCAGTTAAAAGTATAGCCGGGTTCGGAAAAGAACGAGGTAAGTTCTTGGAGGCTAGGTCCTTCCACGGCTATTAGCCACAATGGTCAGAGACAGGGTGTCCAGATGCCTCTGACTGCCAGAAGCCAGGAGGGGAAGGGGATGGGATCACTTGTTCTGCCATTCCCTCCGGATCGTCTGGCACCAGCTGCTGTCAGAAGACAGGACCCCACTCGATGGACCATGGATTGACCCGGTGGCCATTCTTATGTTCCCCTGGAGGGACAATTCCACCAGCCCATAAGTCTCTCTGCTGAGGATGGATGCTGAGAGTCAGCCTACATTCCCTGCTTATTAATTCTAGCCCATCCTTCCTAATTCCTCTCCCTCATCTGCACATCCTCGTTGCTAATCCCTCCCTGCCCTGGGCTTTGTCCCCTTCGGATAGTTGAGGACTTGTATGTAGTGTGCAGGGAGCAGGGCAGGAGCACTAGATATGGGGAGCTCTTTGGGTATGTCTATACTACCACCCTAGTTCGAACTAGGGTGGTAATGTAGGCAACCGGAGTTGCAAATGAAGCCCGGGATTTGAATTTCCCAGGCTTCATTTGCATATTGCCGGGCGCTGCCATTTTTAAATGTCCGCTAGTGCGGACTCCGTGCCGCGTGTGGGTAGTTCGGATTAGGTGGAATGAGGAGTAACGGTAGTTCGGAATAGGAAGCCTAGTCCGAACTACCTAGTCCGTGCCGCGTGTAGCTGTGCGGCACGGAGTCCGCACTAGCGGACATTTAAAAATGGCGGCGCCTGGCAATATGCAAATGAAGCCTGGGAAATTCAAATCCCGGGCTTCATTTGCAACTCCGGTTGCCTACATTACCACCCTAGTTCGAACTAGGGTGGTAGTGTAGACATACCCTTTGTTATACTTGTCCTGCCCCCTCCCCGCAGGGGGCGCTGTAAAGAGCAGCCCAGGAGAACTGGGGGTGTGGCAGGTTCCAGCTGCTGCAGCCCTGCCCTCTCCCTGCAGGGGGCGCTGTAGCGCAGCCCAAGAGAACTGGGTGTGTGGCATGTTCCAGCTGCTGCAGCCCTGCCCTCTCCCCATAGGGGGCACTGTAAAGAGCAGCCCAGGAGACCCAGGGGTGTGGCAGGTTCCAGCTGCTGAAGCCCTGCCCTCTCCCTGCAGGGGGCGCTGTAGAGCAGCCCAGGAGACCCGGGGTTGTGGCAGGTTCCAGCTGCTGCAGCCCTGCCCTCTCCCTGCAGAAGGCGCTGTAGAGCAGCCCAGGAGACCCCGGGGGTGTGGCAGGTTCCAGCTGCTGCAGCCCTGCCCTCTTCCCACAGGGGGCGCTGTAGCGCAGCCCAGGAGACCCGGGGGTGTGGCAGGTTCCAGCTGCTGCAGCCCTGCCCTCTTCCCACAGGGGGCGCTGTAGAGCAGCCCAGGAGACCCGGGGGTGTGGCAGGTTCCAGCTGCTGCAGCCCTGCCCTCTCCCCATAGGGGGCACTGTAAAGGGCAGCCCAAGAGAACTGGATGTGTGACAGGTTCCAGCTGCTGCAGCCCTGCCCTCTCCCCATAGGGGGCGCTGTAAAGGGCAGCCCAAGAGAACTGGGTGTGTGGCAGGTTCCAGCTGCTGCAGCCCTGCCCTCTCCCCGCAGGGGGCGCTGTAGGGCACAGGGCAGGAGCACTAGCTATCTGGGAGCTCCCAGCTGCTCCCGTCCGGGGCCTGCCCATCGATACGGGGCGAGCCCCTTCTCTCGCGCGCTGATATTAGCCTCTCTTTGTCCCAGGTCGCTATAGCCCCGAGAAGGCGGGGAAGTGGGCCTACCACTCCGCGCCCAACTACTCGCTCGCCTCCCGCACGAAGGAGTTTGCGAATGACCAGACTCCAGGTAGGAGAGCCCACGGAGAGCAGAGCTGGGCCGGCGGGGGATGCGTGCGAGGGACTTTTCAAGTGACGAGGGCCCAGGGAATGGGGTCTCAGAGCAGGGGGCCATGCCGGGCTGTGGCTAGAGACTGGTCCGGGCAGCCGATTGAGTCCAGGGGCCCATCTCAGAGGGGTCTTTGTGGATTGGGAGGAGCATGCAGGGATCAGTGTGGGGAGGGGGCCATGCAGGGGTCTGTGTGGGTTGGGAGAGGGGCATGCAGGGATCTATGTGGGGAGGGGGCCATGCAGGGGTCTGTGTGGGTTGGGAGAGGGGCATGCAGGGGTCTGTGTAGGGAGGGGGCCATGCAGGGGTCTGTGTGGGTTGGGAGAGGGGCATGCAGGGATCTATGTGGGGAGGGGGCCATGCAGGGGTCTGTGTGGGTTGGGAGAGGGGCATGCAGGGGTCTGTGTAGGGAGGGGGCCATGCAGGGGTCTGTGTGGGTTGGGAGAGGGGCATGCAGGGATCTATGTGGGGAGGGGGCCATGCAGGGGTCTGTGTGGGTTGGGAGAGGGGCATGCAGGGGTCTGTGTGGGGAGGGGGCCATGCAGGGGTCTGTGTGGGTTGGGAGAGGGCCATGCAGGGGTCTGTGTGGGGAGGGGGCCATGCAGGGGTCTGTGTGGGTTGGGAGGAACATGCAGGGGTCTGTGTGGGATGGTTTGTGGCGGGTGGGGACCCCTACTACCCTAGCGTCAAGGGCCCCGCTCTTCCTTGGGCCGGCCTGGCCCTAGGTATCGAGGCCGGGCCGTGTGGCTATGGGGAACTGGGCTCTTGGGTCCCATGGCCGGGAGAGGAGACTCCCGCCCCGGCTGTGTGTTTGGGGGCAGGCAGAGGATCCCCCCGACCCCTCAGAGGCAGCGGCTCAGCAGGCTCTTTGGTGAGCGGCTCGGCCAGCGCAGCCCAGCGCGGGAGCGACGCTCCAGCAGAGCGATTCCAATTTCTCCACAAAATGTAAAACTGGCTGGGCCCTGGGGCCAGGGGTCCCCGGGTAACCGCCCACTCCAGGTGCTGTCAGTCACCCCCTGGCTGCCATTACCTGCCCCAAGCCCTGCCCCTCCCCAGACTGGCTTCAATCCGCCCTTCCTGCCCCGCCCACCCCGTTCCCTTCTGCCCTCACCCCCCACTGAGCCCTGCCCCTCCCCAGACTCGCTTCACTCCTGCCCTCCCCACCCCACCTGTTGTGCTTAGAAGACGAGACCCGGAGATTCGTGTAATACGCCCCCCCTTGCATAGGACTTCTCTCCCATTCAGGCCTACGCCTTCTGCTTCGTCCGCTCTGAGTCAATCCCCATCTGTTCTGCTTAAAATCTCTTTATCTGGGAGTGATTCTTGACTCTGACATCAGGATGTTGGTGTCTCCTAAGCGTTATTTCAAGGCTGTCTTGTTTGTAACAGAGCGCTTGCTTCTTAACACGCCCAGGCCGTCCACGTGTCTTGTGTCGCTCTGCTTTGTATTGGGCCCCATTCATGGTACCTTGACGCCTCTGAGACTTCCAGCCCACTGTGCTCTTCCACCGTCTGGACTCTGAAACTGTTGGGCCCACACGGTGTTACCGCTCCAAACACGCACATTCCACTCACTCCCCCTCGACACAATCGCTCCACACGTGGGGAAAGGGACACAAATTGGCCATACAAAAGGGATCGATCTAATTCTTAACACAAAGCTTCGATTAGTACAAACTTTTAATTCATTAGTTACGTTTTCTTTATAACCCAGTCTATATTCTACCTACTCCTAAGAGCAACCGTGGGATCATGCTGAAGCGCCGATCTCCTTCTGTCTTGACATCAGATCTAGACGCAAGGGCTGTGTCTAGACTGGCAAGTTTTTCCACAAAAGCAGCTGCTTTGCGGAAAAACTTGCCAGTTGTCTACACTGGCTGCTTGAATTTCCGGAAAAGCACTGACGATCTCCTGTAAAATCATCAGTGCTTTTCCGGAAATACTATGCTGCTCCTGTTTGGGCAAAAGTCTTTTTCCGAAAGACTTTTGCGCAAAAGTGCCAGTGTAGACAGCACAGTAGTGTTTTCCGCAAAAAAGCCCCGATTACGAAAATAGCGATCGGGGCTTTTTTTGCGGAAAACCGCGTCTAGATTGGCCACGGACGCTTTTCTGCAAAAAGTGATTTTCCGGAAAAGCATCCTGCCAATCTAGACGCGCGTCTCCGAAAATGCTTTTAACGGAAACCTTTTCCGTTAAAAGCATTTTCGGAAAATCATGCCAGTGTAGACGTAGCCAAGGGCGGTCTGCACTCATGGCCGTTCTTGCGCAAGAATCTGCAGAGTGTCCGCACTGCCCGCCCGCTCTTGTGCAAGGAAATGTACAGTCCGGCATGGTAAGCGAGGGCTCCTTGCACAAGAGCTACGTGCTTTTCCAACAGGTGTAAGCCCTCTTGTGCAGGAGCTCTTGTGCAAGAGGGCAGTGTGGACGCTCGGCAGGGATTTCTTGTGCAAGAAAGCCGTATGGCTAAAATGGCCATCAGAGCTTTCTTGTGCAAGAGAGAGTCTACACTGCCGTGGGCGCTCTTGCACAAAAGCACAGCTCGCACATGGCCGTGAGGACGTTTTCTTGCACAAGACTTCTTGCACAAGAAGCCTCGTGCAAGATGTTCTTGCGCAAGAAGCCGCCAGTGCAGACATAGCCAAGCTGTCTGCCGGATGAATCTTTACTAAGGGCCTAGAGGACTGTTCTCCCTGCTCACCAGAGAAGTGCGGCCGGCAGCGTTAGGAGCTTTCAGGGGTCTAATGTTTCACATTTCTTCTCACGCTACCCATGCAGCACATTACATACAACATTATACAACTGTGCTCTTCACGCCCACTCCGCCCGCCTCTGCCCTCCCCCTCCCACTGAGCCCTGCCCCTCCCCAGTCACATCTCACCCCTGCCCTCCCCTCCCCGCCCCCTCTCCTCCTCCTCCCGGCCCCCCAGCTGCCCTCTCAGCTTTCTGATTTGTGAGCAGCGGTGTTTGAATGGCAGTGCTGATCCCGCCCCCGCACTGACCCTCTGTCCCCCTACCAGGGCCCGCTGCCTACGGGCTGCCCCCCATGATTGGGCCCAAGGTCGTCGGCAAGAGCTCGGCCCCCAACTACTCCCTCCTGGGCCGCAGCTTGATCGGCAGCTTCTACGAGGACCTGAGCAAGGTGAGAGGCAGCGGAGCAGGGGGGGGGGGTGCGGGAGGGAAATGGGGGTTCAGGGTGCCAGCTGGGCTGTGGTTTGGGGGGCTGGTCTGTAGGGGACTGAGCTCCACTCTGCTTGTGCACAGACGCCAGGGCCCTGTAACTACCGGGTGGTGGAGCCCAGCGTGTACAAGAGCCGGGCCCCCCAGTACAGCATTCTGGCCCGCAACATGCTTCCTGGCGACAACACGCAGAAGCCGGGGCCCGGGGCGCACAGCCCGGAGAAGGTGAGGAGGCGGCTGAGGTGGAGGGTGGCGGGCACGTGGGCTCACAAGAGCTGTCGTGGCCGGGCCGGGCCGGTGGCATACGTGTCGGGTGTGGGGAGAGACTGGAGATTTCCCTGGAAGAGTTGCACAGTGTGTGTGTGTGTGTGTGTGTGTGTGTGTGTGTGTGTGTGTGTGTTTGGGGGGTGAGGGCACAGTGCTGAGGTCATGGGTGGCAAAACTGTGTGTGTGTGTGTGCGCACGCACAATTGGGGAGCCGAGGTGTCATGCAGGATTGCCGGGAGCGGCGTTACTGTGGGTGCAGGGGGAGCAGCCAAGCTCTCATTCAGGATTGCAGAGGGCAGAGGTAGAGTTACTGGGGTCACTGGGGGAGGAGCTGAGGTCTCCTGCAGCATTCAGGGGGCGGGGTTACTGCGGGCACAGGGGGAGGAGCCGAAATCTTCTGCAGAATTGAGGGGGTGGGGTTACTGTGGGCAGGGGGGGGGGAGGAGCCGAGATCTGCAGGATTCAGGGGGCGGGGTTACTGCGGGCATGGGGGGAGGAGCCAAGGTCTCCTGCAGGATTCAGGGGGCGGGGTTACTGCAGGTGCAGGGGGAGGAGCCAAGGTCTCCTGCAGGATTCAGGGGGTGGGGTTACTGTGGGTATAGGGGAGGAGCCCAGATCTCCTGCAGAATTGAGGGGGCGGGGTGACTGCGGGCGGGGGGAGGAGCCGAGGTCTGCAGGATTGAGGGGGCGGGGTGACTGCTGGGGGGAGGAGCCGAGGTCTGCAGGATTGAGGGGGCGGGGTGACTGCGGGCGGGGGGAGGAGCCGAGGTCTGCAGGATTGAGGGGGCGGGGTTACTGCGGGCGGGGGGAGGAGCCGAGGTCTGCAGGATTGAGGGGGCGGGGTTACTGCGGGCGGGGGGAGGAGCCGAGGTCTGCAGGGTTGAGGGGGCGGGGTTACTGCGGGCGGGGGGAGGAGCCGAGGTCTGCAGGATTGAGGGGGCGGGTGACTGCGGGGGGAGGAGCCGAGGTCTGCAGGATTGAGGGGGCGAGGTGACTGCGGGGGGAGGAGCCGAGGTCTCACGCTGGCTGCTTTCTCCCCCCCCCCCGCAGTACGTCCAGCAGCGTGGCCAGACCTTCGGGATCCGCCACTCGGACTACATGGCGCCCCTCATCGTGGACGTGGTGGACTGAGCGCGCGGGGCGCGGGACAAGAATCGAGCCTTGCAAACGCGTTGCTGTGTGGACGCTCCCTGTGGCGAACCCGGGGCGCGCTGCGGGGGGGGGGGGGGGAGTGAGGCGTGGCTGGGTGGGCCGCCGTGCCCCCAGCAGCCCGGGCTCCAGCTCCAGCGGCTCCGGAGCCCCCCTCGCTCTGCCTTTCGCTGCGGGGGCCGGATCCGCCCATGCCCGAGCCTCCTCTCTGGGGTGCGGAGGACAGCGCTCGCCCCGAGCGGGGGGGCCGGGAGCGTGGCTGGGGGCCCCGGGGCTCTCGCGCCGCAGCCCAGCCCCCCTTTGCTCCTGGGGCCTCTGCCGAGCTAGCCATGGGCTGGCCCGTGGCCCGGCGCTTTCTGCCTGTTGCCCCGGGCCGGGTGGGGTCCAGTCGCCCTGCTCGGGACTGTCCCTGCCTGAGCCTCGGTCGCTGCCACCGGGCCGTTCTCCAGCACTTTGTCTGGGCTCCCCCCCTCCCCACCCGTCTCTCTGCCAGACCCTGGGCTCCATTTCCCTGGGCTCGGGGGGGCCGCTGCTCCCCACCTCGCCCCTCCATCCGGCTGCTCCTCTCCTGTTCCCAGGCACCCTCAGCCGCCCTTCGCAGGAGGAGCGCTTCAGCCCCCCCCAGCCGTGTAGCTGCTCTCCCTGGGGCTCCCGTCCATTTGCTGGCCTCTTTCCGGTGCTCAGAGACCTGGGGCCGAGCAGACAACCCCCCCCCCCCGGCCTGCATCAGGAGGAGGTCCAGGCTGGCTCCCCACAGCCCCCGTCCCCTTCGGGTTTCTGTCTTCCCGTGGAAGGGGACGGCGCCCACCCAGCTGCTGTACGGGCCGGGCCGGGCCGAACTGGGCTTCTCCTGCTCTAAAAGCACAGCCCCCGCCTCCCACCCCTGCGCTGTAGGAGAATCCGCCCCAGCCAGGCGCGGTATGGGGCTCAGGACACTGCTGTGCCGTTCTGAGTCTGTCCACTAGAGGGCAGTAAACACAACTACACAGACACCCGCTCGCGCTCTAGTTAGGTCCTTACAGACCATGTAGATCATGGGTTCCCAAACTGGGGGGGGCGTGCCCTCCTGGTGAGGCGTGAAGAAATTCCAGGGGGTGACCCAGCCGCCCCCCCACATCAAGTTTTGCTGCCCTGTTTAGTTCCTTTTTTTTTTTTTTGCTCAAGTTTTACTGCTATTTGGGGGAATGGGGGCTTTTCAAAAATCAAAAAGGGGGGTGTGATGCCAAAAAGTTTGGGAACCGCTGATCTAGAGAGATCTGCCCAGAGGTGGCTATGAGGCCCACCTCTCTGTAGGGAAATGAACCGCAAGGACAAGCTCCAGGATTCGCACTCGCACCGGGGGCAGAGGATTTGCGGCAGCTCTCTGAGCAGCACGGGGGCTACATAGGCCTAGATATTCAAGAGCAGGCAGCCCTGTTTGGAGCATTGTTCAGTTGAAGGCAGTTGGAAATAGCCCAAGACCAGTCCCCAGCCCCATAGACTCATGGGTATTAAGGGGCCCTCATGGTGACCCAGCTCGGCCTCCTCTGTAATACAGGGAAGCCCTCACAATCATTTCTGCATGATGCCTGGAACCGCTGACCAAGCTGGTATGTTCACCCACCCCGTCCCTGGCTCAGCTGTTCCGGTGGTTAATGACCCTGGGAAAACATGGCGACTTATTTCTAGGCTGAATTGTTCTGCCTTCAGATTCTGCCTTTGTCTGCCAGCCTGAAGAAACACTTCCCCCGTGGGTACATGTTCCCTCTAAGCTTTTCCAGCCATGTGTGGATTTTTTCCATCTGTGTGCGGAATAATTTTGTATGTGCACCAAAGCATGTGCAGATGCGCACCACCAGTAGAAACACAAACTGAGTGGTGGGCGCACTGATAATCAGCTGGGCAGCATTCAAATTTCTCCTGAGGGGCCGCACCATCACACAGCTTACAGAGAAGCCTGGCCAAGCCCTCTCGGAACCTACCCTTGGATAAACTAAAGCGGAGGAGTTTCCTTAGCCTCTCACTATAAGACAGGTGGTCCCCGACTCAGCTCCTTTTCCTGGCTCTTTTCTGAACCTTCTCCAGT